>NC_064629.1:619790744-620404744 GCF_023864275.1 Schistocerca cancellata
ACAAAAGATTAAGTGTTAAAATTAAAGATTCGAAAATGAAAACATTTTCCATTACTATTTCAGAGTTACGGTCATCAGTTTTTTAAAACTTTGTTTGTTTCATATTGCTTCTTATAGTACTTTCATATTCTAATAACTACCTGCAGAACCGACGGAAGTGCTTCCTAACGCCGAGAATATACTGTATTAAATAGCGAACTATGAACATCGAATGTGAAAACCTTATTAAGAAAACTATGAGTACTCATATTTTATACGTTATTAACAGGAGGATTTCACAGGTTTAAGAATAAGAAAACAGTAAACAGCATGTATATGTTCAAACGTCCTGGAATTTTTAGCATGCTAAACAGATAATTATACATCTCCGACCCACAACACAGCGTATTAAAATAGAAGTAACTAATTTACCCTTCATTTTGCTGTCACATGTTTTGGCGTCAGTTAGTTAGAGAAGCACATGTATAGGGCTTTAACCCAATGAAGCCCTTTTATTCCGATCAGAATCAGGAAAACGCATTTTCTACGGAAGCACTTTTTTGGCGGTGCGTCCCCCTTCGTGAAACTTGAAAAAGTACTGTGTTTCCTATCGTGGTACATATGAACGTTCGGTAGAGATGTCCTTTTAATTTTAATAATTTTCGTGGAATGATACAGTTGGCTTTAGTATTTGTACAGCTCACGTCTTTATTCGAAAGGTTTCCTATTATACACTACTGAAAAGTTATAGAGCAGGCGATTAGTTAGTATGGAACAGAGTGTCGTTTCTCCAATACGTTTCTCTTGTGGAGATTATGTTCGGAAATAGTAAATACCTCCGTCGCAAGCTGTGTGAAAGACACGCGTGAACGTCACGCAGGAGATAATAACATAACAGTCGGAGCACAAGTTCGTACTGGATGAGGATGGCGAAACATTTCAGCTGCGATCTTTTCAATGGAGTTATCTTCCCATTCATATTAATCGATTTAAGAATACACTGAAAATTTAAATCTGAATAATGGATCAAAAATTGTTCAAATGGCTCTGAGCACAACGGGACTTAACAGCTGAGGTCATCAGTCCCCTAGAACTTAGAACTACTTAAACCTAACTAACCTAAGGACATCACACACATCCATGCCCATAGGCAGGATTCGAAACTGCGACCGTAGCGGTCACGCGGTTACCGACTGAAGCGCCTAGAACCGCTCGGCCACCACGACCGGCAATATTGGATCAATGGATGGATAGACGTTCTAGTCTTGAATGTGAGTGCACGGTCTTAAGTTCTGTTCACAACGTGAGAAAAATCTTAAGAATTTGTAGTACTAAAAACTTTTCAAAAGTAATAGAAGGAAGCACTTCTAGCTCCTATTGACAACAATAAGGAAAACAATACTATTAACCGAATATATCGCCGATGCTTATTAGAATATTATAAAAGTTTCTTGATGTAGTACAAATATTATTTATTTATCGGTTTTCGACTTCTTACGCTACCATTTGTTGATGTTTGTTTGTCGAAACCACAAATTAAATACTGTGCGACTTACGGACTTATTCGTTAGGGTTATCAGAAGCAGTCAAAAACTATTGTCAGGATGTTACAGGGTAGGTTTTTCTGAGAAACAACTATTAAGAAAAAAATTCGATACGTTACGCAGATTCCGAGTTAATTAGCATTGAAGTTAAGCCAATCAGGTCGTTGTGCGCGGAAGTTCAAGCGGCTCGCCAGATACAATTAGATTCAGTTGCTCTCATAGCGTAGATGATAGCACAGCCTTTGGCTCGGGTTCGATCGTTACTGTCGCCCCACGTCCAATTTTTGTATCGCTCTCTGGTCTGGTTTTACGAAACCAAATCAAGAACACTTTTGGCTACAGCGTCTCTGGCGGGCCGCTTGAATTTGCGAACGCAGCGGCCAGCCTGATTGGCTAACTTCAATATTAATTGACTCGGAAACGACTCAATGTATCGGATTTTTTCTTATTAATTATTTCGCAGCACAATCTACCCTGCGACATCATTACAAGCTTCTCAGACTGGTTCTGACCACTCTGCATACTAAACCTTGTGTCCATATTAAAGGATATGTCCGAATCAAACTTGATACCATTTCATGGACTTAACTGTATATCAAGAGTCTTACAAGCTGAAAACGAGCCATTGGCGTAACTTTCTGTTTATTGTCAGAACTATTACTTCTAATGTGGTGTGAGAGCGTCACGTGTTGTGTTATTTCCCATAACTTGCGGTCTTGGTTTAGGTTCCTGCAAGAAATTTAGAAACATTAATAACGCTGATGCATCAAGTAAATTTAAAACATACTGAAAAGACAGTCCAACGAACTTACTTTGCTAGTATTCGACGTATAATTTTCAGGTGTCAAAGCAAACATTAATGTGTCAGAGCGAAGCGTATTTCAACAACCTAAGCCTGTCTTCATGAATTTTACCAGAACTGATGATACATGACATAGTGCTAATGTTCTTCATTGGTTGTACGCCTTTTTAAACATCAGAATGGTACTATACCGCCACAGGCAGCAACACGTGTCGGCCTTTGAGCTACTGAAATTAACGCCTTCACATGTTTATAGTGAGGAACACAAAAAGCGACAGTTACATGAAAACTAGATGGGTAAAACACGAATAAAGTCCGTTGTAAGGTTCAACAAACTTTCTTGTGATACACCTACCGTTTGAGAACTCTCTTAAAGACTATTGCCAATGCTTGTCAGGTAAAGGGCTAATGATGTATATCTCTGAGGTACCTAATGGTCCTAGCGACTGGACCTACTGGAATGGTACATTGCACTTCTAAAATAACTTATAAAGATGCCCATATACTCCGCAAACTGAAGAGCCAGCAGACGAATCGTCACTCTCTCCACCCACCTACGTAACAAGGAGAACATACAGGCTGTCCTACAACCTTATGTCGTATCTTCTGCAACGCGCCTTTTCAGGCAGTCGAGACGCAATGCGCAGACTAGTCCGCGGGTATGTATTTTCTAGTGTTAACACTAAACGGAATACAGAAATTAATAACTAATAGAACTGGCGGAAGAAAAGCATTAGAACAGAATCTCCGAAAATTACAGCAAGCTGCAGTGTTCTGATGGACGGTAACCTGATTCTTAGTCATCGTGAACGGCAGTTTTGGTGTTCTTCTGGGAAACGCAACTTCCTCGATCACAACCACTGTCTGTTCTTCAGATTGCATACACAATAAAGCACGTGCCGCAGCATGATTTTAGATGCACATGAATCCTCTGGAATCACAACATACTTAAAATCCATTGTTCTAATATCATTCCCCGACATCTAACACACATGGGACAAAGACTCCCTGATTGTACAAGATGTCAGTGAAGTGTGGAAAAGGGACCGTGACGTGAATATCTCCTATTACGAAACTGAAACTCGTATTCATAATAAGTGTTTCATATATTGTCCATCATCTTACCGTCAGAGATAATAACGACTGTCAACTCAAACATATAACAGTTAATGCTGTATCATGAACCTCTCATGCAAACAACTGCTGGCAATGCACATTGGATGCTTAAAATCAGAACGACAACTACAAGCTTTTTACGGTACGTTGCGTACCATAATCAATGAGCCTCACTACAGCGCTTAGCCCATAAAAAATGGATTAAAAAGAATAGGTTCCTAATCTAAAACGTGATCTTCTATGTGTTCTATTACCCTTCAAAGTTTCTTGACTGTGTCCTAAAATGTCGTTTGTATTATTACAGAAATATAGTTTCTCCTCAGAAATAAGTGTCTTATCATCGGCAGAGTCAAACACAATATCAAGAAAGAAAGCAGCTTGAAGGAATGGACGAATTTTGAAAATAATGAAATAAGAACGACAGCTATACTAAACAAATTATAATATTATTTACGATGAGAGGCTTAAGCACCACACGATCTTCTCGGGGTACTTCAGGACTTTTTAAGACCGCACTAGACATAGAAACAAAAACGTACCACTATGATTAGGTACGGAGCACAAGGTCAGGCATCGTTCAGCAATGATTAAGACATAGGATTTCCGTTCATGAGAAGAAGGGCTCATATCCTCGTCCTGCCTTCAGATTAAGGTTTCGCGTGGTTTCCCTAAGTCGATTATGACCAGTGCCATGATGGTTACTTTAAAGGACAAGGACAATGTCCTTCCCCACCACTGTGCAATACAAGAGGTACTACGTTTTAAACGAATTCATTTATCGATGAGACGTAAAGCTTCCGCTTTTTCTTTCTGACGCATTACTGTCACGAAAGACGGCAAAAGAAAGTTTACCACGTAGAGGAGGGACATAAAAATTAAAATCCACTTCGAGGTATATGATTATGCTCGAGTCAGGAGCCCTTTGATGATGGGCTTGTCTGTTCTTTCCGGTGGTACTGATTACTTTGCTGTCACGAAAGACAGCTAAAGAACGTTGACTACGCAGATGAGGGAGAAAAAATTAAAATCCACATCAAGATACACGATGTACTCGTGCCAGGAGCCCGCTGATGATAGGATTGTCTGTTCTTTCCAGTGGTACTGATTACCATACAGTCCCTAAATTTAAAATATACTGTCCATCGCCATCATCGCAAATTTATTGCACAAGGGGTAAATTTTGATAATGAACTTTGTTTGATCGAGATTTATTGGTGTCATTATTTTACGCCTCCTTTGACTTGCAATTTAGTTATGTTACTTACGTTTATAATGTTTCTGTTCGAGTAAAGTGAGGATTTGTTTTCAGTGATAGTGGTATTCGAAAATGTTACGAGAAGAAGAGCATCTTTACATAATGTAATGATAAGAAGCTATAATCGTTCAACTATTTGGAAAAGGGGTCTATGATAGCTCAAAAAATGTGGTATCACACCACGTAATGGGTTTCATACTGACAGCTGCCTGCCATTGACGTAAAGCCCGATAAAAAACAGCTTCAACGGGCGCTCGACCAACCAGCAGTGGCTACAGCGTCTGAGTTACTCCACGGCCGCGAGTTCAGCCACGCTATTTCAAGGAGCGTTTCGTGAACTGACCATACATGGCGGACGCACCTCCGGCTGTCCTACCTCGGACTGCGAACAGGTTTGTCATACGTCTCTCTTCAGTGAGTTCGCTACTCGCTATTACATAGGCTGCTGCGTCTGACTACCACTGTGAATGTACAGGACACAGTACTGTCCGAGTACCTAATTAATGCAAAGAAGAACATACTGATGTTAAATTATTGTCTTCAATAACAACTTAATTATGTACATGTGTAATTTTTATTGACTGTATTTACAACGTATGAAACAGAGAAAACCTGCAAGATCGGAAATGAACACACAAAGAAAAATTCCAGATAACTGTAAAGAACACTGGGCGACACCGAAGGCTGCAGTTATGTCAGCCTCTGAAGAATAAGTTGGATATTACAAGACCGAACACCAATACTTATTTGACAAAAATGATAAAGAAATTCAGGCACTACTAAAGAAAAGAGAAAGCCGCACCAAGCTTGAGAGAACAATCCTAACCAATCACCAAGAAAAGGGAATATCAAGAACTGAATGCGGAAGTGCAGCGGAAAACTCTTGCTCTGAAAAACAAATGGTGGATGATGATGTCTCAAGAAATGCAACATGTAGCAGAAACTAGCAACACTCAAGGCTTTTTCAGCATGAGGAAGATCATGTAACATATATGTCATAGGAACTCAGTTTCTAAACCCACCTAAATCTAGGATGGCTACACTGTCCTGAGGAACAGCAATTCCTTCAACACATGATGGAAGGACCATTTCCACGAACTCTTGAATAAAGAGAGATCAATGAAACAATACTTTCCACAATTCCGCAAAAAACTAAAAATCCTCATCTTGGCGTTGTCCCTTCTCTACAAGAAGTTGGGAAAGCCATTAAGGAACTCATACAATACCATCGGATCAGATGAAATCCTGATGAAGTTTTCAATGGAAGTGGAAATATCCTCGCTGAACGTACACTAATGCTCATTGCCAAAATAAGGAGCACTGAAACCGTTCCACATGACTTCATAGATGCAGTGATAGTTACCATCTTCAAAAAGAAGAACTGAGTGTGGTAACTACCATGGAATATCTCTTCTATCTTCTGCTGGAAAAATACTTGGTCGAATTCTATCGAACAGCCAGATACATCTTGCTGAAGATTGTTTACCTGAAACACAGTGTGGATTTCAACCTTATCGCAGTACCACTGATATGATTTTCCGTGCGAGACAAATGCAGAAGTTCAAAGAACAGCAACATCCTCTGTATCTGACATTCATAGATCTTATCAAGGCGATCGAGTGAGTCAAAAGAGATTTCTTGTGGGAGATCTTAGCTAAAATACGCTTTCCTGTAAAGATCATTAACATTGTTAGACTCCAGCACAATAACATGAATGGCAAGGTACTTGTCAACAACACCCCTGGAGAGAATTTCTAAACCACAAATAATGTGAAGAAATTTTGTGTGACAGATCCAACTTTGTTTTCAATATTTGTTGGAACTATACTTAATCTTGTAGACGGGAAGTTACCAATGGGCATAGGAACAGAATACTGGACTGATGGTGGTTTGTTCAATCTCAGTAGATTACGGGCTAAGGTTCAAATGGCTCTGAGCAGTATGGGACTTAACACCCGAGGTCACCGGCCCCGTAGAACTTAGAACTACTTAAACCTAACTAACCTAAGGACATCACACACATCCATGCCCGAGGCAGGATTCGAACCCGCGACCGTCGCAGTAGCGCGGTTCCGGACTGAAGTACCTAGAACCGCTCAGTCACCGCGGCCGGCATGGGCCACTACAATAACCAGTAAACGTCAGTATGCAGATGATAATGTCGTTATTGCCTGCTCAAGAGAATATCTACAAGTAATCCTCAATGCATTTGATGAAGCATAAATGAGCATCGGACTAAGTCCAAATAATCTACATATCTCCGACAATCCAATCCAAGACAAAGTCCTCCGGAACACAGAATAGTTCCCATACCTTGGCAGCCATCTTTCAGCAAATGCAAATATTAATGCTGAAATGCAACGCTGCCTCAAACGTAAATGTGGCAGTACGGCTTTTGCTCGTATTCAGGTAAGGGTCTTTGATAATCATAACATCAGCGTTAAGATCAAGCTCTACGTATACCAAGCTACCGTTATACCATCTATCAGATATGGGTGTGAAGTATGTGCTACATACAGAAGGCTCACACCATGTCTGGCAAAGAACAATCAGCGCTACCTGAGAGAGATCTTAATGGTGTAGTGGCGAGATCGGTGCACTAACATCATTGTTCTGGAAGAAGCAAACTCTGCTAACGTTGCAGCAATGATCGTCAAGCATCAGCTCCATTAGACGGTCCACACTGTTCGCGTGCCTGAATCCCGTCTACCAAAACAAATTACATTTTCCCACCTAAACTATGGTCAAAGAAATCTAGGAAGACCACAAAATGATACAAAGACATATTAAAGAATAAAATGAAAGAAGTCACATTCAAACTCATTACTGGGAAACTTCTATACTTGATCATCCAGTGTGGCGTCGCAACGTTTGGGAGGTATTCAGCGCTTGGAGCAACTGAGGCGGAGAACAGAAACCGACAAGTGCAATGCTAGGAAACAACGTGTGCTCCTGAAGATAAGCAACGCTTCACAGCAAACTCAGCCAGAACTAATGTTTGTGTCAACAACGTAGAAATATCTTCAACTCGAGGATTGGCCTCTACAGTTAATTAAGATCCTCATAGAATCTGAATTTCGAAGAAGTCAATCAGATTCGTCAGCGAGTGATAACCCATCATTATTTCTTGTATTCGTAACAAAGATAAACTAACAATTTAAAGCAATTAACACAACAGAAAACGAGAACATGTAAAAAACAGATTCTTATAAAACCTAACGCTGTGAAAGTTATTGTAAACAGGAATTCTCACAGCTGACAGCTCCTGCCATCGCATGAAATACGAGGGGACTTCAAAAAATATGTTGCAGATTACGATGGGAGGCCAAGTAACTTTTATTGAATGCTGCACCACACTTCAAAGTGAGACAGATACATGACTATTTTTTCACATAGGCACAAAGTCTCCCTAAAAATAGTCAGAACGTTCTAACAATTTGGCACTTCCTCGGTGATAGAAGACTACTGGTGATGTAGCTGCCCGAAAACATCTGCGTGAACGTCTTCATGGTCGAAAAATTGATAATTACTATGAATCACTTCCTCGATTGTCAGGGCATTGTCGTTTGAGGTCGATGTCGATGACCTTCGGCAACAATCGGCATCAGTCACATCTATTCAACCTTGGTCAAATTTTTGGCAGCTTCACTCTCCGGCTGGGCGCGACATTACATTTGGTCCACATACCACCAGAGTGTCAAGGTGAAGCTGTGAGCAATTTAGATGTTTTTCCCGTAAGAGACGTACTGTTACGCGTATTTCATCTCTGGAGAACGTTCCCAGTTACCGTGAAATTTCACTCCCATAATGTGATGCACCTGTTATTCGTACCGAAGGAGAACTGTGTCTACAAGAAACCGGCAAGCAGGTCCCCTCGTACCTCTGTCCTGCTAAAACTATTTCGCCTCTTTGAACTTTGATAGCAGTCCCTAAACGCGTTTGGTATGTAAAGCTTCCCTTTTTCCTTTACTAATATTTAATTTCCTTAGGTGTCAGAGTGCGGGTGACCAGCATCGCTACATAGGTAGCCTTCTGCCTAAAGCATTTATACACTGAAGAGCCAAACTATTGTGTAGGGCCCCCGCGAGCACGCTGATTACAATAACAGCACGTTACTGCTAAATCAGTTGTTGACTGCACACAGCAATGACCTCAAGCAACATTGCCAACTTTGTAATATAGTATGAAACGTTTATAATCATTTGCCAACAGTCCTAATTTACATTGCTCTGTAGTTGCAACTCTATGCGGTTTAGACTGAAATATACGCTGAAGAGCCAAATAAACTGGTACACCGGCCTAATATCATGCACGACCCCACCAAGGACGCATAAAAGCCGCAGAACGATGTGGCATGGACTAGACTAATATGTTAAAAGTACTGATGGAGGGAACTGACACCACGAATCGTGCATGGCTGTCTATAAATCCGTAAGAGTGCGAGGGCGTGGAAATCTCTTCTCAAGAGCACGTTGCAAGGCATTGCAGATATGCTCAATAATGTTCAAGTCTGGGGTGTTTGGTGACCAGCGGAAATGTGTAAATTCAGAAGAGTGTTCCTGGAACCACTCTGTAGCAGTTATGGATGTGTGGGGTTTCGCAATGTCCTGCTGGAATTGTCGGAAGTCACAATGAACATGAATGGATGCAGGTGATCAGACAAGATGCTTACGCACGTGCCGCCTGTCAGAGTCGTATCCAGGAGTATCAGGGATCCCATATCATTCCATTTGCACATGTCCCACGTGATTACAGAGCCTCTGCTAGCTTGAACAGACCATGATGACACGCAGGGTCGCCGATCTCGGTGGCCGAGGGGTTCTAAGCACATCAGTCCGGAACTGCGCGACTGCTACGGTCGCAGGTTCGAATCCTGCATCGGGCATGGATGTGTGTGATGTCTTTATGTTAGTTAGGTTTAAGTAGTTCTAAGTTCTAGGAGATAGATGACCTCAGATGTTAAGTCCCATAGTGCTCAGAGCCATTTGAACCATTTGAACACACAGGATCCATGGATTCATGAGGATGTGTCCATACTGGTACACGTCCATCCGCTCGATGCAATTTGAAACGAGACTCGTCCAACCAGGCAACATGTTTCCAGTCGTCCAATGTCCGTGTTGACGGGCCCAGGCGAGGAAAAATTGGAAATTTGTGGTAAGGTCTTATGGGACCAAACTGCTGAGGTCATTCGTCCCTAAGCTTACACACTACGTACTCTAACTTAAACTAAGGACAACACACACACCCATGTCCGAGGGGGGACTCGAACCTCCGACGGGGGGAGACGCGCGAACCGTAACAAGACGCCCGAGACCGCCCGGCTAACCGCGCGGCTCCAGGCGAGGAGTAAAGCTTTGTGTCGTGCAGTTATCAAGGGTACATGAGTGGGCCTTCGACTCCGAAAGGCCATATCGATGACGTTTCGTTGAATGGTACGAACGCTGGCACTTGTTGATGGCCCAGTACTGAAATCCGCAGCTATTTGCGGAAGAGTTGCACTTCCGTCACGATTCTCTTTAGTCGTCGTTGGTCCCGTTCTTGCAGGATCTTGCTCCTGAGATTTCCGGAGATTTCATGTTTTTGCAAATTCCTGATATTCACGGTACACTGGTGAAATGGTCGTACGAAAAGATCCCCACTTCATCGCTACCTCGGAGATGCTGTGTCCCATCACTCAGTCGCCGACTATGACACCATTGTCAAACTCACTTGTCCGCCGCTCGTGGTCTCGCGGTAGCGTTCTCGCTTCCCGAGCACGGGGTCCCGGGTTCGATTCCCGGCGGGGTCAGGGATTTTCACCTGCCTCGAGATGACTGGGTGTTTGTGTTGTCCTCATCATTTCATCATCATCCCGGAAAGTGGCGAAATTGGACTGAGCTAAGATTGGGTAATTGTACGGGCGCTGATAACCACGCAGTTGAGCGCCCCACAAACCAAACATCATCATCATCACCAAACTCACTTAAGTCTTGATAATCTGCTGTTGTAGTAGCAGTAACCGATCAAACAACTGCGCCAGACATTTGTTGTCTTATATAGGCGTTGCCGATCGCAGCGAAGTATTCTGCATATTTACTTATCTCTGTGTTTGGATGCGCATGCCTATACCAGTTTTTTGGCCTTCAGTGTAAGATACATAAGTTAATAGTCTTCTGTTCATTCGGCATTTTCCTTTCTTCCCTTTAAATTTTGTTATAGTAGAAACCAATATTTATCCTTGCAGTGCTCCAAGCGGATCTGCTGTATTTAGTTTCGATCAATCGACGTAATCCCTGTAGCAATCTCCTTTCTTGGTCACTGAAGCAATTTCACATGTTTGGGGCGTCACAACGGGAACCGTTCTCTGTTTGCTCACAATGGGGTCGTATGTGTTTAAAAGAGAATTCTCCATTACATTCGAGTTCATGTTCCGTCCGGGTTTGGTTGAATGAAGACTCGTGGAGCCATGTTTGGAGTGGACACTTAATTTTTCTGGCGGAGATCCATACTATTGTGGAGATTCTGTATCGATGAATACAGATTTGGGTGAGACTATCTCAATTTATTCACATTGGTGGAGCTTAGTGACAGTGGCGATGTTGTATTGGCCGGCCGATGTGGCCGAGCGGTTCTAGGCGCTTCAGCCTGGAACCGCGCGACCGCTACGGTCGCAGGTTTGAATCCTGCCTCGGGCATGGATGTGTGTGGTGTCCTTAGGTTAGTTAGGTTTAAGTAGTTCTAAGTTCTAGGGGACTGATGACCTCAGATGTTTAAGTCCCATAGTGCTCAGAGCCATTTGAACCATTTGAGGTTGTATTGGCATCATTTGGTTGCGATGACTCCGTAAGTAGGAACGGGTCTGTGTGCTCGAACGTAGTAAAATGAAAGCCCATAAATTGCTCATACATAACTGAAAGGAAACTGATTATAACGTCGCACATTATCTCTTTACTTCATCGTGCTCTCAGTTAAAAGATGTTGCCCTCTTCTGAAGTATAAAATAGATGTCATGTGATTAGATGACCGTGAGATTAGAACATGATGCTAGGATGGCTCGTCGAGAATCTGATAATTGTTTTAGGAGTTCTGTGTAAATGTACGAACTTGTAAAATCATTTTTTGTGTTCAGATGTTCTACAATTTATTATCAATCCCTTTCTTTCCTATTTATTTAGATATACCTTATCATTCTTTATATTAATGCACTGGAGTGTGTCACATTGCATGGTCACCGTCTTGTTGGAACCTGTGGTATTGATTAATGATCGACAAATACTCAGGCCTTATCGAAAATCAGATACTGAATTCTTATCTCACAATACTTTGATGATAAGCAACTTTCTTTGCATGCTGATAGGTTCCAGCTCCATCAGATTTGGTTCACGGTGCTGCTTCGCCGATTACTGTTTGTTATACTTTGTTATACACTGAAGCGCCAAAGAAACTGGTATAGGCATGCGTATTCAAATACAGAGATACGTAAACAGGCAGAATATGGCGTTGCGGCCGGCAACGCCAATATAAGACAACAAGTGTCTGGCGCAGTTGTTTGATCGGTTACTGCTACTACAATGGCAGGTTATCAAGATTTAAGAGAGTTTGAACGTGGTGTTAGATTCGACGCACGAGCGATGGGACACAGCATTTCCGAGGTAGCGATGAACTGGGGTCTTCCACCTACGACAATTTCAAGAGTGTATCGTGAATATCAGGAATCCGCTAAAACATGAAATCTCCGACATCGCTGCGGTCGAATGTAGATCCTGAAAGAACTGGAACTGTGACGACTGAAGAGAATCGGCATAGAAGTGCAACCCTCCCCTAAAATGCTGCAGATTTCAATGCTGAGCCATCAACAAGTGTCAGCGTGCAAACCGTTCAACGAAATATCATCGCTGTGGGCTTTGGGAGCCGAAGGCCCACTCGTGTACCCTTGATGACTGCAAGACACAAAGCTTTACTCCTCGCCGGGGCCCGTCAGCACGGACATTGGACTGTTGATGACTGGAAACATATTGCCTGGTCGGGCGAGTCTCGTTTCAAATTGTATCGAGCGGTTGGACGTGTACGGGTATGAAGACAACCTCATGAGTCCACGGACCCTGCATGACATCTGGGGACTGTTCAAGCTGGTAGAGCCTCTGTAATGGTGTGGGGCACGTGCAGTTGGAGTGATAAGGGAATCATGATACATCTAGGTAAGATTCCGACAGGTGACACGTACGTAAGCATCCGTTCATGTCATTGTGCATTCAGACGATTCCGGCAGGACAATGCAACACCCCATACGTCCAGAAGTGCCATAGAGTGGCTCCAGGAACACTCTTCTGAGTTTAAACACTTCCACAGGGCACCAAATCCCCCAGACGTGAACATTATTGAGCGTACCTTGGATGTCTTGCAACATGCTGTTAGGAAGAGATCTCCTCCCCCTCGTACTCTCACGGATTTATGGCTAGCACTGCAGGATTCATGGTATCTATTTCCTCCAGCACTACTTCAGACATTGATCGAGTCCATGCCACGTCGTGTTGCTGCACTTTTGCGTGCTAGCTGGAGCCCTACACGATATTAGGCATGTGTACCAGTTTTTTGGCTCCTCAGTGTATATCATGCGTTCAGATTTCGCACATTATGTTACGTAAAGATGAGATTCGTAGATTAAATTCGTGCTTAGATGGTTTCATAATCTCTTGTACTCCAAGACAACTGTTACGAAACTGAGGAAACACAACTGGATGCTACAAACACAATGCTAATACATGTTCAGTTTAATTCACTACCTTTACGAATCAGTAGTCAGTATGAAATATCCAAGTATCGGCTATGCCCAACCTTTTCCGTTCCGTTCCGCTAAATTATAAAAGTTTATGTTTGTTTGTGAGACTGTAAACATCTGACTTCAAAATTCAGATAACGTTGCGAAATTGTTTGTCTCGGACATGAGAATTATCCATTTGCATAGCTTGAAGGTTTCGGGGCTTGATTTTCACATCTTACAAGAGTAATCTTTGCTTTTAGTCACAGCACATTTCTTTCAAGGCATAGTTTATAATATAAATTGAAGTAATTAAATATGTGCATTTGCTAGTGTTATTAAAATGACGGGTATATGTTGAAGACCCTAAATACTGAGGCTGAGCTTTTACAGTAGAAAACAAATGATGGAAGTCTTTATAACAAAAAGAAATACTTCATTTCGCAGCAGCAAGTTTTAGGAAGTGAACGGCACATAAGATGAATTTTCATAGGAGAGTTGTTTGGAAAGGATATGGGATAGATAGCCGATGATGTTTAGTGTGGCAAAGAAGGCGAAAGAAATTAATAAGTTCATGTAGAAATCTAGTGGGGCTTGTAGCCGGAAACAAACGTCGAAGCAGAGTGCATGATATTAAAAAACTGGCCCGCATCTCGTGGTCGTGCGGTAGCGTTCTCGCTTCCCACGCCCGGGTTCCCGGGTTCGATTCCCGGCGGGGTCAGGGATTTTCTCTGCCTCGTGATGGCTGGGTGTTGTATGCTGCCCTTAAGTTAGTTAGGTTTAAGTAGTTCTAAGTTCTATGGGACTGATGACCATAGATGTTAAGTCCCATAGTGCTCAGAGCCATTTGAACCATTAAAAAACTGGTAGGATAGTAGAACGTTTGTGAAACGGATATCTGCGCGAGGATAGCTCCGATAGACCTGTGTAGATATAGTGAATGGGGTAGGGGTTCAATCCCCAAGTTTGACAGGTTGTTAATGGTAGTAGTTTTAGTTTATTGTAGACTTTTCGTTGTGTAATTAGTGAGTTGTATTTCGATGTCAGTTTATGTTTGACGGTTAGTCCATGGCAGCTTTATCATTTATTAGTTAATTAGATAAGCTGGTGTAAATGGTGATGTACAAGTCACGGCGGCTGAAATTGCAACGTTTCGTCATATAACTTGTAAGGTGACAACGGTCTTGCCCCCTACATGAGTCCATTTAACGTGACTATAATCACTTTGCGAGCACTTTAGGTCAACAAAAACGACTGGCAGCAGCGCAATCGCTTAGTAGATAACTAGTTGTTATTTGTTGAAGTAATACTCTCGATCACGGTGTATGAAATGTCTGTGGAAACGCATCAAAACACTGGCTATGTAATACAGGGAGAATTGCGTGATTTTGTAACTGTCTGATTTTGCGTCAATGCATTGTATGCGAGGCACCAGAGAAAGCGCTCGGCCAGCAGCCGGAGGCTGCAGCTGGATGTTATGAAAGGAACTGGCTGGGAAGCCCTGTAATCCGCTCAGCCACGTGTCAGCGGCGGCCTTTAGCCCATCAAGCACGCGCGTCTCCAGGTGTGTAGCCTCAAGTGTTTACATACACAGGAGTCTTTGTTCGCTCCGACGGGATATTTTGCTGGGTGATCTCTTAGGAAAAAGATTCCACACCGTTTGTTGTTACCTGCAGCTGGTGGATCTTCCCAGGTGGCTTGGGTGGAGTTTACTTGTGAAACTTGGTAGAAAGGGAAGAACTGTGGAAAATAGTTCGATTCCCAGGCCGTACATTGGTCGGCAACGGGAAACTGGGCATTTTGAGCTTTTGTAGGCTAGTTCACATGGTTGGTTCAAATGACTCTGAGCACTATGGGACTTAACATCTGTGGTCATCTGTCCCCTAGAACTTAGAACTACTTAAACCTAACTAACCTAAGGACATAACACACATCCATACACGAGGCAGGATTCGAACCTGCGACCATAGCAGTCGCGCGGTTCCACTATGAAAAGCCTAGAACCGCTCGGCCACCGCTGCAGGTGAGCTTCTGTAGGGCTCGGTAAAGTTTTGGTGGGGAAAACAGAGGCTAAGAGCGATTTTGTTCGACACCCTGTAGAGGTCTTCCGGTTTGGGCTTTAGTTCTGAGAGGACGTTAGCAGTGTCAGCTCTTTGCTGATGGGAAGACTGTCGCAATTTGAGAAGTTTACGAGGAGCAGTCTGTTGTCCAAGTATTGGAGGAGTGTAATTTCCGAGGAACTGCACCCGGACTCCACGGCCGCGCCGTCGCCCGCCGGAGATCGCAACCACAGCAGCAGTATTACGGTGAGATTGCTGCCGCTTCGGCCTGCGTTAGGAGGAGCGTTAAATAGCTGGATCACGTTCAATTGCTGTTCCCACTGAGGTTTCACGACGCTTTGGGGTGTAGTGATTGACCTTATGTTACGTTTTGTGTGGATGTCAGTCGGTCAGCCAATTTATAAGAGATCGCGTTTTTTACCGATTTCGACACAGTTCGCTGCTAGTCCCAGCTAGGAGGGTAATTTGTAAATGGTTCATTTGTTTGTTTGTTTTTTTCAACATTGGTCTGAAGTTTACAATTAATTTATTGTGATTCAGTAGAGCTTTTACTTTCAGTAATTTGATCCTGAATTCATCCTTTTGCTTTACTTTATTTCTGTGTAATTTTCTGATATCTTTGAACCCCCCTAAGTGTTCGTAATGGTTCATGTTTGGAGTTAAAAATAGGTGTGATTTACCTTCAGCACTACCACCACAGATTAATTAGGGGTGACAGGGCGACATTTAAATCTAGCGTTATCCATTCTTGCGTACATTTCCACACGCGATTTTTCTGTAGGTTGTTTACCAGGGGCGAACACATGCAAAATCAAGACAAGCAACAAGTGGGGCGTTACATAAGGCTGACACATGCCTAGGATTAGTAATTTTGGGATTTGCCTAAGACACAGTTATGGGAAACCTCAATTTTTTTTCCCTTTGTGATCCAACTTGTCTTCTCATTTGATGGTAGAATCACGGGTAAAAATAAGTAGCATAAATTTTGTGTTTTTGTTGTTGTTGTTGTTTCTAGGATGCAAGCGCGTTGTGTTTTTTTTTGTTGTTGTTGTTTGTGCTAAGATATTAGTTGGCCAGTATTCAGCAAATGCTGAGCAGTAAGAGCACAGCCATTTTTGCCGCTATCCTATTATCAAATATAAGTAGGTGGCATTTCTGTTCACTGCTCACACCCAGTTTAGCCTTTTGTTATGTGATTGGTGTTATAGTGCTTTTTTATTGTTGAGGCTAGAGTATATTTTTTAGTCGAGTGTACGATTAGCATTAAATTGCACATGCTGTCGAGAGCGAAATCCAGGGCCACAGAAGAGTAGAATCTCGTCAGCAATAGAGACAAAATTGGTGGCAGTCGCGAGGGGTTTGTAGGCTTAAATCACCTCGGGGTACGACCATGCGGTGCATTTGACCTGCGGTCGTCGCACGGTGGCGTTTGCAGCAGTCCACATACACAGAGGTGTGTTGTTGCATGTCAGTGTACAGTGCAGACGTTTTCAGAGGTGCTAATGGCGACTGTGTGTTGAAAATGGCTCAAAGAACACATACTGATGACGTTATGAGGGGTAGAATACTAGGGCAACTGGAGGCTGGTCAAACACAGCAGGTCGTATCACAGGCCTTCCGTGGGCCACAAACTGTGATCTCAAGATTATGGCAACGATACCAGCAGACAGGAAACGTGTCCAGGCGCTACAGTACGGGACGTCCACAGTGTACAACACCACAAGAAGACCGATATCTCACCATCAGTGGCCGTAGACGGCCACAGAGTACTGCAGGTAGCCTTCCTCAGGACCTTACCGCAACCACTGGAACAGTTGTCTCCAGACATACAGTCTACAGACTACTGGACAGACATTCGCCCGGAGGCCTGCAAGGTGCATTCCACTGACCCATGGTCACAGCACAGTAAAGCCAGGTTATGTTCACGGACGAGTCCAGGTATAGTCTGAACATTGATTCTCGCCGGGTTTTCATCTGGAGTGAACCAGGAACCAGATACCAACCCCTTAATGTCGTTGAAAGGGACCTGTATGGAGGTCGTGGTTTGATGGTGTGGGGTGGGATTATGTTTGGTGCACGTACACCCCTGCATGTCTTTGACAGAGGAACTGTAATAGGTCAGGTGTATCGGGACGTCATTTTGCACCAGTATGTCCGCCTTTTCAGGAGTGCAGTGGATACCACCTTCCTCCTGATGGATGATAACGCACAGCCCCACAGAGCTGCCATCGTGGAGTTCTTTGAAACAGAAGATAACAGGCGAATGGAGTGGCCTGCCTGTTCTCCAGACCTAAACCCTATCGAGCACGTCTGGGATGCTCTCAGTCGATGTATCGCTGCACGTCTTCAAAACCCTTCGACACTTCAGGAGCCCCGAAAGGCACTGGTGCAAGAATGGGAGGCTATACCCCAGCAGCTGCTCGACCACCTGATCCAGAGTATGCCAACCCATTGTGCGGCCTGTGTACGGGTGCATGGTGTTCATAACCCATATTGATGTCGGAGTACATGCACAGGAAACAGTGGCGTTTTGTAGCACATGTGTTTCGGGACGGTTTTCTCATCTTTTCACCAATACTGTGGACTTACAGAGCTGTGCCTTGTGTGCCTATGTTATTAGCACCAGTTTTGTGTAGTGCCACGTTGTGTGACATCACATTCTGCAGTTATCCTTAATTTTTGAGCATGAGTGTATTTACGACCCCAGTCGAGTGTTTCAGTCCGAGGCGACCCGACTGGTGCACGAAAGCATTACGTTTCTAGACACACAAAGGTTAGCAGGAACTTGGGGAATGGTGCTCAGTGTAGGACACAGGAGACAGAAATTCAAAATGGGCCAGGTCTAGAGCACATTATAGAAGTTTTGGAAGGTTTTCAGACAGAAATGAAAAAAAGACAACACCGCGCTTCACTCCTATCTCAGTACAAAATTATCCAACGTTGAGAAATCTAACTCAGACTTCAGTTCAAAATTACCGAACGCCGAGAACGCGAGCGCGATAATGATGGGTGAAATGAAAGAGGAGGTGAAGAACCTAGGTGAAAAATTAGAGAAGGAGGTAGCTTTAATTAAAAAAACAGTGAAGGAAGCGGAGCTGATAGCAAAGGGGGCAAAGGAAATTGCGAAGGAAATTAGCGACTCGACACAGAGTATCGTGAAAGAAGGGAAGGCTGTCTTATCCAAATTACAGAGCTGCATTAAGCGGGTTGAGGATAAGCGACAACAACAACCGGACGTGGCGCCTAGCGACGCGCTAGGAGAGGAAGTACCGGAGTTGAAACGTAACCTGAGAATGAGGTTAAATGCATTATAGAGGAAACCACAATGCCAACTCAAGGTAGCCATCCAGGCGAGACAGCTGTTAATGATAGCAACAGGGAGGTAGTGAGTGCTGAACAGATGGTTCTATCAGCGCGTAAACCAATTTCTCTGTGCGGTAATTTGGACGGCTCGAGCAACACGGCGGAAGCCGGCAGCAGCGGAGCATGCCGTAGCGCCGCGCCGACGCTCG
The DNA here is from genome assembly GCF_023864275.1 of Schistocerca cancellata. Taxonomy (NCBI): domain Eukaryota; kingdom Metazoa; phylum Arthropoda; class Insecta; order Orthoptera; family Acrididae; genus Schistocerca; species Schistocerca cancellata. Next base: position 619,809,753 of record NC_064629.1, read on the forward strand.
TAGAAAACTCGGAGGGTGCGCATACGTCGACTGGGCACTGTCGCCTAGTACGTAGTATGCAACATTCATCGAGTACCCACATAGGAAGAGAGGAAGACCGAGTTTAACTGGGAAGTTTGCACCCGGAGATACGGACCAACAAAATATAGGACAAAAGGAAAACAGAAATTTCCTGGCAGATTAAAACTGTGCGCCCGACCGGGACTCGAACTCGGGACCTTTGCCTTTCGCGGGAAAGTGCTCTATCATCTGAGCTACCGAAGCACGACATACGCCCGGTACTCACAGCTTTACTTCTGCCAGTATCTCGTCTCCTACCTTCCAAACTTTACAGAAGCTCTCCGCTGCAGAGTGAAAATCTCATTCTGGAAACATCCCCCAGGCTGTGGCTAAGCCATCTCTCCGCTATATCCTTTCTTTCAGTTCTGCTAGGTTCGCAGGAGAGCTTCTGTAAAGTTTGGAAGGTAGGGGACGAGATTCTGGCAGAAGTAAAACTGTGAGTACCGGGCGTGAGTCGTGCTTCGGTAGCTCAGATGATAGAGCACTTGCCCGCGAAAGGCAAAGCGAACGACCTGGACGTGTGTCTGTCAGAAAAAGGAAATTTGTAAGACTGGATGTCATGAACTGATATATATATATATATATATATATATATATATATATATATATAAAGAGATAGAAACATGCGCATTGTTTAAAAATGAGGCCGCGTTCATTGTCAATACGTCCCAGAGATTGCAGCACCGTGCAGCAGATGGAATTTTACCGCCAGCGGCGAGAATGAGAACTGTTTAAAATACTTAAAATGGCGACGTTTTCCTTACTTGAACAGCGTGCAATCATTCGTTTTCTGAATTTGCGTGGAGTGAAACCAATTGAAATTCATTGACAGTTGAAAGAGACATGTGGTGATGGAGTTATGGATGTGTCGAAAGTGCGTTCGTGGGTGCGACAGTTTAATGAAGGCAGAACATCATGTGACAACAAGCCGAAACAACCTCAGGCTCGCACAAGCCGGTCTGACGACATGATCGAGAAAGTGGAGAGAATTGTTTTGGGGGATCGCCGAATGACTATTGAACAGATCGCCTCCAGAGTTGGCATTTCTGTGCACACAACCCTGCATGACGACCTGAAAATGCGAAAAATGTCATCCAGATGGGTGCCACGAGTGCTGACGGACGACCACATGGCTGCCCGTGTGGCATGTTGCCAAGCAATGTTGACGCGCAACGACAGCATGAATGGGACTTTCTTTTCGTCGGTTGTGACAATGGATGAGGCGTGGATGCCATTTTTCAATCCAGAAACAAAGCGCCAGTCAGCTCAATGGAAGCACACAGATTCACCGCCACCAAAAAAATTTCGGGTAACCGCCAGTGCTGAAAAAATGATGGTGTCCATGTTCTGGGACAGCGAGGGCGTAATCCTTATCCATTGCGTTCCAAAGGGCGCTACGGTAACAGGTGCATCCTACGAAAATGTTTTGAAGGACAAATTCCTTCCTGCACTGCAACAAAAACGTCCGGGAAGGGCTGCGCGTGTGCTGTTTCACCAAGACAACGCACCCGCACATCGAGCTAACGTTATGCAACAGTTTCTTCGTGATAACAACTTTGAAGTGATTCCTCATGCTCCCTACTCACCTGACCTGGCTCCTAGTGACTTTTGGCTTTTTCTAACAATGAAAGACACTCTCCGTGGCCGCACATTCACCAGCCGTGCTGCTATTGCCTCAGCGATTTTCCAGTGGTCAAAACAGACTCCTAAAGAAGCCCTCGCTGCTGTCATGGAATCATGGCGTCAGCGTTGTGAAAAATGTGTACGTCTGCAGGGCGATTACGTCGAGAAGTAACGCCAGTTTCATCGATTTAGGGTGAGTAGTTAATTAGAAAAAAAATCGGAGGCCTTAGGCTTGCAACTCGTATTATGACTTTTGAACACTATTAAGGGGCCGGCCGGAGTGGCCGAGTGGTTCTAGGCGCTTCAGTCCGGAACCGCACTGCTGCTACGGTCGCAGGTTTGAATCCTGCCTTGGGCATGGATGTGTGTGATGTCCTTAGGTTAGTTAGGTTTAAGTAGTTCTAAGCTCTAGGGGACTGATGACCTCAGAAGTTAAGTCCCATAGTGCTCAGAGCCATTTGAACCATTTGAACCACTATTAAGGTAAATACATTGTTTGTTCTCTACCAAAATCTTTCATTTGCTAACTATGCCTATCAGTAGTTAGTGCCTCCAGTAGTTAGAATCTTTCATTTAGCTGGTAGTATTGGCGCTCGCTGTATTGCAGTAGTTCGAGTAACGAAGATTTTTGTGAGGTAAGTGATTCATGAAAGGTACAGGTTATTGTTAGTCAGGGCCATTCTTTTGTAGGGATTATTGAAAGTCAGATTGCGTTTCGCTGAAAATATTGTGTGTCAGTTTAGTGTTGATCAGAATAAGTAAAGAGAGAAATGTCTGAGTAGGTTCAGTTTTGCTAAGCTGTTTGAAAATCAAATAACATAAACGTTCACCAGCACAGTAATATATAATTTTCCAAAGGGGAACTTTCAAAGTGCCAGAAGGCGAACACAAGTACAGTGGCAATGCCAGCACTACTGTACCCTATAGTACCACAGAAATTACGACAGCCGGCCAGGGTGGCCGAGCGGTTCTAGACGCTACAGTCTGGTGGGTCTCTTATTTTTTTAGTACGGAGATGGGAGCCAATAACGTGGTACTGTGGCAATGCCACAAGTTCTTCGCGGCATAGAGCGTGCCTGTACGCGTTCGGAGAGTAGCACACCCAAACGTGCTGGAGGTCGAGTGCGTAAAAACGGAGAAGTCACTTGGGGTGCATCCCATTTCCCACATTAAACAATTCGTGGAATAACCCGGACAACATGTAAATAATTGTAAATAGTTAATTTAGTATTAGAGTAAGATATTTAGATTAAGTAGATTAAGTCTGATCTGTCTTGTTTTGTCTGCTGTATGCAATGCTTAATGTCCATATGTTTGTTTAAACCTGGGTAATAGAGCTTAAGAGGGCAAGCTATGAAAAATAATTAATCGACAAGTAGCCCTGACATACACTGTTTAGTTGAGAGGAAAATATACGCTCTGAAGCAGCTGTACCAGTAGGTGGCTCTTTGTTGAAAGGCGTAAAAGAGATCACAGAATTCATATCTCCGTCAGTGGAGACAGCAAAAATTTAAGGTGGCCTGAGCCGCATGCCGTCGTGAGGGCGCACCGTTGCATTTACTTATGCCAAAGTGTACAAGTAGTTTTGAGGTGGCCAGCTATGCGCAGTGGCGTACGTAGCGAACCTTAGTACACATAGTTCTGTGAAAATAGCGTGCTGAAGTCACGAAAGGAGCGGACATTAACAATGGTGTTTAAGAATACTGGTCGAAAAATCTAAGTTTTCTGGACAACTGCGTGTGTGAGCAATGTGTTGTGTTTTTGTTTTTTTGTTGTTGGATTACACTAATAAAATTCCTGTCAACAGGTAGAAAGATCACAATATGTGTGCCAAGACTATCAGGAGAAGAGAAAGGAAATTCAAAAGGAGTAACACAATACCAGACAATCCCGGACCACATTGGGTGAGATAAGAAATTAGGAAACATCGATTGTGTCTGCTTGATTCACAGGGACTGCTACAGAACATCAGACCCGACGTAAAACTCCGGAATGCGTCGGCTAATACCGGGTGCTATAAGGTATTTTTTAAAAAATTACGTAGTTTTGAAGAGATCGCTATCTCTCAGTTGTAGTTAGAAAGGAGATGGAATCCCGATCCCGTGAATCCAGAGATTCCCTTTCCACTCCTATGTCTGTTAAGAAAATTGACACTACGATACGATTTCTTATTATTAGGAGGTTTCGTTTTGTTGTAATGTTATATTAAGGAGGGGTGTAAGAAGTATACACTGTTTTTCCGTGTATACGTTTGATGTAACTGTCATTTAGTATTTATTTATATTGAAAAATAATTAATTTATCTAAAATTTTGGCACATGACCAATATGGAATTTGTGCTCATCCCGTGTCTTAGAGAAATAAGTGATCCTTGTGTAACGTAATTATGTTAGTGTGTTCAGCAGATAATTCAGAAGGAGGAAATGATGCGACACGGAAACTGGCACACCACACTTTGGATGGCACGTGAACGAGGACAGTGGCAAACAGGAGATGAGAGAACAGCTGGCGGATGGAATGCAGACCAACTCCTGGAACGACGGAGCCAGTGGTACACCTGCCACTTACTGAAAGATGAGATGCAGAAGTCCATGACGTGCAGCTGGGGATACAACTGGTCCCTGTATGCACGGGGTGGATGGGAGGGTAGCTTGGAGAAGCATCATCAATACCTTCTTATTGTCGCTCGCCGTGTCTGGCGGTGCGACACTACTGCAGAACCTCTTGTGTCTTATGGCACCTTCACTGAGGACCTGAGCCAAGCATCGGCTCACATCTTATGGTATATCCTCCCTATCCACCACTATCCAAACATGAAGGAGGTCCATCTTGCGGCCTGTCTTCATCACGTCTCTGCAGATGAAGACAAAACCGAGTATTACCTGTCTCTCTTGTGAGGGGGATCGACGCCGAGCTCCAAGGAGGGAGCTGTCCTTCCAGCTGCGGGCCAGAAAGTACCCCACTACACGGAGCAGTACTGTGGTCCACACAGTCGGTACTGTTCCCTCAGCGTGAAGAAGATATGGGTCGCCAAGGCGAAAGCTCGCTACCTTATTGTTGGTCTCACTGAGTTCTCATGTAGTCCTGATCATGCTCACCAGTTTGGCCGTTCCTCCCGTTCCTGCTACATGAACATTACCAACATGTGTGTGTGTGTGTGTGTGTGTGTGTGTCGTTACAAACAAACGGACACGGATGCGGTGAAATTGTCCCTCATTAATTTGATACAAAACCCCAGATAGTCCGAGACAATCTGTCAGTTTTCGTGATTTGTGTCCTGTCAAATGTAATTTGTTATTTTATTTACATTTTTTAAGCTGGGTAGTATGTCTTATGTATGACATTTCACTTCTCATTACATTTCACTTGTGCATATACACTCCTGGAAATTGAAATAAGAACACCGTGAATTCATTGTCCCAGGAAGGGGAAACTTTATTGACACATTCCTGGGGTCAGATACATCACACGATCACACTGACAGAACCAAAGGCACATAGACACAGGCAACAGAGCATGCACAATGTCGGCACTAGTACAGTGTATATCCACCTTTCGCAGCAATGCAGGCTGCTATTCTCCCATGGAGACGATCGTAGAGATGCTGGATGTAGTCCTGTGGAATAGCTTGCCATGCCATTTCCACCTGGCGCCTCAGTTGGACCAGCGTTCGTGCTGGACGTGCAGACCGCGTGAGACGACGCTTCATACAGTCCCAAACATGCTCAATGGGGGACAGATCCGGAGATCTTGCTGGCCAGGGTAGTTGACTTACACCTTCTAGAGCACGTTGGGTGGCACGGGATACATGCGGACGTGCATTGTCCTGTTGGAACAGCAAGTTCCCTTGCCGGTCTAGGAATGGTAGAACGATGGGTTCGATGACGGTTTGGATGTACCGTGCACTATTCAGTGTCCCCTCGACGATCACCAGTGGTGTACGGCCAGTGTAGGAGATCGCTCCCCACACCATGATGTCGGGTGTTGGCCCTGTGTGCCTCGGTCGTATGCAGTCCTGATTGTGGCGCTCACCTGCACGGCGCCAAACACGCATACGACCATCATTGGCACCAAGGCAGAAGCGACTCTCATCGCTGAAGACGACACGTCTCCATTCGTCCCTCCATTCACGCCTGTCGCGACACCACTGGAGGCGGGCTGCACGATGTTGGGGCGTGAGCGGAAGACGGCCTAACGGTGTGCGGGACCGTAGCCCAGCTTCATGGAGACGGTTGCGAATGGTCCTCGCCGATACCCCAGGAGCAACAGTGTCCCTAATTTGCTGGGAAGTGGCGGTGCGGTCCCCTACGGCACTGCGTAGGATCCTACGGTCTTGGCGTGCATCCGTGCATCGCTGCGGTCCGGTCCCAGGTCGACGGGCACGTGCACCCTCCGCCGACCACTGGCGACAACATCGATGTACTGTGGAGACCTCACGCCCCACGTGTTGAGCAATTCGGCGGTACGTCCACCCGGCCTCCCGCATGCCCACTATACGCCCTCGCTCAAAGTCCGTCAACTGCACATACGGTTCACGTCCACGCTGTCGTGGCATGCTACCAGTGTTAAAGACTGCGATGGAGCTCCGTATGCCACGGCAAACTGGCTGACACTGACGGCGGCGGTGCACAAATGCTGCGCAGCTAGCGCCATTCGACGGCCAACACCGCGGTTCCTGGTGTGTCCACTGTGCCGTGCGTGTGATCATTGCTTGTACAGCCCTCTCGCAGTGTCCGGAGCAAGTATGGTGGGTCTGACACACCGGTGTCAATGTGTTCTTTTTTCCATTTCCAGGAGTGTATTATCAAGATTCTCATGTTTTGAATGTCTATGTTAGGTTAAGAGTTTATTTTGAACCACGTACAAACAATGGCACTCAAGTGGTCGTTCCTTATGACGATAGAATTTTCCCAATTTTACTTTTATGTGGATTTACACGATTGTACACCAGCCACGCACTGGACTTGGGCAGACGTTGCTAGGGTTATATAATTAAGACACTTACGCCACAAACAATAAATGTCCAGCAACAGTTAAAGAAAATGTGTTTAAAAATTGTACGAGTATTACTGGTGCACTCACTTGCCTCACTTTAAGGGTAAAAGGACGACCACGACATCACTGCGACTCTGATTGATTTACATTTATGTTATAAAATGTTTGTTCATTTCAAGCTGCACGGGGACGGATGTTTGAGTTTTGAATGGATCTTCAGTCAAAAAATCATGGGATTGCCATTCGGATGAAAAGCACAAAAGTGCATACATATGTAGATTTAATTTGCAACGTGAGTCCTGGTATTTCGCATTTTCTTTTACACTGGCCCTGAATTGAGCGTAATTGGCAGAGAAATTAAAATAATCAATAAGAAAATTTAATGACCACATCGGTAAATATAAATTCCATCAGCGAAGGCATTATCCCAGGGATGAGTGGAAGAATGATTCAGAAAGGGCTGTGGCAGTCAATTGTCCGTCAGAATACTCTTGAAATGGTTTAGAGTCGTTAAAATGATCATCATACTAATTTTGTAATACAGGAGATGACACAAAATGAGACATCACCTGTACTCCAAAATTGTCTTGAAGGAGGGGGATATGTAAGGTGGCAACGGTCTTGCCCCTTTACATGAGTCCATTTAACGTGACTATACTCACTTTGCGAGCACTTCAGGTGAATAAAAACGACTGACAGCAGCGCAATCACTTTGTAGATAATTAGCTGTTGTTTATTGGAGTAATATTCTCGATCACGGTGTATAAAATGTCTGAGGAAACGCATCAGAACGCTGGCTAAGTAATACAGGGAGAATTACGCGATTTTGTAACTATCTGATTTTACGTCAATGCATTGTATACGAGGCACCGGGGACAGCGCTCGGCCATCGGCCGGAGGCTGTAGCTGGATGTTATCAAAGGAACTGGCTGGGAAGCCCTGTAATCCGCTCAGTCACGTGTCAGCGGCGGCCTTTAGCCCATCAAGCACGCGCGTCTCCAGGTGTGTAGCCTCAAGTGTTTACAAAATCACGAGTCTCTGTTCGCTACGACGGGAAATTTTGCGGGGAAATTTGAGGTGGTCCCTTAGGAAAAAAAAATTCTGGAAAATTTGTTGTTACCCGCAGCTGTGGATCTTCCCAGGTGGCTTGGGCGGAGTTAACTCGTGAAATTTGGTAGAATGGGAAGAATTGTGGAAAATAGTTCGATTCCTAGGCCATGCTTTGGTCAGCACCGGGAAACTGGGTATTTTGAGCGTTTATAGTGATGTTATTAGCTCGGTAAAGTTTTGGTGGGGAAAACAGAGGCTAAGAGCGATCTTGCTCGACACTCTGTAGAGGTCTTCCGTCTTGGGCTTTCGTTCTCAGAGGACATTAGACGTGTCAGCTCTTTGCTGATGGGAAGATCGTCGCAATTTGAGAAGTTAACGGACAGCAGTCTTTTGTCCAAGTATTGGAGGAGTGTAATTCCCGAGGCGCCCACCCGGACTCCATGGCCGCGCCGTCGCCCCCCGGGGGATCGCAACCGCAGCAGCAGTATTACGGTGAGATCGCTCCCGCTTCGGCCTGCGTGTTCGGAGGAGCGTTAAATAGCTGGATCATGTGCAACTGCTGTTTCCACTGAGGTTTCACGATACTTTAGGATGTAGTGTTTCTTCTTATTTTACGTTTTGTGTGGATGTCAGTCGGTCAGCCAATTTATAACACATCTCGTTTTGTACGGATTTTGGCACAGTTCACTGCCAATTCCAGGTAGGAGGGCAATTTGTAAATGGTTCTTTTTTTTTATTCAGCATTGGTCTAAAGTTGATAATAAATTTATTGTGATTCAGTAGAGCTTTTACTTTCAGTAATTTGATCCTGAATTCGCCCTTTTGCTTTCTTTTATTTCTGTGTAATTGTCTGATATCATCGAATCCCCTAAGTGTTCGTTATGGTTCATGTTTGGAATTAAAAACAGGTGTGATTTACCTTCAGCACTACCACCACAGATTAATTAGGGGTGACAGGGCGACATCTAAATCTAGCTTTATCCATTCTTGCGTACATTTCCACTCCCAGATTTCTCTGTAAGTTGTTTGCCAGGGGAGAAAATACGCAAAATCCAGACAAGTAATAGGTGGGGCGTTACAAACTATTGTCTGAGTCATAACAGCATTGATCTCGAAAAACGACTGATTTCATCAGGAAATAAACCAGTTGAAAAGACAGGGAAGGGGTTTATGAGATTTGGGGAGGGTCGAGTATAGGGCTAGGGAGACGGTATAGTCCGCGTATATAGAAGATGAGCAGTAGGAGGGGATTCACTCAAATCGGCGGTGCAGAGCGTCTAGACGAATGCAGAGTGGACAGGGACATGGATCATACCTGCTGTGGTATGTTTCACTTTACATTGAATGGCTGGTTGGATAGATAGAACGTAATAAATCGGTCACAGAGCACAAGTCTTGAGCCTATGTTCCTCCACGTGGAAAGGGCCTCCGATCTCTTTTCGAAGATGACAGACTTAACATTTTTAGTTGGTGGGAGAGGCTGTGGGTAAGTTACAGGAGTTGGTCGACAGAGGTGGTCTTAGGACGGAAGGTACAGTTGTTGACAGAAAGGTGTAGGTGCAATTTATGTGGCTATGGAAGCAATGGGAGAGAATGGTTTCGGAAACGTTGGTGAACGCAGAGATGAGGCTGATTAGATTGTAGGAAGAGGTGTGTCTGCCTCTCTACAACTCTCTGACTTCGCTTGTCGCTCCGATGTCAAGGCTCCCAGGCTTAAATCCGTAGTACTCGTTCAGTGGAAAGTAAGTTTGTACATTGGTTCCTCGATCCGTCAAGAATATTCCAGACGACATTTCTCTTTAACTTAGCTCTATGCTGTGATGGTTTAAGTGATGAGCCATCACTATAATGGACATTCCTACTATCAATACTTCATCCTGCGGGCGCGTCTAGCCTTGCTATGCAGCGCCTTCAGCCATACGAGGTCAAAGATTCTTAATCATAAAAGTCCGGCCATTGTTAGAAATCAGCCTTCTTATTTTGCGCGGCTATACAACATCTCTGTGTACTGACTGACCAATTTATACCGATCTGTGCTATGTCGTTTGAGACAGCGATTGTGGACTTAGTTTAAACTTAAGTGCTGTACTGTCGTTACCTGTATCGTGCAAATGCCTAATGAATATCTAATATTTACTATATGGTCTTAAATTTATGGTTTTCAATAGTACTTGCCTTTGTCTAAGCAACTTCCACATGTAATTTACTATGCACAACGCCATTTGCAAGTACACTGTTGTGCAAAATTTAAAGACGAAAGTAGCTTTCACGTAATGTCTCACTGCCAAGAAAGAGATCTCGATGATATTTGGCATACTACATAGAAAGAACAGCAGTATTACAGTAACCGAAGGAAATTCGCAATGAGGTGAATAGAAATAGCACTTTTATGCACAGAAAATAATTACAGCGATGGCACCACGATTAATGATGGTCCCCTGGATATTAAAATTTGCAGAAAATTGTTCTTAATGTGGAGTGTTTCGCCACGAACGGAAAAGAATGCTCTACAACGTGCTTCCTAGCTGGCCAAAAGATTGGTAAAGAGTTCTTTTGATAAGGTTCCATTGTTTCACCAGCGCTGTTGGCAACTGCTGGATGGTCGTTGCTGCATTTGGACGTGCTGAAATACGTATCCTGAGCACATATACTGTAACATGTGCTAGATGAGGTTTAAGACGGGAGAAAAGGGTAGGCCGGTCCATTCGCCGAATATCATCTTCCTCTAACAGCTTCTCCAACTGCGGTGTTCGCTACGGTCGCACATTGTCATCCATAAAAATGAAGTTAGGAACAAATGCACTTCTGAAATGGTTCAAATGGTTCCAAGCACTATGGGACTTAAACATTTGAGGTCATCAGTTCCATAGACTTAGAACTACTTAAACCTAACTAACCTAAAAACATCACACACATCCATGCCCGAGGCAGGATTCGAACCTGTGACCGTAGCGGTCGCGCGGTTCCAGACTGAGAACCGCTTTTCAGTCTGGAACCGCGCGACCGAACATCACATTGTGCCCGAGGCATGGATGTATGTGATGTTCTTAGGGTAGTTAGGTTTAGGTAGTTCTGAGTTCTAGGGGACTGATGACCTCAGATGTTAAGTCCCATAGTGCTCAGAGCCATTTAAACCATTTGAAACCTAACTAACCTAAGGACATCACACACACATCCATGCCCGAGGCAGGATACGAACCTGCGACCGCAGCAGCAGCGTGGTTACGGACTGAACCGCCTAGAACCGCTCGGACACAATGGCCGGCACGCTTATGAAAACACGCACAGTGGGAAGGAGTACAGTGTCACAATAACTGTGATCGGAGAGTGAACCATGTTGAGACACGGTACGCCCATACAACACTATGCCTCAGCATAGCATATTATCTTCATCAGCAAAACAATAATGGTCGACAGTGGTGGATGTATCCTCATACTGCGAGAGGTGAAAACACGTACTCTATCCAGGGTGATCGTGGAATATGATGATGTTGGTGGTCCACCTGTTACGATGTTGTGAGGCATTGACGTACTGATGGTTCAGATGGCTCTGAGCACTATGCGACTTAACTTCTGAGGTCATCAGTCGTCTAGAACTTAGAACTAATTAAACCTAACTAACCTAAGGACATCACACACATCCATGCCCGAGGCAGGATTCGAACCTGACGTACTGACCTCCAGGTCTTTGAACACGGTACATTCACCAGTCAACGTCATTGCGACACTGTACTGCTTCGCCATTTGCATCGTTTAGTGGTGCATTCTGTCCTGATTTCATATTTAGGGATGACAATGTGCGACTGTGTCGAACAGCAGGGTTGGAAGTGCTGTAGAGACGATAGGATATTGGCCAAATGTATTTGCCTGTCCATTACCCTGACTAACATGCTACCGAGCACGTGTAGCATACGTTGGAAAGACGTACTGTGGTAAGTCCACACGAACCAGTTACCATTCAGCAGATATCAACAGTGCTGGTGGGGGAAAAGAACGCTCTACCACAAGCACCCCTTACCAACCTGGTGGCCAGTATGGCAGCACGTTGCCGAGCAGACATTGCCGTTCGTGGTGATCTCACACCCTATTAAGAAGCATATGCCGCTTTTGCAAAGTCCAAGGGACCCTAATAAATTGCGGTGACTTCAGTGTAATTATCGACTTTGAACAAAAGTGTCATTTCTTTCCGTCTCACTACACATTTATTTGAGTTACCTTCTGTACTGTACTGTATCCGCTCTTTCCATGTTTCATCGAGTTATATTATTTTGCAGTGACACACCATGCGAAAGTTACTTTCGTCCTTAAGTTTTGCACAAGAGTGTAAAAGCTGTCGCACTGTTAGAGATACTACGTACGGATTTATTATGAGCCTTTGATTTGATTTCAGTTCAAACTTAATGCAGTACCCTCTCACGGAGCCTAGTGTTAAAATTTTTCATTTTAGGTGAGTCACATGCAGTTCAAATCATTCATCAAATATGTTGATAACCCTTTTGTACTAGCTGCTTTATCCTATATGTATGATCTGTCAGTACATCGTCCTCCAAGCTCCATCGTTCACAACATTTTCTTACTCTAACCTATCAGTCAATTTTGTATATTCATCTACTCTTCAGTTTATGTTCATTATGGAGGCCCTTACAGCTTTCCATCACTGATCTATAGTTCGTCCGATCAGAAATATCTCCTCAACTCAACACAGTGTGTTCAAAGTCGTTTCTCGCTACAATAATTACACCTTTAAGTCAGCTGTTAAGTATATTACAAATATCTCTTATCTGTTTCTGTTTAATTCTTCTCTTCCAGATAATTTATACTGTCCACCCATAATCCGTCGAACCATTAACATGCATTTTCATCCATAATTGAAATGAAACGTAGAAATAAAGTAAGAAAAAAATTCAAAACGGTTTGAATTGATTCATCAAGCGAATTTGGAATTTGTTGCTGTCCCTTAATCTGCTATGCAAAAGCAAATGGACTCTTTGAACAAATATTGATACAAATCCCTTGAAACATCTGCTTGTGCTTGTCATCTTATTCACAGCAAAAAAATTGTCGTCATTGCACACTGTGCAAATGGGGACAGTGTTTAAGACGCTGGATTCGCGCTGAGGAAGAGGGTCACCGAAATCTCTGCCAGACGATTACGATATAAGTTTATCTTATTTTCCATAAATCACTTCGAACTAATTCTTGGAAAGTTCAAAGAACAACGCCCACGCCCTACCCATTTGCGAACAGCTATTCAAATGGACTTGTGCTCTGTCTATAGTGACCCAGATATCAATGAGACCGCAAACAATGTTCCTTCTTCTTCTCTTGAATAAAAAGTAAGTTCTACTCGTCCATGTACACTGAGAAATGCACAAATAAGTCGAATGATAAGCGTGTGCGAGGCTCAGGTTTATCTGACACATGCAACTAACAGTAGTGGCTGTCTCTCTTTACACACTGAGCAATAGGTAGTACCGAGAATTTAGTTTTCAGAGGATGTACAGATGTAAATATTTGTATGTTAGGACTAAAGGAAGTCCCCGAAGGCTAATCAAGAGAGCGCGAGTAACTTACTGAAGCCATTTTTTGTTGAATACTCACGAATTATTAACGGCCGCTTACATGAAATTTTCAGTGGCTCCATCATTTGCAACAATAAATTTTTCATCACTTTTCGCAACATTACCAGTAGCTCTTCCGAGAAATTTTTGTAGTTCTTATATGAACTCAAAATACGAGCATGTAATTTGCCTCTCCTGGCTAATGTTTCTCTGTGGAATTCGCTTTTCTTTCATCTCTAAGTACTCAAATTTTATCAAATTAGTTACTATGATATTTGTGGCCAATAGAGAAGGTTGTTTTTGTAGGTCTTTTAGTCATCTAAGTTTAGGATTAGCAAAAGTATTATGAGGCAGATATAACGCTATTCTGAACCAGCAGGCACAGGCTTACTACCAAAAGTGTGGATACTGATAAAAGGTGGAATTCTTTTTCTGTAGAAACCCTGCATACACGAGTCTTTCGAGAAGATAACAGACCGAATACAACAGACCGACAGTCACCGCGCAACACTCATTCATATGCGGGAAGTGTTGTGAATGTATCTCAAAAAAACTTGTATTATAAATTATGTGTGTTGTTAATGCCATTTCGAGTGAAATTATGTTCACATTAAAAAGCGAATTATTCGTCGATGAACTATTATTAATTCGTCAAATTTCTGTTATTAGTACTGCTTGTCAAACTGAGTGTGATTAACTTGCTTTTGATGAAAAAGATACAAAATGCAGAACACCAATACATGCTGGTATTTTAGGCTGCCGGTTTCAGATTTATTGATCTGTTAGATTAAAAATGTGAATCATTAATTGGATATACTAAAATGTGTCTGTATATCTGACATAATTGAAACGCTGACCAGCTAAAACCATGATCAAGGAATTCGTTATCTACGAAATTAAACAAGAGTCTCAATTCACTCAGTTTATTACAAGACACTGCAAAAGAACGTGTATCGGGATAAAACTTTTACGTCTGCTTGAGTCGTACCGTGATTGCCACAGCGTAGTGAATAAAGTTAGGTAGACGTGCGTTTCCATCTAGTGCCAGAGTGGCAAGAACGTTGAACCACTAACAGCAACCAAGTCTTCAGAGTGAAGATTAAGATTACTGAACATCGCCAAAAATTACTCGACTTTCCCTACAGTTCATCTCGCTGTTGTAGCTGGGTCTCGCCATACTTATAATCTACAAGTGGTGGCTGAAGTGGCTGCAAAATCAGTCTCTGGCTCTCTACCAATAACTTGCGTCGAAGTTCAGCTCCGCTGGATGAGAGCCTCTCGCGACCGAAGTGAAGTCTGCCCTAGGTGGCGCCTGGCTGAAGGGCAACTTCCTGCAACGTATTTTCGATAAGGAAGCCTTGGTCCTCTGCATCTTTCTTGCGTCAAGTAATTTTCATTGACTGAATGATAGATATTGCGAGTGCCGACCAGTGAGAAGTTGCCTTAAATGACGTTAGTTTCCCCCTTACGCTCATTTCAGATGGTTAACCAGTTACAAAATTCGTTATATTTGGCGCTGAAAAACTGTGTCCTGCTCTCTCGTCCTCTCTTCCTACGTTTGTGCTCTGGCGAGTGAAGACGGACCTTCGTCGTGTTTCTTACTCCCACTTGTATTGGGACGGACTATCAAATAAGGCATCAGTGAGACGGAAAAGTCTGCTAAAGCGCGCAGAACGAAACTGACCTGCATCATTATTTCAGACCCACGAGCAGCAGTAGAGGCTTCTTCGTCCCATTGACCTGGGTCAGTTATCTTATTGAAAAGTGAAACTAATTAACTGCGATATGAGTTTTTCACTATACTATATGCAGATCTCCACCGCGTGACAACTTTAGACAGTCGTTTCTTTCCTTCGTCATCTAGAACCCAGGTTCATTTTTGATAACTTTCAAACAAAGTAGCAAGACCATTCAATTTGAGAGAGAAATTTTTAAAATTGTTTCATCTTTGACAAGACTTACGATAGCACTGAATTAAGTCGACAAGTGAACGAACAGTGGAGTAGATAGTGTTGATCACTCTTGATTACAATCCACACAAATGAGCAGCCATAACTGCAGCTCCAATGTAACTCTGAGCATGTATATATGTTTTAAATATCTACTGTCCACTTGACCAACAGCTATGGCATAGCGAAGTACAGAGGCGACCTACGAGGAGAAATTACATACATTCGGTACTTCAATCAGAATAAATGAGACAAAATTCGATTCACTTATCTCCTACCTTATTTTATTCTTGAATGTGAATGAAACGGAAGTAATCATGTCATTCTGTATTTGACTTTATAATCCTGTAAACACGGAAGAATGAAATAAATGATGTGTCGGCTTTTAGTCATATTCATTAAGTAAACGTGCAAGTTCAATAAAATTGCGTTTTTTCAGCTTTTGCAAATTATGACATCTTGACAGCCAGTTGTTACCTTCCAGCAACGGCAGAATGTCTGCGTGATCGTTATTATGAACTGTTAAGGCAATTTATGGCGTCGAGATAACAAAAAGCTATGTACCACGTGTGTAATTAGTCATTTACCCTAACCACGGGTACATTTTCCGTAGCAACAGAAAAAGAAATTACAACGTTTAGTTTATCTAATCTCACAGCAAGCCCCCCGGGTTAACTGAAAGCGGGACCTGGTCGCTGAGGAAAGCAGGCAGCCGAGCGTCCCGGCACTTCTGCTGCCGCTTACACAGTCCATTCCGAGAACATCACTCTTTGGCTGAACGTAGCGAACTTACGAATTTGTCTCAGAATCATGAAAACTCACCAGTTCTAATCCTAAAATACTGTACAGGTAACAGAAGCCATGGGATATTTCCTAATATCGTGTTGGACCTCCTAGTGCCCGACGTAGTGCAACAAATCAACGTGACATGGACTTAACAAGTCGTTGGAAGTCCCCTGGAGAAATATGGAGTCATGCTGCCTCTATAGCCGTCAATAATAGCAAAATTGTTGCCAGTGCACCATTTTGTGCACGAACCGACCTCTCGATTACGTCCCATAAATATTCGTTAGGATTAATGTCGGGCGATCTTGGTGGCAAAACCATTCACTCGCATTGACCAGAATGTTCTTCAAACCAATCGCGAACAACTGAGGCCCAGTGACAGGGCGCATTGTCATCCTTAAAAGTTCCATCGTTGGGCAGGAACAAGACGTCCATGAATGGCTGCAAATGGTCAATGGTCGGTTTAGTTGGACCACAGCACTGTTGAGTGGTACTTAAGTAAATAAATTAGTGAAATCAAAGTGAACTAGAAATTAGAATATAAATGGAAAACTTGGTTTAGTTTGGAGAGTTACATACTGGCATTCACCGGGCCGAACAGCAGAGACAATGACCGTGAAGTCAGCAAGTTCCACATAAGCGGGCGCTGTCGATTCAGCCGTCAGGGCATCGCCCGACCGGCTCACGTGTTTCTCAGTTGCCGCATGTGAGCAAAGGCCCTCACCTACATCCCAAGAGCCAATGACCGACGTTAAGAAGATTCTTCGAGAAGCTTTTCAACGTGACAGAAGAGGCAATGACCGGCTCACGTGTTTCTCAGTTGTCGTATGTGAGCAAAGGCCCTCGCCTACATTCCAAGAGCCAATGACCGACGTTAAGAAGAATCTTCGAGAATCTTTTCAACGTGACAGAAGAGGCAATGGCCGTGAAGTCGTTCACCTCCAGTAAACTGAAGTGAATAAATACGCGAGACGCAGTGGGCCCGACAGATGAAGACGAGAGGAAGACGAAGGCGAAGACGGAGACGAAGACGGAGACGAGCGACGAAGAAGACGAAGAAGAAGCGTAGCAGTTGTTTTAAGTTAGTTTCGGTGCTGAAGATCGTCAGGCAAGAAGAGACTACATCATGCACAGACGCACCAAGTCCGCCGCTGTAATGGAATAGCAAGCAGCAGCCCCAGTGCCAGAAGAAGAAGTTAAAAGGTGTTTTGAAGTCTGATTTTACGTACCCGGGTGACTCGTGAGGACGGGAAGGAGACGGCCTCACTTCAGCAGTCACCTGTGAGCTGGGATGAAGACCTGACAGCCGAAGACTGGCAAGCGGGAGTCCGTGGTTCGAGTCCGGGACACTGGCCTTCCCCCGCCGCGCCGCTCCGCTGGTCGACGCACAACACACGCGGCCGCTTAGAGAAGAGAAACACTGGGACGCCACATTCAAGGTATCACCACCCGATGCACGACGTCGCTCGCAATAATTAAACAGGCCACCTCGCGCTGCGCGTCTCCGGTCAGCTGGCCGAGACGGCGACACGAGATACACACCGCTACGCGTAATCAGACGCCGCCGCCGCCGCCGCCGCCGCCGCTGCCGCAGCAGAAGGCTACGCAAACGACACGGCTGCCGCTCTCCGAACCAGAACGTCCAGTAAGATAACAGCTGTACGAAACTTTCAATAAAAGTTATCTTAGGTAAAAATGATGTTTCATTCGACCTCATACCCGAGCCAAGGAAGAACCCACCCTGCCCACATTTTGTAAGAGAGAAAAGTTTATTTATTTAATATTTTCACCCAGACAGAATGCTTGAGAATGCTCATCCTGACAATTGACAGCATCAAAAGAGAAAACCCATTTACATTGAGTGACAGAAGTGTCACATTTAGTAACCACAACTGTTACATTTGATGTCAGAAGCCGTAGTAGTTGTTACATTTGGTGTCAGAGAAAAACCCTTGGCTCAATATGAGGTGTGAATGACAGTCACTAACGGTCCACAGTTAGTATTGTTTAATGTGTGAAAGGATAGAGGTTTGCATAGCAGTCGTAATATTTTCTTTATTTAGAAGTGTATTCTCTCTCATAATTTTAAGAGTTTGTCGAAAATATTTAAACTTCTTTTTCATTCAGTGTGGTAAGATTGTGTAACTAACAGTTTGTAAAATGATGACACGAAATCGTACAAAGTCAGAGTCAGCACCACAAGCGGTTTCTACTGATGAAGCTATTCAGAGCTTAGTTAATCAAATAGCACAGCTTAAAAATGATAATAATGCATTATTTAAACAGTTGTGTGAGGTTAGGCAAACCAGTTCAGTCCCTCCTACCCTAGATTCCTCAGCAGCAGCCTTGGTAACTCCTTTTTCAGGTAAACCTGGCGAAGACATAACAGCCTTTTTTGATGATTTAGTAGCAGCTGCAAAGTTAGGATCATGGTCAGATGAACAGCTCTTACAAATGACAAAGTTAAGATTGCTAGGAGAGGCTAAAGCACACGTATTATACCATGAAGAATTACGGAATGCTCCAACATTTGAGGAATTGAAGAAAGGATTACTTAAACGTTTTCAAAAACAGAACAGCTGTAGATTTTATAGGGAACAGTTAAACACTATCACTCAGAGGCAAAACGAGTCGTTAGAAAGCTTTGTAGATAGGATTAGAAAAGTTAATATTAACACCTATCAGTTGACAACTAGTGATGAAGCAAATAGAGTTATTTTACAAGAGGCAGAAAATAGAGCTCTAGATACATTTTTACGTGGGTTACCTCCTGAAACGTCCCGTCGTGTCAGGGCAGAGTTTCCTAAAAGTTTAGCGGAAGCTGTATCTGTGGCGACGGCTTTTGAAGAAATTGACATTGCCACCAGATACAAGGAGAAGCGAAATGTATTTTCAGCAAGAGTACGATGTTTTAGGTGCGATCGACAAAGCCATATAGCAAAAAACTGCAGACAACCTCAATGCACTAATTGTCAAAGAATAGGTCACACATTCAAGGAATGCAGGTCTAAGAAAGTTTTTGGAAATAGAAATCAGTTAAACTCAAACGGGAATGTCGGAACCGCCGCCAGGCGTTCCCAATAAAATTTCATGCCATTAAGGCGAATGTGAAGGCGGAATGCTGGTTATCTGCTACCATACAGGATAAAGAGGCAAGGATACTGGTGGATACAGGCGCAAACGTATCAATAGTGAGTAATGAATGTATTGGAGAAAAGAAATATGACCTTCCAAGGTATAGATTGAGTGGAGTAGGAGGAGGTACAGTGAAGTCATTAGGATGTACATCATTGATTTTCTATATTCACGGTGTACAATTTCAAGAAGATGTAGAAGTGGTAACAAAGGTAACTGACGGGTACGACGCGATCCTAGGGTTGGATTTCCTGAATAAACATCACGCTAAAATTGACCTCAGACAGCAAACTGTAGAACTTAGCGGAATAGTATTTCAGCTAGGTGACACCGCTGCAAAGGGCCCTCTGCCGCAAGATTTCCCTAACCGGAAGGCGAAATCAACTACACTGCGTGCAACGTCCTTGAAGGTTGATTCGCGGGATCAGATACCATCTGGCTCAGGAAAACTTCTCTGGATGACCGTTGACCCCGAGGTACCTACAGATACAATATGTCTAATAGAGCCACTAGAGGAAAATGAGGAATTAGATGTATCACATTGTTTTGTACGTAGAAGTGTTGTACGGGTTCAAGACGTTGAGGGAGAAAGAAAAGTACCAGTACATATTGACAATTTCGGAGTGGAGGACAAAGAGTTGCATAAGGGAATATTAGTAGCTACAGTCAGTACTTTTGAAGAAGAAGATTTTATTTGGTCAGATATTAATGATGGTCAGAAACCAGACGCCTATAAAACCGCATTACGCCAGAAGATTGAGCATTTGCAAGGGAAGGATAGAGACACGATAGAAGCAGTTTTAGTTGAGTTCCAAGATTTATTTAATGCAGAAGGTCCACTGCCAGCAACAGATATCACACAGCATAGGATCCCAACAGGAAATAGCCCCCCAGTTTATAGAAAGCCTTATAGAGTTCCGCATCACTTACAGCCAGTACTGGATGAATTTTTAGAACAGCATCTAAAAGATGGAATCATAGAATATTCTGATTCGCCTTATAATTCAAATATTGTAATTATTCCAAAGAAGTCTCCCGACGGTACGAAACGATATAGATTTTGTTGTGACTACAGACACCTTAACAAACAAACTATCTCAGATGTTTATCCTCTTCCAAACATTACAGATATCATTGACAGTTTAGGTAACAGTAAATACTTTTCAACGATCGATTTACGTAGCGGATATCATCAATTGGAAGTTGCACCTGAAGATAGGCATAAAACAGCATTTTCTACCCCTGGAGGCCACTGGCAATTTAAAAGAATGCCTTTCGGTTTGAAAAATGCACCAGCAACTTTTCAAAGACTACTCGATGGAGTATTGCGAGGACTAAAAACTCAGCAATGTTGTGTATATCTAGACGATATTATTGTATTCTCCAAAGACATTAATGAACATGCTGTGCGTCTGCGTAATGTTTTTCAGAGACTTAGAAAAGCTAAATTAACATTAAATATGGAAAAATGTAGTTTTGCATTGACAGAGGTTACATACCTAGGGCATGTCATTAGTGAAAAAGGAATTAGAACAGATCCTCGATTAATTTCGGCAGTTAAGGACTTCCCAACACCACAACGCGTTAAGGAGGTACAAAGTTTCATTGGTCTCGCATCGTATTACCGAAAATATGTTCAAAATTTTGCTGAAATTGCCCGACCCTTAACCCAATTATTGAAAAAGGGTGCAAAATTTCATTGGTCTGAAGATTGTGAATCAGCATTTCAAACCCTTAAAGATAAGTTAACACACAGTCCAGTATTAGCCTACCCAGATTATAATAAAGAATTTATTTTATCCTGTGACGCAAGTGGTCATTCAGTAGGAGTTGTTTTGAGTCAGAATATTAATGGCGCGGAACACCCCATAGCCTACGCATCGAGACAACTAACAACAGCA
The DNA here is from genome assembly GCF_023864275.1 of Schistocerca cancellata. Taxonomy (NCBI): domain Eukaryota; kingdom Metazoa; phylum Arthropoda; class Insecta; order Orthoptera; family Acrididae; genus Schistocerca; species Schistocerca cancellata. The sequence goes on from NC_064629.1 coordinate 619,830,813, forward strand.
GAAAGAAATTATTCCACAACCGAGAAAGAATTGTTAAGTGTTATTTATGGTATCAAATACTTTAAATGCTACTTGTATGGTAGGAAATTCAAGGTCATTACAGACCACGCAGCTTTAAAATGGTTGCTTGGGTTAAAGGATCCATCTAGTCGTCTCACGCGTTGGGCCCTATGTCTTTCCGAAATGGATTTCGAAGTTATCCATAAACCAGGCAAAAAACACACGAATGCAGATTGTCTAAGTCGGAAAATAGCACTTTTGGAAGCAACAGGCCGAGATACTGAGGACTGGAGAAAGGCACAAGATGAGGATACAGAATGCAAAAAATACGCAACTCAAAAACAATTTTGCTTTGAAGATGGTGTATTATGCCGTAAAACAAAACTTGGACCGCGAATTGTTGTTCCCCAACACCTTAGACAAGAAATAATGGCAGAGGCCCACGATCATATCCTTGCAGGACACGGTGGACAGCGGACAACCGAAAGACGTGTAGCAGAGCGATTTTGGTGGCAAACCAGAAAGCAGGATGTTGCACAGTACGTTCGTAATTGCATTGCGTGCGCACAACGAGCTGAACTTTCTCGTTCAAAAATACCCTTACAGAGGCTACCCGAGGCTTCATGTCCATTTCAAATCTGTGGACTGGATCTCTACGGGCCATTTCATAAAACATCTGCTGGTAATAAGTATGTTCTTACAATTATAGATCACTTTTCACGCTATCTAGCTATGGTAAGTCTCCCAGATCAGCAAGCAAATACAGTTGCCCAAGCTTTAGTTAACAATTGGATACTTAAATTTGGCGTACCTGAAGCTATTATCACAGATCAGGGATCTAATTTTATGTCTGAACTAATGAAACAGCTATGCCACTTACTAAAAATACGCAAATTACGCACAACTCCGTTACACCCTCAGTGCAACGGACGCACAGAAAGAGTTCATCGGACAATTGGCAAGATGCTTAGTTATTATATTAACGAACAACATTCTAATTGGGATACGTATTTACCAATAATCGTGTCGGTATACAACGCCAAAACGCATGAAGCAACTGGCATGTCACCTTATGAAGTGGTTTATGGGAGAAAAATGCCGTCCCCTTTTGATGTAATCAGGCAGAAAAACGGAAAAGTCGGAGAAACAGTAAGGGATTTCAGTCGAATGATGAAGGATGTATGGAAAACGGTTCAAAAATCTAATACAAAGGCTTTGGAACGACAGGAAAGATTAGGTAATACCCAAGCTAAATATCCAAATTACAAAATCGGTCAGTGGGTTATGCTTTTAACTCCATACGTTGCGAAAGGAAAAACAAAGAAATTTGTAACAAACTACAGAGGTCCTTATCAAATTATTGAGATCACGTCACCAGTCAACGTTAAATTGCAACTGCCCACCCGAACTACCATTGTGCATGCAAGTCGTTTAAAACCTTTTAAGGGCGCTCCAGATGTAATTCCTTCAACAATAGTGTCTGCTCTTCCGAAGGGTGGAGGAAGTACCCGAAGAGGAAAAAGAGTGGCCACGCCAGCACAACATACAGACATGGCGACCAAGAGTGCGAATGTCCTAGTGGAATCTCAGTAGACTGTGGATAGTATATATATGTAAATAATTAATAAATGATAATGGTTTATTTTTCTAAAAAAAAAAAGGTTGAATGTAGATTGATGTAGATCTTGTAGTTAACAATGTATTCCTTCATTTTCTTGTTTTTGTTTTTACTAGGTTCGTAGGTCCATAATCATGTTGTTTGCTTTTTTCAGAAAACGCCATGCAAAGCATTTCCTACACAAAACCTATCCTACCTCAATGACTCCTTGACAGTTCCCTTCTGAAGTCATTAGATATGTTCATAAACTCGCAGCAAGGCAAAATTGATGCCAATGTTATGATGCAACACGTCTTAAAATTAAAAAGTGAACACAAAACTAAAAGTATAAATTTAGGAACGGGTATATCTGGAACCTTTGTGTTGGTGTTTCTACTTTGTACAGTTTTGTTTTATTTAAGACGAAAAAATAAGCCAAATGATAATATACCACTTCATCAAATCCCTGTTAACTGGATACCACACTCTTAACTGATGTACTTCAGTAGTTACTTTTGAGCATTAGTGTATTAATTTTGTTTATTGTACTTCACTCTTTACTAAACAGTCTTATGTTAAAATAAACAATACTGTAGAATAGTTATTCTTGCATTAGTATAGGGTAGATTAAACAGCTGTTGCTATGTAATTTTCTAAGTGAAAAATCTATTTCTGTTTATTCATTCTCATCAAGATTTGTTACACTTATTATAACCATTTATGTGTAAACTATGTGATTCATGAGCGCACAGGGCTTTTATAAAGTGATACAGTATTTTCAACATACTTAATGTGACGCATGTGTAAGTCGAGAGTTTTCAGTGCTTGTGCTTTTTCCGTGTGAAGAGTGGAGGAATGTTGAGTAGTAAATTCGAGGGCGAATTTCTCCGAAGGGTGGAGGAATGTTGAGTGGTACTTAAGTAAATAAATTAGTGAAATCAAAGTGAACTAGAAATTAGAATATAAATGGAAAACTTGGTTTAGTTTGGAGAGTTACATACTGGCATTCACCGGGCCGAACAGCAGAGACAATGACCATGAAGTCAGCAAGTTCCACATAAGCGGGCGCTGTCGATTCAGCCGTCAGGGCATCGCCCGACCGGCTCACGTGTTTCTCAGTTGCCGCATGTGAGCAAAGGCCCTCACCTACATCCCAAGAGCCAATGACCGACGTTAAGAAGATTCTTCGAGAAGCTTTTCAACGTGACAGAAGAGGCAATGACCGGCTCACGTGTTTCTCAGTTGTCGTATGTGAGCAAAGGCCCTCGCCTACATTCCAAGAGCCAATGACCGACGTTAAGAAGAATCTTCGAGAATCTTTTCAACGTGACAGAAGAGGCAATGGCCGTGAAGTCGTTCACCTCCAGTAAACTGAAGTGAATAAATACGCGAGACGCAGTGGGCCCGACAGATGAAGACGAGAGGAAGACGAAGGCGAAGACGGAGACGAAGACGGAGACGAGCGACGAAGAAGACGAAGAAGAAGCGTAGCAGTTGTTTTAAGTTAGTTTCGGTGCTGAAGATCGTCAGGCAAGAAGAGACTACATCATGCACAGACGCACCAAGTCCGCCGCTGTAATGGAATAGCAAGCAGCAGCCCCAGTGCCAGAAGAAGAAGTTAAAAGGTGTTTTGAAGTCTGATTTTACGTACCCGGGTGACTCGTGAGGACGGGAAGGAGACGGCCTCACTTCAGCAGTCACCTGTGAGCTGGGATGAAGACCTGACAGCCGAAGACTGGCAAGCGGGAGTCCGTGGTTCGAGTCCGGGACACTGGCCTTCCCCCGCCGCGCCGCTCCGCTGGTCGACGCACAACACACGCGGCCGCTTAGAGAAGAGAAACACTGGGACGCCACATTCAAGGTATCACCACCCGATGCACGACGTCGCTCGCAATAATTAAACAGGCCACCTCGCGCTGCGCGTCTCCGGTCAGCTGGCCGAGACGGCGACACGAGATACACACCGCTACGCGTAATCAGACGCCGCCGCCGCCGCCGCCGCCGCCGCTGCCGCAGCAGAAGGCTACGCAAACGACACGGCTGCCGCTCTCCGAACCAGAACGTCCAGTAAGATAACAGCTGTACGAAACTTTCAATAAAAGTTATCTTAGGTAAAAATGATGTTTCATTCGACCTCATACCCGAGCCAAGGAAGAACCCACCCTGCCCACATTTTGTAAGAGAGAAAAGTTTATTTATTTAATATTTTCACCCAGACAGAATGCTTGAGAATGCTCATCCTGACAATTGACAGCATCAAAAGAGAAAACCCATATACATTGAGTGACAGAAGTGTCACATTTAGTAACCACAACTGTTACATTTGATGTCAGAAGCCGTAGTAGTTGTTACAAGCACCCAGTCCACAGCATAACGGAGCCACCACCAGCTTGCACAGTGCCTTGTTGCCAACCTGGGTCCATAGCTTCGTGGGATCTGCGTCAAACTCGAACCCTACAATCAGCTCTTACCAACTGAAATCTGGAGTCATATGATCAGGCAACGGTTTCCCGGTCGTCTGGGGTCACACCGGTTTGTCACGAGTGCTGCGGGCGACGTCGTGCTGTTGGCAGAAGCACGCGCGTCGGTCGTCTACTGCATAGCCCATTAGCACAAAATTTCGCCGCATTGTCCTAGCGGACACGTTCGTCGTACGCGGTTGTTTAACGTAATGTTGCTTGTCTGTTGCCACTGACAACTCTGCGCAAACGCCGCTGCTCTCGGTCGTTAAGTGAACGCCATCTGCCACTACGTTGTCTGTGGGGAGGGGTAATGCCTGAAAATTGATATTCTCGGCACTCTATTGTTACTGTGGATCTCGGAATACTGAAGTACCTAAGGATTTCCGAAACTGAATGTCCCATGCGTTTAGCCCAGTTACCTTCCCGCGTTCAAAATCTTTCAATTCTCGCCGTGCGAACATAATCACGCCGGAAAACTTTTTTCGTGAATCACCTGAGTACAAATGACAGTTCCGTGAACGCCCTGAACTGCTTTTGTCAATCCGTGTAAGGAATGTTATTAAACTTCAATGTTGGCGTTAGTTTCACCTTTGTTTAAAGTTTATGCTGGGTAAGTAGTATTTACCTTGCGTCTATTGAGCTCAGAACACTGACTGTATGCAAAGAACGTTGGGAGACTTGTGTGTTTTTTATAATAAGCACTGACGCGTTTCCGGAGTGGATTATTTCTAATGTGGTCCGCATCAGTTTCATGTGAATATATTGGGGTTTCGTACTCCCCTATTAGTAAACTGGTTGCTATTATGAACTCGAAGTAATTAAGGTTTAATGCCATCGGAGTGGGTGCTGAGGTCTGTACACTAAAAACACCCAAAGATGCGAGGTATGTGAAACGTGTAGCCACACGTATCCCTCTCACAAATATTCAGAGGAGAAGCATTTGCATTGGACGCAGCTATATGCACTCTGCTGCACGAGTGTATATTTGGTATGATGAGTGCACAGGTTCTCACATGTTTTCCTGTGGAACAGTGATGTCGCAAGGCAACAGAGATCATATTCGTGGCACTTATACTCGTCCTCATGGGGCTGCAATAGACAATGAGTTCCTCTGTCTAAAGGACAAATCTTGACTACACAGGCTATTGAAGGCATATTTCTCATAAATAGCACTAAACGTGACAGTATATCTTGTGTTGATACTCAAAGAAACCACACTCCACACCGACATTACTTGCGTTGTCTTGCATCGAATGTAGGTTTTGCACATTTCATTGCATGTACCATATCTGAACATGAAATGATGTGACTTGACCAGTACTTTTACAACCTGCCATTCAGTCCTACTAAACAACACACCTGCGAGTAGCATGACAGCCGGTGTACTGTCTCGCCATGTACTAGAAATGATACAGGGTGTTTCAAAAATGAGCGGTATATTTGAAACGGCAATAAAAACTAAACGAGCAGCGATAGAAATACACCGTTTGTTGCAATATGCTTGGGACAACAGCACATTTTCAGGCGGACAAACTTTCGAAATTACAGTAGTTACAATTTTCAACAACAGATGGCGCTGCAAATGATGTGAAAGATATAGAAGACAACGCAGTCTGTGGGTGCGCCATTCTGTACGTCGTCTTTCTGCTGTAAGCGTGTGCTGTTCACAACGTGCAAGTGTGCTGTGGACAACATGGTTTATTCCTTAGAACAGAGGATTTTTCTGGTGTTAGAATTCCACCGCCTAGAACACAGTGTTGTTGCAACAAGACGAAGTTTTCAACGGAGGTTTAATGTAACCAAAGTACCGAAAAGCGATACAATAAAGGATCTGTCTGAAAAATTTCAACGGACTGGGAACGTAACGGATGAACGTGCTGGAAAGGTAGGGCGACCGCGTATGGCAACCACAGAGGGCAACGCGCAGCTAGTGCAGCAGGTGATCCAACAGCGGCCTCGGGTTTCCGTTCGCCGTGTTGCAGCTGCGGTCCAAATGACGCCAACGTCCACGTATCGTCTCATGCGCCAGAGTTTACATCTCTATCCATACAAAATTCAAACGCGACAACCCCTCAGCGCCGCTACCATTGCTGCACGAGAGACATTCGCTAACGCTATAGTGCACAGGATTGATGACGGCGATATGCATGTGGGCAGCATTTGGTTTACTGACGAAGCTTATTTTTACCTGGACGGCTTCGTCAATAAATAGAACTGGCGCATATGGGGAACCGAAAAGCCCCATGTTGCAGTCCCATCGTCCCTGCATCCTCAAAAGGTACTGGTCTGGGCCGCCATTTCTTCCAAAGGAATCATTGGCCCATTTTTCAGATCCGAAACGATTACTGCATCACGCTATCTGGACATTCTTCGTGAATTTGTGGCAGTACAAACTGCCTTAGACGACACTGCGAACACATCGTGGTTTATGGAAGATGGTGCCCGGCCACATCGCACGGCCGACGTCTTTAATTTCCTGAATGAATATTTCGATGATCGTGTGATTGCTTTGGGCTATCCGAAACATACAGGAGGCGGCGTGGATTGGCCTCCCTATTCGCCAGACATGAACCCCTGTGACTTCTTTCTGTGGGGACACTTGAAAGACCAGGTGTACCGCCAGAATCCAGAAACAATTGAACAGCTGAAGCAGTACATCTCATCTGCATGTGAAGCCATTCCGCCAGACACGTTGTCAAAGGTTTCGGGTAATTTCATTCAGAGACTACGCCATATTATTGCTACGCATGGTGGATATGTGGAAAATATCATACTATAGAGTTTCCCAGACCGCAGCGCCATCTGTTGTTGACAATTGTAACTACTGTAATTTCGAAAGTTTGTCTGCCTGAAAATGTACTGTTGTCCCAAGCATATTGCAACAAACGGTGTATTTCTATCGCTGCTCGTTTAGTTTTTATTACCGTTTCAAATATACCGGTCATTTTTGAAACACCCTGTAGCTATAAAGGTGATCACATGCTTCTCTTATTGACTGCCAGTTCCTTCCTTGTCAAAATAGACCTGAAAGCATCTAAACGCTTGTATATATCAACCATTATTCCCATTATTTTCTTAAACTGTAATGCGATCTTAGGTCCAATATCACAGTAAAAGTAAACCAGAGATGTATAAAACTACCTACTATTAGCATAGCATGGCTTTGGATAGAGACGGTGTTGAGATACTGAGAATGACAATACGTAAAAATATGGCTGCTAAGCAACAGGGTGAGGTTTCCTGCAAATATCGAAAAGTATTCATTTCCAACTTAGACGGAGTGTCCGCACAACATGTTACAGTATAGCTGAATCACGTACCTCTAGACAGTTCTTGCACAGAGAGCATTTCGTAACATAATGTACGACGAGAAATAAATAGTTTTCGATCGTATTAATAAATAATTATCAGAAAATCTAACGTTTAAAGTTTATTCCATTCCAAAATTACTTAGTCTTTCTTTTGCTGCAAAACGCACTTCCGTCACAGAAGGAAGGGAAAAGTGAACTCAGAACTACAGTACGGAAGAATACAACTAATAAAAACACACACTACATTTCAATTTCTAAGCAACGCTTCTTAGCAGCGCGGTGGTGAACGAGAAATAGGGGCTAGAGACTCCGGGCACCAGCAATCAGATCACGCACCCCAGAGGGATAAACTACAGGAGAAAGAAAAGAATGCTGTTAGTAACTCGCCACGCAATAGCTCCCTAGAGTGCAGTCTCGGCGTTCCGATGGCGTTCTACAGATCTTCGCTCCTGTAGGCTTCGATGAAGCTACAAGTCTTTCCCACTGCGTTTTACAGACTACGAATGAAGCGTGTGCCCAGGTGCAGGTGCCAAACGTCATTAAGGCTGCTAGACGGTCTCATGACACATTCGCAGTACAGCAAGAGGCAGTTTAAAGCTCACAAAACACAAAATGAGACATATTACGGGAAGATTACGTCACTGGCATTGTAGACAGTCATAGTAAACATTATGGATATCTTATTTATTCTTTTGGTTGTCTTTTATTTATATACTCTAATGTGAAATTTTTTGAAACGCAACCTAACTTTTAAGAAGTGGGCAAAATATCTTGTTACGTTACACGCTTTAAAAATGCTTTCTACAGTCTGATTAATGCGTGTCCAATTTTCGAATGTGACATTTAAAGATGCATTATACAATCTGAGTAATGCGTGCCTAATTTTCGAATGTAGCATGTACACTGAAGCGCCAAAGAAACTGGTAAAGGCATGCGTACTCAAATACAGGAATATGTAAACAGGTAGACTACGGTTCTACAGTCGGCAACGCCTATATAAGACAACAAGTGTCTGGTGCAGTTCTTAGTTCGGTTACTGCTGCCATAATGGCAGGTTATTAAGAGTTAAGGGAGTTTTAACGTGGTGATATACTCGGCGCACGAGCGATGGGACACAGCATCTCCAATGTAGCGATAAAGTGGGGAATTTCCCCGTACGACCATTTCACTAGTGTGCTGTGAATATCAAGAATCCGGTAAAACATCAAATCTCCGACATCGCTGCGGCCGTAAAAAGATTCAGCAAGAACAGGACCAACGACGACTGAAAAGAATCGTTGAACGTGACAGAAGTGCAATTCTTCCTCAAATTTCTGCAGATTTCAATGCTGGGACATCAACAAATGTCAGCGTGCGAAACATTCAACGACACATCTTCAATATTGGCTTTCGGAGCCGAAGGGCCCACTCGTGACCCTTGATGACTGCACGACACAAAGCTTTACTCCTCGCCTGGGCCCGTTAACACCACATTGGGCTGTTGATGACTGGAAACTGTTGCCTGGTCGGACGAGTCTCGTTTCAAATTGTATCGAGATGATGGACGTGTACCGGTACAGAGACAACCTCATGAATCCATGGACCCTGCATGTCAGCAGGGTCTGTTGGAACTGGTGGAGGCTCTATAATAGAGCGGGGCGTGTGCAGTTGGAGAATATGGGGCACCTGACACGTCCAGATAAGACTCCGACAGGTGACACGTACGTAAGTATCCTGTCTGATCACTTGCATTCATTCATGTCCATTGTGCATTACGATGGACTTGGGCAATTCCAGCAGGACAATGCGAAACCCCACACGTTTAGAATTGCTACAGAGAGGCTGTAGGAGTCCTTTTCTGAGTTTGAACACTTCCGCCGGCCACCAGACTCCCCAAACTTGAACATAATTTGAGCATATCTGGGAAGCCTTGGAACGTGCTGTTCAGAGGAGATCTCCACCACCTCGTACTCTTACGGATTTATGGACAGCGCTGCAGGATTCATGACGTTACTTCCCTCCAGCCCTATTTCAGACATTAATCGAGTCCATGTCACGTTGTGTTGCGGCACTTCTGCGTGCCCGCGGGGGCCCTATACGATATTACGAAGTCGTACCAGTTTCATTGGCTCTTCGACGTGTAATTCTAAGTCGCATACACTTGCAACTATAGAGCAATGTAAATTAGGACTGTCGGAAAAAGATGATAAACGTGTCATAGTATACGACAAAATTAGCACTGTGTCATGAAGTCACTGCTGTGTGTGGCAACAACTGATCTAGCGGTAACCTGCTGTTATAGTAAGCTGTATGTTGGTGATATATAAAACAATGAAAGTAAGCTATATGTTGCAGATGTACGAAAGATGGAAACTATGAATGTAAGCTATAGTGGTAGATGTATTATGAACTGATCCTGTAATCAATATGTTGTAAATATACTATGAAATTCAATGCGCAGTTTGTATGTTGTGTATGTATTTTGTCAGTGCAATCGTCCATAAAATAATGAGCTAAATTCTAGCAGTGTTTTTCCTGGCGATCTATCTATTATACCTGTTTCAAGTTCCATAAAAGACCAACTATTCCATCTCCTTCATGCACTGCCTAGATTATGGCATGTGATAGCGTTTGGAGTCGGGACTTAGGTGCATGGAGACAAGCTCAGGTGGAGTGAGGAAAAAGGAGTTGGAAGATGTGACGGAGTGTGGTATATATTGGCGATTGGAGGGAAAAGGGTGAGGAAGGGGTGAAAACTAAAAAAACTAAACTCCGTACGAACAGGCTTTGGCAGCCCCAATGGTACCGACGGGCCGCCGTGACATCCTCACCTCCACAGGCTTCACTGGATGCGGATATGAAGGGGCATGTGGTCAGCACGCCGCTCTCCCACCCGTTTTGTCAGACTGGAGCCGCTACGTCTCAATCGAGTAGCTCCTCAGTTTGCCTCACAAAGGGTGAGTTCACCCTGCTTGCCAACAGAATTCGACAGACCGGATGGTGACACATCCAAGTGCTAGCCTAGTCCGACAGCGCTTAACTTCGGTGATCTGACGGGAACCGGTGTTACCACTGTGGCGAGGCCTTTGGCTTGAGGAAGTGGTGAGGGGGAGTGGAAGGGGAGGGGCATGATGACGTTATAGGATGGTGATGGGGCCTCCACCTGCCTCCGTTTGGGTCTCCACCTGCCACAGTCAAAGGGATGGAGAGTGCGTATGTTTGTACAGAGTTTCCATAGCCTCCCCACTAACGTAAAATATCACGAAATTATATCCGAACGTGGCACTAGCGCGGTAATGCATACCTCACATTAAATAACATCACATGCAACGTTACTGAGATGGTAGTGCATCTAAAAACATGATGATTTGTTCACATACCCAGAGAAGTTTTATTGAAACAGTATTAACATCTCTTAAGCATATGAATATAATGTAAAAATGCTTTCATCTTAATACAAGTTTCCACAATTTCTTATAGTGCCTCCTGTATCAATGTGCTGGTTTTGAATGCTAATGAAATATCAATCTACATCTACATCATACTCCGCAAGCCACCTCATGGTATGTGGCGGGGGGTACTATCTGTTCCCTCCAACCCTGTTCCACTCGTGAATAGTGCGTGTGAATAATGATTGTCGGCAAGCCTCTGCATTGGCTCTAATTTCTCAAATGTTCTCGTCTGCAGCTCGTGGCCTCGCGGTCGGGTTCTCGCTTCTCCAGCACGGGGTCACGGGTTCGATTCCCAGCAGGGTCAGGGATTTTTCGCCTGCCTCGAGATGAGTGGATGTTTGTGTGTCATCATTTCATTATCATTCATGAAAGCGGCTAGATTGGACTGAGCAAAGGTTGGGAATTTGTACGGACGCTGATATCTGCGCAGTTGAGCGCCCCCCAGCGCCCCACAAACCAAACATCATCATCATCATCATCCGCTTACACCTTGGATGGCGTTAATAATGGCTGACATCATTGTGTTTCGGGGGAATCGTATATCGTGATTAACTGGCGAAACTGTGTAAAAGTGAACTTCCTTGGATTATGAATTTACCTTTTTGCTTGCTGCCCGCTATGTTATGGAAAAATACGTGGCAATTGACAAAGACTATTCTGCACTTTTAAGGCGAGCTATTGACTTTCCATAAATCGGAACAAAATGTAGAAATCGTCTCTGTTTCGGGCGATGAGTGCGGTAGATAGACTTCATATTTATTCCTTTGCATGTTAACGTTGATAATAATAATTACACTGTTTTTTAAAGGACTTCGTATTATTTTTAGAGAGTTATAACAGTTTATTACAGTTTACAGAAGCTGAGAAGTGTGCCGATGGAATGAAGACTTTGGACAGTACGTTCTGCATCGCTTTCTGGCTGTTCGCTCAAATGGCTTTCAGGCCCTTTTAAAAGACTGTAGTATCCAGAATTCACACAAAACTACGAAATATTTCAACTTCTAAATTAGAGAACAAACACTATAAACTTTTGCCCGTCGCCCTACAGTACAAAGGGACAATGAGTATCCCGAAAATCTCAGATGTATCCAAGGGAACAACAGTTAGAAAATGCCACCGTGTCAGGTGTGATGTTGGGCAGAAGTATCGTACCACCACACGTAAAGAGAAGGAGTAAAAACCAGTAACAGGATACATGTAACTGAAAAACATTATCAGAAGGACAGAAACCAATGTCTTTGTCCAGCATTTGATTGTGTGGTGTTACCTTATAAAATCAAGGAAGGTTCCCTATGTCTGGAAGTACAGCCTTACACCCAATGGACACTGTGACCCAAAAGTCGGTTAACATTTGAAAATGCACTAATTCACGGAATAATGTAGGTACAGAAGTAAAAATTGACACACAGGGATGAAATGAAATGGGGCTTTATTGAAAGCAAAGATGAGTGCAGAAACTGGCCAACAGATGGTGCTGGACAGCAACATGTCAGTGACACCGCATGAGAATTGTGTGTAAAATGAGACGTAGTGAGAGAGACAATCAGATCATCCATAGCCTGGCTGATAACAATTTGCAAGAAGGTACGACTATTTTGCGGGATGGTGCTCCACTTCATGTTGCTACACGTGTGAAAGATCTCTTGCACCCATCGTTTCGTGAGGATCGAGTGATGAGCCACCACGTCCGTCATGCTTGGCTCTCCAGATCCCCAGACCTCAATCCGTGTGATTATTGGTTTGGGGTTACGAGAAGTCTCTGGTCTACTGCGATCATCCGACCTCACTAGGGATGCTAGAAGACGATATACGACGGCGATTTATCATCATCTCTATTGATATGCGGTACAGTGCTGTTCACAACACTGTCCTTCGACTTACAGGTATTGTTGATCAATGACATCCGACATGTTCAACATTTGTTACAAAGAACACTGTCTTTGCTAAAAATCAGTTGTTATCTTAATTTTACTGTTGTATCTTATGAAGCACCATCTGTTGGTAACTTTGTGCACTTTTCTTGGTTTCATAAAAACGCATGTCATTTAAAGCATGAGTGTCAACTTTTACATCTCTACCTACATAACTCCGTGAAGTACTGAAATTTCAAACATTACCGGACGTTTGGGTCACGCAGTACAATGAGTTATTAGAAGTTACAGTAGTTCAGTCTCACGGCTTTTTGGTGTAATGAACAAAGAACATGTGGAATGTGTGATATGGTGGCGCACGAAGCTGGTGCTGCATGGATGTTCCCAGAAATATATATCAACTATTTAGCTTAGTACGTAGCTTGGAATAAGTAATGCTAAGTTTTTACGTAACAGTCAAAGAGTCGAGAAACCACTATGAGAAAACTAACACTCTACACCCAAGTAAACTCTCAGTTTGACTCATCTCGGCTTCAAAACTACTTCCACAACAGTTCTGGAAAATCCAGTTATTCTACATCTACATCTACATACATACTCCGCAAGCCACCTGACGGTGTGTGGCGGAGGTTACCTTAACTACCTCTATCGGTTCTCCCTTCTATTCCAGTCTCGTATTGTTCGTGGAAAGAAGGATTGTCGGTATCTTTCTGTGTGGGCTCTAATCTCTCTGATTTTATCCTCATGGTCTCTTCGCGAGATAGACGTAGGAGGGAGCAATATACTGCTTGAGTCTTCGGTGAAGGTATGTTCTCGAAACTTCAACAAAAGCCCGTACCGAGCTACTGAGCGTCTCTCCTGTAGAGTCTTCCACTGGAGTTTATCTATCATCTCCGTAACGCTTTCGCGATTGCTAAATGATCCTGTAACGAAGCGCGCTGCTCTCCGTTGGATCTTCTCTATCTCTTCTATCAACCCTATCTGACACGGATCCCACACTGCTGAGCAGTATTCAAGCAGTGGGCGAACAAGCGTACTGTAACCTACTTCCTTTGTTTTCGGATTGCATTTCCTTAGGATTCTTCCGATGTATCTCAGTCTGGCATCTGCTTTACTGACGATCAGATTTATATGATCATTCCATTTTAAATCACTCCTAATGCGTACTCCCAGACAATTTATGGAATTAACTGCTTCCAGTTGCTGACCTGCTATTTTGTAGCTAAATGATAATGGATCTATCTTTCTATGTATTCGCAGCACATTACACTTGTCTACATTGTGATTCTCCTGCATTTCAGTACAATTTTCCATTGTTACAACCTCTCGATATACCACAGCATAATCCGCAAAAAGCCTCAGTGAACTTCCGATGTCATCCACAAGGTCATTTATGTATATTGTGAATAGCAACGGTCCTACGACACTCCCCTGCGGCACACCTGAAATCACTCTTACTTCGGAAGACTTCTCTCCATTGAGAATGACATCCTGCCTTCTGTTATCTAGGAACTCTTCAATCCAATCACACAATTGGTCTGATAGTCCATAACGGTGATTTCCTCAACACAGATCAAGCCATCAGTGACCAAAATTGTTATATCGCTGACATGAGAAAAAAGGGTAAATAACGACAAATGGATTGGAAAGAAAGAGGTAAACACTAGACAGTTTATGACACCAATGACAGACACACTAAGACAAAGACAAAAAAGTGTGCACCACGAAGAAACTGAGCAAGTCAATATTACTTTGGTCCCCCTCCTCCCCCCCCCCCGCCCCTCCCCCACATCCCCCTGGCCCTTATGCACGCCGGTATTGGGCTTGGCATTGATCAATAGAGCTTTTGGATGACCTCCTTCTGTCCAATTGACGCATTAGATCATCAAAATCTGAAGCTGGTTGGAGGGCCCTGTCTGCAATGCCCAAACGCTTTCAATTGGGGAGACATTCGGAGACCTTGGCTAGCACTAAGTCAAGCAGTAGAAACTCTCACTGTGCGTGGGCAGACATCAGTTCCTGAAAGGTAAGCCCAGGATGGCTTGCCATGAAGGTCAACAGATGGGGCGTAAAATATTGTCGACGCACCCGTGTGCTGTAATAGTGCCGAGGATGACAACAAAAGGGATACTGCTATGAAAAGTAATGGCACCTCAGACCATCATTCGTGATTGTCGGGCCGTACCGCGGCGATACACAGACTGGTATCGCACCGATGTCCGGGCGTCTCCAGACACGTCTTCGCCGGTCATCGGGACTCTCATTCAAAACAGTTGTACTCTAGTCCATGAGATGCCTACCATCTCGAGATGTTGTCGATCTAACGCGCCAATTGGTCAGAATCTGACACGATATCCCTCAGGAGGGCATACCACAACTCTATCAAAGAAGACGAATAACTGCTTGCATAAGGGCCAGAGGTGGATCACCGCGTTATTAACTTTCCCAATTCATGAAGCTCATTCTCTAGAATAAATCATCCAAAAATTTCTGAAATTGTAACCATATATTTACCTGTGCATGAACATCATATCTTCCAATATCTGTCCCATTTCGATAATTTCCTTCGCGATTCGTCTTTCCTTTTTCTTCGGTCTTTGAGTGTCGATCATTCAGCATTTTATGATGATGTAGTTATATGTGAACCACTCAGTCCTAACAACCTTCTATCCCGGGTACTTATTTCCTCATTGTGATAACAAAAGTAAAGAGAGGAAAAACAAAAGTCCCTGGTAAATGGCTCTCATTATGCAGTTTAATATACAGGGTGGTCCATTGATCGTGACCTGGACAAATATCTCACGAAATAAGCGTGAAACGAAAAAACTACAAAGAACAAAACTTGTCTAGCTTGAAGGGGGAAACCAGATGGCTCTATGGTTGGCCCGCTAGATGGCGCTGCCATAGGTCAAACGTATATCAACTGCGCTTTTTTAAATAGGAACCCCCATTTTTATTACATATTCATGTAGTACGTAAAGAAATACGAATGTTTTAGTTGGACCACTTTCTTCGCTTTGTGATAGATGTCGCTGTAATAGTCACAAACGTGTAAGTACGTGGTATCACTTAACATTCCGCCAGTGCGGACGGTATTTGCTTCGTGATACATTACCCGTGTTAAAATGGACCGTTTACCAATTGCAGAAAAGGTCGATATCGTGTTGATGTATGGCTATTGTGATCAAAATGGCCAACGGGCGTATGGTATGCATGCTGCTCGGTATCCTGGACGACATCATCTAAGTGTCCGGACCGTTCGCCGGATAGTTACGTTATTTAAGGAAACAGGAAGTGTTCAGCCACATGTGAAACGTCAACCACGACCTGCAACAAATGATGACGCCCAAGTAGGTGTTTTAGCTGCTGTCGCGGCTAATCCGCGCATCAGTAGCAGACAAACTGCGCGAGAATCGGGAATCTCAAAAACGTCGGTGTTGAGAATGCTACATCAACATCGATTGAACCCGTACCATATTTCTATGCACCAGGAATTGCATGGCGACGACTTTTAACGTCGTGTACAGTTCTGCCACTGGGCACAAGAGAAATTACGGGACGATGACAGATTTTTTGCACGCGTTCTATTTAGCGACGAAGCGTCATTCACCAACACCGGTAACGTAAACCGGGATAATATGCACAATTGGGCAACGGAAAATCCACGATGGCTGCGACAAGTGGAACATCAGCGATCTTTGTCGGGTTAATGTATGGTGCGGTATTATGGGAGGAAGGATAATTTGCCCCATTTTATCGATGGCAATCTAAATGGTTTAATGTATGCTGATTTCCTACGTAATTTTCTACCGATGTTACTATAAGATGTTTCACTGCATGACAGAAAGGCGATGTACTTCCAACATGATGGATGTCTGGCACATAGCTCGCGTGCGGTTGAAGCGGTATTGAATAGTATATTTCATGACAGGTGGATTGGTTGTCGAAGCACCATAGCATGGCCCGAACGTTCACCGGATCTGACGTCCCCGGATTTCTTTCTGTGGGGAAAGTTGAAAGATATTTGCTATCGTGATCCACCGACAACGCCTGACAACATGCGTCAGCGCATTGTCAATGCATGTGCGAACATTACGGGAGGCGATCTACTCGCTGTTGAGAGGAATGTCGTTACACGTATTGCCAAATGCATTGAGGTTGACGAACATCATTTTGAGCATTTATTGCATTAATGTGGTATTTACAGGTAATCACGCTGTAATAGCATGCGTTCTCAGAAATGATAAGTTCACAAAGGTACATGTATCACATTGGAACAACCGAAATAAAATGTTCAAACGTACCTACGTTCAATATTTTAATTTAAAAAACCTACCTGTTACCAACTGTTCGTCTAAAATCGTGAGCCACATGTTTGTGACTATTACAGCGCCATCTATCACAAAGCGAAAAAAGTAGTCCAACTAAAAATTCATATTTCTTTAGGTACTACACGAATATGTAATAAAAATGGGGGTTCCTAATTTAAAGAACGCAGTTGATATCCGTTTGACCTATGGCAGCGCCCTCTAGCGGGCCAACCATAGCGCCATCCGGTTTCCCCCTTCAAGCCAGACAAGTTTTGTTCTTTGTAGTATTTTCGTTTCACGCTTATATCGTGAGATATTTGGACCGGTCACGATCAATGGACCACCCTGTACATGGCTTCAAGACTCAGTGATAAACTGCTATTCATAGGTTTCCTAGAGATTGACTTTAAAACTTCCCAGGCACTGGCACTGCAGATCAGCAAACTCCATAGGAGTAACTGAGCCTACAGGAGAAAATGCCACAGGTGGAGAAGCTTTAGTCTCCCGTCCTCTGTGCAGGTTCCCCCCCCCCCCCCCCCATCTGCCCTCGGCTGTGGTATATCATATTTGTAAAAATTTTCTAGTGCAGTGTTCAAGTGAATGTTCAGTGTTGTTCGTCTTTCCAAAGTGTTGCGAACAGAAACCGTGCTGTAGCTGGGTGTAAATTTTATATCTCTTGCATACAGAAACCAGTCTGTCACCGTGTTTTTTTTTTTTTAAATTGAATGTCTATTCTTTTACCTGTCTGCTTCATATGTATTTTATTAGCATCATCAACCCTTTGTTTTATGTTTTAAGTTCCACGATTTTCCGCCATTTTACCATTTAAGTCACCGATGTTATTGCCTGTTTTTATTATTTATTTCCATCTTTTTAAAACAAATTCAGTAGGGTGAAGAACGGTGTACTAAGCTGCTGCCAGTTCGCCCCCCTTAGGGGGAAATCGAAACTCAATTTAAAAAAAAAAGTCAATATGCTCACCTTACCTACCACGAAATGTGAACTTCTTGACGATGTGAGCCACCGAGCTCGTGAGACCTATCCTTCTAGCCGTTCTACTTAGGAGATTTGTACTTCCACTAATTACCTTGGTGCTCTACCATTACATGCCCCAATGGTTTATCAGTTGAGAGGCTGCTATTATTAAAACTTACGTCTTTTGAATACGGGAAGAACGACGTCTTTCAATAAAGCATCACAGTCACTCTCAGCTTTTTAAGCCACCTTCAACCGTGTTGCACTCGCACAGATGTGTGCGATTGGGGATTTCAGTTCCAGCTATAACTTCCTCATTCGGCTGCTCATCCCTGAAGGAGCTATATCCGAAAGCAAACCGCTAAACTGGATCCTCAGTACAACAAAGTCACATAACTGCATCTCACCTCCAAAAAACCGCCGAAAACTGGGTGGATCATATAATCACTTTAATCGACAAAGCCTCTGATGTGTCCACATCGATCTTGTCAGAAGTATTTAGAAGAAAGTTGATCCCTTCGTAGAACGAGCAGTGTATCTCTGCAATAACAGATCGATGGACTAAGCTGTGATCACTCAAGATTCGTCCTACATGGAACCTCCTGGCATTTCGAGTTGGAAAAATTATGACCTAAGGTATTATCAAAGAGAACAAACACGATCTCCTGTATGTCATTAAGCGCTCCACCTCCTCCACAAGACAACGTGAAGAATTTCAGTCAAAATTATGACGTTTAACCTGACAGCTGTATTGAACAACGGGCAACACATAAAGACTCTTCAAGAGTTAGCCAAGGCGATGGCACAAAATTTCATAACAATTCTCAGTGACATAGCTTGGATTGTCTCACATGCTGCGTGAGTAAGGTGAAGCTCAAACGTAATTGAGACTCAGCATGTGACGAGAACTGCCACCAGCCCTTCTCAAGACAGAGCTACATGCTGCACTGGCTGCCTCTCACATAACCATTTACTACTAGATATTATATTTCAGTGCAGTATAATGAAGCTACTTTCAGTTTTAAGAATGTTTGGTCTCTATGGCATCGAAAGGAGCTGCACGATCTCCATTTTAAAACCAGCATCGAATCCGCTCGGCGGATTAACGATAAGCGCCTATATTCCGGCCAGCCTGGATGAGGTTTTTAGGCGATTTTCCAGAAACGACTAGGTGAATATCAGGCTGCTACCCACGTACTGCCACAGTTACCTGATTCTCAAACGTTTCTAAAACGTTCTGCTACTTTCACTTGGGTAAAACTAAACGCCGACAGATGGGGTTCACAAATTCTGTCTCCAGGGCAGTGGTGGCGGCAGGCAGAGCATTAGAACGGCCTTCTACCACTAATTGCTTAATCCTGATTGACATGTGAGCCCGTTAAGATACGGAGTAAGGCCAGAAAAAAAGGTGATGATGTCCGAATGGGAAGAATTGGCGGGCAGATGGATCGTTTGTCTTCAAATTTTGCAGTAGTTTCAGTGTATCTCAGTTGTATCATGGATGCGCAATACAAGAACATGCGTGAACTGCTTATTTTAAAAAGTTCAAATCAGTGCAAAATTGGAACATTGTGTTAGCTGCTGGGGACTGGAGGACGATCTCTATACTCAGCCTATACGCAGAGGCTGGGGAACCGGCATCTGGCGGCTGCTGACAATGATGGAAACGCTTCGAAGATCAAAGTAATCCTACAATCGCCTGCTGTTGCAGCTATCGACCGTAACCGCATGGAGTGCATTTACAACAGCCACCTACGAGCCAACAATTTACAACAGCCGCTTACTAGCCAACAGGCTCGTCTGGAATCCGGGTGGAGCTGTATTTTGTCGAACTGACGTTGGCAGCCATCAATGTCCCGCTATTCACATGTTATTAGGCGTTCCTGAGGAGCCCTTATTTTACGAATGAGTAAACGTACAATCTTGTTAACTGAAAAGTTATGTGGTCTGATCTTCATCTTGGGGTTCAAGAAGTAGGACGACAACATAAAATTCGAGGTAAGAAACGACTTGGTGCGAATGGAGCGGCCTACTGCCTGTCGAATCTCTGGAACAGTTCTGAAGCGAATGCCACGAAGTGGTTCCTTCATCTTAGGAATCAAATCAGGGTCACAAGGACTTAAGTCCGGGGAGTATGGTGGATGCTACAGTACTTCCCAGTGTCATCGACCGAACAGAGCATCCACAGCTTGCTCTGTATGCGCCCGCTCATTTACGTGCAATATGAGTGGTGGGTTGCGCAGAAAGTGTCGCCGCTTCTTTCGCAAAGCTGGTCGCAGGTGATGCTACAAAAACGAACAGTAATACTGTGCATTGACAGTCTGCAGTAGAGGAAGGTAATGCGTTAGGATAACACCATCACAGTCGTACACGAGAAACACCATAACTTTAGAACGCTCCATTCGCACAATCAACGGAACAGGCTCCGCTAACAGTATACTACGCCTTCCACATCGCTGGCAACGGATTCTGCGCAACACTGGTGACTACTTTGAAGGACCGTAACAGGTGCAAACATGTAACACTTTTGTATCGGTTGTGAATAAATAGTTGCCAATATTTATGTTCTAACCCTCGTACTTTAAGAGTTTCAAAATGTAAGAAGTTCTGGTGCCAAATGTATTTACATTCGTGCAAACGTTTCCTCAAAATAAAACTTGCTGAATTTAGGAATTGTCTAGATAGATAAACTTTTTGAAACTAGCGCTAGATGCAAAAGGATTCTCGATTAAAATTTGTATTGTACACTCATCTTGTTTCGATAACACTTTGTTGATATTAGTTGGTAATTTTGTTACTGAAGACCTCTTTTTGTTATATAGGTAGTTGTTTGTCTATGTTTGTGCTGTAGTCTTCTTAATACAATACGTGGCATCGAATGTTCAGCGAAATTGTTATTTAAATTCAATATGGTGATTTAATTTTGCAAATTATTTGCCTTCGCCGGCCTGTGTGGTCGAGCGGTTCTAGGCGCTTCAGTCTGGAACCGCGCGACCGCTACGGTCGCAGGTTCGAGTCCTGCCTGGGGTATGGATGTGTGTGATGTCCTTAGGTTAGTTAGGTTTAAGTAGTTCTAAGTTCTAGGGGACTGATGACCTCTGATGTTAAGTCCCATAGTGCTCAGAGCCATTCGAACCATTTTGTATCTACCTCCTAAATTACAAGCAAACAACATGTCAGTTTCCGTAGTGATTTATATGTAATTCAGTCACGTGTTTTTACACCATACACAACAAATATCAGAAAAATGACACTGTTCGATCGTGAAAAGAAGACAAGTTTCTAACGTAATGAATTTCAAGAAAAACTGGTTTTTCTCAGCAACTTCTTTTAAGGAACAATTCCTGTGCAAGAAGTAACACTAAGCAAATTGAAATATTTAAAACGTCCATGAAATTGACTTATTTAACTAACCTGATAATGCGAAAATTAGTTTCTTGTAATGACCTAAATGTATCGCGAACAGTTCTGTAAACTCACTGGAAAAATATGGGATGCTCTAGTACATCTACATACATACTCAGAAACATACCGTATGGAGCATAGCGAAGAGTATTTTACCTAATACTGTAAGTATGACATACATGAACACAAATTTTGGTACTTAGTTGTTCCACACGCATATGGTGTGGTTAAATCCTATAACACAGTTTGCAAAATCAATATAATTTCTAGTTGAGGTGCGAAAAACTTAATAAACGCTGTCTTCTAAACTTAATACTGCTGTAGAAGACGCTGCTTAAATCGTTTTCCCGTTACGGGTAACCATTCGTATTCCCGGAGCACAAGTTCAATCGAGGTAATCCTCTCTGTGCCGCAAGAGAGAGAAAATTTTTTAAAAAGTGTGCAGGCTATGGTAAGCCAGTGAGATTCCAATGTTTTTAAGCCTATCATGCTTTACAGATCACCAGATCAATAAGCATGAACGTATAGCTAGAATAGTCGAGAACAGATGCAGCTGAATTTTACTGCAGCCAGTGCCTGGAGCGACATTAGCCGAGAATGATGCAACTCGTAAAACCCTTTGTACAATGCCTGTTATTCCGTGTACGAAACTTTACTGTCAGCGGGATAACCGAGTTTTAGATGTTCACTGAGTGAAGTGACGCTAAAAGGATGATATTCACGAAATGCGATGGTCATGATCCTTCACTGCTGCCACTTGTTGTCACAGTTAACGCGTCTCCTCCCTTCGAAGGTTCGAGTCCTCCCTCGGGCATGCGTGTGTGTGTTGTCCTTAGCGTAAGTTAGTTTAAGTTAGATTAAGCAGTACGTAACCTTATGGACCGATTACCTCAGCAATTTGGTAGCATAAGATCTTCCCACAAAAATGTTCCTTCACTGCTGACGGAAGTGACGGCAGTGAAACGGTGCGTTCTTTGTAGAGCCGAAACATTATCACCACTGCCTTCCGCGAGATCGAATGCCCCCTGGTGACGTTGTAAGCACGTGACACAATAAGAAAAGTACAGGATGGTGGACGAAAAACTGGCCCCGAGTATTTGATGGCTCAATTGCCACCCACCTATTGTCATCTGTTGTTTCGAAGCTTTTGCTACTACTTTTGCATTGTCAGTGAGAAAGCCGGTGCGACTTGGTTGAGAGGTGTGAAGTAAATATCTCAGCACGATGTGTCCTCTTTAAGAAATAATCGCAACAGTCGAGGTGTACTTTTATACTCGTTTATTTAAAAAAAACGTGGGATGTTTTTGCAAAGTATCCTGGCATTCCCATGCCAGTGAAGGTCAGTACACATAATGAGATGACAAAGCGGTATGCTACAGGGGCAGTTGTCAATGGGAAAAGAATCAAGCCCCGTCCGTTTGTACAACTGGTGCAATCGCGAATATTCGAGCGCTAATGATCCACATTCCAAAGTATTCGACACGTAAATTGTCACAACAAGTATACGTTTCGCGTAGGTCGCGTCAACATGTTTTACCTCATATATTGATGAAGCCCTACTAAAAGACACGTTTCAAAAAACTGACGGAGGAAGATAAGGCAAAATGTCTAAATTACTGTACGTGGCTATGTCAACTATTGAGCTGAATGCTGTATCGGCTGCTGTATTGCATGAGTGATACGGCCTGACTCCTCCTAGAGGACATGTGAACTCCCGCTGGTTAACAATCAATCCCTATACGGTTCATGAGGAGCCTCTTCATGGTGAAAAAATCGAAGTGTGGATTGCCCAGTTAGCAGCTCGTAGTGTGAGTCCCCTTATATTTTGAAACAATAGTAAACACTGCTGGGTATATGACAAACTTTGAGGAATTTTACGAACAGCTGACCCCCCATTGACATTCGAATGCCATCTTTCAATCGGATGGGGAGACCTGTCACACTTCACGTGAGTCAATTCACGAATTAAGAGATATTCACAAAAGAAAGAACTGTCGACAAAGGATTGTGGCGGCCACGTTCACCGAACGTAACCATTTGTGACTTACCTGTGAGGCAGTTTGAAGACGCAACTAACCCAATAACATTAGAAGACCTGAAGGACAATATTCGTAATGAAAATTTGAGAACTTATTTGGCACAACTGCGCGAAGTGTTTAGTCACACGTTAGGGCGTACGCAAAAGTGCATCGAAGCATAAGATGGTTATTTACAGCACCTAATGTAATGCAATGTAAAAGACAAAATCAGTTCATTAAATGCAGAGCCTTACATTCGCTTATTTGCTATTTTCCAATTATTTCATGTTTATATAACTATTGTTTTTATATGCTCGTGGCAGGCAACAATTCACGCATACTAGGGAGCAGTCTGTACTCGGGGCCGGTTTTTTGTCCGCCACCCTGTATATAAGCAGAGCAGAGATGATTGAGTAATCATTCTAGTATCGATACTGTGAGCATATGAGAAATCTATTAAAATAGTTGACACTGATAATGGCCACACTGTTATGTCTCGGCGCTTGGGAAGGAACATCTCGGAAACGGCGAAACGGGGCGGCTGTTTGCCTACTACTGTCGTAAGCATCCTACTGTCGTAAGCATCTATAGAAAATGGTTGTAGCACGGTAAAAACACATATCATTTTCAGAGCACACTGTTTAACACTCATTTTTTAATATGGGGCTCTTCAGCAGACGACCGCTACGTATTCTCCTGTTTATCCAATGCCATCGACTAATACCATTGCAGTGCCCACCTGTTCACCAAGACTGGACATGAATCAATGGAAATGTGTAACCCGACTGCGCAAATCACGTTTTTTGTTGCACTAGGTGTCGTGTCCAATACACCGTCCTCCATCCGAATGTCTGCTCGGAACGTGTACCGCGCCACGAGTGCTGGCCAGTGGGAGCAGTACACACAGGATCTATGGTAATTATCGCAAGCACCATGACACCTATGGACTACGTGAACATTGGGGGTCACCTACACACCTTCCTGATTGCTGTCTTTCTTGACACGATGGCATCTTCCAGCACGATAACTGCCCGTTTTACAAGGCCAGAATCGCGCCACATTGGTTTGAGAAGCATGATGGTGAACAGACATTGAAATCATGGCCACCAATTTGATCCCATATGAATCGGTTGGAACACATTTCGGACGCTATCTGGCGCCAGCTCCACGGTCAAAAACCACTGGCCTGTAATATACGGATATTTCGTGGCCTGTGTCACATACTTCCGAGCAACCGCCAAGGACTTGTCGAGTCCATATCACGCCGAATCGCTACTTTATTGCGGTCCAAAAGTTGACTAACGCTCTGTTAAGGAGGTGGTCATAATGACTAGACTAATATGTGCAGTATTCCTACTATTTTACTTTTTCAAAGTTATTTGTTAAATTGACGTTTTCCAAACGAAGTTCACTGATGTTTCCAGCAGTAAATATTGTTTACTTCAAGCAGGTCGTCCAGTTGCTTTTCCTTAGCTCACTCCCGCTTTCAATCTACTTAAAGTACTTTCAATACAACCAGTTGATAATAAATCATGCGCAGTGTGCGTGCGTTACCACACGTGCAAAGTTTGCAAGAGGGTGTGGAGACACTGTTATTTCCAAATGGACACATCATTGCATGAGATGAGTATATACTATGTCTTTGGCTTTGTGGTACTTGTAAAAATCTCTTTCAGCTCTAATTAGGGGATATTTTCTAAAAGAATCCATGTTTTTAAAAATTTTGTGTTCAGGTACAGTTTTGAGGACAATGTCTTACAAGATATCCACTATGTAAAAGCTATAATGTTTTGTTCTCTTCTGTGATGTAATTTCAAGAACTTCCACATGTTGTAGGTCAAGGTTCTGTGTTGTGTGTGTGTGTGTTTGTGTGTGTTTGTTTGTTTGTGCGTGTTTGAGGTTTATGAGCGCTCAATAGCGAGGTTATCAGTGCCCCTATAAATATTAAAAGAAACAAGTATGTATAAAAGGGCTAAAAACATTGCACACAGACTCTCTCACTCACGCAGCAGCTACTGAGTTCACTCGTGTTAACATATACAACCAGTCCATTTGCATGCCGTAAAACAAACGAGAAGTAGTGAAACGTGCTATACCTCGGATGAAAACGTAAGTTAAACGACAGAGGAGCTAAAACAACGGGACAGGGAAAAGTGACTGGCTTCCACTTACAAAAAACATGGATGAGAAAGTCATCCTGTTAACACATAAACAACATCTCTCCAAAATTTTTAGAAGCAGGTTGGACAGATCACAAAACCATAAAACTCTATCCACATACATTTCAACGTCACGTAAAATAGAGGGTGGATCTACCGGAAATCTGGCGTTACCCTCTGGTCTGAAAATAAAACACGATATAGTAAAATGTAATGCACAGTGATCTGTGCCTCACATACACCACGCATTGGAGGTTCCTCTCGCCAGAGAAAGGATCCATGCGCCAAGAGAGCTGTGACTTACGCGAAGACAAGTAAGGAATCCCTCATCCCATTTTCGTGACTGAAAGGAGGTGCGCCTCAGCCCCGTTGTAGGCTTTACGAGACGCATTTTTTTGTCTGTCACTTCCAGCTACTCGTCTTCCCACTGAAACATGATTTTGTACCTCAACAGCGAGGTGGTAGGATGTAGGGGTACGGCACACTGAACTGAGGATCGCGCCTCGCATTCTTGGCTGCTACATCTGCTCTTTTGTTACCCGTAGTACCCATGTGCTCTGGTACCCAGCTGAAAGAACCTCATTTCCAAGACATTGTAGTGGGAGGATGGTGTCCTAGATATTCTGGTAATTTATCTGCAGGTTTCAAGCGTTTTAGAGGGTGAAGAACATTTACAGAATGGGAACAAACAAAAAATTTAGCACTCTAAGCATTTTTCATCCGCTGCAGTGTCCGCAAGATCACTTATAAGTCAGCGCTGAAAACAGTTAAGTCCCGAGGAGGTCGGACCTTGAGAGCATGAACAAGGAAAACAGCAGAGCCACGAACAGAGTCCCCTGTTTCGACTCATTCGTAACGACAGCTACAGAGTTGTGGGACTCTGTCAAAATGTCAGAAAATAATGTGTACTTATGTCCAGAATTAAAGCAACAAACGTAAATTTTCCAACATTGCGTTTTTTTTGCCACAAAAAAGTGTAAACAGGTGATAGTACAGAAGAAACATTGTAAAGAATACAGCACATAAACAACTGCAACATGAATAATGATAAATAACAGGAACTTCGTTTTTTTCCAACTTAATGGATTTGCATACACGTTCTAGTAACTGGTTAATGTGCTCAGTACGGGGTGTGACCACCTCTGACATCAATACAGATCTGACAACGAAGGGGCATGCTGTGAATGATGTCATCAATCTCATGTTGAGGCAATAACGTCCATTCTTTCAGCAGAGCTGCTCGCAAGTATTTGAGGGTGGTTGGTGGATGCTGACATGATGCAATGCAACCTCCTTCGCAGTAAGTCCCAGACATGCTCTATATGATTAAAATCTAGAGAGCGAGCAGGCCACTCCACGCCATGAGTGCAGTATCTTCCGTTTCCAAGAAAACTTCAACCAACTGTGCTTTGTGAGGTCTAGCATTATTGTCCATCTTAGCCGAGCGGTCTAAGGCACTACAGTCATGGACTGTGCGGCTGGTCCCGGCGGAGGTTCGAGTCCTCCCTCGGGCGTGGGTGTGTGTGTTTGTCCTTAGGATAATTTAGGTTAAGTAGTGTGTAAGCTTAGAGACTGATGACCTTAGCAGTTAAGTCCCATAAGATTTCAAACACACATTATTGCCCATCAATACAAAGTCTGGGCCTCACATGAGACCCGAGATCTCGTCACGATACCTGACAGCAGTTAAACCTTGTCAGTTCCCCCATACAATTTAATGAAGAAGTTTGCGAATGGTCAACATAATCCCTGCCCAGACCATTAGGGATACTCCTCGATATCGACCCGATCCCACAATGTTTGGGTCCAGAAATCGTGTTCCAGGTTCCCTCCAGATCCGAATTTGTCGACAATCACTCTACAGGCCAAATCGGAGCTCATCTATGAAAAGAATATGGGCCCACTGTTCAAAGACTGTCCAGATAGCATGTTAACGACTACAATCTAGACGTTCCTTTCTGTAAAGACGCGGCATAGGTACACATTCAGCAGATCTCCGACGATAAAGGCCACACTGCTGAAGCCTTCCGTTCACCGTTTGCTTCGATAAAACACGTCCGGTGGATGTTGCGAGGTGCCCTCCAGCTGCTGTACAGTACAAACGCGATGCTGTCGTGCCCTTACTGCAAGATAAGGGTCCTTTCTTTCTGATGTCACACGTGGTCGGCCCTGCCCTAATGTTCGGGATACAGTTTCGATCTCTATGAAGTGTCGCCACATTTGTGAACCCAGAGAACGATTCACACTAAGCCATCGGGCCATATCAGTTTTCAGCTGTCCTACTTTCATTCTTCCTATGGCCCTCCACTTCAGACAGTCTGGGAGGCGTCTTTTCTGTGCCATACTGCACCATCTATGACTGTGTACACGACGACTGTGGATGTGGGACTACCAGGCAAACACTATACCTTTCGATAGGTGCCCCGACGTCACCGTTGACGTGGTTGCCCTTTGACCAAATGGCATCCTCCGTGCAGGACACGATCCCACAGACATCTGTTGACAGTTTGTATGATTTTATTGTTAATTAGACGCAGGTTGCTTTAATTCTGAACACAAGAATATTAAAAACATACACAGGAGCCCCTCCTGTACTGCAATAAATCCTAACTTACCCTGGGCCTCTGCAGTAAGCAGGGCGGCAGGCAGTTAAACCTTGGATTTGGGGTTTTACTTGCTCCACACCAAGTGACTTCGGCACACGCTGCATACGGATCCCAAATGACCTTGTTGCTCGTGGACGTTTGGAAAAAAGCCGTTCCAGAGACGGATAGCAAAAGCGTGGTATGGAGGTGAATTCGGAGCAGAGAGGAACGTACATGCCTGAAGCACCACGAGGAGCAGCAACTGGATGGTGAGTGGCGATTCCTCAACATGAGAACAGAGACTGGGTATGAGGCTGTTCCTGTAAGCACCGTTGGCCAGGTAAATCCCCTCATGGTGGATAGCGTCAATGATATTCAGATAATTGCACCTCTCTGATCCATACATTGTCCACCCATAAACTAGCCACTGTCACACGAAAGCCCTATAAAACTTGAGCAGACGCACCCTGTCTACTCTCTCATACATTGTCTGAAGCAATTTAAGATGTTCAGTATCTTCTGGATTCTGGCTTTCGGTGTGGTAACACGACAATTCGAGAAACCTCACTGAGACTTTAAATTATAGAGTGGTGTCCCTCATACGTAAATCAGATAAATTAAAAATACAACGAGAACGATTAAAATACCCCTCTAAACTCCGCAATGCAAACTGCAACTGGCAAGTCGCTGTTGCAACGCTGGAGGAGAAAGAGGAAACTGCAAAATCGTCCACAAATAAGGAGAATGTGTACAGGAATCCTACCATAGACGTCATACTGTTTATCGGCATGACAAAGAGGTAATACTTAACACATTGCACTGAGGGACACCATTCTCCTGTTCAAAATAATCCAACAGCGTACCACCAGCTCTGGACCTAAAATACCCACTGGACTCGCATTCGAGAGGACGACGGTTCAATCCCGCGTCCAGCCATCCTGATTTAGGTTTTCCGTGATTTCCCTAAATCACTCCATGCAAATGCCGGGATGGTTCCTCTGAAAGGGCACGGCCGACTTCCTTCCCCATCCTTCCCTAATGCGATGAGACCGATGACCACGCTGTCTGGTCTCCTTACCCAAACCAACCAACCAACCTAAAATACCGCTAAGACAGGAAAGGTCCTAGAAGATGAGGCGGTGCCAACGGAAGCCCTATTGATGGAGTTGCGCTAGAATACTGTGCCTCCAAATGGTGTCATACGTCTTACTGATGTCAAAGAATTTAGCAAGACAGTGATGTTTACGTAGGGTCAGTTTGTCTAAAGTGGGCCGAACGCTCTGAAATCCACACTGAGAGTGGCTAAGTAGTCGCCTGATTTCTAACAATTAGATCAGACGACATTTAATTATTCGTTCCAGGGTCTTCCCCACACAGCTCGTAAATGCGTCGCTCCTGTAAATACTGTGACATGCGCTATCCTTTCGTGGTATGAGGAGAGGTATCGATACTGCCTCTCTCCGTGAGTAGGGAATGTGATCTGTCTGCCATCTCAAATTAAAACATTCGAGGTGAATTTCTTTTAAAGCTGTTGGCAAATGTCGAAGCATGCTGTACCGGATTTGGTCGTGACCAGATGCAGAACCACGAGTCTCACGAAGTGCCAATTCCAGCTCCCACACGGAGAAAGGGTAGTTGTAAGAGTCTGAACTGTTGGATCTGAAGTGGAACTAGCCCCTCTCAACAGTCGCACGATAGCGGCAACAGTCGGATACTAGCTGGCATTGACTGTAGTCGTTGCAAAATGCTCTCCCATAGTGTAAACCAGGGCTTCACAACATACGTGCTCGCGGAGCAAGCTGTGAGCAGCAAGGCGCGAGCACGGAGCAGCGCGAGCACACTACCCCCACTACCGGACCAGAGCGGAGAGGGGGGAGAGTCACGTGGGGCACACAACAGCTGCCGCCAGTCAATGTAAATCCGCGGCCACCTGCAGGGATATCACTCACGAATTATTACTGCGAGAAATGAAACAAATAAAGGAGAATGTACACATGCCACATAATTTTATTAGCTTAGTGTATGCCTCTACATTCGCATTAATTTGTGAACTGTTACACAATAAAGGGTGTCACTGAAGTGTGGGATTCTCGGTTATCTTGTACTCTTTGCCCTTTACAATTGCGTCTATGTTCGGAGTAATTGTTCTTGTGCATTTTAGGCGCAGCGTGCAGTTTAAATTTCGATCAGACAATGCGTTTCTCAGGCGCGTCTTGTTACATTTCATTGCAGAGAATAGTTGTTCACAAACATACGTGGAAGCGAACATTGATATTATTGTAGCCGCCAGTTTGTGCAAACGAGGAAATCTATCCTGAGGGAAGTGTCTGTAGAATTCCAGAATGTTTTTCTTGTTCTGAAAGTTGTCTCTGTATTCTCTGTCACACTGCAGGTCAATAATTTCTTGCTGCAGCTCAGGACGAATCTCTTAAATATTCGCTGAAAATGGAGAGAACAGATCAAAATCACTGTCTAGTGCTGTCAGATCTTGAAAGCGCTGATCAACTAAACTATGTGCATAACGTTCACAGTCTTTGTGAACATCTTGCATGGATGATAATTTAGGAAAATGAGCTAGGTTTCCTGTTTCCAGCTGACTCACCCGAAGTGTCAATTTCATTTTACAAGCTCGTATTCGATCTATGAAATGAGTAATTAGCAGGTCTTTAGCTTGTAGTAAAATGTTCAAAGCATTCAGATGGCTAGTTAAATCTGCTACGAACGCGACATCACATTCAAACGTGCGCGCATTTCCCCTCCCTCCCCTCCCTCCCTACTCCGCGACCTTGCACCTGCTCGCGAGCACGTGCCTGAGCAGACGCGCGTACTGGCGCTCAAAACCGGCCAGTTGTTAAGCCCTGGTGTAAACAATGCCTCTGAGAGTTATTTAGAGAAACCCATGTTTCAGCACTGTTGCTATTGGTAAACGATTGTATTCACTGGGTCTCCTCCTGATGGCTTCCCATTCTGTTATAGAACAAGAGTAAAGGTTGGCAGAGCCCAGGAAATGGTGTCATGATTTTTCCCTGCTCTCCTTAATCACGTGTCGGCCCTTGGCTCTCGCGACTCGAAAGGTAATCAGGTTGATTGCTGCTGGGCCGCATTTAAACTGTCGTAGAGCCGCACGCCTGACCTGTGTTGCCGAACGGCCCTCATCAGTCCACCAACGTACAGGCTGCTTCCTAAGACAACCCGAGGTCTCTGGGATGGATACGTGAACGGCATGCTGGATTACTTGTGAGATGTGGTCCATCCATTCCGGTACGCTGTTGTAGTGTTCAAACACAACAACCTGACTGAACAGCGTCCAGGTAGCCCTGCTGACCATCCATTTCGGTGGCTTCGTTCAATTAATTCTCCATCTAATAGATGGATTCACAATGAGAATTGGCCACTGGAATGGAGGTTATCAATTGCTTCACACTAAGCTGAGTCTGCAAGGGCTGGAGAGCAGAAAGTGAAGCTGATGACAGAGGACGACCAAGTAGCAGCCAAGAAATGAGAGGCACTGCCTGTATTGGGAATGCACATCTCCTGAGACATCATGAAGTTCTCCAAGACTCAACCCCGAGGCCAAGTGTAGTTCGAGTTGCATAATACATAATGGGGCATTGCACTGAAATCACCATATGGGAGAAATGGATGGGGGACTTGTTCGATGGGCCTGTGAGAAGCTCAGAGTCTATTACATCCTGCAGTACAGTGAGCAGATAGTGATCTTCTCACGCACATGAACTGCAATGGCTACTGCTTTTAGGTCAATAGCCAAGGAGAAAGGAGAGGAGAGGTATTTGATGTCCGTAAACACAGCTACCTCTCCTATGGCTCTTTCCCCAGTCAAGTCATCCTTTTGGTGGAGGGTATAGCACTGTATCACAGTGGTGTTAGTGGATTTAAAATGTGTTTAGTTCAAATGGCTCTGAGCACTATGGGATTTAACATCTGAGGTCATCAGTCCCCTAGAACTTAGAACTACTTAAGCCTAACTAACCTAAGAACATCACACACATCCATGCCCAAAGCAGAATTCGAACCTGCGACCGTAGCAGCAGCGCGGTTCCAGACTGAAGCGCCTAGAACTGCTCGGCCACCCCGGCCGGCTTAAAATGTGTTTCCTATAAACACAAGCCCAGGGGGGTGCCTTTGTAACGAGTGTCAATTCTCCCACATCAGTCCTGATCTCATTCATGTTCCACAGTAGTATGCGAGCCATTTATCACAGGGTTGCTCTTTCACACTGTCTTTCTGCCAGGGTGGGGGGGCGTGGAAAGGTTGGAGCTTCAGCCTTGGGATCAGATGGTTTCCCTGGGCAGACTTCGCATTGCAATGGCTTTGAATTAGAAGCAGCAGAACTGTCAGATCGAATGACGTCAACAACGTCGGACGGCTTAGCACCTGTTTTCGCCTGCGGTGGAAGCTTCCCGTCTGCTTCTTTGGCCTAGTAGAACTTTGTAGGAATTACCACAGACGTGGTAGAGGCAGTGCTGGACTTCTTAACAGCCTTTGGAGTTACATCTTTGCTGTTGTTCAAGGTGTTGTGGAGCTTCGTTTCTATGGCATATTCCCCAAGTAATTTAGCTTTTATGGAGGTTTGTCACTTGTTGGGAACTAGCAGTTTTAACGAACAGTGTTCCATTTCACAATAGCTTGACTGATTTTAATGCATCTGCGATGTCCTCTAAACCGTTTTGAATACAAAAAGGCGAAACTTTCCCAAAGCTCTTTCCGTTTCACAATCAAAAACGCATTCTGACCAGCAATATGCGTTCTGTTACTATATAATCCTGCCTCTGGAGTATCGGCTACACGAGCTCTCCTGTTTGATTTGGCGTTGGTACCTAGCAGCTTCCCACCTGTTCCTCTTGGAGGAGAAGGAAAGCATTTAGAGGGTTGCATGTCGGTCCCACGAGCAGTAAGAGAAATCAAAGTCCAGCTAGATAAACAATCATATTGCCTTGGTAAGCCTTATAAAACGGGAAGCGGCAAGTTCCTCAGAGGTTGGACTTCGACGACTGTTCACTTCAACAGCCATGCATTTCATTGGCGCACAGCACTTTGTTGTAGCGTTTTTTACAATCCTGGCCTACCGGGTGGTCAAGCCAATCCCCGTTCCCTGTGCTACACAACATTCCACAGCCGCACGGTACAGTGGTCGCTGAGGCACGCCTAAAGCTTACAGTGATGGAGGATTGACGGTACTTACTAGTGTCCAGCTCAGGAACTAAGAGATTGCCAAGCCGGTACCCAGAAAGCGAATTTTGAGCCTCTGAAGGCTCTACATTCTTAATTTTGAACATTTCTACACGTTTTCACTGCAAGCAGGCTGAAACCAAGTAAAGGACAAGAGCAAGAACCAGAAACGGCGACTGGTTCTTTCTCATCATTTGAAAAACTATACAGAACTCTTCTGTTTCAATGCTCTTTAATAAATTGCAGTCCGGTCACTAAAATTCACAATGGCCCGGTGTTCTGACCACACGTCCCACCATATCTGCATCCAGGGACGCCTATGGACTGGGGGATTACAGGGCGGTCGGTAAGTACCGTTGGGCCTTCCGAGGTCTCTTTGGACGGAGTTTAGTTTTTAAATAAATTGAATGTGTCCCAAATATTTCTTTTATCAATAGACATACTCACAAAAGGCAGACATCTGGGCTCTTCGTCTTGTCTTTCGTTTACTTTAAACTGCTGGAATATTTCGTTGCGGGTGACACATCGACGTTGTAAGTAGGCTACATAGGTTTTTATGTTGGTAAAGCCACATAGTGCTCTGTATGAAAATCACTGACTGTGCTGTGTGCAGTCTGTGGCTGGTTGGCATTGTTGGAATATTAGCTATTGTAGTGTTGGGCAGTTGGATGTGAACAGCGCGTAGCGTTGCGCAGTTGGAGGTGTGCCGCCAGCAGTGGTGGCTGCGGGGAGAGAGATGGCATAACTTTGAGAGCGGACGATCTGGACGTGTGTCCATCAGAAAGAGTAAATTAGTAATACTATATATGATGAACTGATATATACAGGGTGAGTCACCTAACATTACCGCTGGATATATTTCGTAAACCACATCAAATACTGACGAATCGATTCCACAGACCGAAAGTGAGGAGAGGGGCTAGTGTAATTAGTTAATACAAACCATAAAAAAATGCACGGAAGTATGTTTTTTTAACACAAACCTACGTTTTTTTAAATGTAACCCCGTTAGTTTTGTTAGCACATATGAACACATAAACAAATACGTAATCAGTGCCGTTTGTTGCATTGTAAAATGTTAATTACATCTGGAGATATTGTAACCTAAAGTTGACGCTTGAGTACCACTCCCCCGCTGTTAGATCGTGTGTATCGGAGAGCACCGAAGTACGTAGGGGTCCAAAGAGAACGGTGATGGACCTTAGGTACAGAAGAGACTTGAACAGCACATTACGTCCACATTCTAACACCTTTTTATTGGTCTTTTTCACAGACGCACATGTACATTACCATGAGGAGTGAGGTACACGTACACACGTGGTTTCCGTTTTCAGTTACGGAGTGGAGTAGAGTGTGTCCCGACATGTCAGGCCAATAGATGTTCAATGTGGTGGCCATCATTTTCTGCAAACAATTGCAATCTCTGGCGTAATGAATGTCGTACACGCCGCAGTATATCTGGTGTAATGTCGCCGCAGGCTGCCACAATACTTTGTTTTATATCCTCTGGGGTTGTAGGCACATCACGGTACACGTTCTCCTTTAACGTACCCCATAGAAAGAAGTCCAGAGGTATAAGATCAGGAGAACGGGCTGGCCAATTTATGTGTCCTCCACGCCTATGAAACGCCCGTCGAACATCCTGTCAAGGGTCAGCCTAGTGTTAATTGCGGAATGTGCAGGTGCACCATCATGCTGATACCACATACGTCGACGCGTTTCCAGTGGGACATTTTCGATCAACGTTGGCAGATCATTCTGTAGAAACGCGATGTATGTTGCAGCTGTTTGGGCACCTATAATGAAGTGAGGACCAATGAGGTGGTCGCCAATGATTCATTTACAGTCCACGGTCGCTGTCGCCCTACCTGTCTGAGCCAGCGAGGATTGTCCACGGACCAGTAATACATGTTCCGTAGATTCACTGCCCCTTGGTTTGTGAAACCCGCTTCATCGGTAAACAGGTAGAACTGCAACGCATTCTCTGTTAATGCCCATTAACAGAACTACACTCGATGATTAAAGTCATCACCATGTAATTGCTGATGTAGCGACACATGGAACGGGTAAATGCGGTGACGATGCAGTATGCGCATGACACTACTTTGACTCAGTCCACCGGCTCTCGCAATGTCCCGTGTACTCATGTGTGTGTTCATGGCAACAGCAGCTAACACGCCAACTGCACCCGCTTCTCCTGTGACGGACCTGTTACGGACCCGTTTGCGTGCTACGACCATACCTGTTGCATACAGTTGGCGGAGGATGTTTTGAAATGTGCGGCACGTTGGATGCTCTCTGTCCGGGTACCGTTCTGCATACACCCTGCAGGCTTCAGCTGCAATTCGTCGACACTCGCCATAGATGAGTATCATCTCCGCCTTTTCAGAGTTCGAATACACCATGGTCACAGTTCCTACAACACTACACTATCACAGACGTCTGGTAACACGGTGTACTACAGTTGGTCTGCGTGCGGAGACGAATGCAGATAACAAAAGCAGCAAGCGCTACATGCGGACACTGCGACAGCTAGACCAAACCACAACAGTGCACTACAGCCACACTCGTAAACACGGTCGTCATAGTAAACATGTCCCTGCAGATGCTGCTCGTCGGAGATTTCAAGGGTCAACTTTAGGTTACAATATCTACGGATGTAATTAACATTTTACAATGCAACAAACGGCACTGATTACGTATTTGTTTATATGTTCAGATGTGCTAACAAAACTAACGTGGTTCCATTTAAAAAAACGTAGGTTTTTGTTAAAAAAACATACTTCCGTGCATTTTTGTATGGTTTGTATTAACCAATGACACTAGTCCCTCCCCTCACTTTCGGTCTGTGGAATCGGTTCGTCAGGATTTGATGTGGTTTACGAAATATATCCAGCGGTAACGTTAGGTGACTCACCCTGTATATGATGACTTTTGAATATTATTACGGTAAATAAATTGTTTGTTCTCTATCAAAATCTTTCATTTGCTAACTACGCCTATCAGTAGTTAGGGCCTTCCGTAGGTGGAATCTTTTATTTAGCTGGCAGTATTGGTGCTCGCTGTATTGTAGTAGTTCAAGTAAGGAAGATTTTTGTGAGGTAAGTGATTCATGAAAGGTATAGGTTATTGTTAGACAGGGCCATTTTTTCGTAGGGATTATTGAAAGTCAGATTGCATTGCGCTAAAAATCTTGTGTGTCAGTTTAGTGTTGATCAGAATAAGTAAAGAGAGGAATGTCTGAGTATGTTCAACTTTCCTCAGCTGTTTGAAAATCAAATAACGTAATAGGTTTACCAGCACTGTCATTCTTAATTTTTCTAAGGGGATGTTTCAACGTAGTTGTCTTGTTTGTGCTTTGGCAGGTTGGTTGGGTGTCGAAACCTAGTCCCTCCCATTCCCTCATTGTGGTATTACCTGCCGACAGCGTTGCCAGCTGCCAGAGGCAATGGTATCAATAGTAGATTACTTCACATACACCTAGTACTGGCACCGATGGATATTCTTCCGCCAAAGCCAACGAAAGGCGACGCGCCGCCTACACTCACTCAGTTTCGGCAGTTCAGCTGTTACATTGCACGTATGTTCTGCAATTAGGCTGTGAAGCACAGTTCGCGTGTTCTGTTCAGAAGAAAACAGTTCAGACATAGTAGTCGCTATTTATGGAGCAACACATACATTTAATCACGAGTGTTTGTATAATTAATTTCAGTCATAGTCACATTATGATAAACTGATAAGAGAGAGCAACGTTATTTGTATTTCATTGTATTAGGTGTAGGAGTTCATCTGTCATGCATCAAACTGTTACCAAAGTTAAGCAAATTTTTGTATCACAGCCATTAAAATGTTATTGGCTAAGCTTTTTTGTGTTACCACATTTCTGTTCTAGTGTCGCCATGTCAAGCAAATGTGTAATTTGTAGACACTAGTATGCAGAGTGCCACCTTTATTACAACAGTAGAAACACTTTTTCAGCTAACGTGGATGTTTAGGCTGAATTGATGGTAACATTCAGTTAAAACATCCTAACAACAGCAACGGGGAATTTCAGAAATAAACATTAACGCTTAAAAAGTGAATGCTATCTCTTAAAAATAGAGTATGAAAATATGTTAAGCTTCTGTTACAGAAGTGGATACTGACGGATGTCTCAGAAGAATACCAAGGTACAACGCTCTTCCCTATTCTTATCTGAGGACCCTCGGCAAGCTCCTGATATCACCCATACAACAACCTTCATGCTCGTTCAAGTATACACTCTCCAACCCACACCTGTTAATATTAAATCGTCGTCCATCACATTACCTACCTCTGTCTCATAGCAGACATAGAAGTAGTGAGTTTATATAAATGTCAGTAGTTCTTAAAATATATATTTTATTGTTATAAGTCGTTTAATTTAATTTATTGTATCCAAAGAATTTGTAAGATGAAAAACGGTAATACAGACACTGGAAACATGTCCTCCCACCCCCGACCCCAAGGAGACTGAAATAATTAATAACGAAAAGACGAAAATCCAACATAGGGAGGTGGCGATGTAATTAGCA
Source organism: Schistocerca cancellata (assembly GCF_023864275.1). Taxonomy (NCBI): domain Eukaryota; kingdom Metazoa; phylum Arthropoda; class Insecta; order Orthoptera; family Acrididae; genus Schistocerca; species Schistocerca cancellata. The sequence continues at coordinate 619,868,680 of NC_064629.1, forward strand.
CACTGGACTCGCATTCGTGAGGACGACGGATCAAATCCACATCTGGCCATCCTGATTTAGGTTTTCTGTGATTTCCCTGAATCACTTCAGGCAGATGCCGGGCTGGTTCCTTTCTAAGGGCACGACCGACTTCCTTCCCCATCTTTTCCAAATACGATGAGACCGATGACCTCGCTGTTTGGTCTCTTCCTCCAAATCAACCAAACAACTAACCAACGAAAATGCATTTTCCTTCACTGAACCGATGTGTGAAAATTAATGCAAATACTTGACATTTAGGCCACTACACCTGTCCCACGCAACAATGTGATAAGGGAATGAAAAGTTTTTCATAGAAATCTGTCTGAAATATAGCAGTATAGTCTGAGCTGATATATTCCACATTGTGCCATGCAACAGATATTTCTATGGCAGACGCGCAAATAACCCTTTTTTTCACAATGCCTACTTTTTATAATTAAATACTGAAGTCGCTGCGTGAAGCCGTGGGCAAAATTTCCGCTGTACTTGTTTGGTACTACTATTATTCGCCACTTACGAACAGGGCCAGTGGCTAAATTAATTCTTCAGGATTTCCAGCGCATATTTTGACATAGATGTTTCTCGCAGTCGAAAACCGCACCTTGGATAAAAATGATGTACCGACTGAAAACCGTAACGCAGCTGATTGTGGTATAACGAATCTGTGAAGGAAGAGAAGCTCGACTGGAGAACGAAGTTAGACAACGTGACAACGATGCAGATACATAGCTTGGGAACGTTTCCCAGTCTTATATCACAGACGAGGCATACGGCTGTGTTGGCTAACAAATGTTCGACAGTTTGTTATTTTCTGTGTATTTGCACACATTTAGTTTCCGTTCGGAACTGCACAACAAGCTGCTTCCATCACATTCGTTTGAGCAGTCTCATTATTTTGATAATGTCCTTTAGGCATGTATTTACATTAAATATCTAATGTTCAAAACGAACCACTTTGAAGAAAATTTTATAATTAAAAGCGGTAACACCGTTGAATCGAGATTTAACGAAGTTGTGAATGAACGGCTGTACTAGACATGACATCAGACACTTTACCACGACACTGATCTATGGAGTTGACAGAGATGTTTCCTTTCCTGGATCAGCTGCAGATATTTATGCTGTACTTCTTGACAAATGTCACAAAATTTTTGTGTAGACGTTTATGTATTTTCACACATTTCCGAGCTGCATTTTTTCGTTGATTGGTTGATTTGGGAGAAGGGACCAAACAGCGAGCTAATCGGTCCCCTCGAATTAGGAAAGGATGGGGAAGGAAATTGGCTGTGCACTTGCAAAGGAACAATCCGTGTATGTGCCTTAAGTGATTTAGGGAAATCACAGAAAACGTAAATCAGGATGGCCGGACGCGGATTTGAACCTTCGTCCTCCGGAATGCGAGTCCAGTGTGTTAATCACTGCGTCACCTCTCTCGGTTGCATTTTCGTCTTTCCATTATTAGTTCTCCTTGGACGGACAGATGTTTCCGGCACCTGTATTACCGTTCTTCTTCTTACGTATTATTTGGATACAATAAATTAAATTAAACAACATACAACGATAAAATAAATTTTTAAAAATTATTGACATTTATATGAACGTAACATTTCTATGTCTGTTATAAAACAGAGGTACGAAATATAAAGGATGATATATATATATATATATATATATATATATATATATATATATATATATAGGGTGTCCCAGCTATCTTGTCCACCCAAAATATCTCTGGAACAATAACAGCTATTGGAAAACGACTTTCACCGGTATCAATGTAGGGCTGGGGCCCATGAATGTACATATTTGGAAACATTCCAAAACGAAAGCATATGTGTTTTTTAACACAAACTTTTGTTTTTTTAAATGGACCTCATATGTTTTTTCTTCAGCAATCCATAGCATGACAAAGCACATACACGATGGCGTTGATTGCATCGCAATATTCCCATTACATCCCGAGATATTGAGACGCGAAGTTGACGCTTGAAACACCCGACATGCGCTGATAGCGCACGTCCTGAGGCTCAGGCGTGAACCCCATGCTGCCCGTAATCGTGATGTGATTGACATGTGTAATCACACCTCCATACTTATCAAGAGTTCCGAAACGAATAATACGGTCTGCTGCCATCAACTCTCATAAGCACATAATGGTATCCCTCTTGCAAGTTTTACGTATCTACGTACACAATATGAACCTTACCGATCGGTGTACACCCGTCAGGTTGTCTTATTTATCCTACACACCCAAAATAAGGTTTATCAAATGCTTTATATCACCCATTGTGCCTGTCGCGCAGGGCCTGGCTCTATCTAGTCAAGTGTCCAACGTAGTTCCAACTACTGCCTCAGTTACCACTTCGCCTTGTTTATGATTTGCATCCATGCAAACTCCTGTACTCCACCACCCTCCGAGCATCCCATTTGTTGTTGCTTTGACGTGCAGTACACCGCTTGCATCAGAGTAATCTAATGACGGCACGGAGGTAGTACACATTGAGAATAAACGTTGTGCTGTGGAACTTATACTCTACAGTATAATGTACACACATGAAGATATGGTAGAAATGCTGCTGATCTGTGGAGAATGTACGTTGACGGGAAATACGTTATGAGATGCTTGTTTGTTGATAGTACTGTTAGCGAACATTATGATTATTAAGTTACTATGTCTGTTTTCTACCCTACTCTACATACCTGTACTGTACCCTGTTGTAGGTGGACGAAATGGTGTTCAGGCAGAACGACTCTACAGAAGACGATTCCCTGACAAGCCATCGCCTTCGCGCCGGATGTTTGGTCGTCTCACATCTCGTCTACGTGAAACGGGAAGCTTAGATCCAAGACCTCGACATCGTCCTAGAACACGCACAGATGAACGTGCTGAAGTTGCTGTGCTCGCTACCATAGCTGTGAATCCTTAAATCAGCACACGTCAAATTGAACGTGAAGTTGGTGTGTCGAAATAAAGTGCACAGCGTATTCTTAAACGTCATAAATTTCATCCTTACCATGTTCATTTACACCAGGATCTTCATGGAAATGACTTCTGCAATAGGGTAACATTTTGTCGGTGGGCTCAGCAAAAGCTTCTGACGAATCCAAATTTTTTTTGCAGTTGTTCTCTTTACCGACGAGGCATCATTCTCCAACAAAGGAATTGTCAATATGAGGAATATGCATTATTGGTCCGCAGACAATCGAAAATGGCTCCGTCAGGTAGAGCATCAACTTCCGTGGAAAGTTAATGTTTGCTGTGGGATTATTGGAGATACCATTATCGGACCTTTCTTTATAAATGGTATCCAAAATGGCAGACAATACTCCAGATTTATACGACACAATCTTCCTGTTCTCTTGGACACCGTACCTCTGAACCGGAGAATGGTCATGTGGTAACAGCATGACGGATACCCTGCACATAACGCCTTACGAGCACGACGACTTCTGAACCGTAAGTTCCCTGGTAGGTGGATTGGACGAGGTGGCCCAGTTAGGTGGCCTGCCCGATCTCCGGACCTTACACCGCTGGATTATTTTCTTTGGGGAGCAGTGAAGGATGCTGTTTACCAACATGAACCAACAACACCAGAGGACATGAAGCAACGCATTATTGATGCTTGTACAGCCATCAAAGATGAAACAGTAGCACGATGTAGGGCATCCTTCATCCGCAGAGTGACCCTATGTATGCGAGCCAATGGGCATCACTTTGAGCATGAGATGTGAACGCTATGTTTATTATGTAGTGCTGGTATCACAGTGGAAGTTTCCACAAAGGGCCATTTTACCTAGTGATGTTAAGAAACATTTGTTTGCAACAATTTGTCATTTAACGCATTAGATAAACATAACATTGATAATTATGTGATAATAAAACTAATTAGTTAAACATGTTTAAAAAATGGTTCAAATGCCTCTGAGCACTATGGGACTTAACATCTATGGTCATCAGTCCCCTAGAACTTATAACTACTTAAACCTAACTAACCTAAGGACATCACACAACTCCCAGTCATCACGAGGCAGAGAAAATCCCTGACCCCGCCGGGGATCGAACAAAACATGTTTACATTCATCTTCTATGTCCTACCTGAACTTTGCAAATCAAAACATTTTTACCTAAACAACGGAAAAACTTTTAGTCCACTTGCTCTTTTCACTAAAACCATCAACATGAATTTTACTATTACTTGCGCTAGATCTACAGTAAAGTAAAGTTTTAACGTGGAACGGCATTACCTTTTTAGTAACGGATTAACGATAAGCGAAGTTAACTTTGTGACTAACGTTGCGGTACGCAGATATGTTACAGAACCGCATCACCCCTAGCCTATGGGATAAATACCTACTGGAATGTACGACGTTAATGCAGGATGGCATGGATTGCTGAAGAAAAAATATAGGAGGTCCATTTAAAAAAAACATAAGTTTGTGTTAAAAAACACATATGCTTTCGTTTTAGAATGTTTCCAAATATGTACATTCATGGGCCCCAGCCCTACATTGATACCGGTGAAAGTCGTTTTCCAATAGCTGTTATTGTTCCAGAGATATTTTGGGTGGACAAGATAGCTGGGACACCCTGTATATATTATACGATATGCATATATGTAGTGTACGCTACCAACAGAACGATGAAAAGGTTTAAAATGGTTTATTACGTGTACCATAACGAAAGCATCGAACTCGGTTACCTCAAGTCTAGCACAGTAATTACACTTCTAAGGAATCATCTGTGCCAAGGGAACTAAGTGTCATTGTTATTCGTGTGCTCAAAGAGTAAAAACACAATCCAAGCAAGTGAGATATATCTGGGTTTGAAATACTGATACAAACAACTTTTGCCGACAGTTACATCCATTTTTTCTGAGTGTTCATTTAGTCGTATTAATAAGCTAAGAAGAAAGCAGTTATTTAGTCTTTCTTCTTTGTTTTTGGGCTTCCATTTATTGAGAGTGTATCTGAAAGTGATGTCCTTATATTTTAAGTTTTTAACAATTTATTAATGTTAAAAAAAGGACTGTAGAATTCAAAACAACGAACAACAAAGCCACAGCCACATAAACAACATGTCACAGTTTAATTTTTGTAAGTGTGTAACCTTCATTGTCAGTTCGCAGCAGCTTGCGCTCCCACCTGTTATTGTATTCGTAATCACGTTATTAAATATTAGAGAGCAAAGAGTGTAATTAAAATAATGAATATACTGAGCAGAATGGTAATTGAGGTATAAATGAAATTTCACCAGCGAGCCACCGAGAACTAATTTCATTACTTCCCCAAACTCCGCTTGTCCGCTACAGCCGGAAAAAGGCTTCTCCCGTTAAGGCTTACCGAGCTAAGTAGACTGTTTCTACATGTATCCTGGATCAAACAAGCGACCTGTTATGAAGGCATGTGTTTAGACTCGTAAATTGCAGCTCCACTGCAGTGTTCGTAAAACCGATGTACAAAATTAATTTAAAATTATTAACATTAACATGTACTGCAATTTAGCTGGTAATTTTGCAGTACGAAGCAATACATAGAACACGTTAAACGAATTATAAATATTACAGAGCTGAATAAGCACATGTTCTTCGTCAATAAGAGTACGTGGCTGCTTACCCTCCCCCCCCCCCCCTTCCTCACCCTTTACAAATACATCCACGTCAATACTGCCCATGGCGTAGCATTATTTGTAATTTGTAGAACTATTTAACTTTCTTTCAATACCATTATCATATGCTTCAGTGAATCTTAATTTCGTTGTATGCTTCCATATCAAACATACTTCTGTATTTTTATCGCTATGGTTTCTGTTCATGTATTTAGGAACAAGCAATTTCTCTTCTAATCCGTTGTGAAGAACAAGTTCTCGGCATCTACATATCTATCTCGCAAGTAAAGAATATCACATTTCTTATGGTGGTCAGACATTAGAACTGAGTGAGTATCGCTCGAATACTTTCATGTTCATCAAACAATTTTTTCAGGAACCACGAAGATATTTGCACACCTTTGGTTCTTCGGTCATAATGACTTCGCGAAGATTCATTGGTTTATATGTTCTGTTATAATGCGACAGTAAATACTGGACCAGTCTTTCAGAACTACAAATAGTTTCTATACATAAGCAAAATTATGTTTATGCTATTATTAACGTAAAACAGTGAGGTATTACAGAGGACATTTTACAAATGTAGCCCGAAATGGTGGTTAGAATAAAAGTGGAATTCAACTAAATTTATTTTGCTGATGGTCTGGATCTATAATCGCCTGATGTTAATTTTATTTGTCCCGATAATGCTTTATCAAGTTCCATCCTAGGATGAAGTATGCAATTTTATAATAGTGCTGTAGTTGTGTGCCGAATATGTTCATCTTGTGGTTCTTCTTTTATGCGCCCTAAACAGCTGCCTACACGTTATTCTTTGATGTGCACCTGCCATACGTCTGATTAATTTTACCTACAGGATGAAATATTAACGGCTCGCCCCGCAATTTTTCCAAAATCCTATCCAATATACCAGTATTAAGTGATCACACACAGAGTGGATAGTCCTAAGATCATTATATAAGATGCGATTCCTCAATGTTCTTCTGATAACATTTCTTCCTCAGCTTACTTTTTATTTAATCCCACGATGGCGTAAAGGTTCATCAATAGTATAACATCGTGTAAGGCATTTGCTTCACGGATAGACTAAACATGCCAAGGAATGAACTGCAAACAAACATATTCCTTCCTAATTAGAATATTCACGTTGTCGTCACGTAAAACAGTTATACCTATGCATCTGTGCTCTTCAACGCTAAGCAAACGCTATCTAGAGACTAGGCATTACCATTCAGGTATGAAGTCACAGACTACAGCATACAGTGGTAGCGGTATCTAAGTTCCCAGCAAAGTCGTTCATCTAACACTGCTTTAACGAATAATAAGTACTTTGTGCTTAATTTCGCAATGATTATTCATCTGAGTTAAATAAAGATACTGAGAATTGCAGTCTTTTCCGCTGAATCCCTGTATAAACCGTCATTTTCTCAAACGCACAAACATCAAAGAAAGTTTTGCATCACCCCGGTTCTCAGAACTCCTTAAGATAGACGTTGACTATGGATATTGTATCACAGACACACTCCCTTTGACTCCTTAGAGATGTCACTAAACCCGTCCAAAGTTGTAAACAGCCATGCTTGGGCTGCGCTTATTAGACGGAGGAGGTCCGACAGCTGATCAGTTCCAGTCATTCCACCAGGAAGGAGGTACATAGCTCGTGTTGTCTGTAGTTCAACCACCCCTAGACAATCAATACCGCGCTTCGATCGCGTCCGCATTGTTACTTTGTGACAGGAAGGGCTCTCGACAAGGGAAGTGTCGAGGCGTCTCGGAGTGAGCCAAAGCGATGTTGTTCGAACATGGAGGAGATACAGAGAGACGCGAACTGTTGATGACATGCCTCGCACAGGCTGCCCAAGGGCTACTACTGCAGTGGATGACAGCTGCCTAAGGATTATAGCTCGGAGGAACCTTGACAGCAACGCCACTATGTTGAATAATGTTTTTCGTGCAGCCACAGGACGTCGTGTTACGACCTAAACTGCGCGCAGTAGGCTGCATGATGTGCAACTTCAGTACCGACGTCCATGTTCGTCTCTACTCCAACCACGACACCATGCGGCGTGGTACAGATGGGCCCAACTACATGCCAAATGGACCACTCAGAATTAGCATCACGTTCTCTTCACCGATGAGTGTCACATATGCCTCCAACCAGAGACGTGTTTGGAGGCAACCCGGTCAGGCTGAACGCCTTAGACACACTGTCCAGCGAGTGCAGCAAGATGGAGGTTCCCTGCTGTTTTGGGGTGGCATTATGTGGGGCCGACGTACGCCACTGGTGGTCATGGAAGGTGCCGTAACGGCTGTATGATACGTGAATGCCATCCTCCGACCGATAGTGCAACCATCTCGGCGGCCTATTGGTGAGGCATTAGTCTTCATGGACGACAATTAACGCCCCCAACGTGCACATCTTGTGAATGACTTTCTTCAGGAGAACGACATCGCTCGACTAGAGTGGCCAGCATATTCTGCAGACATGAAACCTATGGAAGATGCCTGGGATAGATTGAAAAGGGCTGTGTACCGACGGTGTAGCCCACCAACCACTCTGAGGAGTCTACGCCGAATCGCCGTTGAAGGGTGGGAGAATCTGGACCAACAGTGCCTTGATGAACTTGTGGACAGTATGCCACGACGAATACAGGCATGCATCAATGCAAGAGGACGTGCTAATGGGTATTATCGGTACCGGTGTGTACAACAATCTGGACCACCACCTCTGAAGGTCTCGGTGTATGGTGGTACAAGATGCAATGTGTGGTTTTTATGAGCAATAAAAGGGCGGAAATGAAGTTTATGTTCTTCTCTATTCAAATTTTCTGTACAGGTTGCGGAACTTTCGGAAACGAGGTAATGCAAAACTTTTTTTGATGTCTGTATATTGCACCAGACGTAAAACAGCAAGCGTCTTAATACCTCGCATTTCACATTATATCTAATTTTTTTCTTCTGGTAATGTACTTTGATCATCTCATCATTTAATGTAACATTACCACAGTGAAAAAACTGCATCCTTTACTTGTATGTGATTATGAAAATGAAACTAAAAGCTTCGATTAAGTGCAAGTTTACTGCAATAAGAAGCTGTGCTGTAAGCAAGAGTTGATACCGAATATTCCGCGTTTAATCATAGTATACAGAATACTACCAATCATATTTATACACTAAATTTGAGTGCAGTAGATTTCCCTGTATGATGAAATGAAACCATTTATCAATAAACCATATTCGTTGGACCAATGAACAGCCAAACGACCACTCTGTGAATTCCATGAACAATTGTTATCTGATAAGAAAAAAGGCTGTGTTATGTTTTTGGAGGCAATAATAAAAAACAAACTTCATAATATCTCCTCCCCCTCCCAACCCCACGGGCAACGCTCTCTATCCCAAATGCAGCTGCTTTATTTTCCTCAGACATACTGACCGTTGTAAAAGTCTCTTAATATCAGATGTACAAATAGAAAGAATAATTACCAGGACAGCTTCAGCCTTACAATTCTACATGGTTAGGTCCGTCGGAACAAAAGTTTTTAAACATAAGGAGAGGTATGTTCATAAATGCTGACTGTGAAAACTTTTTCGTAGAGGCTTCATAAAGCAAGTTACGTATGTCGTCCCACAACAAGACTATTGCGCAACAAGAATCAAGAAGAAGTATATGTTCCGAGTTTTATCGATTAACGGTTCCTCTGCGGTACAAATAACAGATGCATCGCAGAGTCCGATAGAAACGACGCGGCAATTGGACACTTACTCCAAAGTTGACTTACGCGGGCCAGTATGATTCTTGTTGAGGAAATGTTTAAATTACACATATATTCTGTATGAAATTCTGATGGTTTATGAAACAAACACAATTTTGCATCCATCCATAGTGAAATGGTGGCAGCAGTTTGTCCAAGGTCGCAGAGGCGAGGTGGATGATGATGATGATTGGTTTGTACGGCGCTCAACTGCGTGGTCGTCAGTGCCCGTACAAAGTTCCAATGTTTACACAGTCCTATTTATTTCACAGTAAAATCTTGCCACTGTCACGAATAATGATGATGGTCGGGAATCGAACCCGGGACCCCACGATCCAGAGAGAGCAACGCTAGTCACTAGACCACGAGCTGCGGCCGACGTGGATGATGCTGATCCTCCGTACAGTCCAGATCTAGCACAATGCGACTTACGTATTTTAGACAAGATGATAGAAGATCTGAATAAAATCAGATTTTCCAACGACGAGGACGTTCGCAAAGCGACTCTCGAATGGCTCCGTGACCAAGGAGTGGATTTTCGTCGTCGATGATCTGACAAATAAGAGAACGTTCCGGAAGATCATCGTTTACGGAGACTTGGTGAGTACATTGAAAAATAGTTTCATGTATCTCTGTCATTTTGAATTGTAGTGCGGCATTTAATAAAAGTTACTTGGCCATGTCAATGTCTAACTTATTTTTTGAAGTCCCCTCGTCAAGAGGGGAAACGCAGTTTTCATTGACAGAAACAATATTTAACTGATTCAGATACACTTAAAATTCAAATCATACTGATTTTGAGCACAATCTAAATTCTAATATTCAAGCACAAGATATAATTGTGAGTAATCTTGAGGCTAACGATATCCATGAAAGTAGTAACATGGAAATGCATCTTGCGCTACAAAATAAGGCAGAGAATCAGGCAATTATCCCAGAACGTCAGGCAGTCAGGGTTGAAGATCAGGCCATGAGGACAGAAATAAGATGAGAATGCTAAGCAATAAGGCAAGGAAACTTGATTGTTCGTAAAAAGATAGGACAAGTGCTAGTAAGACTCGTGTCCTGTGAGTTCCGTACAAACTAAATTAGCTCATCTATATGTTTCGATGGTAAGTTTGCGAGTACCAAAGTATGTGACATAAATCGCCATATATTTAGATTGCATTGACTTAAAGGATTAACTTATTTACACCTCCGAGGGGGCCATAGACATTAGTATTTAGCATAAACATCAACCTGACATCTCTTCTTTCTTCTGAGAACAAGGGGTCATAACAGACAGACAGACAGACAAACGGGCAACATAGTGGTCTTATAAGGGTTCTGTTTTCACCTACTTAGGTACAGAACCCTAAAAATTAGATACTCATTTTCAAACATAAAAGGATTTAACTTGAAGACGTTTTCTGCAAGTCGAGAAGAATGTCACTGATGTACAGAAACAGCATTTTAGTTTATAGGCAAAGATCCAAAGACATAAAAACGTGCCGTTCACCTATATATGCGAACTGAATATGAAAGCAAACATCCGCAACGGTACAGGATAACCGCAGCGCGAATTCTAGTACAAACTCTGTTACTAAGATCTTACACGTGGAGGTCAGTTTAAAAAAAAAAAGAAATTTGCTCACTTAAAGACTTTTACCCATATAATTCCATGACGCTGTTCAGAGTTACCTTTTCAATTATTCATAATAAAGCTGCAAAAATTGAACAGTCTGAACAATACATTGTAACTTATGACTTCTGTCGCATTTCGAGTGCTCATCTATTAGGTAGTTGTGACATCAGAGCTGGGTTTCTGTGTCTCGGGGAGTCAGCTTTGTAAAGCCAGCAGACAATTGGTCTGTTTATCCGTAATCCATCTAAATGGGGCGTGGTTAGGGCGTGAAATGCGTGTCTATGGCCGAGTGATTTTCCTAGGGGTCTAATTGGTTTCCAGCACTTGTTGGGAATGAACACTCAAAAAGCCCAGAAGAAAGCAGCAGTTTCCAAAGGCGGGCTATTTGCATGAAAGGGAAATAGATAATGAAAATGGCTGCATTCTGATCCTGATGTTGTTTGGCAGAATGCCTGAATGCAAAGCAACTGCGTGGTGCTGCTAGGAATTCGTGAAATCGAGGAGCCGGCTGGTACCCCTCGGGGCTGTAGGTGCAAGTAGTCAGCCCTGTAGGGCGGGGACGTGATGTTTCAAGATCTGAGTGTTTCATGTCTGGACTCAGTGATGCTCAGTGATCAATCAACTTATTCTGCCACTCATGAAAGCTTTGCAGGAGTTCGCAAGTGCTTTCCCATACGCGGACGTGGAATTCTGTTTAATCTACTAATCTTGTTGTGGTATGAGTGACCATGCTCGTTCGCGACAGGGGGAGGTCGCACAACAGCTCGTGGAGCCACGTGATATTTCATGAATAAGGCAGACTTGGTGTGATATTACTAGAATGAAATTTTCAGTCTACAGCGGAGTGTGCGCTGGTATGAAACTTCCTGGCAGATTAAAACTGTGTGCCGGACCGAGACTCGAACTCGGGACGAGGTACTGGCGGAATTAAAGCTGTGAGGACGGGGCGTGAGTCGTGCTTGGGTACCTCAGTTGGAAGAGCACTTGCCCGCGAAAGGCAAAGGTCCCGAGTTCGAGTCTCGGTCCGGCACACAGTTTTAACCTGCCAGGAAGTTTCATATTGGCGAGATATATCTGAAGGTATCAAATTACGTTTGTTCACTTGCAAACTGGGAAGTGCAATGTTCTATATATATTCACCCTTTTTCCTATCAATACTGCTGTCAACGAAACTGCTGCCAATCAGTCCTTAAATTGAGCAGTGATGGAAGAATTGAATTGGACTTAACCGTTGCTGCACCTTGCGCTGTGCCCGATGTCGAAGCACTTGTGAAAAAAAAAAAAAAAAGCAGAGCTACTGTTACTGCTTTTATGACAATGATCGCTAAACTTTTTTCGAGGTGCAGCACGGAAGTGAGGGCAGAAAAAAGGTGTTAGTGGCTAAATGAGATGATATGCTGTTAGGAGTAGTAAGCGAGGTTCCTACAATCTCTGTACTACAGAGCACGGAATGTGAGTCGCAGTAAGAACGAAACAAGTGGCGAGGAATCGTAGCGCAGAACTCTGGAAGTCCCCGAAATCCATTAAAATTTTGCAAAGTATTATCGGGAGGCTCTAGATTTGGCGCCTGAGGCGGCGCCTAATGGGTAATGGGCCGCATTGTGCGCCGGCTACCAACTCATCAGGCCCGCCCACGCCATTCATCTGATACAACGGCGCCCAGCGTTGCCTGCGGCCACGCGCCGTCCAATCAAGAAAACTGCGTTTATAGCAGGCTCCGCCTCCGTCTTCTGCTTCCAGAACCACTTGTACGGCTCCCTCCGCTACTTCGTTTGCGCTGCGTAGCGTGTCGGCGTAGCCCTTAAATGCCGATGTTATACGGACACACACACACACACACACACACACACACACACACAAGTTAAATTAAGTTCTATGCGCGTATACGGAGTGTGATTTTTTTCGAATTTCTCTCTCTTTCTCTCTCTCTCTCTCTCTCTCGCTCTCTTTCCTTTTTTTCTCTCTTCCTCTCCCTCACACTAATGTATATATGAGAAGAAATGTCTAGCAGTTCCTTCATCGATATGCTGCTTTAAATATCGTCTAACTCTTCAAATGATCATCGAACTATTTATTGCTAAACCCTTGCACATGCAGTCCACTACTCCCGTAGAAGCAGCCATGTTTCCAGCAGCTAGAACAGAATTCACTGTAATAGTGTCGGTAGAATTTTCCACACTGTTTGTGTTGATAACTGTGATATCTGGTTGCATCTCCATACTGATGTTGGTGATTTTTATAGGAAAAAATTACTCAACAAGCGAGATTCTTCCAATGCGGTAGAAGCTAACCCTGCAACAGCTATATATGCCCCACAGTTACATTGACGTCACAAGAGGGCGACGAAGTACAGTCCAACAACTAATAATTTGTTAAATTGAAGCAACACTGTCTTTCCTCGCACGTTGAAGCAGGATTGGTATTACTTTCATGTTTATCGACAAAAAGGTACAGTTTCATATAATGAAGTGCGACCTTGGAAAATTTAAATTTTTTAGGCAATTTATGTAACTACGTTGAATTTTTTGTTAAAATCTAACTAAATTGACTAGTCCAATAATTAGAAGCTATGCGAAAATTTCCCACTAAGATTTCAAACTAGTGCATATTAAATTTACCTGCAGATATACATATAAACTGTATATTATGAAAATAATCGGATCGCATATTTTTCTGCTAATAACACATTTTTGAAATTTTTATACTGATAAGTAGTGCGCTGAGTCTGGCATTTATTACGGCAATAAAGGAGCTTATTCAGCAGTAGGAAATATATCACAGTTCGCAGTACACCGAGGTGTAGCCTTAAGATAGATTATTAGGACTTTCAAAGACGACAATTTATTTGTAGAGAACGAAGGATGATTAAATTCTGATGTCCCCTACATAAATAGGCCATCAGAGACGCAGCAAAAAGCCAGACAGTTCAAAGACGACGAAAATGATCATTTCTTCGAAGGAACTATCTTGGATTAATTGTAACTGATTTCCGGAATCCGAAGCTACGGAACGGCAATTAGAACTCGTCCCGAGAGCCACGCGAGTGGCTTAACCACTCTGTGGAAAATTATTAGAATTTGATCAGATGGAGCATGTGTTCGTAATCTGCCAGTGCATTAAGCATTGCTGTAGAGATAGTGTCCAGGATGATTAGGAAATAACGAAAGAGTTTTGCAGGTGGCTGACAACATTCCTACTAGACGTTACCGTCAGTAAATACGCTATATTCAGCAATGAGAACAGTTACTTGCAACAGTTATCAGTGAATTAGATACCCCAATTTTAGATATTTTTTTGCCGGCCGGTGTGGCCGAGTGGTTCTAGGCGCTTCAGTCTGGAACCACGCGACCGCTACGGTCGCAGGTTCGAATACTGTCTCGGGCATGGATGTGTGTAATGTCCATAGGTTAGTTAGGTTTAAGTAGTTCTAAGTTCTAGGGGACTGATGATCTCAGCAGTTAAGTCACATAGTGCTCAGAGCCATTTTTTGAACAAAATGTGCGGAAAACAAGAGAAAGTTCGCGGAATCGTTCTAGCGAAGACACGGGCGGCAAATGGGTTAATATACTGACATGAGCGAATTTGACAAATGGCGGATTGTTATGGCCTGGCGAATGGGAAAGCGCACCTAGAAAACGGCGAGAGTGGTCCGCTTTTCCCGAGTTACAATCGTGACCATCTGTTGAGAGCAATTGAAGGACGCCAAAGCAGGAGTAGGCGACTAGGTATTTGACGTCCATGGCTCATCATAGAACGTGGAAAGTGGAATAGGAGGTGATGTGTGGCAGATCTGACGGCAGAATACAATGCTGGTGGCCACGACTTTGTCAAGAAGTTTGCTATCACCAGACAGCAATTATAATCTTCAAAATATTGAGTACCAAAACTTTAATGATGAATAAAAACCGCCTCATCTGTGTTAATACACATTTATTGTTTTACAATAATTGTGCTACAGTCAATGTCTAATAATAAAGTAAAGTGGTTTTTATTAATCATTAGCAACGGTATTTCACAGTATGTAGCACATAATTTGCTGCTGTCATCTTTTTTGAAAGATAGTCACTGTTAGAGCAGCACCAAAGTCTGGCGAGAATGTTTCAGTATTCAATAGTTCCCTAATAGATTTCCATAATAGAAACTGATAGTTTCTCAGTTAAAACTACACCTTCTCTGAAAAATTCTGCAGGAGATTTATCTAAATAAGCTGCTTTGTTGTTATTTATTTTTCCATTCGTAGTTTGAAACTGTTTTTGGGAGGGTACGTGGTAGGATTTGTGGTTATTAGGTATGTTTGTGAGTGCATGTTGATCTAGATTTCTGTCTCTCTTTAAGAAATCAAAGAAGATCCTCAAGTGTTGATGACAGAGAAGCTGTCGCTAAGAAGAAGAGAGCCATTCTAAGATTTCGTCGAATTAGAGCCAATGGTTTACCAATCACACAAGGTTTTGCTTGCGCCGAAGGAGATTTTGGTATTTTTGAAATCTGATAATTAGTAAGTCTTTTTCTATAATCACAACAGATGAATTCGCAACTGCGAATAATGACTACCATCAGCTGCAGAATACAATGACGACAATGAAAATTTATGCCGGACCGGGACTCGAACCCGGTTTTCCCGTTTATCGTGAGCTATCACCTTACGATTTGGCTATCTGTGCACGACTCAAGGCCACACCGTAATTTCCATATGTCGTCAACCAAACGTCTACTATCTGTACTGATACATCAAGTATGTGTATTCCCGAACACATCAGACGTGCTTGTAAGTCGCATTCCCGGTATCATGCCCGGGCATGCGACTTTCAAGATCAACGTCTTATCTGTACGGGAATACACATAATGGATCTGTGAGTACAGATTGTAGACGTGTAGGTGACGACATATGGAAATTAGGGTGTGGCCATGAGTCCTGCATGGATAGCCAAATCGCAACAGTTGGCCTTTGGCTGTGCTGCGGTGAGGACGCGCTGTTTGTGTTCCTGCCGCGGAGCGAGCGCTCGTGTTGTTTACATAGTACTCGGCCGTTTCGCGCGTGCCGTACGCAGCATATAGATCACTATGGCGCACCAATACAGAAAATCGACGCTCAAATTTACGTTCTGCAACGAATTTGCACGGCCCAAAGTACTCGAAGTCGAACGATTTCTACGAGAAGAAGTTAAAATCCCGGCGACCGACATTCTCGGCATTCACTTGTCCATTGTGAGTAGTATCGTATATGTCAAGATCATCAACGACGCAACATGTGAACGGATCCTTCGGGACACGAAACAGGGCCTCCGTTTCTGCCATGCTGATGGCAATGTGGGGACTGTGCACGTCGATTATTCTGGCATGGGACTTCGCACGATCAGAATTTTCGAACTTCCTTTCGAACTACCGACGGAGGACGTCGTGACAGCTCTGCGCCCCTACGGCACGGTCCATGATCATATTGCGGAAAAGTGGACGAAATTCCAGACATATCCGGTGCTGAACGGCGTCCGCCAGGTCCGAATAGAACTTAAAAGACATGTACCTTCATATCTGAATATCGGTGGCTGCCGTGCCACCGTCATCTACGATGGGCAACCGAAGACCTGCTCTGGTTGTGGGAAGGAGGGACACCTCAGATCAGAATGTATGCAACGTCGAATCACGCAACTGCCGCCGGCTGAAGCGGACCCGCCATCGCAGCCGACGCTGCTTCCTGTGACTTATGCAGCAGCCCTCACGACAGCTACCACTTCACCACGACAGCCGACATCCACTGTTGGGTCGCGGCTCCGTGCTCCAATACAGGGCGATGATGACACACCCGTTCCACAAGCTACGGATTCAACTCCGATGCCGCCGCCCCCGTCGACGGATAACAACATACAGGACGATAGCATGGCCGTCGACTCGCTTATTGTGCCTACGGCTGCTTTTGTACCGGAACGTCGTGAATCTTTGCCATCGTCTGACACAGAACACCACACCAGGAAGCAACGCTCTCCGAAGCGACGGAAGCGGAGGCGTAGAGCAACTTCCGAACGGGATGCGACACAGCCTCCAGAGGATGACGATTCCACCTTCAATGACGACGCTACCACAGAGGCAGCCGCCATTTGCTGCAGTGTGGCATCATCGGACGATACTGAGGACCAACCACATATATCTACAGTGGCACAATCGGATGCCGAGATGCAGGACGGATGCTGCCCACCACCTGCTGGAGTGCAAGCGCCAATGCCGTGTACTAAGGAAGCTAGGGAAGCCGATCTTGCTTTCAGTTCCCCGACGTGGGCGGATGAGCACGACGACGACGGAACCATGCAAGTTACGCCAACAGGGCCCACGGCATTGGCGCCGGCTCTCTAGAACGGACTGCAGGTGAGGTTTGGGGGGATGCGGAGGTGTCAATACAGTCAGAAGCGTCATAGGTAATTCCAGTCTTAATGGATAACTTAACACCTGCGGTTCGTCAACAAGCTTATCGTATCGCCACGCTTAACATCAACACGATACGAACAGCAGTGAAGATCCAGTTGCTGCGTGAGATGCTTCGTTCTTCGGATGTTGACATTGCCCTGTTGCAAGAAGTATATATAGCGGCCCTCCCCGTTTTCTACGGTTATGTGACATACGTGCCACCTGCGGACCGGAATGGCAGCGGTACGGCAACACTAGTGCGCGACGGAATTGCCATCGAAGAAGTGACTTACCTTCCGTCAGGAAGGGGGCTGGCGATCACAGCACTGGGCACGCGCATCATTATCATTTACGCTCCATCAGGAACTGACCAACACCGCGAACGATCGCTGTTCTACTCGGAGGATATCGCTCCCCTCTTTATCAGCAGCTTCGAGCAATATATCTTCGGCGGCGATTTTAACTGTGTGCTCCACCCCAAAGACCAAGTCCCACATTTCTCGACTTGTCAAGAACTTCGGCTCCTGGTTCGAGATCTGCTTCTCACCGACACGTGGGAGACAGTGCACGGTGACCGTCCCGGGCCGACTTACCTTACTAGTCACTCAGCCAGTCGCCTAGATCGCATTTATGTCTCACGAGCTCTAGCACCGGGAGTATTGGACGCCGAACGTTGGCCGCTTGCCTTTTCCGATCATAGCGCTTTCATATGCACACTCACTCTACAACAGCAGCGGATATGGCGCAGCCGAGGACCCTGGAAGCTGAATGTGGCACATCTACAAGCCCCGGAATGCCGTCAGATTATCGCCAACACATGGCTGGATTGCGAACGTCGTCTTCCCCGATACCCATCGACTCTAGCATGGTGGGTGGACTGTGCAAAATCAGCTTTTCGGCGTGTGTTAACACAATTCGGAAAAGATATCGCAGCTTGGCATCATCACACATTGGACTTTTATTACACGATGCTTCGCGAACTCGACAGCCAACCCACATCTCCAAACCGACAAATGGAAAGCCGCCGAATTAAAGGTAAAATATTGTCTCTTACGAGGAAACGTTTGGAGGGGGTCGTAGTGCGATCGCGACGTGAAGACCGAGTGGAAGGAGAAAACCCGTCTATGCATCACATCGTGCTCGACAGCCGCCGACGCCGACAGCAGCTGATCACGGACCTCGTATTGCCAGGTGGTAGGGTCGTAATGACTCAGGCGGCGGTTACAGAAGCCTTCGCAGATCACTATCGCCGGTTTTACGACGAGGTGAATACAGAGGACGAGGAAGCGGATGATCACGACATACTGCAGCACATGTCGCACACCCTCGACAATGCAGCAGCGGCGACGCTTTTAGGTGGAATTACACGAGACGACATCGAGGACGCGCTTAACAAGGGAGCACTCAACAAACCTCCCGGGCCAGACGGACTGCCGCTCGAGTTTTATCGTACTTTCCGCGATCTCATGATGCCCCGATGGCTCATCATGTACCAAGAACTGATGACCCCCGGTTCCCACGTGCCACCTGCATTCGTGGAAGGTCTCCTTATACCGATACACAAGCCTTCCAGAGGTCGGACGGTCGAGGACTACAGGCCAATTACAATGCTCAACTCGGACTATAAAATCTTCGCCCGACTACTCGCCAGCCGCATAAAGAAGGTTCTGCCCCTGCTCCTCTCAATGGAGCAAACGACACAGGGCGGAGTGACCAACATGCAAACGGCAACCAGTGAATGCAGGGATTTAATAGCCACCGCCACATCCTGTCGCCTTCGAGCTGCTCTGATCTCCATTGATTTCGACCACGCCTTCGGCAGAGTTCACCACAAGTTCCTTCTGTCCGTTATGGCCCGCATGGGCTTTCCGCCTGACTTTATCGACATCTTTCAGCGCCTTTTCCGTGGAGCTGCATCCCGTGTACTGGTGAATGGACGGATTGCGGGTCCCTTTCCGAGCCGACGGTCAGTTCGCCAAGGATGCCCACTCTCCATGATTCTTTACGCGATCGCACTCGAACCACTTGTCGGAGGGTTGAAAAAAAGGCTCTCGGGCATGTCATTGAGGGATCATACCTTTCACTGCAGAATATATGCTGATGACCTTCTATTACTTTTCCGATCTGATGACGAGGTACGCTCGGTAATATAATGGGTCAATCGCTATGGTTTGGCAGCGGGCAGCCTCATGAATGTGGCCAAGTCGGCAGCGATGCCCATTGGGAGAGGTCTACAGGAGGACGCTTTAGCCCCACTCCCACTAGTTAACAAGATCCGGTTCTTGGGCATAACATTTACACAGGATGTGCGCCGCACGGCTGCCATGAACTATGCACGATTACTACAGGCAATACGCACAGAAGTTCGCCGGAACTTACTTCGACGGATGGACCTCCTACAGCGTGTGGAATACCTCAACCTTCACGTGGCGACTAAGATGATCCACATGGCCCAGGTCCTACCGATATCGACAGCGATGGCACACAGACTGCAAGCAGCGTTTGGATATTACCTTACCGCCGGACACCTATTCAAAGTCCGCTACGAAACACTCACCCTCCCTCCGCTTGAAGGCGGACTGGGACTTGTACGAGCGAGGGCTACAGCATTATACTTGTGCACAATGATGAAATTGTGGACCCACCAAGATGCTTCCCATACGGGTCATCTGTTAGAGGAATTGCTGCCGGCGTCTCTTCTGCCACCTGTCACGGTTGCGCACATTACACCCTCACTCTCGCACCTCTCGGCATTTATTCTTGAGTATAGTTACGTGCACCCAGACCTTCCCAACACTCGCACTCCCAAGGCGAGAGACTTTTACAGACTGCTGCTAAGGTCCACCCCTCGCAATGTGATTACGAGAAAGAGCCCTACGACCCTATGGCCTGCAGTGTGGAGAGCGGTCCAGAAGTCGTTCCTCCCCACGCGGGTACGAGCCGCGTGGTACCAGGTGGTGAACGGGAAGGTTGTAACACGACAAAGGCTGCACGCTATTGGGATGGCGGATTCCACCCTTTGCCCACGTTGCCACCTCGTGGATACTGACGAACACCGTTTAACATGTGGATCGGCGTTAGAAGTATGGCTGCTGGTGCAGAAGATCCTCGCCTGCTATCTACGTATCGCGCCTCGCACAATTGAGCCACGGCTCCTCCTTTGTCCGGAGGATACTTATTTCCCACCTGCGAAGACTCACGCTCTCACATGGTTTAAAGGCATGTCCATATACTACCTCTTTCGAGATGATGAGAAGATGGTGCTTGATTACTGGCAATTTCTCCAGGACAGTCATAGCACACTTGAGTGTACACCCCGATACCCAACTCACAGTTGGGTAGTACCGGGCAGAGGATGACCGCCTTCATGGGGCTCCACACGCTGCGAAATGTTGTACCAATTTGGAACATGGAATCTGTACGCAGATGGGCCATGCACATGGAATGACGTGCGGGATTTGATTACATTTTTCTTTCTTTATTATCTGTCATCACACTATTAGTTTCAAATTCTATTTCATAGTTTAGAAGGAACTCTTGTTCTGTTGTTGCTACGGATGTACATTCTAATTTTGTTTGTCGTAACTGAAAGACGCCTTTTTCCATTTATATAAAAAAAAAGTTGGCAAAGAAAAAAAAAGGAAAAAAATAAAAATAAAAAAGTCGATAGAGCACTTGCCCGCGAAAGGCAACAGAAATAATATAAAAAAAACAAAACAAAAATCGTAAGCTGACAGCTCTCGATAAGCGGGAAAACCGGGTTCGAGTCCCGGTCCGGCACAAATTTTCATTGTCGTCATTGTATTCTACAGCTGATGGTAGTCATTATTCGCAGTTGCGAATTCATCTGTTGTGATTATAGAAAAAGACTTAATAATTATCAGATTTCAAAAATACCGAAGTCTCCTTCGGCGCAAGCAAAACCTTGTGTGATTGGTAAATCATTGGCTCTAATTCGACGAAATCTTAGAAGGGCTCTCTTCTTCTCAGCTGTGTAGTCAGCGTAAATGGCTGCTATGAGCAGGACCCGAGATCGATTCCCGGTCTTTTTCTTGATGGGAGGAGCCGGCCGTGGTGGCCAAGCGGTTAAAGGCGCTACAGTCTGGAACCGCGCGGCCGCTACGGTCGCAGGTTCGAATCCTGCCTCGGGCGTGGATGTGTGTAATGTCCTTAGGTTGGTTAGGTTTAAGTAGTTCTAAGTTCTAGGGGACTGATGACCTTAGAAGTTAAGTCCCATAGTGCTCAGAGCCATTTGAACCATTTGAACCTTGATGGGAGGACTGGTACGGGGTGAAATCAGCCTCGTGAGCCCAATTGTGGTGCTACATGACTGAGCACCAGCGGCCTCACGGTCTGTAAAGTCGGCAAAACGGCCGGAAGAGCGGTGTGCTAACGACATGTCCGTCAATACCGCATCCGCATGACGCCGCAAGGCAGATGATGACGCGGAGGCCGTAGATATCCATTGGGATATCTCAGCCTGGACGAAAAGCTCTACATCTACATCTACATCTATACTCCGCGAGCCACCTCACGGTGTGTGGCGGAGGGTACTTATTGTACCACTATCTGATCCCCCCTTCCCTGTTCCATTCACGAATTGTGCGTGGGAAGAACGACTGCTTGTAAGTCTCCGTATTTGCTCTAATTTCTCGGATCTTTTCGTTGTGATCATTACGCGAGATATATGTGGGCGGTAGTAATATGTTGCCCATCTCTTCCCGGAATGTGCTCTCTCGTAATTTCGATAATAAACCTCTCCGTATTGCGTAACGCCTTTCTTGAAGTGTCCGCCACTGGAGCTTGTTCAGCATCTCCGTAACGCTCTCGCGCTGACTAAATGTCCCCATGACGAATCGCGCTGCTTTTCGCCGGATCATGTCTATCTCTTCTATTAATCCAACCTGGTAAGGGTCCCATACTGATGAGCAATACTCAAGAATCGGAAGAACAAGCGTTTTGTAAGCTACTTCTTTCGTCGATGAGTCACATTTTCTTAGAATTCTTCCTATGAATCTCAACCTGGCGCCTGCTTTTCCCACTATTTGTTTTATGTGATCATTCCACTTCAGATCGCTCCGGATAGTAACTCCTAAGTATTTTACGGTCGTTACCGCTTCCAATGATTTACCACCTATGGCATAATCGTACTGGAATGGATTTCTGCCCCTATGTATGCGCATTATATTACATTTATCTACGTTTAGGGAAAGCTGCCAGCTGTCGCCCCATGCATTAATCCTCTGCAGGTCTTCCTGGAGTACGTACGAGTCTTCTGATGTTGCTACTTTCTTGTAGACAACCGTGTCATCTGCAAATAGCCTCACGGAGCTACCGATGTTGTCAACTAAGTCATTTATGTATATTGTAAACAATAAAGGTCCTATCACGCTTCCTTGCGGTACTCCCGAAATTACCTCTACATCTGCAGATTTTGAACCGTTAAGAATGACATGTTGTGTTCTTTCTTCTAGGAAATCCTGAATCCAATCACAAACCTGGTCCGATATTCCGTAAGCTCGTATTTTTTTCACTAAACGTAAGTGCGGAACCGTATCAAATGCCTTCCTGAAGTCCAGGAATACGGCATCAATCTGCTCGCCAGTGTCTACGGCACTGTGAATTTCTTGGGCAAATAGGGCGAGCTGAGTTTCACATGATCTCTGTTTGCGGAATCCATGTTGGTGATGATGATGATGAGCGTTTGGCGTCATTGGCCGGGAGGCCCCTCGCGGGGCAGGTCCGGCCGCCTTGGCGCAGGTCTTATTACATTCGGCGCCACATTGGGCGACCTGCACGCCGGATGGGGATGAAATGATGATGAACACAACACAACACCCAGTCCCTGAGCGGAGAAAATCTCCGACCCAGCCGGGAATCGAACCCGGGCCCGGAGGACGGCAATCCGTCACGCTGACCACTCAGCTACTGGGGCGGACTCCATGTTGGTTATGATGAAGGAGATTTGTATTATCTAAGAACGTCATAATACGAGAACACAAAACATGTTCCATTATTCTACAACAGATTGACGTAAGCGAAATAGGCCTATAATTATTCGCATCTGATTTATGACCCTTCTTGAAAATGGGAACGACCTGCGCTTTCTTCCAGTCGCTAGGTACTTTACGTTCTTCCAGCGATCTACGATAAATTGCTGATAGAAAGGGGGCAAGTTCTTTAGCATAATCACTGTAGAATCTTAAGGGTATCTCGTCTGGTCCGGATGCTTTTCCGCTACTAAGTGATAGCAGTTGTTTTTCAATTCCGATATCGTTTATTTCAATATTTTCCATTTTGGCGTCCGTGCGACGGCTGAAGTCAGGGACCGTGTTACGATTTTCCGCAGTGAAACAGTTTCGGAACACTGAATTCAGTATTTCTGCCTTTCTTCGGTCGTCCTCTGTTTCGGTGCCATCGTGGTCAACGAGTGACTGAATAGGGGATTTAGATCCGCTTACCGATTTTACATATGACCAAAACTTTTTAGGGTTCTTGTTTAGATTGTTTGCCAATGTTTTATGTTCGAATTCGTTGAATGCTTCTCTCATTGCTCTCTTTACGCTCTTTTTCGCTTCGTTCAGCTTTTCCTTATCAGCTATGATTCGACTACTCTTAAACCTATGATGAAGCTTTCTTTGTTTCCGTAGTACCTTTCGTACATGATTGTTATACCACGGTGGATCTTTCCCCTCGCTTTGGACCTTAGTCGGTACGAACTTATCTAAGGCGTACTGGACGATGTTTCTGAATTTTTTCCATTTTTGTTCCACATCCTCTTCCTCAGAAATGAACGTTTGATGGTGGTCACTCAGATATTCTGCGATTTGTGCCCTATCACTCTTGTTAAGCAAATATATTTTCCTTCCTTTCTTGGCATTTCTTATTACACTTGTAGTCATTGATGCAACCACTGACTTATGATCACTGATACCCTCTTCTACATTCACGGAGTCGAAAAGTTCCGGTCTATTTGTTGCTATGAGGTCTAAAACGTTAGCTTCACGAGTTGGTTCTCTAACTATCTGCTCGAAGTAATTCTCGGACAAGGCAGTCAGGATAATGTCACAAGAGTCTCTGTCCCTGGCTCCAGTTCTGATTGTGTGACTGTCCCATTCTATACCTGGTAGATTGAAGTCTCCCCCTATTACAATAGTATGATCACGAAACTTCTTCACGACGTTCTGCAGGTTCTCTCTGAGGCGCTCAACTACTACGGTTGCAGATGCAGGTGGTCTATAGAAGCATCCGACTATCATATCTGACCCACCTTTGATACTTAGCTTAACCCAGATTATTTCACATTCGCATTCGCTAATAACTTCACTGGATATTATTGAATTCTTTACTGCTATAAATACTCCTCCACCATTGGCGTTTATCCTATCCTTGCGGTATATATTCCATTCTGTATCTAGGATTTCGTTACTGTTCACTTCCGGTTTTAACCAACTTTCCGTTCCTAATACTATATGCGCACTATTTCCTTCAATAAGAGATACTAATACAGGAACCTTGCCCTGGATACTCCTGCAGTTTACCAATATTACGTTAACTTTTCCTGTTTTTGGTCTCTGAGGACGGACGTTCTTTATCAACGATGATAATGTCCTCTCTGGTAAGCCTTCAGGTATTTTATCGTTTCGCCCAAGGGGGGGGTCCCTCTAACCTAAAAAACCCCCGTGTGCACGCCACACGTACTCTGCTACCCTAGTAGCTGCTTCCGGTGTGTAGTGCACGCCTGACCTGTCTAGGGGGGCCCTACAGTTCTCCACCCAATAACGGAGGTCGATGAATTTGCAACCATTATAGTCGCAGAGTCGTCTGAGCCTCTGGTTTAGACCCTCCACACGGCTCCAAACCAGAGGACCGCGATCGACTCTGGGCACTATGCTGCAGATATTAAGCTCAGCTTGCACTCCGCGTGCGATGCTGGTTGTCTTCACCAAATCAGCCAGCCGCCGGAAGGAACCAAGGATGGCCTCAGAACCCAAGCGGCAGGCGTCATTCGTTCCGACATGTGCTACTATCTGCAGCTGGTCACACCCAGTGCGTTCAATAGCTGCCGGAAGGGCCTCCTCCACATTACGGACGAGACCCCCCGGCAGGCACACCGAGTGCACACTGGCATTCTTCCCCGACCTACCCGCTATTTTCCTGAGGGGCTCCATAACCCGCCTAACGTTGGAGCTCCCTATAACTAATAGGCCCGCCCTCTGTGACTGTCGGGACCTTGCCGGAGAATCGGCCACTGGCCCAACAGGCGAGGCATCCTGTGGTGGCTCGGAAACGATGTCATCACCACTAGGAAGCACCCCGTACCTGTTGGAAAGGGGTAAGGCAGCTGCCACGCGGCCAGATCCCACCTTCGCCTTTCGGCCAGGCACGCGCGAGCCCACCACTGTCCGCCATTCACCCTGGAGTGATGGCTGACCGGTAAGATGCTCACTGCCGGAAGACGCAGCGACATCAGGGGTTCCATGTGATTCCAAGGCCACCGAAGTAGGCATAGGTCTCACCACAGTTGCCCCAACGCCACTACGAGCCGACGCCTGCGCCTCGAGCTCGATGAGCCTAACAGACAAAGCCTCCACCTGCCCCCGAAGAGTGGCCAATTCTCCTTGCGTCCGCTCACAACAACCACAGTCCCTACACATGACTATGTTTACCCTACCCTATACGGTGACAAATTCCCAAGATAATCTTCTGATGAGCTACTCTGATAATCAAGAAACACTCACTGAAATACGAGACGCGAAAACTACGCTAGGTTTTCCCAGGAAAACTATTTAAAAGCTAAGCGCAGCAAATAAGTACAAAAACGCTTTATACAAACAGTACTCGCTGCTGCTGGTGCTCTCGCTCTGGCTGTCACAAGACAACTGCTGATTCAAGTGACTAGTGGCTAACGGCCGCGAAACAAAGACGGTTTTAGGGCGCTTTCTGTTCTAAACGATCAAGAAAACACTAAGAAATCTAACACGAAAACTACGTAAAGTTTTATCAAGAACTGTTAGTTACTATGCAGAGCAGATAAACACAAATAGAATCCCTTCCTTAGTGGAAGGTCGTAAACAAAATGCAAAATAAACGCTTTATACAAACAGTACTCGCTGCTGCTGGTGCTCTCGCTCTGGCTGTCACAAGACAACAATAAATTTTTGTTTTATACATGGCGAAACAGTCCCCACGAATAAAGGATTCTCGTATTGACTGCTCCGTTCCAAGTAACTCTAGCTTCTATTTCGCTAGTGAATTTCCAATCCTCCTTGTTCTCTCAGTGTAGCAGTATGAAAGCAAAGTGGAATCTTTGGAGTTTTAGTGACACAGTTGCAGGTCATCTCTCAGGTCGTTCACTCTCATCGTTGTCCGTTACGATTCGTATATGCCAGGTGGCACAGTTCTCTTACTTTTCATTTTTTATTTCTTTCGGTTACAAAGCCAGCCGGGGTGGCCGAGCGGTTCTAGGCGCTACAGTCTGGAACCGCGCGACCACTACGGTCGCAGGTTCAAATCCTGCCTCGGGCATGGATGTGTGTGATGTCCTTAGGTTAGTTCGGTTTAAGTAGTTCTAAGTTCTAGGGGACTGATGACCTCAGATGTTAAGTCCCATAGTGCTCAGAGCCATTTGAACCATTTTTTGAACCGGTTACAAAAATGTGTAGTCTTTGAATTAGACTTTCCAGTCCGTATCAAAGTAAGCTGATCGTGTTTTAGGACACGTGATTTAACCCCTCCGCTTCCCATTCTGCGATGTAGTAGTGTAAGAGGCCTTTTGAATTAAGAATGTAGCACAGCAGTTTATCTACTGCCGCATTTCTTCTTTCATACACCCGTCGCTAATGTGTCAGTCTGTCACCTAAGCTTCCATATTATTTACTCATATTTCCACCAAAATACGCCGATCACGTAAGATCTCGTTTCTCTTTGTCTGTCTTCATTAGTCGCTGATATGAGAGATATATTTAGCGTGGAGACTTGTCCATACGATCAGTGACACAGACATTTTACTTAGTGGCACGAACGGTGACTACTAAAGAATCAATGTCTTCTGCCATTACACCTGTGTATGGACATTTATATCATTTGTCTCTTCAGGCTCATTTTCCTCCTTACGTAAACTTCCGAAGTAGATGGAACTGACGTCATCAATTGGAGCTCGAGCCGATATCCTTATGGAGTATTATACTCCGAGTACGTGTACTCTGAGTTTCACATAGACAAGAACATCTGCTACCTGTGTAACGAAATAGATAACATTTGGCGTTGTAAATCTGTAGAAGACTACCTCGTAAAACATTTCTTATGTACTTGTATACACTCATCTAAAACGCGGTCTCTAAGAGTCATTTTAAAATATCATTCTAATTTCACAATTACCCTCCATGGCAAGGACCATATCAGTCGTCTCGAATACGATGGAAAACTGTTGTATCATTTGCATATTCTGTTGCATGGTTTGCGGAAATCACATGAAAAAAGAAATGTTCAGAAATAAGTTTCAATAGCGAAAATGTTAGTTTTTAACCCTTCAAGGTAACTTGTATTTTGTGGGACAAACTGTGTGTCTTCATAAAATGTAAGTTTTATATAGTTAATAGAAACTTCGGTTGTTGAATAGTGTTGGAGCTACCACACATTCTCGCGCTGCTGTTCCAGAGTACACAAATCGAAATAAAATGGAAATGGAAGATGACTGACGAAGGCAGCAGCCATCTTAAAATACTTTAAGTAAATCGTTGTTTCCATGGCATTATCGATATGTGGCACTGGGCGTAATGGCATTAAAATGAAAATTTTATTAGATGATAGTTTAACGGAATTAATTAGCCTAAAACGTGGGAATATATTTCAATTTAGAACTGAATATTACCTCCAATACTGGCTCTAAGTATAGTACTTAATAGTGGGAATATATTTTAATTTAGGACTAAATGTTTATTCCAGTGCTGGCTCTAAGTATTGAAATTACTGATAAATGAATGAACTGCAACACCAAATTTTTGGAAAAATTTAAGCTACATGTGTTAAGCATCGTTTATACTGACAGTGAAATTTATTGTCAGTGTACTAAATCTAATCACTCGCGAAAAGCCTTCACTATTATAAATGACACGTTGATCTTTCCTAAGTATCAGAAACTGGCAAGACTGAGTCATAGCTGCGGCCAACTTACCAAGTAAACGGATCAGACTCGGCGTCCACTAACTCACCTACACGAAACGCAAAGTTGGGCCCAATATGCCCTCTTCTATACTTGAGACAAGTGCTCATCTCAGACACTGATTACTAAAATTTTCATATGCAGATTCTTAACTGTTTACTTATATACTTAATATGACATCTGTGACTCTATAGCATTATAGTTATTTTCTAAATAACA
Source organism: Schistocerca cancellata (assembly GCF_023864275.1). Classification (NCBI taxonomy): domain Eukaryota; kingdom Metazoa; phylum Arthropoda; class Insecta; order Orthoptera; family Acrididae; genus Schistocerca; species Schistocerca cancellata. Next base: position 619,897,467 of record NC_064629.1, read on the forward strand.
TCAAAACTAGGATATTATGATCACTCTTATGTCATTATGACATAATTGGAAACAGTAGAAGAGTTGATACGCCACGAAGAACTTTTTATCGGCTACACTGATCTCTTCATATGGCGTGTTTTATTGCATCTAGGAAGATGGACTGTCGGCGGTTTTTGTTTTGATGCCAAGTTCAACAGAGAACGATTCAGCATGAAAATGGAAACATCTGGGAGTTGTAAAATCTCAGTCACAGGCAGGTAAACTAAAAACGAGAGCAGAGACTGTCCATGTTGGAATGTGATGAGATGCTATTGTAAGATTTCATAAGAAATTATTTTTACAGAGTCTATTCATATCTTACAGAGATGTTAATACACGCACCACTTTTAATTTTTGTTTATCTTTGGAGTCCAGAGATTGGTCATAGTACATGAGGAAGATAGTACAAAATTAAATACTTTGTGCAAATTGAAGTATTATTGGAGGCAGTAATGAATCACTATATGTTGTGTAAGGCCGTAAAATGTGAATGTGCCTAGAAAGTTCTAACCAAGATGTGCCTATGGAAGTGCGAGATAGAGCAGATGATACAAAATATAAAAGTTTCATTGAATTTTTCTAGGCTTGCTTGATTTACTTGCCCATATAAAAATGTTGAATGCCTTTAATGACTATTGGACAAATATTCAGTAAAACATATCCAGGACCTTTGGATTAAGCCCTTGTACTTGAATTACAGTACTCTCATTTTTAGAGAGGAGAGCTTTTGAGGAATCTGTTGTAAGTGAAGTCGATGACCGCCCTGGACGAGCGATCACAAAACTACTCAACTTCTCTACTTATTGTAAGTTACTTCACCTGTTGTGAGGCATGCATCAGGGGAAATGAGGGATAAATTTCTGACAAATAGATCATACCATGGTGAAAAGTCTCCCTATAACGGTGGAGCCCGTAACATGGTGTAGTTCATAAAGCATTCATTCTAGTGTTACTTAATCCTTTTCAATAACGGCTACTTAGCATCAAATATTTATTGTTTGGATAGAGCTGCAGCAATGTAGTGAATAATGTATATTCAGAGATGTGATATTACCTGGTTAGCAGTCGTCATGGAGAGTAGTATCAAACGCAAATATTCAATAATCTTTCCACGTATGAGATCAAAGCTCGCTATAGTGTAGTACATAGACACAATATTAGCTTTACGTGAAAACACTTTTTCGGGTAACGAACTTGCTTTTTAAATTTGATTTTAAGTGCAGAAATCCATGTGTCGGTTTAGTGCTGGATAAAAAAATTGAAGAATAGTAGAAACTTAAGAGTACCTAAGAATGTGTACTTTTAACAGTACGCTAGCCTAACATTGTCGTATCAAAACAATAGCTCATTTTCAATTGCTATTGGCGCGGCTAGGCTCTGTGAAGGTCACAGCTTCCCAAAGAATTCCGTACTTGCACTACGAAATTCAAGTCGCAGATCCAACTGACTATTTAAAGAGGTGAATTGCTATTGACGTTAATCGATGCAAGTAGTGTGCCTTCAAAATCGATGATACCAAATCATCTGACAGTGAAAATCTACAAGACTGTAATCTTCTTATAATAGCCAATTTTCATCTCTGGAACTGTTTAATTGCGTATGCAGATGCTGCCCGTATGCTTAATTGTTTAAGCAATACCCAACCTATACTTTCAGACACATTAGAGTGAAAACAACGACATAATGAGAGGAGTATTGGTGATAGTGAGAGCTACGCAACCAATTAATTAATGAAACACTTACGCGCGTAAGTAATGTCTTCTCTTCCAGCTGTCACTTCATAACTTATGTTCAAGTAGTTTCAACATATTCGCTGGTGATAGTAACAATGCGTATAATGGAATTGTAAAACCAAAATCTACATCATTCTTAACGAACTCTGGAGAAGCCATCTGTGGTAATGAATGGTCAGATAGGAATTATTAGTTGCAATCAGATAACTTTTTGCATCAAGTCAATACTCCGTATAATTCTCTGAGAACTTTCAAATTGCATGTTTAAATGTAACTGTGCGGGACGAGAAGCTGTTATAAGCCTAGTAATTACGCTCATTGGTCTACAATGACGTACACGCTGACACAACTACGCCTTCAATTAATTGTGGAGCGTGGGCTTGATTAATTGTACAAGGACGGAGGGCCTGATTACATCATCTGAATCACATGCCCGCTGGTGTTACCTTAACATTCGCACTGATATAGATAGGATCACGATAGCATCTGTAAAACCTAAATAGTCACTTAAACTCAAAGTTAAAGTGAAGTAATTGTACAATTTCTATAAAATTATTGGAAAGAGCGTTTTGTTTACCAATAACAATAATTTCGTTGAGATAGTAAGGAGTATCGGTTATCACATAAAGCTCATATAAAGTTTAAGCCTATTAATAATGCTAGCACTGTCACCTATAGCCAAATAACATATTATTTCTCTGTGGTATCGCAATGATACATCTTGCCATACCTGTTTTTCTGTAAATAACTGATAAATCACATTGTACCACGGTGGATAAATCAAAATTTACTGTCGTAATCATGAATTATAGACACTAACCTTATAAATAATATCAAACTTTCAGTACTTGAGTGCGATTATGCCATCAGGGTTTTCGAATGGAGATATTCATAATGTAATATTTGCTTAGGTCAGTGTGAAAATCGCCTTGTAACCTTATTCAAGCTGGTTCGTTTACCATGTTTAATGTTAATCCAGCACGTTGATTCGATCCGAATCTGCTACATTTCAATAAATCTGACCGTACGCTTGACAATATAAAAAACTGACGTGGCTGAGATTTGAATTACCCTCCGTATTACGTAGGAGCCAATCACATTACGTGGTGTGCAGATCTGTCTTTTAAAAGCAAAGAAAATTGTTAATATCTTCTGTGTGAGATAAGGTAGCAAACAATCTCAGTGTGCTTCTATAAGCCAATGGAGGGCTTCGCCGACAACAAATTGGTGAACCAGAGTAATGTGTCTTGTATGGGGAAAAAAATTCATATGGATCCGAACATGAGACACTATACATATGATGCTTGCACATTGTTTATACAGCTACAGTGACCATTTACGAACTTACATCAGTTCAGTTAACATACCCTACATCTATAGAAAATACCAGCGTATCTTACTTCCGGAACAGATTTTATGTCTTCCTGGAACAGATCTGGAATGCTGACAAGAGCAGTCTCCTGTAATTTTTTGAATAATGTTTCATCGTCTGCATGTTCCCAAGGTAATTAGAACAATTTAGCATGTTGCATTTCATTCACGTCGGTGCTGTACCGAACTGCAACTCTGGCTGCGATTTCCATCTACCAGTTTTCCTGCTGATAAGTTTACATCTGCACAGAATGTATAGAAAAGTTCGTTACAGGGTGTGGTAGCTGATATATTGGTACAATTTGAGCATATTGTGCTAGAATACTTACGTCCGATAAAGCTTCGTTTGTGTGCTAGCGTCTCTGAAATGTCTTCCTGAACCGTTGAATAGATACCCGTCATATTACGGATTACTCCAGTTGCTACTATTATTAGTGCTACAAGATCCTGTTGTAACTCCATGGGTGTTCTTGCACCAGGTTTTTCGTGTACCTCCAGGAAATAATATCCTATGGGGTTAGGTACAGTGAGCGAGGAAGGATAGATTTCGGCATCATGAGACGGTACACAAAATGTATCCAAGTTGTTAGCGGTCATGTTGAGCACCTTCTGTTAGTGAAATAAACTGGTGTTTATTGGCAGTAATGTGCATTGTCTCTTTTATTACCTTCCTGGCTTGAGTGGTCCAAACAGAATATGTTCTTCTCCACATTTTAGAGAAGCTAGCAGGCAAACGAAGCGTTTTCGAACGCAAGTTTACAAGCGAAATATTCTCACATGGTACCCATCTACGAACCACCACGTCTTCTAACGTACATTTTGATACACCTTGTATTATAGCTACTTGTCCAATATAGGTATGAAGAAGTATTTTTTCTGTTTGGTAAACGGTTTGCATAGCTAGTAAAGGATAATGAATGGTATGTATCTCGAAGTATTAATTGAAATGATTAAAACCAGTCCTATACAGAGAAAAAAAAAGTTGTATTCTCGAGAAATGTCCGAATATATCTGAAGTGCAAAGCAATGGAAAGCTTACATCATCTGTAAACCAAGACGAGGTATATAACTTGTTGCAAGAGACAGAAGGAATCATCATGAATGAGAAATCACTCAAGCGTGAAATTTAGAAACTGAGACTTCACTGCAGGCTAGGTAATTTTCTAAGTAATGCGCACAGCACATAGTTGATAAACCGCATAGCTTAGGAGTATCAAAGAAAACAGAGGATCTATTAAGTACCTACCTAGTACGAAGAGGAAAATTACCCTTAAGGGGGGTAGGACGTCAAACGGGCCGACTTGGAGCAGGAGAGACATAACAGGACATTTTAATTTCCAGTGTCTATACTTTTACAAATAAATTCATAAAACTTTGTCAGCATCACCAGGAAAAGTTCAGGACTCACACTCATTTCAGAAGTTCGAAAACATAACAATTTTTTTACGTGTGAAATTTCATCATTTTTTCACTTACTAATGGCTGCATTTGTTGCTATAGGTACACTTTTCTTCATAAGTTAGAGAGATTCTTCGACGAAGTTTGCACATCATACATACCATACTCACAGGTGTATGAAACTCTAGAATTTATTTAATTTATGAAAAAACGAATGAACTGTTATATTTTGAACTTAATGTTTAAGAGAAACACAAGTTTTATAGTTAGTTACCTCAATTTTTACCACAGTTTTTAATAGATTTCGAAAATTTTAGAGTTTCATATACCTTTAAGTATGGTTTGTATGCTGTGCGCAATTCATCGAAGAATCTCTCTTACTTATGAAGGAAAGTGTACCTATAGCAACAAATACTGCCATTTGTAAGTGAAAAAAATGATGAAATTTCACATGTAAAAGAAATTATTTCGTTGTTTTTGAACTTCCACTGCTATGAGTGTGAATTCTGAATCCTTCCTGGTCATGCTGCCAAAGTTTTATGAATTTTTTTGTAAAAGTATAGACAGTGGAAATTAAAATGTGCTGTGGTGCCTTTCCCGCTTCAAGTCGGTCCGTTTGACGTCCTACCCCCCCCCCCCCCCTTAAGGCCGTCTCCACTTCCCATTAGATAAATATTTCGTATGATACTTATATTAGTTACATGAAATAAAATAGAATATATTATTAAACATAGAATGATGGATAGTAATAAACATCGCTCAGAGTTCTACAGAACAATTTTAAAAGAAGATGTCAACAAGAAAAATGTAATAGTATATCGTAAAATCTTTTCTCCGCTGTCGGAGAACCTCCTATACAGTGACAGATATTATCTACCAAACAGCAAAGTTTAGCAACAGGAGACTACAGTTGCACAAAGAAGTAAACCAGTACAGCGGCGAAACGTTATTCCAGTACGCGTGGGTTAACTTGTGCTCGGTTGTAATGCGGCTTTAGTGGTGACTGCCTACGGGCGAGTGGTTGCAGTTCCGAAGTGCAGCACTGTCTAGTACCAGGAAATTCCTGAACCTAGCTACAATCATAAATCTCTGGAGTATTACGGCCCACGTTAATTTGAGTCTTCGAACTCTGTAACTCTCGCGCGGTCTTATCCTAGCAGAGTAACAGCCACGTACAAAACTTCTGGTCCAGTTTAATCGCGGAGTTTCTTCATGTCTGACTATCTTGCGGTGCGAGTCGCGGGCGAAAGGCGCAGCAGATATGATATACGCAGTATTCTAAACGCTTACAGAAATTGTGCGCTATCTGGAGGGTTAGAACTGAAATTCTGAATTACAGTAGGAATATTCCGATTGTAATTCAGTTAGCTACACTTGTGTCCAAAATTAAAACAACAAACGGAAATTTTGCAGGTTGCTTCTATTTTGCAACAAAACAGTATAAACAGGTGATAGTAAAGTAGAAACAATGCAAAGAGTCCAGAACGTAAACAGGTGCAACATGCACAATGGTAGACAAAAAATGTTATTCGTTTTTTCCAACTTGACAGATTTCCACAGACACAGGTTAGCGTGCTCAGTATGGGGCGTGAACCCCTCAGACACCAATACAGGCCTGACAACGATGGGGCATGCTGTGAATGAAGTCATCAGTCTCATGTTCAGGCAATAACGCCCATTCTTCCTGCAGAGCTGCTCGCAGTTTTAGAGAGTGGTTGGTGGATTCTGACGTGATGCAAGCTATCTCCCTAGTGCATCCCAGACATGTTCTATGGGATTCAAATCCGGAGAGCGAGCATCTTCCGTTTCCAAGAAAACATCAACCGCCCGTGTTCTATTTGGTCGAGCATTATCGTCCATAAATACGAATTTTGGACCCACAGAATCTCTCAACAACTGCAGATGAGGTCGCAACATCTCATCATGATATCTGACAGCAGTTAAACTTTGCTGATTCACCCGTAAGGTTTCACGAATAGCGGTTTGAGTGGTAAACATTATCCCAGCCAACACCATTAGAGATTACTCTCGATATTCGTCTCTTTCCACAATGTTTGGTTCCCGATATCGTGTTCCACGTTCCCTCCATTTGCGAATTCATCGGAATCACTCCTCACATTGAATTGAGACTCATCTGTGATAAAAACCATGGCCCACTGTTCGATCGCCAAGTGGTATGTTGATGACTTCACTGTAGACGTTCTCTTCCGTGAAGACTCGTTAGAGGTAGACATGCACAAGGTCTCCGGCAATAATGGCCACACTGCCGAAGCCTTCTCCACCCCGTTTGCCTCTATACAACACGTTCAGCGGATGCTGCGAGCTCACACGCCAGTTGCCGTGCACTACAAAGGCGGTACTGTAGTGCCCTTACAGCCAAATGACGATCCTCTCTTCTGAAGTCACACGTGTTCGGCCCGGCCCTTGTCGTTGGGATACAGGTTCGGTCTTTATAAACTGTCGCCACAATCGAGAAACGACAGAACGATTCACACTAAGCCATCGGGCCACATCGGTTTGCGACTGTCCTGATTCCGTTCTTTCTATGGCCCTCCACAGCAGAGGGTCTGGTAGGCATCTTCTCTGCTCCGTACAGCACCATCTGCGACTGTGTACACAGCGATTGTGGTTGTGGGACTACCAGGAAAACGCTATACCTTTCGAAAGGTGCCCTGACGTCATCGTTGGCGTGGTTGTCCTTTGACCAGAAAGCCATCCTCCTTGCAGGACACGATCGTACGGACATCTGGTATACAGTTAGTATGATTATATCGTGAATTAGACAAAGGACTGGGAAATAACGATTTGTTGCTTTAATTTTGGACGCCAGTATATTTTACTCTATCATGCATAACTGTAAAATATAGATATCTGGAACAACCTGTAAACGTGGTCGACAGGCACGAGATGTTCCAGCTACTCATCGCACAGTCTTGTAGAATAAAGTGATGGGACAAGTCAGAGAGAATGTATGGGAGTGGTAGAGGGAGGGGGAGGGGGCCTGAGTTAACGGTGTGCGTAATGAACGAGATTTCTCGGTGCTTGATAAATGAGAGATCATGAAATCCTGGAATATTGATGCACGAATTACCGAAATGTACTGTTGATTGCCCTTGTCAAGGGATCAGGTGACGCTGCAGTCAATAAATGTAGAACAGCACCAGCACTAGGAAATAACTACCTGTGCACCTGTAGAAGGCGGTGCAGACGGTAAAATGATTCTTTAAGCCTGTAAAACTGTCTTTTGGTGTTGGAGTCATGATAATTTCTCAGTCTGATAGATGAGCACGTACCTGCTTCGTACCAGAAGCATGCAAGTCTAGAGAAATAGCAACAGTATTCAATTTGTTACTCATAAGGCAGGAATAAATACAAGAGGACAAAACAACGTGTGAGCCATGCAAAACAAACTGTGCAGGAAACATACTGTTACAGACGCAAAATGTTTTTATAGTGTGAATAAACAATTAGTTGAATAATTTACTTATTGCTCGCTATCGATAATGAATATCTCACTCTGCAGTGGATTATGTGCTGTTATGAAACTTCCTGGTAGATTAAAAGGGATGAGAGAAGTACTGGCAGAAGTAAAACTGCGAGGCGTGGGGACGGCGTAGGTGGATGGAGGGGGAGGGGGTTGTGAGTCGTGGCTGGACAGCTCACTTGTAAGAACATCTGTTAACGGCAAGGTGTGGATTGGAATCCCGTCCGGCACATAGCTTTAGAAAGCGCTGTGTTTCCTTCAATCACATGCACGTAAATATCCTTGCTTAAAGCTGATGAATCAATTATTTTCAAATGTTAGAAATCTGTAAGCTAGGTAGTGGAGTGTTAAAGAGTGCCTTGTTCTTTCAATCGAGGGAATGATAATGGACAACCAACAGTTCGATCAGGAGGATCTCGGAAATAGGTAACCAGAGACAGTGGTCTCCTTGTAACATAACTACTCACAGTGGAATATATATTTTGTTTTCGTTTTACATCCTCTACATGATGTTAGCACCTGTCACAGGTTGCAGACTAAGTCGTTTCCTTCATTATGTGCTGGTTGAGACCACATGTGATACTCCGATAACGCATCATTCCTCGAAAACGTGTTGAAACCGACACGTGATAAAATTTAAGCTTTACTTAGGCCAAAAACTAACTGCAAAGATTTGCAGAAGCTAAATCCTCCAATCTGATTAACTAAAAAGAGTACACGAAGTGTTTTCATGCATTTTTCGCTTCCATGAAGAAGAAATTATGCACTTGCTGCATCTCTAACTGTATGGACTGTACGTATTGTGCAAGTACCGAATGTGCGTACAACTCCGTTAATTAAAGTATTCAAATAAAGAGAGTCAGTGCTCTAGTAAAAAGTTAATTTCGTCAAATGTAAGATTTGGATTCAAACTCTCTCTGCTACTCACCAATTAAGTTAGCTTAGTTTCCCTGAAGATACAGTACGTAAATACTAAGACAGTTCCTTCGACGTTATCTGTGTCCATTCTACCATCAGTCAGAGATCGAATGAGATATAGTTCTTATTTTATTATGCTTGCTATAAATGTATTTGTTATTTTGAGGAGAAGGACAAAGAGGAACCTAGCAAGAACCGTTAGAAAGTCACACATAAAATTACCACTTTCCCCAAAACCATTAGAGGAAAGCTACGCCTTGGAGTATGACCATTATTGATTCTCGCGTCTCCCACTATTTATCTCGGACATCTTCATCGGTAATCATCTCACTAGCTGAAACATTTAGTAAGACTGTGGCTCATACCAATATTTGTGCACTATTCAGGAGATTTACTATCTTTAGAAAATCTCAGTGGTACCACTGATTATACTACAGGGATATGTACTGTTTTAGAAATTCTTCAGCACCGCGGCCTTCGTGGCGTCTCTGAAGCTCAGGCAATTTTGACGGTAATGTCACATAAAATTAGTGGGCCCAAGACGGATAGATGATGACCTCGAAATCATGTGGTACCAATATGTCAGGCCCCAATACTACTCCACAACAATATTTAAGATAGGAGCGAAGTGTATTCTATTTGCAACTCCTGTATGTTTCACATGAATACATATATTTGAAGTGTCCCGCGGTCGGCAGGAAAGAACTAATGATCAAGTTTTGAACACATTTTATTTAACTACAACGCCTTCATAACGTACACAAATTTCCAAACGCAAGAACAACAAGAAGCACAACAATTCTGGTGGTGGCAAAAGCCAGATAAAAGTACAAGATAATGAAAAGAAATAACAACCAAAATACTGCTCTACACAATTACAAAGTGGCGCTATGCCTAACAAAATACAGCTTTCTACTGAAGGCTACGCCAAGTGTCTACTAGGCTAGAGCCGGCGTAGGTACTGGCTGGAGTTGTCCTAGCTGTAGGTGCACACTGACGGCCTGACTCTACTGGTGTGCTTGTAACACCGATTTGGCGGAGTGCTACACGTAGTCACATTAGTTCCAATTGGTGGACCTCTGTCACATGACTTTTCACGAAGTAGTACCCTGTTTATGCGGAAAGTCTGTTGATGTTTACATCCACTGGCGATGTTTTGATCTAAGCTCTTGAAGGAACGTCGGCAGCCCACCTTGCTTGTCTGTTGTGCAGGCCCTCTAACTTATAAGGGGCCGCTAAGACAATTTTAATTGTGTGTGATTGTATCGCAAGAACCATGCAACAACCGTTAGTTTGCAATCACTAAACAGAGTCTTTTCTCACAACATGTTGTCCATATAACCAACTAGGTTCTCTCTCTCTCTCTCTCTCTCTCTCTCTCTCTCTCTCTCTCTGTGTGTGTGTGTGTGTGTGTGTGTGTGTGTGTGTGTGTGTGTTTGTATTTATAAGGTATTTTGAGCATTTTGACGCTGCAGGTACAATGGTCAAAACCTTAGAAGTTACCTAAAATAAATAAAGTAAATGTTCGATTTTGTGGTAGCATGAGAGCAGTAGAAGAACTACCTTTCTGAAAACCAGTACAATTTAAAGACACGACACTTGAACTATTTACTATCGTCAATGATTTTTTATAATGAATGGAAAAATTGCGTCGGGATTTGCACCAACAGTGCTCGTTCAGTGCATTACGTAATATACGAGCACTTGCCAGAGAAAAATCTCCACAGCCTGTCTAGACACATTGCATGACCCACAAAGGAGCTCAGACTTCGAAGGAAATGGGTCCTAGTCTGAATACAATCTTTATGACAGCTGTACCCATAAAACAATATGTAAAAATAAGACCCTAAAATCAAGGTTTTTTCTGTACTTTGCGAAGACATGCTTCAGCAGATTCAGTGTTGCTATTTTATTACGAGGCCATATTTTTATCACATTTTTGCAATGTTTCCTAATTATGAAATTAAATCACGATTTTTCTGTAGTGTATGCAGAGCTAGGCCTGTGCATATTCTCCCACCACATTCGTACATATGTTTCGCGGGCTAGCCACGGCCCCTGCATTACCTCAGGCAGCTGTTTATCTACAGATTGCTGCACTGTTTACCGCCAAACCTCCTGAGGCCACCACAACGTCCGGAGGCGCAGGCTGCGCCACTATGTGTCGTGTAGATCGCGGTAAACAGTGCTGCAGTCGCGGGGGACCTACTCACGTACGCGCGGACACACATCCACATAACACGTACGCCTGAGATCCTCTGTCCGAGTACTTACGTTTCCACCGAGACCCTCGACGACCATAGTTGCGCGACAAGAAGCTGACTTCCCGGTCAAATCTAATTTCTGACAAAAAATGATTCAAATGGCTCTGAGCACTATGGGACTTAACATCTGAGATCATCAGTGCCCTAGAACTTAGAACCACTTAAACCTATCTAACCTAAGGACATCACACACATCCATGCCCGGCGCAAGATTCGAATCTGCGACCGTACCGGTCGCGCGGTTCCAGACTGAGGGGCCTAGAACCGCTCGGCCACAGTGGCCGGCTCGAGCAATGTCTTTGAAAGAATCTTCCTGCACAGATCTCTCAGAAAATTACGCAAGGAGGACTTATACCTCCAGAACAATTTCTGTTCAGAGAAGGACACTCAACCGCGCTCCAACTCCTTCGAGTCGTTGAAGAGGTCACGACTGCATTCAACTACAGGGAATATTACGGTGCCCTGGTTTTGGATCTGAAGCGAGCGTTTGACAGCGTTTGGCACATGGGCATACTGTAGAAACACTTCGCCTTTGGATTTAGTGCCCACTACGTTCAGCTGATGGAACATTATCTCCGACGGAGGATGTTCGTTGTTCAAATGGTTCAAATGGATCTGAGCACTATGGGACTTAACTTCTGAGGTCGTTAGTCCCCTAGGACTTAGAACTACTTAAATCTAACTAACCTAAGGACATTACACACATCCATGACCGAGGCGGGATTCGAACCTGCGACCGTAGCGGTTACGCAGTTCCAGACGGTAGCGCCTAGAACCGCTCGGCCACTCCTGCCGGCGATGTTCGTTGTCCAACCACATGAGGCTACCTCTACTGTCCGACGTGTCAAGGCTGGCATCCCGCAAAGATCTGTACTTGGGGCGGTCCTCTTAAAAATTGCACTTCAAGTTACTAGGGCGATTTACCCGGAAGACACTGTCCTCTTTACGAGAAGCTGATGGCCGCTAGTTCATACATCAACGATCGCAGGAGGCTTGTTGAGACCCAGAGTATTGGGCAGGTAGTGGAGCATAGGTTTCAATGCGACTAAGATCCAAGGTGTACTGTTCGCTAAGAAACATCGTCCAGTAATACCGCAACTGCGACACTTCGGCGAGCCTATACGATGGACTGATAACGCAAAGTTTCTCGGAGTCACCCTTGACCCTACGCTTACCTGGCCAAAGCACTTGTACGATCTTAAATGGAAGGTGCAGCAAGGATTTGGAGCAGTCTACCCACTCCTGCACGAAAGAAACCTTGCCGGTTGAGTGCCCCATACTGTTCCAGGCTTGTGTCCATCCCATCGTGGACTACGACCACGGCATGTGGCAGAGCCGCTGAATACCATTGGTGCTCACCCTAGCAGACGCAAAACGTCGCTCAGTGGAGGAAATTTCATGTACCTCGCTGGTTTCTGGCTCAACCACCGCACGACGCAGCAAAAGAAATGGAGGTCCTTGCCTCTTTCAAGGATCATACACGCTGGATGTACGGGACAACAAGGGAGTCAAACACCCTGCTCATCCGTCAACTCGGCCGACGAACAGAGACCTCTTTCGGTGACCCGTGTCCCTATTTGACAGATAGTAAGGTCACCATACTACGACTCTACAGTCTTCATCAGTATCGCTCAAGAGACGACACACTAACACAATGAAGAAATAAATAAGCAGTAATACACATAGCTGTTGCAGTAAATGGCCAAGATAAACACTGACTTTATCCTTCACTCTAGAAAGAGAAGACAGCGAATCGCACGCAATTTCCACTCGGTAAACACCGCACCATCAGTAAAGGGCAATTTTCCCTAGAGACGATGCTTGCTTGGCTTGTTCAACGGCCGGTTCACCACCGACTCCAGAAGGCTCGCCTGCCACGCCGTGAGACTTCGCTATGGACCACGGCGCTTGCCAACATTGCAACTCAGCCGAAAGTGCCGTTTCGTGCCTTCACCAGACTCTAAGTCGTTGCCATGCGATCACCGCTCTGAAAGGCCCCGTTCCCACAAAGCTCTTCTCCTCTAGAAACGATGGGATCTTCATTCTAGCGGGTACCGGCTACGCATTGCCCCAGAAGGTAATTAGATTCTATTCTCCTACCATCACAGAAGGACATGTTCGATTATTATCGTGTGTGGACTCCCATTCTGGAGCTGCACTGACTCAGTTTATCTTCAATAAACCAACAGTGTTACTTTAAGCGTGCCAGTCACCAGTCCTCCATTCTGCTGGACACTTTATTTTGTAGAAGAGGAAAACTGATCGTAAGGCGAGGAGAAGTTTCTAGTTGATTTATTTGTGATGACATTTAGCTACTTGGTCGACATTCTCGAGAAATTAAATACCTCGAATCTTCAACTCCAAGGAACAAATACCGATATGTTAGGAATGAGTGATAAATTTAATTCTTATTTTAAGAAATTAGAATTGTGGAACAGAAATTTAATGCAAAAGATGTAGAGATTTCAGCACGTAAGTATGAATCTACATCTACATCTACATGATTACTCTGCAATTCACATTTAAGTGCTTGGCAGTGGGTTCATCGAACCACAATCATACTATCTCTCTACCATCCACTCCCGAACAGCGCGCGGGAAAAACGAACACCTAAACCTTTCTGTTCGATCTCTGATTTCTCTTATTTTATTTTGATGATCATTTCTACTTATGTAGGTTGGGCTCAACAAAATGTTTTCGCATTCGAAAGAGAAAATTGGTGACTGAAATTTCGTAAATAGATCTCGCCGCGACGAAAAACGTCTTTGCTTTAATGACTTCCATCCGAACTCGCGTATCATATCTGCCGCACTCTCTCCCCTATTACGTGATAATACAAAACGAGCTGCCCTTTTTTGCACCCTTTCGATGTCCTCCGTCAATCCCACCTGGTAAGGATCCCACACCGCGTAGCAATATTCTAACAGAGGACGAACGATTGTAGTGTAAGCTGTCTCTTTAGTGGACTTGTTGCATCTTCTAAGTGTCCTGCCAATGAAACGCAACCTTTGGCTCCCCTTCCTTACAATATTATCTATGTGGTCTTTCCAACTGAAGTTGTTCGTAATTTTAACACCCAGGTACTTAGTTGAATTTACAGCCTTAAGAAGTGTACTATTTATTGAGTAATCGAATTCCAACGGATTTCTTTTGAAACTCATGTGGATCACCGCACACTTTTCGTTATTTAGCGTCAACTGCCACCTGCCACACCATACAGCAATCTTTTCTAAATCGCTTTGCAACTGATACTGGTCTTCGGATGACCTTACTAGACGGTATATTACAGCATCATATGCGAACAACCTAAGAGAACTGCTCAGATTGTCACTCAGGTGATTTATATAGATCAGGAACAGCAGAGGTCCCAGGACGCTTCCCTGGGGAACACCTGATATCACTTCAGTTTTACTCGATGATTTGCCGTCTATTACTACGAACTGCGACCTTCCTGACAGGAAATCACGAATCCAGTCGTACAACTGAGACGATACCCCATAGGCCTGCAGCTTGATTAGAAGTCGCTTGTGAGGAACGGTGTCAAAAGCTTTCCGGAAATCTAGAAATACGGAATCAACTTGAGATCCCCTGCCGATAGCGGCCATTACCTCGTGCGAATAAAGAGCTAGCTGCGTTGCACAAGAACAATGTTTTCTGAAACCATGCTGATTGCGTATCAATAGATCGTTCCCTTCGAGGTGATTCATAATGTTTGAATACAGTATATGCTCCAAAACCCTACTGCAAACCGACGTCAATGATATAGGTCTGTAGTTCGATGTATTACTCCTACTACCCTTCTTAAACACTGGTGCGACCTGCGCAATTTTCCAATCTGTAGGTACAGATCTATCGGTGAGCGAGCGGTTGTATATGATTGCTAAGTAGGGAGCTATTGTATCAGCGTAATCTGAAAGGAACCTAATCGGTATACAATCTGGACCTGAAGACTTGCCCGTATCAAGCGATTTGAGTTGCTTCGCAACCCCTAAGGTATCTGCTTCCAAGAAACTCATGCTAGCAGCTGTTCGTGTTTCAAATTCTGGAATATTCCATTCGTCTTCCCTGGTGAAGGAATTTCGGAAAACTGCGTTCAATAACTCCACTTTAGCGGCACAGTCGTCGGTAAAAGTACCATCGGCACTGCGCAGCGAAGGTATTGACTGCGTCTTGCCGCTTGTGTACTTTACATACGACCAGAATTTCTTCGGATTTTCTACCAAATTTCGAGACAATGTTTCGTTGTGGAACCTATTAAAGGCATCTCGAATTGGAGTCCCCGCCAAATTTCGCGCGTCTGTAAATTTTAGCCAATCTTCGGGATTTCGAGTTCTTCTGAACTTCGCATGCTTTTTCCGTTCTCTTTTCGGTAAGCCCGCAACCCCCTCCCCCCTCCATCCATTAGTGTTATCATGCCCCTCTTCTCTAGGCTGAGAATCGCTGTTACAATCGAAACTGAAAAAAAAGACGAACAACTATAGTAAACAACCGTCAAGAGGTTTCCAGAAGCTGCAATTGCGAAAGTTCCAAGGAAAACTAGTGCCTCCTGTTTTGAATAAACGATTGATTCACTAGCAATTGAAAGCTGTACTTTATCAGCATAATGATATAACCGTCTTTGCAATTTCATTGTTAGCATAATGCAGTCTCTTTCTAATGATTACAACCTAATGCCATAAAGACATCGTAGGGATCCTGTTTCTCAAAGTAGTGTCCTTACCCTCTTTCTAGCGAGATACACAGGGACCATAAATTCATCATTTATCAATGTGGTAGAAAATTTCTTTTGAAACTGACATTTCCGAGCCACCAAACATTGTCCTTTGCACTGGGGTGGAACCAGCACAAGTTAGAAGTAGCTACGGAAAGAATTCAAGAAAACTTTTGCAATATTTAGCAGTTCAGACATGAATGCATGACCGAAGGAACAGACACTGTGGCGACTACAGCCGTCATGCAATACATGTACTGTATTCGCAGTTGCGAATACGGGCTACCATCAGATGTATAATGGAATGACGACAATGAAAATTTGAGCTGAACCAGAACTCAAACCCGCATTTCCTGCTTATCATGAGCGGTCATCTTATCATACGGATATCTAAGCACGACTGATGGTCAGATCCTAACTTCCGTAAGTCATCAACCTTGTACCTACAGCCTGTTCTCATACATCCATTACGCATATTCCCATTCGAGAGGACATTTCACTTTAAAGTCGCTTGCCTTGCGTCGGCGTATAAATACGATATTTCATTTCTTTGTTATTCTGAATTCTGATGTGATATTCATTCCTTCATGCATGCATGCATCATGTACCGCGGTCCACCTTGAACGTCCTCCGGCTGTGAACAAGAAGGCCATATTAGGTCGGCATGCCTTCAGCATAGTCCTACGAGATCTCCAACAGAGGATGTTGTCATACCCATGAAGACCACTATCCTCCCCTTCCATTATGTCAAGCCTCCTAGACCACCCTCCTTGGGCAGCGAAAGAAGCGATGTGCAAAAGGAAACAGTAGTCGCAGGAGGGCAGGACACCACGATGCCACAACTTTCGATGACCTCGACGATGTTTACGGCGACCGCAGACCACCAGCCACTAGTGGTTGTATTTCAGGATAAAACGAACGTCGACGCTAGGGTCGTGTCAACATCAGCCTTTCTTATGGGTAACAAGGTACCAACAGAACATCCACTGCACACCAGTACGGCCGTCGATGTCCGTAAACAACGATAACCTTGGCACCACAGGAAATGGCAGCAGGCTCATTCTGAACAACCCTTCCTCTGCGTGTCTGGCCTGGAAGAGGAGGACAATGATGATGATAGCGGCTTGGAACATATGCCAAACGACGATACTAGAAGACTCAGTCATGATACTGGTATCACATCACTCCCCAGCCAGACATTGACGTCAGACTGCCACAACCACTGTCCTACAGCCCCAATCAATGACATGGGAGCCTGAGATGATGGGAATGGTTAGTCACCCCTCAGACCAACACCATCTCTTTCCCTATGGGCTGATGACATTGAGGTCAGCGATGATGTGGCTATGGGCCAGGTGGAGGGCTGTGACATTTCGCCTGCTCCTTCCAATCACCAACCCCAATAACTGAGGTTACGGGCCATGAAGTTGAGAGGTTTTCTGTCTCCTACTTGTCTGCTTCAGCGAGCGGAACTTGGAAACAGACCTTCCATCTAGCCACTATCAACATCAATAAAATCCGGACGTGACATAAACTGGTCTTTGTCTGACTAATGCTCACTCCAGGATATGTCGAGTTTGCCTTCTTATTAGAAGTGCCCGACTTCGTTTGACACACACTTTTGACACACACATTTGACTCACACTCATCCCCCACAGTCACCAGGATTGGCAACTTTCTCCGTTAAGGTTTGATAGACACCAACGTGCAAAAGCTCCCGAATGTGAGGAGTATGGCTGTAACGGTCAATGCCGTGCATGTCCTTAACATCTATGATCCTTCTGACTTGGGGGGGATGGAGATAATGCTCACAGTTCTTCACAGTGGATACATCGCACGTTTGGAAGGTCGAATGGATGACATCTACATCTACATCTACATTTATACTCCGCAAGCCACCCAACGGTGTGTGGCGGAGGGCACTTTACGTGCCACTGTCATTATCTCCCTTTCCTGTTCCAGTCGCGTATGGTTCGCGGGAAGAACGACTGTCTGAAAGCCTCTGTGCGCGCTCTAATCTCTCTAATTTTACATTCGTGATCTCCTCGGGAGGTATAAGTAGGGGGAAGCAATATATTCGATACCTCATCCAGAAACGCACCCTCTCGAAACCTGGCGAGCAAGCTACACCGCGATGCAGAGCGCCTCTCTTGCAGAGTCTGCCACTTGAGTTTGTTAAACATCTCCGTAACGCTATCACGGTTACCAAATAACCCTGTGACGAAACGCGCCGCTCTTCTTTGGATCTTCTCTATCTCCTCCGTCAACCCGATCTGGTACGGATCCCACACTGATGAGCAATACTCAAGTATAGGTCGAACGAGTGTTTTGTAAGCCACCTCCTTTGTTGATGGACTACATTTTCTAAGGACTCTCCCAATGAATCTCAACCTGGTACCCGCCTTACCAACAATTAATTTTATATGATCATTCCACTTCAAATCGTTCCGCACGCATACTCCCAGATATTTTACAGAAGTAACTGCTACCAGTGTTTGTTCCGCTATCATATAATCATACAATAAAGGATCCTTCTTTCTATGTATTCGCAATACATTACATTTGTCTATGTTAAGGGTCAGTTGCCACTCCCTGCACCAAGTGCCTATCCGCTGCAGATCCTCCTGCACTTCGCTACAATCCCCTAATGCTGCAACTTCTCTGTATACTACAGCATCATCCGCGAAAAGCCGCATGGAACTTCCGACACCTTTTAGCTTACCAAATCACTACATCGAGGTAGATACCAGCAGACACTGTCTCAGCTAAGGGAATGTGAGGTAGGTGCAACGTCACACCACTTCGGCGCACACTCTGACATAGTGATATATGTATACTTCAACTGTACACAGGTGCCTACTAACCAGCTGCTGCACCATTCACCTTGCACAGAACTCGACACCGTATAAACGGGACCTTCATCTGGTTGACACACGGCGACACATACATGGTAACGCTCCATATTTATCAACCTTACAAGTGGCATGTCTAGCAGCATTGATAGGTTTTACATCACATGTATCGTCATAGCCGGAATAAGTGGTGTGGAAGCATGGCCAACGGCCTTCACTGACCACATGGCACATATATTTTCCGTTGACCTCCATCCTCTCTGTGTATGTAGGAGTCGACTGTCAACTCTCCTGGAAGATGAACACCGAACATTTCGCCTCACAAGTATACAGGGATGCAGTGGAGAACACGTGGCACCGAGCCATCGCCAGTAGCACTCACTTCAGATCAGCATTAACTTGGTGAGTAAAATGTGCCAAACCTTCTGTCCGGTAGTCACTGATGGCGTATGGCAGGGATGCAGCAGCATGGAGATGACACACAGTTGACTTTTATTACACTATTCTACGAAAATGTTCCCCTATGCCACCCGCTCTCCCCCCAAACCCCACCCCCCACCGATCGTCAGATACTGATCAATCACAACAAAGCTAGGGTCGTCACCTTGATGAACTTCCAGCTACACAGTTCCAACCTATGACAAGATACCTCAGGAGTGACCTTCGATGCACTACGTTAATTTGATACTTAAAAAGCGCGCGAGAGCACTGGTGAATCAACTGGTTACTGACGATGGCCAACTTATAGGACTAGGAGACTTCCAGGAGCATTCCTCGCGCTTATGTGCGGCAGAGGGTGCTTATCCTGTGTCAGTAGCCACAATTTACGGATTAGTCCATGGTACAGTTGTTTCAGACGGTGCCAACGGACTTATTGCAGGGAATAACGGAAGATGAAATTTACAACGCTACATGTAAAGGGGCAGCTAACAAATAACCAGGACCCAACTTACTCCCACTGGAGTTTTACAGGACTTTTCAATGGCTATTGATACCATGTTGGACTGAGATTTGTAAAGAAGTACTGTCATCCAACAAGTGCCCGCTGAGACTTTCCACGAAGGTCAATTAGTGTCAATACAGAAACCTAAATGTGGAAACCAAATACGACACTACCGATCTTTGACGATGCTTAACAGTGACTTGAATATTTTCACACGGCTGCTGGCAAACCACATGTGACGTTCAATCCACCATGTCATCTCCATGGACCAAATTTCCCTAGGAGGTCCATACAATATCAGGTGTGATCTGTGCCAATATAGGGACTTGATCTCCCTTGCAATGATGCAATGCTTCCTATGCGCACTGGCCTCACTTCATTTTAATCAGGCGTGCGATCATGTTGACAACGCATATCTCACTGCAGTGCACACAGTATGCGACTTCCCGATATCTTTATTGATACTGTCATGTGCATCCTGCATGGAGCGATGCCACAGGTACCCAGCAATTGCCGCCTGACGGGTACCCTCGACATCAACCGTTTGGTGCGCCAGGGCTGTCCTTTATTTGCGGTGCCTCATGCTTTGGCTTTGAAACCTTTGTTTTGTGCCCTGCGTCAACGATTAAAAGGACTCCAGTATGGTGGTAGAGCTTACCAATGTACGGCGTACGCCGATGGTGTGTTGCTCATGATCCGTGGAGCTGATGACGCGACAGGAGCCATGTCCTGCATTGCAACATACGAAGCGGAATCGGGAAACAAATTCAACGTCGAAAAGTTGCTCGCGCTGCCTATAGGGTTAGGTTTGTCACGAGAGTGCGTAGCCACCTTTTAGCTTACCAAATCACTACATCGAGGTAGATACCAGCAGACACTGTCTCAGCTAAGGGAATGTGAGGTAGGTGCAACGTCACACCACTTCGGCGCACACATGATTCCTTTACCGGATGAAACGTTCTACCCAAGGTCTCCAATGAAAGCAGTCTTGTGAATGCACGACCAGGCCGTGAAATATCTCTGCCGCGACCACCTAAAACACGTTCTTGATTCTGATGTTATAGCCATGAGCAGTAACACTCCACTGTTCGCCATTCACAAAATGGTCCATACTTTAAATTACCTATGGAGTGTTTTCCACCGAGTAGCTGGAACGTCCCCAGCGAGAGTAATTGATACGGCCGATGATATACGGACTGAAACGAGAAGACACACCAGGTGATACGGCATCACGTACAATGGTGTGCCACTTCCACCGTGTCTGTTACTACTTTGTTTTTATTTTTCGTTAGAAGAAATGTGAAAAAACAATTTTTGCTCTATGACTCTAAACTCTACTTCCCCTTCTCGCCCTTTTCCTCAAGGTGTGACGCGTACACCACAGCCAACCCTCGGGTTTTGACCTCTGCCCATTAGAAATGTAGTGTGAGGAGAGATATGCGAGAGGCGTTCAATGAATTCGAAAGTAATGTTCTATGTACTGACTTGGCAGAAAACCCTAAGAAATTTTGGTCTTATGTCAAAGCGGTAGGTGGATCAAAACAAAATGTCCAGACACTTTGTGACCAAAATCGTACTGAAACAGAGGATGACTGAATAAAGGCCGAAATACAAAATGTGCTTTTCCAAAGCTGTTTCACAGTGGAAGACTGCACTGTAGTTCATTCTCTAGATTGTCGCACAGATGACAAAAAGGTAGATATCGAAATAGACAACAGAGGGATAGAGAAACAATTAAAATCTCTAAAAAGAGGAATGGCCGCTGGACCTGATGGGATACAAATTCGATTTTACACAGAGTACGCGAAGGAACTTGTACCCCTTCTTGCAGCGGTGTACCGTAAGTCTGTAGAAGAGCGTAGCGTTCCAAAGGATTAGAAAAGGGCAAAGGTCATCCCCGTTTTCAAGAAGGGACGTCGAACAGATGTGCAGAACTATAGACCTATATCTCTAACGTCTATCAGTTGTAGAATTTAGGAACACGTATTATGTTCGAGTATAATGACTTTTCTGGAGACTAGAAATCTACTCTGTAGGAATCAGCATGGGTTTCGAAAAAGACGATCGTGTGAAACCCAGCTCGCGCTATTCGTCCACGCGACTCAGAGGACCATAGACACGGGTTCCCAGGTAGATAACGTGTTTCTTGACTTCCGCAAGGCGTTCGATACAGTTCCCCACAGTCATTTAATGAACAAAGTAAGAGAATATGGACTATCAGACCAATTGTGTGATTGTATTGAAGAGTTCCTAGATAACAGAACGCAGCATGTCATTCGCAATGGAGAGAAGTTTTCCGAAGTAAGAGTGATTTCAGGTGTGCCGTAGGAGAGTGTCGTAGGACCGTTGCTATTCATAATATACATAAATGACCTTGTGGATGACATCGGACGTTCACTGAGGCTTTTTGCGGATGATGCTGTGGTATATCGAGAGGTTGTAACAATGGAAAATTGTACTGAAATGCAGGAGGATCTGCAGCGAATTGACGCATGGTGCAGGGAATGGCAATTGAATCTCAATGTAATGTGCTGCGAATACAGAGAAAGAGAGACCCCTTATCATTTAGCTACAACATAACAGGTCAGCAACTGGAAGCAGTTAATTCCATAAATTATCTGGGAGTACGCATTAGGAGTGATTTAAAATGGAATGATCATATAAAGCTGATCGTCGGTAAAGCAGATGCCAGATTGAGATTCATTGGAAGAATCCTAAGGAAATGCAATCCGAAAACAAAGGAAGTAGGTTACAGTACGCTTGTTCGCCCTCTGCTTGAATACTGCTCAGCAGTGTGGGATCAGTACCAGATAGGGTTGATAGAAGAGATAGCGAAGATCCAACGGAGAGCAGCGCGCTTCGCTACAGGATCATTTAGTAATCGCGAAAGCGTTACGGAGATGATAGGTAAACTCCAGTGGAAGACTCTGCAGGAGAGACGCTCAGTAGCTCGGTTTGGGCTTTTGTTGAAGTTTCGAGAACATACCTTCACCGAGCAGTCAAGCAGTATATTGCTCCCTCCTACGCATATCTCGCGAAGAGACCATGAGGACAAAATCAGAGAGATTAGAGCCCACACAGAGGCATACCGACAATCCTTCTTTCCACGAACAATATGAGACTGGAATAGAAGGGAGAACCGATAGAGGTACTCAAAGTACCCTCCGCCACACACCGTCAGGTGGCTTGCAGAGTATGGATGTAGATGTACATGTAGACAAGAAATTAGACTGACCGACACCGGCCCCAGGAGCTTCGCGGAGGATGAGACTCATTTCCGAAGGCTGACCGTCTCAATGCATCGTTGAATGAGGTAGGTAGTTGATGCGAGTGATGCGTTGACCTCATAGTAGCCTCAGCCCTGACGTGAAACTTTTCTCAGCTTACATAACTCCATTTTATATTGCAACATTAGATACAGATGCGTGTTTGCTACCTGAAAATATAAGTGTCATCACTGTACTTTAATTTTTATTTATTCAGTTCGTGCTTAATCTGAAGGAAGCCCAAGCAGATCAATTTTGATAGAAATAAAAATGGTATGTTAATATAATGCAGTGAGAGAAAACACGTATGGTCGAAGAAACCAACAACATGTGAACACTAAATGAATAATAGTCTTTTCTTTACTTCTTCCCCAACACTTTCGGCGCATATTGTGCAGAGAAGTGCAGTCAGCGCATACAAGAGCTCTTCTTCAAGTGCGTGTTTCTCTACGTTACTCTTCAGAGAAACGAGCAGAATATTAATTCAGTGCCTTCCTCTTGACAGTGCACATAGGAAAAATTGTTTTCAATTAAATTTTTATCGGACTACGAATGAGTGGTAGATTGTTTCCTGAGTCTTCCTCTTTTTCTTTATCCAAGAACAAAACTTTCGCTTCCGACTCCTTTGATTCCACTACAGCTTTGATCTCTTTCAACTGTTTCAAACATTTCCTGGATGGAACGATGTTAGCTGCTTATCAGATTCAGAATGTGCTGATGTTTCTAGAACAGGAGGCTCTTGATGTATCTTCCTGATTTTGAGAGCTGGTGGCATGCCAGTTCTACTCACATTTATTCATTCATCTTCTATGTCAAACCCCTGGTGTACTGCAAAGCCATCGTCTGTAAGAATACACTGATTAGCCAAAACATTATGACCATTGCCCACCGCGACAATGGATGGTGCTGGTGGTGTTATGGGCACGTGACGCGGTAAAAAAGTATTTAAGCGGAGGAGATACGGACGGGATATCACCCTAACAAAGATATTAGCTGTAAATGGGGAAATCCATTGAGATAAGTGACATTTCCAAAAAAAAGGGGGGGGGGGTTATTATGCACAGATTATGAACGAGTATCTCGAAAACGACGAAACTGGTAAAATGTTCAAGTGATACTGTCGTGAGCATCTACGGAAAGAGGTATTAGGACAGTGAAACAACTATTAGGACGTCCACGACTCTTCACAGAACTTGGGGTTTAGAGGCTTGTTTGCTTTGTAAAACAGGACAGATGGTGCTCTGTGGCAACTCTGCCGAAAGAACGCAATGCAGGTGCGCGCAGAGGTGTTTCAGAACACACCGTTTATAGTAAATTGTTGAACATGAAGCTCCGCAGCAGACCACACCTGCGTGTTCACATTTTAACACAACGATATCGTCAATAACGATTGCAGTGGGCTCTGGACCATCGAGATTCGACCGCAGATAAATGGGAACGCGTCGGTTCTTCGGGTAAATCACGTTTTTGCTGCACTAGGTGGATGGTCGTCTCCAAAAATACCGTCATCGGGTTGAACGGCTGCTCTAGACGTGCAGGCTGATAGGAGCAGTATTATGCAGTGGCATTCTCCTGCGCTTGCATCAGACATGTGGTAGTAATAGAAGACACGCTAACAACTGCGAAACCACTTGAATTCCTTCGTGCTAGATGTCTTCCCTGACGGCGGTGTCATCTTTCACCAGTATAATTGTCCGCGCCTCGGAGCCAGAACCGCGCTGCAGTGATTTGAGGAGCATTATAGTTAACTTACGTTGATGTCTCGGTGACAAAATTCGCATGATGCAAATCCTATGGAACTCATCTGGGTCGCTGTTCGGCACCACCACCATGTATGCAGATCAGCGGCCCGTTAATTAGGAACTACATGACCTGTGCTTAGACATCTAATGCCACATACCTCCACAAACCTGCCAACAAACTGTCGGATACCTGGGACACAAAATCAGTGATTTATTTCGTTCCAAAGACGGACAAACAAACTATTAAGCAGGTGGTCGTATACATGTTACATGGAATTATTTCCGTTTCCCGGATACTGTTCCTAGCTTTTTCCATTGTCACTCCTCTCAAATAAGCCGCTCCAAATAATCTCGAAATCAAAAACGAGGTTGCTACTTGATCTGGGTTATTGGCACACCTGGTTTCTGTTACTTGCGGATAAAGCGTTTTAAACTGTTCCAAAAAATCCACTGGCTGTATTTCATGCTTGGAATGGGCGATAAACAAGTGATTTAAACATGGTTTTCTCTTGCTTTAGCTATGACACAAATGTGATACGATGCCCATCAAGTATTAGCACAGCATGATTATCACCAGATGGCTTCACAAAGGTCACAAAATAGTCAAACCACTTAGTAGAAATACGAGTGTTGAAACGATCTACTAGGGAGACAAAATGAGGTTACACTATTATGAAAAACAGTGTAATAAGTTATGATAATGGATCGTATTACGGTATCCATGGTATCGGATATTAGGGATAAGCCATCCTACATTAGAAACCTAGCCTAGTCGTTATACTTCTAGGATTGAAGGACATTTCATAATAGCGAATGAAAGGGCACATCATAAGAACATAATCATAGGACTGTTGCAACAGCTATTCAACTTCAGATATTACAGCACTACAAGCTCATGGACGCAAATACCTTGAAATTCAGTACTTTTGAAATCAGGGAATCTCTACAATATCAGCTCCGTAATGGTCTTGTTGTCACTTCCGTTCTTCTTCAGCGCTGTGAGAACAATTTTCTGATACCTCCCAACAGAGTTCAACACTTAGTTGTCAGAAACAAGCTTCCTCACATTAGCACTCTCTCCCATAATAGATATCTCTTCTCTTCATTCAAAATTATTGCCAATAATGTATCTTTTGGGTAAATAGAAAACAATGCCAAATCATAAAACAGCAATTTTTCCAAATTAAATTCTAGTTGCAGTAAAGCAAAGAGTAATGCATTCTGTCATATGGCGACTGTAGTTTTAGTCACGCAGTCCACTTATACTGTTGAGTTCTCATTCCTCAAAAAGTACGGAGAAACGAACTATACTAATTCGCTGGAAAAGCATTATCTACGCTTGTCCTGTCAGTTGCGAGGTTGAAGGTTATGCAGTTTCGTACCTGCTTATCTCTTTCGGATGAGTATATACGTCCAACCGTACTAAGATAAATATTCTCTGACAGAATTCAAATGTCTTATTCAGGCCCATTATAATTAACTAGGTGAAGTGATTTTTCCAAGTGTATTTGTAATTACTATTCGAAATCAAAATTTATTAGTTCATGGTTAAATATTTATTCTCACTCAATTACATCTTAATTTTTTCTGTTGCATCTGTTTTCATGTGGCTGCTATTTCTGTGAACAGTTTTACTCATACGGACAAAACTTTCTCTTTGGCAACCTAATTTGGACCTATCTGAGTGTGGTAGTGAATCCCAGATGAAAGGGCAGAACTTGACGCTTATATTTGAACGTCTCATTTGATAAGAAGTATAACTTTATAAGTTGTACTAATGCCAAAGAATAGAATAATTGTGCGTTTAATGGCTTGCTCTCCTACATTTGGAATACGAACTTCCTAAAATATATGATTTTGCTACAAGTGTGATTGATTTAAAATTACTTACACCTACTCCTCGACATAATAATATTCTATCTCTCCCCAATAAAACTAATGCCCTCAAAATAACTTGGATGAATTTTGTTTCAAAGCTGGCCTCGGTGGCCGAGCGGTTCTAGGCGCTTCAGTCTGGAACCGCGCGACTGCTACGGTCGCAGGTTCGAATCCTGCCTCGGGCATGGGTGTGTGTGATGTCCTAAGGTTAGTTAGGTTTAAGTAGTTCTAGGTTCTAGGGGACTGATGACCTCAGATATTAAGTCCCATAGTGCTCAGAGCCATTTGAACCATTTTTGTTTTGTTTCAAATTTTATTCCTTGTCTGATACAGGCTTCTTTTAGCTCGTACTACAGTAGTTCTCTTAAGGACCACGAATAACATGCACCACTGTTACACTCATCAATACAAGAGAAGCTACCACAGAAAGGCTGTTGGCACCTTCCACGACATGGACGTAGAAAAGTATTAGCCAAAGGCGAACCGAACTCTAGTTCAACAAGTGACGAAAAGGCTCTTTGACCCTGAGCTACTTGCACAGACCTTTGGACGGCATCTATAGCTGCCAGGCAAATCACTACATATTTCGCGATCGCTGTCTGTATCCTGTATTTACGTGTATAGCGTTTAATTGTTATTAATTTCGAAAGCGGTGTATAGTGCGTCTCGCTTCCATGATAATACACTGAGGTGACAAAAACCGTGGGATAGCGATATGCACATAAATAGATGTCAGTAGTATTCCGTACTCAAGGTGTTGGCGGAGTTGTCATTTGTACTTAGGTGAGTCATAAGAAAAGGAGTCCGACGCGACCAAGGCCGCACAACTGGAATTCACAGATTTTGAACGCGGAATTATAATTGGAGCCAGATACATGGGACATTCCATTTCATAAATCGTTAATGAATTTAATATTCCAAGATCAACAGTGTAAAGAGGGTGCCGAGAATATCAGATTTCAGGCATTACCTCTCACCATGCGCGCCGCAGTGGCCCACGGCCTGCAGTTAACGACAGAGATTAGTGGCATTTCCATAGAGTTGTCAGTGCTAACAGACAAGCAGCACTGCGTGAAATAACCGCAGAAATCAATGTGGGACGTACGATGAACGTAACCGTTAGGACAGTGAGGCGAAGTCTCGCGTCAATAGGCTGTGGAAGCAGACGACCGACGCGAGTGCTTTCGCTGACAGCACGACATAGCCTGCTGGGCCTCTCTTGTGCTCGTGATCATATCGAATGGATCTTACACGACTGGGAAACCTTACCTTGGTGAGATGAGTCCCAATTTTAGTTGGTAAGAGCTGATGGTATGGTTGGAGTGTGGCGCAGACTGCACTAAGCCATGGACCCAGGTTGTCAACAAGGCACTGTGCAAGCTGCTGGATGCTCCATAATGGCATGGGCTTTGTTTACATGAAATGCACTGGATCCTCTGGCCATACTGAACCAATCATTGACTGGAAACGGTTACATATGACTACTTGGAAAGCACTTCCAGCTTTTCATGGATTTCATGCTCCAAAACAACGATGGAATATTTATGGATGACAATGCGCCTCGTTAACGGGACACAATTTCTCGCGACAGGTTTGAAGAACATTCCTGACAATTCGAGTGAAAGACTTGACCACTCAGATCGCTCTACATGTATCCCACCGAAAATTTACGGGACACAACCGAGAGATCAGTTCGTGTAGAATGTTATGAACCGCAACACTTTCGCAATTATGGACGGCGATGAAAGCAACATGGCTCAATATTTCTGCAAAGGACTTCCAGTGACTTGCCGCGTCGAGATGCTGCTCTATGCCGTGCAAAAATTGGTCCGACACGATAATTGGAGGTGTACCATGACTTGTCACCTCAGCGTATGTTGCAGCTATAACGTAACATGAGCATTAATGGGCGAAAGTGTTGTCAAAATTGTGACGTGGCTTTACTCGCCGAGAATACCTGATGTCGGGTAGCCAGCTTCGTGAGAACAGTTTTGAGTACAACGAAAAACCTGTCAAAGTTGCTAATTTCAGCTTTTTTAGTCACTCGATGACTAGCTTCGGGCCGGGACCCATTTTCAAATCGTCTGTATGCGCTGTAGCTCTTCGTTTGCACATTTTTATGTGGTTTTTGCATTTTCGGGAATACCATTTTTGAATATGTTACGAAGATTTGAAAATAGGTCCCGGCCAGAAACTAGTTCAAATGGCTCTGAGCACTATGGGACTTAACATCTGAGGTCATCAGTCCCCTAGAACGTAGAACTACATAAACCTAACTAACCTAAGGACATCACACACATCCATGCCCGAAGCAGGATTCGAACCTGCGGCCGTAGTGGTCGCGCGGTTCCAGACTGAAGCGTCTAGAACCGCTCGGCCACAACGGCCGGCCAGAAACTAGTCATCGAGTGAATAAGAAAGTGAATTGTACCCCTTTGGCTGGTGTTTCGCTACTCTGATTAACAACAGTTCGCTGACACACAGTATGCTGGAAGTTCGCAGAACAATTTCTCCATACCTCCTCCCGATGGATGACAATGCGCACCCAAATCGATATTCTCTGAAGAGATATTTCTCGTAGGAGAGCCCAGTGAAATTTAGGATATTATTCTTGTAAAGCATGTATAGGATACACTAGGAGATGTAGTAAGTAAGTCGTCTCTTAACAGTTTTAGTAACACAGAATGTAATTTCCAGTTTTGATACCTTTTAAGTAACGTTTCTATCTACTGGTTTAGAATTTTACGAATTATATGCGTCAAATACTCTTGCGTATCGCATGTTTTTGATGAAATCTTAGTTACTTTAGAGCTGTTTCTACATTCGACTCAGGCAATTTGGTTATGCTGATCTTACAATTATAGCCAACAAACTGGTCCCACAAAACCGAGGTGACGCTAAGGACTACGTTTCATTTGTTCCATTAAAGTACTGAGGAATGCTTCTGAGATTCACAAAACATAAACATAGCATGGGCATTGTGTAAACAGGCACAGAAAAGTTTCTGGTAATCACAAAAAGAAAGACAAACATGTTTATTTGTTTTGAGATAACATAATTAATCAAGGGTAGCAATTCTTTTTATAAACTAGTGAAATTTTCAAATAGAATATTATAGATAATCCTTCGGACAAAATCTTATGGCATAAATTTTAATCACATTGCGATATTACTACATCATAGTAGAGAATTCTCGTCATTCAGAATAAGAGGGTTGGAGAGAGTTTACATGTAGGCCTACTGTTACAACTACAGCGATATAATACTAAGTCACTAGACGACAGTACAAATAAACATAACATAACGCACATTACATACGTTTGAATTGATGCTTTCCGTATACGTATACATTTCAAAACGGTAATTATCCGTTATATGGTAACCGTAAAGTGATGAAGTGCTAATTTTCTAGATGACTGATCAAAATTAATAATTAGTTAGACATGTTTGAAGTGAGACCTTTCATGTATGTACATATTTCTAAACGATATTTCTTAATCAGCGGTCCAGTACACAACTGTTTTTAAGCATCTTGTTTTTTCAGTCTTAGTTCATGTGGAGGCCTACGACTTTCGACTGGGGTATTTTTTAGTTTTTCTATTTTTCCAACAGACGAGGAAGCACAGAAATAGAAAGGGGAATGATTCAATACAGAGAAACATAAATGCTGATCGTATGGAAATTGAGTATTTGAAATGCATTACAAATCTTCTCAATTGCCGTATGGTGATTTAAAAGTAGCAGATCGTCCCGTCCACTTCCAAGAAAGTATGTTTCATGCGGAACTACTAACCGAACCGATGAATTGCTGAGCGATGACTGCCGGTGAAATAATGTGATTTTACCAGTGCATTTTAAAGCGCACGATTACACATTAAGGACAATAAGATTACTTCTATTGACAACTACAACATCAAAGTACTTAATATATACTGGTTTTTCGGCAGATAAAATGTAAATCTTATGGCAAAAGATTTAACTGCAGTGACTGAGCGAATTTCGATCTAGATTTACACAAAAGAAGAAAAACATCAAAATAACAGTATATATGAGTGTTGCAGGAGGTTTGATGCAATGTAAGAAGTACATTCGTTGAACAGGAACTGCACTTCCTTACGCCATACTTCCGGAAAATTTGACAGAAATTATTCAAAATCTGTTGTTGTTACCTGTGTATAAAATCTATTTTATAACTTTACTATAAATAAAATAAATTAAAAGTATATTGTCGTTGTCCAGCTAGGGCAATGATTAAGGGAGAAGTAATAACTCCATATTAAAAGATATTTAGGTCACTGCTATGCATTTGTTGAACATGGAATCTGATTACACCTGCCGAGTGTGAATGACAGCAGGAACGGTGCTACAGAGTTGGAGCATTTTGCATTCACTGGGGCTTCTGAAACATTCATTGTAATTTACTTTCCCAACAGTTTACACTCCCATTTCTCTTCGTTGCTCTGGCTAGGCAATTGTCCCATTCTTTATGGCTTTCTCCTGAACGGATTGAACGGATGCGTCATCTTTGATAAAACTAAGTAGTGATCGGATCTACAGTGAAATCAGAAAGGAACAGTGTGTGGGAACAAAAACGCATTAATATTGAAAGTTTAATCCGTGGATCACAAATTACGGAAGTGCAGAGGACAATTACAGGTATGCAGAAAACACCAGTAAACAAAGCAATAGAGAATTTAATCTCTTGGATGGAATGGACAAAGCTTTATAGAGGTCTTCTAATTAAATATAGACCCCAGAATAGAAAAGCAGGAGAAGGCAAGGCTGAAGAACCTGTTATACAGGGTGGCGCACGAAATGTGTTACCATTTTGTTTTTGAATATAAACTTTATTGTCAATACAATCTGAAAGGAACATATACTACAATGAAGAGCCGTCTATGGAGATTTGTTCTAACTCAGCACATGCTCAATATGTCCACCATTACGTTTCCTAACTTCCATCAAACGAACACTGAAGTTAGTGATTACCCTACGGCACATGTATTCCGTAATTTCACTGCAAGCTTGAAGAATAAGTCTTCTGAGCTCCAGTAAATCATGTGGACGTTTCGGGAAAATTTTTCCTTTAGGTATTCCCAAAGAAAAAGTCACATGGATTGTGGTCTGGACTATTGGGGGGCCAATTTTGTCCGTCATTGAAGTGACCTGGAAACCTGAGTGAAATGATCCGCATGTCGAAATGCTCGTGTAAAAATTCCAACACAGTGTTTGCAGTATGTGGCCTTGCTCCATCTTGCATGAACCACTGCGTGTTGAAGGGCAAGGCAGTAGCAAAAAGCTGTGGAATTTAATGGAGCTCATAAGACTTATTCTTCAAACTTGCAGTGAAATTACGGAATACATGTGCCGTAGGGTAATCACTAACTTTAGTGTTCGTTTGAAGGAAGTTAGGAAACGAAATGGTGGACACATTGAGAATGTGCTGAGTTAAAACAAATCGCCATGGACGGCTCTTCATTGCAGTATATATTCCTTTCAGATTGTATTGACAATAAAGTTTATATTCAAAAAGAAAATGGTAACACATTTCGTGTGCCACCCTGTAAATATGACCATTTCCTCAAATGAAGAGAATAGCGCATTAGTTAAATAAAGATTGGCCGATCGATTGGCTCTGGCTATACTCCTGTGGAACTTTTGAAAGCTGGTGTACACCACGACAAAGAATGAATAGTGTACGTTATGAATTGCTGTTGCCAACCGATTGAAACTTCATCAAAGTGGAAAAGATCGTACATGGCTTCTGTTTCCAAGAAGGGAAATAGAAGACACATCAACTACTGCAGTGGCAGTAGTGTGAACTGCACGATGAGCCGCTTATTAGCCACGACTATTATGAGAAAATAAGGCAGAATTTTGGCCACCATTTTCGAAAGACCAGAGTGGTTTTGGACAGAACAGATCGTGTGCACATAATATTCTAATTTTATAACAGCTAATGAAGAAATTTATAGCAGTAGGGAAGGAGTTACATATTGCCGTTTCAGATTAAGCATTAGTCTACGCCACGGTTCCTAGAAGAAACCGCGGGAAGCCATAAAAGATATAGATATGGATGGCAATATTTTACAGTTTGTTACTGAAATGTACAGAGATAGTACTGTCTCACGTTCGTAGCCGAGTGGCAGTCTGCCCTCGGGAGTGCTAAGGGACAGGCATGCGCCATTGCTCCGCTACCAAGGCATGTGTCGCGTGTTGTGTTTACTTCGGTCGCTGCTAAGTTACTTCTTTCTTATAGGTCAACGTGACAACTGATGTTGCAAAACTTTAAATTTCGCCTTTTGTTCCGACTTCGCCCGTCCCAATGCGCTTGACACTGAACACTTTCTTCGTGACGACGTTAAAATACCACCACAGGATATCGTTGGAATCTACCTGTTCATAGTTAGTACCCATGCGTACGTCAAGATGATAGAAGACGCGGCGTGCGACAGGGTGCTACAGGAGGCCAAACGTGAATTACGTTTCCGCCACGCTGACGGCAACGTAGAGCCCATTATCGTTTATCACGACCGTTTCGGCGTACGACAGATAAAGACATTCGAGCTGCCATTCGAACTACCCGAGGAACTACTCGCCGTCATTGCGGCGCTCCTACCCCGCGGAAACGTCGTGGTACATGTGGCCGAACGGTGTTGACTATTCCCAATATATCGAGTCTGAAATGGCGTCATACAGGTACGTATCGATCTGTGCCCTCCTCCCTTGGTGTAGGAGGCTGTCGCGCCATCCTGAGGTATGAAGGTCAGCCCGCATCTGCTCCGGTTGCGGGCAGGAGGGCCATTTGTGGTGTAACTGCATCCAATACCGTTTCGCGCAGATTCCATTGTCAGAAACGTACGTGCCACCCATGTTGACCGCTCTACCAGTATCTTATGCGGCGAACCTCACCACACCTATGGCTTTGCCCAGTCCGTCACATGGGCTTTCCGATCGACATGTCCCACCGTCCTACCACGCTTCGGACGGTGCAGCCGTCCCACCTAACGACGTGGTCGCCACCTGCGCTCCGACGACAGACGCTAAAGAGACGGGTACCTCTCCACAATACCCGCTTAACTCTTTCATTACACCGACAGTGGCATGTGAAGAAGGCCGACGTTACTCCTTGCCATAGTCCTATACTGAGGAACACGTTTGCAAACAACGCTAGCCGTGTCAGCGCAAACGTCGTCGCAGCTCGCTTACAAGTCCTCATGACATTCCAACCTAAGACTTTGGAGACGCCACCAAACCAGCCGACGGCCTCATGCGGATGTTGACCGGCGGCACTATCGATGACCAATACGTTTTGCCAGATGGGCAAGCGGCAGAGGCCGACATGAACACAGTACCGAACAGAGCGCAGGTTCGGACGCCTGTATTCCTGTCGACTCCCAATCATCCCTCTCAACAAGACGACGTTCACATGTATACTGGACAGACGCTCGGCACGGGGCCGTGGGGTGACGACGTGGAGGATGTAATGCCTCCTCCAGAGGACTGTCTGCAGTCAGTGAAGAAGTTGTGAGTTAATATCGGAATCGACGCATGGCAGCCAACGGAGTGGGCTCTCCTGGCGGTCCATTCCCCACACCACCCCAAGCGATGGTCTGCTCCCACGGACGTACCGGCTCGTCACGCTGAACATCACTATGATCAGCAACACATCAAAGTTGCACCTCCTCCGTGATATGCTTCAGACCTATGACGTCGACGACGCCCTTATCAGGAATTTCGGGTTGCCATGGTACCAACAGTTTACGACTATGACTCATACGCGTCCGTAGGAGATCACTCAGGGAGTAGTGTGGTCTTTTACACATGCGATGGGATCCTGGTCACAGACATGACGCTCCAAACGTCCAGCCAGTGCGTGGCTATAGCCATCTTTGACATGTTCGTCATCAATATCTATGTCCCGTCTGGCTTCACGAGTCGTTGGCAGTGGTCTACTTTCTTTGATGACGATGTAGCCTTCTATTTTCGAAATGCTACGATCGCTTCATTGTGGGCGGGCATCTCAACTACGACCTCCACCCGAAAGGTCAGAGACCTGGTTATTCTCGATGACCAGTGCTGCGTATCATGATCGAAGACGTTCAACTCGTTGACGTTTGGGAAAATACTTGTCTACGTCCACGCTGGAAATGCTGCCTCACAAGCATAAAAATGGCATCTTGGGTTTTGAGACCATTGCTCCATCATCTGCAGGCTCACCCTACCGCATTGGTCGGTCTGGTCCAGTAAAGGGTTCTGGAAGCTTAACACTTGCCTACATGGAGACCCAGATGGTTGACAACATATTGCCTCTACACGCGCGTCCTGCAAAAAGGCGTCTCCCATGGTATGCGCCCATGTTGCCCTGGTGGCTCAAGTGTGCGAAACCCACCATCACAAACGTATTTATGCAATGCAATATGGCAAGGAAGCAGCGGCATGGCGTTGGGACACCACCAACTTACACTACAACGTCCTTCGTGAGCTCGATGCACTTCTCCCATCACCTAATGTCTGTGGGGAATGTCAGCCTTCTAAATCCCATTTCCTCACCCTCCAACAAGACAACAAGATAAACTGTATGGCTCGTGGTGCGTTCGCAACGACAAGACTTTCTACACGAAGAAGCACCATCCATAGTTCATGCTGCATTTAACAATCGTCATCGACGTCGACTCTTCGTTTCTAACCTCATGATCTCCGATGGTAGTCGCCACACAACGCAGGCGGCAGTGGTGTCTGCCTTCACCGATCATTATTGCCACTTTTACGACGACAACCCGATTGTGGCACCAATTCCAGTCGACCTTCATCTTACCCCTGAGCAGACCTGATTTCTGCGATTGACTAGGAGGCGAATAACCTGTCACTGGAACCAAATGGTCTTCCAGTGTAGTTCTACTAGGCTTTAATCAAATTAATGTTACCTCTCTGGACGGAAATGCTTCAGGAACCCTTTATTTAGTCCTTCCAGATACCACCCGAATTTGTCACTGGCGTTCTTCTGCCAGTTCCTAAGTGATCAACAGGGACAAATGTTTCTGCATACCGCTCCCTTACATTAACGAGTGTAGATTATAAAATCTACTTTGCACCTCTAAGCAGCGTGCATACGCATGGTCTCACCTACAATCCTTTCTCTTTGTGTTTACCCTTCAAACGGCTTTGGGGGAACGCCATGACCTCCCCGCGATAGCCGCGGTCTGTCGGATCTGTGCGGCGCTGGTTGATTTTATGTGTAACTTTGACACCCGTTCCTCCTTACAGTCGCGACACGTATGGTGGATATCATTCGCCAGTTACTGCTTTCCACTGTCTCCATGGTCTAGATCAATGGGGGACCTGATGGAATGATTCCAGTACACCGCTCTGTGCCTCAAGGATGCTACATGTCCACGCTACTGTATGCGATTACGCTGGAGCTCCTCATTACTGGTCTTACAACTCGGCTACAGGGTCTCATCTTGCACGATCATACGTATCGCTGCAGTGCCTAGGCATTGATCTCCTAGTTCTCACCTGCTCCACACCGTAGCTCAGTGATACCATCCACTGAACCAGCAGTATCGGCATAGTTTGAGTAGCATTCTTGACACCCACAAGTCGCTCATGACGTATATCAGAGGTGGACTCGAGATTGTGGCACTATACCCAAATCCCGTCAATACCACCCTTCGTTACTTGGGGATAAACTTTATGGGTTGCACACACCTCACTGTGGCGCTGGCTTATTGTCAGTTTTTACAGTTCATGTTCGCCGCCATGACCCCTGTAGCTTTAACCAACTACAATGTATGTTCTATGTCAACACATACGAGGGTTCTCCCTGTCTTTAACACACAGTCTCTTGGATACCCTCCGACCAGCTTCTCACCAACCACTGATCGAAATAACACGTATCTCTCCATTATTGTATCATATCATAGCTTATTTCGTCGAACTCAGCTATGTTCAGAGCAATCTTCTTGTCACCCGAATTTCCTGGGCAATCGACTTTGATCCTTTGTTTACATCGTCCACCCATCACAACCTCATGTAAATACAGCACGCAAATGTTAACTGACAGACGGTTTGGGGGAATGTCCTCGCACCCTTTTTACCATCGAACATGTCTGGACTCTGGCATGTCGTTGTAACGTTAAATTTCCGACCAATCTTAGACTTTATCATATAGGACTGGTTACGTCTCTATGCTCTGACAGCCAACTTGACGCACTGACGAGCATCGTCTCATGTGCCACCTGAAACGGGACGTTTGGCTCCTCATCCAACACATCATGGGATATTAACTCCGTGCCTTACCTGCGACGGTTACAGCAGAGTTCCTGCTGTTCCCCCAGACTTCGCGTTACCCTCTTGCAATCTACGACGCCCTCATATGGTCTCGAGGACAGGCTTTAGAATACCTCTGTCACGATGGTCCTTCTTTAGTCCTCGACATCTGGAATCGGGTTACGATCGCGCACACTACAGTCATCCCGTCACCCCATTACCGACGAAACTTCGCAGGATAAATCCACAGTGTCTTTCTTGATTCCCTCCCCTACAGTTGCGGTGTACTACATGGCACCGAAACGACTGCACTGTTTTAGTTATCTTACTTTCCGTAGTTGGTTGGCGGGGAAGGGAGAGGGGTTACCATGTGGGGAACCTGTATTCGATTCGCGGTACTGCCAGGCCTCATTACTAAGTAGGAGTTCTGGTAACAGTGTTCACACAGCCTCGTGAGACCAACAGAGGAGTACTCGACCGGTTAGTAAAGGTTCTCAGGACACGAAACACGAAAATTACCGGGAGAGTGGCGTGCTGACCCCATGCCCCTCCATACGACATCCGACGACGCCATTGGCAGATGATGACACAGCGGTCGGTCGGGCCACATTTGTCCATGTACCGCCACAATGCGGAATTTTATCTTTTATTTACAGAGATAATATCGTGCTGTTCAAAAGAGAGTACTGCTTATCACAAAAGTGCTGAGACAACTTTGCAGTACATCACACATTTTGTTCTATTTACACATAGACGTAGCTCCACGAAGATGGAAAAATAGCTGTGAAGAAATGGGAATAATTGTTGATGCTGTACAGATGCTTTCCTTAATTTTTGCTGATGATCTGCTAGCACAATACGATTACAAATTTGAGTTCATGATACTACGTCTATATAGGGAATGTGACAAATAGAGTCCACAAACGGGTGTAAAAAACAACAGTAGTCTGCTAGTGAAAATTGACGCTATCTTTTAAAAACACATCAGAGACGAAGCTGTTGTAAGACACAGAAATTTAAATATTTAGGGGCATGTATTGACGAAAGTAGGTTTGGTAACACAGAAGTAAAATATAGAATACAAAAGCGCAGAAAAGTAATAATAACAATTGGTGGGACAGGAAGATTTCTAGCAACAAGATAAGAGGGAATGAGATAATGGGTGAATCTGTTCTGTCAGAGCTATGGATTGTAAATGATATCAACAGAACTCAAATAACTGCAAAAATTGATCACTTACGAATGGGCCCGAGAATTCCAAGAATCAAGAAAAAAAATTAATAATGATATAGGAGCTAGGATGAGGGGAAGCGAACTATGATAGATAGGATTGAAAGAAATTAATTGTGGACATGCTCGAACAGTCCACGGGTATACTGCCGGATCATAGTGTCAAACGGGCACAATATTTCGGCGATCAGATATGTCGACATCGTCAGGTGCGCTGACGAACTGAACTCCTGAGGACGGGCGAGCGATTTAAATCTCCTCCCCCAGCGGGCCGCTCTCTTCGCCGTCCGCGCCCGCGCGCCGGCGGTCGCGAAGACGTGGGCGTCGGAATCTGCCGTAGCGTCGATGTGCTTGTTACGTCCGCACTGGTCGCCAGTTCGTACTTCTTGCTGAGAGTCTTCTTAATTACATTCAGTGCCGGGCCCCAACCCTTGCTGAGATTGTAGCCGCAATCTCGGTTGATAAGATCTTCCCTGGTGCGAATTTCGATAGCCTCCCTTATAACGCTGTCCCAAGATTTAAAGGTCTGAGCCAGGATCTTGGTACGCTCATAATCCATCTCGTGTTTCCCGGACAAACAGGGCTCTGCTACCGCTGACTTATTTGGATATTTCAGTCGAGTGTGCCTTTGATGTTCTCGGCAACGATCTTCGATGGTGCGTACTGTTTGTCCGATATAAGTCTTCCCACACTCACAGGGAATTTGGTATATGCCGGCCTTCCTCAAACCGAGATCATCTTCCACACTTCCCAGTAATGCCCGTGTTTTATTGGGAGGGCAAAAAACTGTTTTAACTCGGTGTTTTTTTAATATACGGCCGATTTTCCCCGATAGTGCGCCATTGTACGGAATAAAGTCAGTGGCTACCTCTTCTTCCGTGACTTCATCCGTCTCCACGGGCTGTGCTGTGGTGGTGGGACGGAGAGCACGTCTAAACTGCCATTCCGAGTACCCGTTTTTTCGGAACACGGTTTTGAGGTGTTCCAATTCCTGGGGCAGATTCTCTGCGTCTGAGATGCTGCGCGCCCTGTGTACTAGTGTTTTTAGTACTCCATTCCTCTCAGAAGTGTGGTAGCAGCTGCCTGCATGCAGGTACATGTCAGTGTGCGTTTTCTTCCTGTACACACCGTGGCTCAGGGTACCACCAGCTCTTCTCTTGACCATGACGTCCAGGAAAGGTAATCTTCCTTCTGCTTCGGTCTCCATAGTGAATTTGATGTTTGTATGTATGGAGTTTAGATGTGCAAGGAAATCCAGGAGCTTATCCCTGCTATGGGGCAAATGACGAACGTGTCATCGACATAACGGAAGAAACAAGTAGGTTTCGAATTGGATGACGCCAAGGCTTCCTCCTCGAAGTACTCCATGCACAAATTTGCGACCACCGGCGAGAGTGGGCTGCCCATTGCATGTTTTCAAGTGTTTTGTTTCAGCTGCCTAATCACTAACTTGTATTTCTCCGTGTTAAAAATGTTTTTTCATCTCTGAATACCAGATTATTTGTGTGTCTTATATTACCCACACGATAATGAAATTTTATCAGTTTCATTACATCATGGTGGTTAATAGACTTAAACTTGAGGTAATGTTGTTTGTTGCAGATGTATAAATTCTTGCTTTTTTCTAATTTGATTACCATTTGGGTAATGACATTTAATGTACAGCTGTAAGATGCTGTACTATGTTAGGTAACCAATTAAGGAAAGTTTGCTTTCTCCTGATTTCTTCTATGTACTCAGCATCGCTTTTATGTATATTGATATATCTTTAGCATTGGCTGACAAAGGATTGTATACGAAGGACAGTTGGGGTATTATAATTATACGATCGTTGTTTGAGATCTGATGATATCGTAATAGCACTATTTTTCACACAACCTGTGCACAGAACGTCTACAGATCT
The DNA here is from genome assembly GCF_023864275.1 of Schistocerca cancellata. NCBI lineage: Eukaryota > Metazoa > Arthropoda > Insecta > Orthoptera > Acrididae > Schistocerca > Schistocerca cancellata. Next base: position 619,937,453 of record NC_064629.1, read on the forward strand.
TTGTGAATATCCTTTTATCATAGTAATACATGTTCCTGTTATCCTGTTTAGTGAGAAAAATAATTATTACTCTGCGTTGTATGCAATAGACAGTTAACTATTCTACACAGGAATTCTGTTTCTCTTTCTTTCACATACATTAACCAAAATGCCAAAACGTAAAAAAAACTGTAAATTTTCTGTACAGTAATGAGAGAGTATGATACCAGACGTGCAAGGTGTTCGAACAACAAATACGACGGGAGAAACTGAAGAATCACATCAATTGTGGACATGATCCGCAAGCAGAATGACGTGGTCGTCGGATGAGTTCCACGAGAACATTCCCCATGCAGTGACGCTTCCTCCCCCGGCCCTGATTCTTCCAAAGATTACTGCAAGGTGTTTTACTTTTTAATACGCCACCGTGAGCAATGCACACACTCACTAACGGGTGGACGTGGCAATTGATTTTGACGTTTCTGCTCCTGTTCAGGACACCAGACGAGCGCGGCTGTTGTGTAGTGGTCAGTGCCATGGCTGAAGGAGGCAGGTCGGTGACCAGCGGGCTGCAAGGGCAGGAGACAGAAAGAGAATGGCGCGAGTGCGCGGCTCTTCCGCTCTGTAGAGGCACACGATTGCGACTTCGGAAGCCGCACTCCGTGACATCAGACAGGAAATGAGCACCAAAATAAATAGTTTGGCTTAGCATCTACACTCACGACAAAGAATGAACGTATGTGTGGCACTTAATACTTCTACGTTTTTAAATGTTAAAATATGAAAAAATCAAAAGAAAGGAAATTCCACTTTTCATTATAAAGACAGTCTACATTGCTGCTAGCGTAATACAAGTAATTTAATGTAACCAACGTAAAATACTAAATAAATCACTGTTCATAAATATTTGACAGTTCTTTTACTTGTTCGTGCCACTGAGTCTTCTCTGTTCACAATCTTATTATTGTCGATCTCCTCGCCGTCTCTTTGTGTTTCCTCTTCCACTGTGGAATATTTACATCCCTGTAACCGTTCAAATGACGATACGTCTTTGCCTATCCCGCCTTACGCCAATCCGTGCACATATTGTTGATCACGATCCATCGCTCCTCACTCATTCCAATTCCTTCAAAGTTTCTATCCCTAAGTCAGCGCCGGCCGGACTGGATGAGCGGATCTAGGCGCTTCAGTCTGGAACCGCGCGACAGCTACGGTCGTAGGTTCGAATCCTGCTTCGGGCATGTATGTGTGTGATGTCCTTAGGTTAGTGAGGTTTAAGTAGTTCTAAGTTCTAGGGGACTGGTGACCTCAGATGTTAAGTCCCATAGTGCTCAGAGCCATTTTTGAACCTTAAGTCAGCGAGCCGTAATCATCTCGCATGTACTAGTGGTGGTACTCGTTTCTTCTCTTGTTACAATCACTCACGTTTTCTATTGACTCCAGATGCTTCTTCTTTGTTACATTTTATGTGAATCTTCATCACGCCTGCTCCATAGTTGCAATTATGGCTCTGAGCACTATGGGACTTAACATCGCAGGTCATCAATCCCCTAGAACTTAGAACTACTTAAACCTAACTAACCTAAGGACATCACACACATCCATGCCCAAGGCAGGATTCGAACCTGCGACCGTAGCGGTCGCGCGGTTCCAGACTGAAAAGCCTAGAACCGCTCGGCCACCAGCGGCCGGCAGTTCCAATTATCATGCCAATTAGATGACTGATAACTTCGCATAGTAGATGTTTGTATCGTTCCCTGGCAGCACACAGACTATTAATAAAATGAAATGACATTCAATTGTACTGTGTACGCCTATGAAGCAATTCGTATGTACTGTAATTGTTCAACAAAAAAAATTATTTAATTTTGTATAAATGACATTCGTTATTATTGTAATATTTTCTGTAATAATATTCTCGATGTATTTATGATTGTAATATTACTATACTCATAATGTAATTACGAAATATGTTAATATCTGCGATGAAAAAAAAAAAAATGTAAAATGTAGCCACAGAGGAGAATAATGTTGTAGGATTACAAAGAGATGTTAATGGTCAGCAGTAGTATAAAATGCACCACGTAGTGTGTATTCTTTGTCGTCTTCCTCGAGAGCTGAGAGAGAGAGGAACCTGTGACGTAGCATTTTATGAATGGGTAGACTTCTCTTGTCTGTATCTGTCTGTAGCCGCCATTAGAGGAGAAATTACAAAGTAATGTAAGTTTAATTATTGTTGTGGTCTAAATACATTATAATTTATCAAAATTGTGTATTACTAATGTAAATTAGCTTGCCCATGTCATCTATACTATTTCTTTAAAGAATTTTTTCCATTTTTAGCGATTATCGTTGGTGTTGCTGGGCTGTGCCGCGACCGAACGATTTGCAGCGGCGGCACATTTAAAAAATTGTTCAGATAAAAAAAATTAACCAAACTCGTAAATCGGGAGCAGATAAAATTAGCAGGGAATTATGAAATATTTTTCTTTTACAGCGATCCTGAGGCTGACGGAATTTATTACTGGTTTTACATTTGTGCATTCATAGGCGGATAATTAACGTTGAAGTTGTTAATCTGTTGGTTCTTTCAATTTCTAAAGCAAATAACTTAAACGTATAGTGAAGTGTGTTTTGTCAATGATAATTAAACGTTCAGGTCGGCTTGGCAATATTTAACCATTTTATGCTAACAGAGACAGTCTTGTGTTCCATAGCTAACGCCGGGAAAGAATTCAGTAAATATATAAAAAAGAACCACTGCATTTAGAAAATGTGTGCCAAGGCCGAAATATGTAAAAAAAATTTAATTTATAAAATTTTCAACTAAATGTTCTTAATGAGTTAGTATGAATTTATCAGCATGAGAGGGTTGCTTAGGTTCACGTAATTTTAAATGTGCTTAATGCTGTCTAAATGAATTTTTATTACCACACGTAAATAAGGGGTTCTACAACAAAGTTCGCACTGAAAGAGCAAATAACAAAAATATTTAAAGCAACATTTCTTCCCCATTATCATTCATTTTCATTTTTTTAGGTAATAAAGATATATATATTTTATTTTTTTAATTTTATTTCATCAAATTAGCGCCCTGTAACGCGGGGCACGAATAAGCAGTGGCCACAAAATACCCATGAGATAATTAGGGAATTATTGTAGTCGAACTTTGTTGGAGAACAATTAATAATTTTTTCATGTATTGTATGTATTGACTAACCAATATTGTGTGGTAATACCTGTATATGATTTTTTTTTCATGAGAACACTATATACCCAGAGGCAAGCTGAAGAAGAGAGCTCATTATATCAAAAAATTAATTACCTACCACAATACCAGGGGGCAGCTGCACCCAAGATAGATCACCAAAAGGTAAAGCTACAGTGTAGTTGTCCTGTGGGTAGTAAAGTAACCTCAGTGCGGTGTTCTCGGATCATTAGTGGTGTGCTTGTTGTTAGTGTTCTTTTTTTAAATAACATGACATTTGAGTAGTTAGTCATCGTAGTATATAATAAGTGTGTTTCAACAAATGACCATTTCTTTTGTGATTATGTCAGTGAAACCTGAGTGTTAGGTTATTTAGTTCAGATTTTGTTTCTTTTGTTGACTATGGTTAGATTGCGTAGTCCGAAAAATATAAACATGGATAATGAACAACAATTAGCAGGCAGTGATACCGAGTTAGAAAGTGGGGCATAAAGTAATGTTAGTGGCGTAGTTCAGGAAGTACAATGTGAGAATCTGGGGGCAGAAGGGCAAGAAATGTTGCCACTGCCAGCCAGTGATTCAGTTGAAAGTAGAAATACTGTGCCACCCACAAGCACTCGACACGGACCAGAGAGTGGTGAGTTGTCAGAAGTGCAATCATTAAGAGTTATGTTCGAGCGCATGCTCAATTTCCAAGCTACGTTTATGCATGAACAAGCTGAACGAGAAGCGGAACGTGATGCTAAACAAGCAGAGTGTGATCGATGCCAGCATGAGAGAGACTTGCAGTTAATGCAATCTTTGGAAGCTATGCAAAATGAGATTGTTAGTTTGAGACAAAACTATGAAATCTTACTCAAAGCGGTGCAAGAACTGAGCGAAAGAGTAGATAATATCCAGGTGGCTAACGCCAGTATCGTGGGTGAAATCAGTGTACTGGCTAACAGGATGGAAAAATTAGAAATTGACACAAGTCAAGTAATAGAGCAGAAAATGTCCGAACAGGCGAACAAAATTGAAAAGGAATTTACAAAAAAAAAAAAAAAAACAGACGAGAAGGTGCACACCGCGATTGAGGCCCAGGACTTGGGCTCCAGTGCGGAAGTGCAGGACCTAAAAAGGGCGGTGCACACTGACATTCCGCTGTGGCAGCGGAATGTCAACCGTCGTCTTGCGGAGCTGGAAAACAGCTTGTTGCACGGCGACGCACAGGCGTGTGTCACGCCAGCCAGGTCCAACAATGATAGGCATATAAATACACCAGTAAAAAAATGCGACTGCGAGACAGAACCGGCAACCATTGTTAGCGAAACAAACAAATGTCACTCCAAAATAGTGATTGAAGAAAGCCTGATTAAAAACCGACAGTTTCAGATCTTTACAACGGAGAAGGAATCTGTTCACCCTGTAGTATTTATCAAGGGATTTAGAAACATTTTGCCTAGCGTTTGGAGTCATACACAGAAAATACAGTTCGTTATGTCTTACATACAAGGAGATGCTGCATTATGGGCAACCGAAGCAGCTGACAGTTGCGACACATATGAGCAATTTGAAAAGGCATTCATGGCCAAATATTGGTCAGCATGTATTCAGGAGAAATTACGGAAAGAGGTATATAATCCAGAGCCGTATTCTCCACGATTAGGCAATTTGCGAAAATATTTTGAGAAATACATTAATAACACCCGTTACTGGGACGAGCAGATTTCATCCCGGGATTTGATCAGACTTTTGAAATCACACTTGCCGATACACGTAAAGGAAAAACTTATACACGTACCGGAGTACGACATGGAACATTTCTTGTCTGTTCTGGACTCAATTGACCTGATTCAGGAGGATGTTAAGGCAGCCTCTGAACAGGCTAGAAGTAACGGAAACGGTTACAGAAATAGTCGAAATAACACGCCTCCACCAAACAATGGAAACGGCGGAGGTAACAATAGGAGACAAGATTATGTACAAAACGGGAATAGAGGTAGCGACCGGAACGGCAATAGTCCGCCGGTGAATAATGACCGGAAAAGGAGGTGCGATGACCAATGTGAAACAGGCCCACCAAGCAATAGTAGATGGAAAAATGCCAGGGGGCCATGGAACACCAATACCTATAACGATGCAAACCGAACTTGGCCACAGAACCAAAGGCCCAGTCCGGACCAGCAAAACAGTGAAAGATATGACAATAACCGACCGCCACCACACAATGCGCCAATTGCGCAACCGTAGCGGCCGACGCAACACAACTTACACATAGTGGAGGTCAGCAACACAGAGCAGCCACACCCATCCACCAGTAATAATCCAACAAACTAGATTCAGCCGAGATACGCTCTCCATCGTCGGCTGAGGTTTGGAGTGAGAGCAGCCCGACACGGAACAAAACATCGGAAATCTGTATCCTCAGGTATAATGACGGGGTACAGATGGGACATGAATTAATAACTGAACCGCCCGCGTTCATAAAGGAGCACAAAGTCAAAGTACAAGCGATAATAGAGATCAAAACTAACAATATTGATGTGCAAGCAATCGTAGAAACAGGCGCTACTGTCAGTGTCATGAGTATGGACTTATTCAGAGTACTGGGGAAAGAAAAGCGTATGCTGACTTTTCCTGTGAACAATTGCAAAGTCACTGGAGCCATCAGTGCACAGCGACAAATACACTCCTGGAAATGGAAAAAAGAACACATTGACACCGGTGTGTCAGACCCACCATACTTGCTCCGGACACTGCGAGAGGGCTGTACAAGCAATGATCACACGCACGGCACAGCGGACACACCAGGAACCGCGGTGTTGGCCGTCGAATGGCGCTAGCTGCGCAGCATTTGTGCACCGCCGCCGTCAGTGTCAGCCAGTTTGCCGTGGCATACGGAGCTCCATCGCAATCTTTAACACTGGTAGCATGCATGCCGCGACAGCGTGGACGAGAACCGTATGTGCAGTTGACGGACTTTGAGCGAGGGCGTATAGTGGGCATGCGGGAGGCCGGGTGGACGTACCGCCGAATTGCTCAACACGTGGGGCGTGAGGTCTCCACAGTACATCGATGTTGTCGCCAGTGGTCGGCTGAAGGTGCACGTGCCCGTCGACCTGGGACCGGACCGCAGCGACGCACGGATGCACGCCAAGACCGTAGGATCCTACGCAGTGCCGTAGGGGACCGCACCGCCACTTCCCAGCAAATTAGGGACACTGTTGCTCCTGGGGTATCGGCGAGGACCATTCGCAACCGTCTCCATGAACCTGGGCTACGGTCCCGCACACCATTAGGCTGTCTTCCGCTCACGCACCAACATCGTGCAGCCCGCCTCCAGTGGTGTCGCGACAGGCGTGAATGGAGGAACGAATGGAGACGTGTCGTCTTCAGCGATGAGAGTCGCTTCTGCCTTGGTGCCAATGATGGTCGTATGCGTGTTTGGCGCCGTGCAGGTGAGCGCCACAATCAGGACTGCATACGACCGAGGCACACAGGGCCAACACCCGGCAAAATGGTGTGGGGAGCGATCTCCTACACTGGCCGTACACCACTGGTGATCGTCGAGGGGACACTGAATAGTGCACGGTACATCCAAACCGTCATCGAACCCATCGTTCTACCATTCCTAGACCGGCAAGGGAACTTGTTGTTCCAACAGGACAATGCACGTCCGCATGTATCCCGTGCCACCCAACGTGCTCTAGAAGGTGTAAGTCAACTACCCTGGCCAGCAAGATCTCCGGATCTGTCCCCCATTGAGCATGTTTGGGACTGGATGAAGCGTCGCCTGACGCGGTCTGCACGTCCAGCACGAACGCTGGTCCAACTGAGGCGCCAGGTGGAAATGGCGTGGCAAGCCGTTCCACAGGACTACATCCAGCATCTCTACGATCGTCTCCATGGGAGAATAGCAGCCTGCATTGCTGCGAAAGGTGGATATACACTGTACTAGTGCCGACATTGTGCATGCTCTGTTGCCTGTGTCTATGTGCCTGTGGTTCTGTCAGTGTGATCATGTGATGTATCTGACCCCAGGAATGTGTGAATAAAGTTTCCCCTTCCTGGGACAATGAATTCACGGTGTTCTTATTTCAATTTCCAGGAGTGTAATTAAACTCCAAGTGCGGGTAGAGATGTATATAGGGGGAGAAGCCATAGCGTGCTCGTTCCGGGTAGTATAGGGTTTAAAGGTTGCCTGCATTTTGGGGGTATATTTTTTGAGAGAAAGGGACGCAGTATTCGACCTTCCTCGGGGAAAATTAAGTTTGATGAACACGGGTAGGTGGATAGAATTGTCCAAGCTCAGATCTGAAGAGGTACCTGTGCCTAATTGTAATGCTATTAACATAAAATGTAGGAATCAGTGGATACTACATTTAGACAATCATTCTCTAGGACAAAATCTCTATTATCCAGACGTACAAAGTGATCAATTAAAAGCAAATGTGGACGCACTTGTGAACAAAGTATCACAGTCCGAAAATTTGAACTCAATGCAACAGCAGGATTAGGTACAGTTATTATCTAACTATGCAAATGTATTTTCAGAACGACCAGGAATTGTTAAGGGATATCAATACAATATCGAGGTGAAGCCTCACAAAACCTACTGCCGAGCCTCATACTCCATTCCTTGGTTCAAGAAGGAAATAGTAGCTGAAGAAATTAGAAAGCTGATTGAGTGGGGAATAATAGAACCGTCTTTGTCCCCTTATAGCAGTCCTTTGGTGGCGGTGGCAAAAGAAGACGGACAGGTACGGTTAGTATTAGATGCAAGAGACATAAAAGAAATTATTGTACCTGTCAGGACTCATCCGGAAAACTTAGATGAGCAAATTCAAAAATTCCATGGAGTGCAATATTTGACATCTGTTGATATGAAAAGTTCATTCTGGCAAATCCTGCTCACACCCGAATCGAGGAAATGTACTGCATTTATATTTGGGGGAAGGAGCTACCAATTTAGGGTACTACCTTTTGGCCTAAATGTAAGTGCAGGAGTTTTCATAACAGCCCTCGACGCGGTTTTGGGTCCGGATTTGCTGCAAATGGTAACAGTGTATGTAGACGATCTGGTGATTGCTACTGCCACCTGGGAGGAGCACGTAGAACTACTGGGTAGAGTCTTGGAAAGGTTTAAGCAAGCGGGAGTAACAGCGAATCTTGAGAAATCCAAATTTGGACGTAATCAGATTAAATTTCTAGGTCACATAATAACACCACAAAGCACCAAACCTGACAGCAAAAAACTTGACGCAATTCGTGGGTTTCCTAGCCCGAGAACTAAGAGACAACTCAAAGCATTTATAGGCCTTGTATCTTTTTTTAGACGGTTTGTTCCAAACCAATTAATGAATAACGAGTCGTTATTGAGCCTGTTGCGGAAAAATGCGCACTGGGTGTGAACAGAAGAACGTCAACGCGCATTTGACGCTATCAAAAACGCCTTGGTGAATGCAAACATACTGCGACACCCAGACATGACAAAAGATTTTTGCATAGCGACAGTTTCGTGATCATACGGTCTGGGCGCGTGTTTGTTTCAGTGGGACAGGAGCAACGACCCCACAACAATCAATGTAATCGGTTTTGCCAGCCGTACACTAAACAGCTGTGAGAGAGCATATTCCGCTACTGAGTTAGAGGCTCTTGCAGTGGTTTGGGCTGTAAAGAAATTCAACTATTACATCCATGGCAAAGAAATCAAAGTATTCAGTGACCACCAGGCTCTGAGCTACTTAATGTCTTGCAAATTATACCATACCCGCTTGCTAAGCTGGAGGTTAGCATTGCAGGAACATAAAATTAAGATTATGTACATAAAAGGACAAGATAATGTTGTAGCTGATGCCTTGTCGAGGCTCCCACTAGGGCAATTCTCAGTGTCAAAGATTTTGGAACAATCGGAGGAATATCGAATACTCTTAGTACAAGATAAGGTACATAGGAGGGACTTTTTACATATGTGTAAGAATATGTCTACATTGCAGGAAACTGATCCGATTTGGCGAGATGTCATTAGCAAAATTAAAGAAGGTACCAATCTTAAAAGTGTTCAGAACTTCAAAATAGTAGATAATATTCTGTATTATAAAACAGTTGTGTCAAATGACCATGGAGTCGTGTGTACACCGCAACAGGCTATCCCAACTGTAGTGTGGCACACGCATTTAGCATGGGGTCACGCTGGGATAGGCAAAACAATAAGGATTTTTTCCAGATACTGTTACTTTAAGGGAATAAGCCAGCAGACTCGCACCATTATTAGGACTTCTCCTCTGTGCCAAAAAGCTAAGTTTCAAAATAAATCCACAAGGTTTGAACTGCATCCTATAGTGCCTCAGCGGCCACTTCAGTTAGTGTCTATAGACATAGCAGGACTCTACCCTCGAGCCAGGGGTGGATTAAAGTACATTTTAGCGGTGTATGACCTTTTCTCTAAATACTTAAAAATATACTGCCTTAAATCAGCCACCGCTTGTGGAATAGTTAAATGGTTAGGGAAAGAATATTTTACACAGGTGGGTAAGCCTGAAGCGATAATATCAGATAATGCTTCCTATTTTACAGGTCATACCTGGAAGAACTATTTACATGAACAAGGTATAGAGCACATACTAATTCCTGTTTTCATCCCCAAGCAAGTTTAGTAGAAAGAACATTTGGAGAGTTAAATAAATTTTTCAGGTTATATATCGCATATAAGCACACAAGATGGCCAGATCTGATACCTAAATTTTTGGAAATTCACAACGCAACCCCGCATGCCTCTACGGGGTATCCACCAACCGAGATTATAATGAATAATAATAGAGTACTGAATGAGAGGCTGGCACCTTTGCCTAAGGTCCCAGTCATTGCTGAGCCTAAGGAAGAGAGGATAAGGAAAGCAGGGTGCAACCTTACCAGGTGCGCTCAGAAAAGGAAAGAAAAATATAATCGACATGTGACGAATAATAAAAAACTTAGTGTTGGGGACTTGGTGCTCTTACGCAATCATCCTAAGTCCTCGGCATCCTTGAAATAGAATAGCAAGTGGCAATTGGTGTACAATGGACCTTTTAAAATAGTAAGTGTGCCACATGAGTGTAGCTATCTCTTAGCAGATCCCCAATCAGGGAGAGCACGGGGACTGTATCCGCGTAAGGATGTGCAAATATTCCTACAGTAAATGACTAATAGTCCTATGTGTTATGTGTAAAAAGGTACACCATTCTTTTGGAAATGAATGAACATTAATGATGTGTGATCTGTAGAGATAATGTACTAGTGTAGAAGTATTTAGTTATAAGTATATGATTGACTTTCTCTTTTGTTTTGATTATTTGTGTTATGTCTTCTTTTTAATTAATGTTAGCTTAAACATGCTCTAAATGTCTGCACAGATCACCTGATTAGTGCAGTCATGTGTAGTGTTAAATTGTGACAGAGATCAGTCAGGAGGAACATTTTAGAAGTGATTAGTTTGTGTACTGCATGATATTCTATATGTGTGTCACACTTGAAATATTTCTTGGTACAGTCTTTTCTATTATATATATATATATATATATATATATATATATATATATATATATATATGTGTGTGTGTGTGTGTGTGTGTGTGTGTGTGTGTGTGTGTGTGTGGCTGTCAGATTGACAGATTCGAACCCAGAATAATATCAATAATATGAGACCCTGAGAACTTTATTTTCAATCCAGTATTATCAAAGAGAGTAATGCACCCAGTAGTGACCCGAGGGCACGATGGGAGGCAAACTTATTGCAAATTTAAGTAATGCAAAGTTACGCACAAAGAAGCTTCAATTGAAGCATGTGCAGATCGATTCAGTAAAAAGAGAGCTAGCCTGATACAGTCCAAGTCAATTTTAGCCTACAGAGACTACACTGTAGTTACGTAGGACCTTGCAAGCAAAGTGAGACATAATTTCAAAGGAGTTATTGAACAATATGCCTGAATCCGGCTGTAATGCACAAATAAAATCTACTCTAACATAAATATAGATGATTTTTGGGCAAACTAATACGAAATTTTAATATTTGTTACCATGTACGCAATTATCACACAACTTGGTAAAGAGCGAACAAAGAAGTTACGAATGTGCTGTTACAAAACATTGCACAACGGACATTGTAACTGAAAAAAATTAAACAAAAGTGCAATATTGTGTGGCAGAGACAGACAGTGACTGTTAAAACTGCAGCAATACGTCACGAGGTTGTTTCGAACAAGCAATAAGAAACTGTATCATCGCCGTGTGTGCAAATGGACAAGGAACTAACACGACACGAAAAGTGAGCCGATAACAGACGATGGACCAAGCTAGTGTCAAACTATAACTCTTTGTGTGTCAAGGGACGCCAGGAAAGCGCATTGACTACAGAGATACATTTTGTTCTAGGGTGAAAACTTGCGTGTGACTAATGGCAAGTCATGACATGGTGAAAAAAATATTGTGTGCCCATAAAACGCGTTACTGTGACAACGAAACATTGTGCAAACCAGACTAGTGAAGGCCTACTGAATAATAACTGCCAACACCTGTGTGCGTTCTTTCCCACAGCAGGAAAAATGCCCATAACGATAGTACACTGTTTGTGAACTTGTTGCATGTTTGCTGGAGCACTGCAAGAAGATGTCACACGGGCGAGCTGATATACAACGCGCATCCGGCTACTTCAGCCATGCAGCGGCCGCAGCAGCCCGTAGCAGACCAGACAGCCACACGCCTCTCCGCGCCGTAGCTGTCAACACCGGGGGCGGTGACCTACACGGAGCAGACGCGCCGCGCCGAGCGCCGCTCAACAATCACTCCGCACCGCTCACCAACTACAGCATTATTGACATATTCCAAAATATTTACACAAACTGCATAACATGTCAATGAACTCGATTTTTGACGAACATTGAACACTTATTATGTATACCCGTAAATTGACGAAAGAAAATGAACACTAACAAGTCCAGGAGATGGATTTGTAACACGTAGGTAGTGAGAACATTATGAAAAGTGACGTTGTACTAAATGATTTCAAAAAACTAAGTGATATATCCTAGGACAAGTGACCTTGCAGTATATCGCAAAAATGATAATTACGAGTTGTTAAACACACACAACAAACTTTCGTTGAACTGTATGTGACTGTGATATTATGTAACCGTTGATGACAAACTGCTAAATCTTTTCAAAAGAATGACTGTTAAAGAGACAAGATTAATCATGAACCAACTGGGATGGCTGGGCTCCGGCACAGTTTTGCCCAGGTTTCCTGTCTGCCTTCGCCCAAATGGGGGAGCCATGAACATATATAACCCTGGGACTAATTAAAAGTGCCATTCCACAAAAAAAAAAAAAACAGAATTGTAAAGAACGTTACTGGCACCATTGTGTCAAAGTATAGAAACTCTTGGTCAAATTCTGCCAGGGGGCAATGTAACGTTCCCTGGCAGCACAAACACTATTAATAAAATGAAATGACATTCAATTGTACTGTGTACGCCTATGAAGCAATTCGTATGTACTGTAATTGTTCAACAAAAAAAAGCTTATTTAATTTTGTATAAAGGACAATCGTTATTATTGTAATATTTTCTGTAATAATATTCTCGATGTATTTATGATTGTAATATTACTATACTCATAATGTAATTACGAAATATGTTAATATCTGCGATGAAAAAAAAGTAAAATATAGCCACAGAGGAGAATAATGTAGGATTACAAAGAGATTTTAATGGTCAGCAGTAGTATAAAAAGCACCTCGTAATGTGTATTCTTTGTCGTCTTCCTCGAGAGCTGAGAGAGAGAGGAACCTGTGACGTAGCATTTTATGAATGGGTAGACTTCTCTTGTCTGTATCCGTCTTTAGCCGCCATTAGAGGAGAAATTACAAAGTAATGTAAGTTTAATTATTGTTGTGGTCTAAATACATTATAATTTATCAAAATTGTGTATTACTAATGTAAATTAGCTTGCCCATGTCATCTATAATATTTCTTTAAAGAATTTTCAGCATTTTTAGCGATTATCGTTGGTGTTGCTGGGCTGTGCCGCGACCGAACGATTTGCAGCGGCGGCACATTTAAAAAATTGTTCCGATAAAAAAAATTAACCAAACCCGTAAATCGGGAGCAGATAAAATTAGCAGTGAATTATGAAATAATTTTCTTTTACAGCGATCCTGAGGCTGACGGGATTTATTACTGGTTTTACATTTGTGCATTCATAGGCGGATAATTAACGTTGAAGTTGTTAATCTGTTGGTTCTTTCAATTTCTAAAGCAAATAACTTAAATGTATAGTGAAGTGTGTTTTGTCAATGATACTTAAACGTTCAGGTCAGCTTGGCAATATTTAACCATTTTATGCTAACAGAGACAGTCTTGTGTTCCATAGCTAACGCCGGGAAAGAATTCAGTAAATATTAAAAAAAAAACACTGCATTTAGAAAATGTGTGCCAAGGCCGAAATATATAAAAAAAATTTAATTTATAAAATTTTCAACTAAATGTTCTTAATGAGTTAGTATGAATTTATCAGCATGAGAGGGTTGCTAAGGTTCACGTAATTTTAAATGTGCTTAATTCTGTCTAAATGATTTTTTATTACCACACGTAAATAAGGGATTCTACAACAAAGTTCGTACTGAAAGAGCAAATAACAAAAATATTTAAGGCAACATTGCTTCCCCATTATCATTCATTATCATTCTTTTTTAGATTATATATATATATATATATATATATATATATATATATATATATATATATATATATATTATTTCATCAAGTGTTGTGTCTTACAGCATATCACGCAGTTTTCATCATAGTGTACTGTAAAATATTGATTAACCAAATATTAGAAGTACGTTTCACCATATCTCTGGTAGAGTGCACAATTGAAAATAAAATTTAAACTCTCATCTCTTACGTTCTTAGACCGGTGCTTTCCAAGAACATCGTCTCAACCTCGGCGTACGGTAACCTTTCTCTTGATCTAACGAATTCTGACGTTATACTGCTAAATCTTGTTCTTATTTTCTGAAAGGCTGCTTCCGCTGTTTTGCTTGAATATTCTGTCTCAAAGTACATTCTTCATTCTCTGACAATACATATGAATCCGTACCAAGAATGCTAGTGTCCAGTTCAGTATTAGCACCATCTGTGCATGTATAAATGGCGATCAAAAAGGTTTCTTTCGGAGGCCGTACAGTTTTGAATCGGTATGCCAAACAGATAAAAGCGCTGTGAGCACTGAGGCAATCATCACACCGACGCACCAAATTGAAGATACGCGATTGATGAAACAATCTGTCCTGCTGCGTGAGGCAATCTGTTACAGGCTGCTGCACATCCTCGTCCAACTTTCATGGCCTAGTTTAAGTGATCGAAGGCGTGATAAACGTGTAGGGAGAGATCAGGACGGTAGGGCGGGCGCTCGAGTGTCTTGCACTTGAGTTGGTGCAACTCTTGCATTACGATGTTTGCGGTAAGAGCACGAGCGTTAACACGAACAGTACCACTCCACAATAGTGGATGTCGACAGACATGCTACCCCATACACATTCTTCATTCTTCACTGGATGTATACCGGTGTTTGCCGTACGTCAGTCAAGCAAAGAATACATGTTGATGGTTATACGTCGGCATCGGAGTCGCGCTACAGTACAATCGCTCTACGTTGTATATACCGTTATGCTACAGCGACGCCCTCAAACGGAAACTTTTTGATCGCCCCTTACACTAATCTCTTCGTCATTTAAGTCTGCAGTATATACCATTTTGCACGACATGTTAAGCTCGCAACTATCTGTCAAGAAGTCTGTTTCTGAAGCTGCTTCTAATTGTGACTCCACAGGTAACGAACATTCTGACAGCATAGGAGTATTTTGTCTATCTTCACATATGTCTGTGCATTTTTCTTCTAGTCTCTCTTCAAATATCTTCACCATTTCCTCTTGATCCTCCTCAAATACTGATTTCATGTTTTCCTAACATTTTTATATACTTTAGCAATTCCACTTGACTTTCCTCATAATTTTTCACAAATTTCTCTTGCATTTATTTAAACAGTTCTAATTCTGTCTTAATTTCTTTCCTAGACTCATGCACTATGTTCTCTTGATTCTCTCTCTTTCCTTTTTTTACAATTTCTTTCACGGTTTTTGTTGTGTTGGCAGAAGAGCCAACACCGTGTTACTAGAGGAGGCCGAAATGCACGCGTTTTAGCTCACGCAGGCTGCCGTGAGGAGGGAAGAACTATACTGACGTGAGGTCTGGAACATGACAAGAAATTAGAATTTAGAAAGCGGACGTCATTAGTTTGATACTTAATTTTAATCCATTAATGATGAAAGTCGCTCTTGACTGTACATGATTCACAATTTAATCTGTTCAGAATTCATTCTAATTATTGATTATGGCGCCTTGCTTGGTGGTAGCAAATGACGTAGCTGAAGGCTACGCTAAACTGTCGTCTCTGCAAATGAGAGCGTATGTTGTCAGTGAACCATCGCTAGCAAAGTCGGCTGTACAACTGGGTCGAGTGCTAGGGAGGCTCTCTAGACCTGCCGTGTGGCGGCGCTCGGTCTGCAATCACTGATAGTGGCGACACGCGGGTCCGACGTATACTAACGGACCGCGGCTGATTTAGAGGCTACCACCTAACAAGTGTGGTGTCTGGCGGTGACACCACAGTTTTCTCTTTTTCTCTCTCTACTGCTGTCTGTATCACACCGAGTAGTAACATTATATCCAATTGACTGCTACTTGGAAGTGACTGGTTTTCAGTTTTACAGCGAAGTAGAGCCCTCTATCTCTTCACTTTTCTGTACCTGTGGCATTGGAGTTTTACTCATTCTCAATTCCGCCTTCAGTTCCACGTCTACGGATTCTCCCTTAGTCACATTGTCAAAACTGGAATATTTGAAACTTGCAATACTGTAGTCCCCCTCTTTATGAAGCTGAGCTCCCACAAAGCTATCGGCTGGTATTTGCTCTTTATAGACGACATTTTTTTACACTTGAAAGCGAAAAGTATAAGACACGAGACTAACTGAATTTCTCCACACGTAATTCGTCACACGCCAAACGTATCTCAAAGAGTAGTAGTTTGAAACTATGCACAATTTGAATTCTTGCGACACTAACCTTTATTACTGTGACTGTTGGTTGACGTGCCATGTTGCGATGTTGTGAACTGCGCCGCTGCCTTATGTTATCGAGATAGTCGGTCCGACCCACTGCAATCGTAGATGCTGTAGAATTCCTCTTCTCATCTCGAACCACTGCAATCCAATACGTTGTCGATTTACGATTTACGCGCGATTTTGTCGACGGTGGAGCGTTCTTATTACTCTTTTTATGCGTGGAGTCGCCGCTCTATTGTTCACAGTTGTTTTTAATTATTACTTTTCGAATCTCTATTCTTCACCAAAAAAGCAATTGTCTGCACACGTACTTCAGATCTGAAACTGCGGACCGAATCGAATGACTATTATTTACCAAAACGTAGTTGTCTTTTCACGTGTCGCCATATGCGAAAATCGGTTTTCGGATACTTTAAACTTGACTACTGAACTCGAGTATGGGGCCTTTACATTAATATCCCGCTTCGTTAGGAATTAAATCTGAGCATGTTCCTAATACGCACACGTGTCTCTTTTCAAATATTAAAGTTATTCAGTCGAAAAGTGGAAAATGTCAATTTGAAATTATAGCAGTACTGGTCAAATTACTTTGTTTTATGGCCTCTTCAGCATGTAACACACTTCCCTAACAATGTCTAAATTTGCTCAGTCTTCTGTTAACAGTTAAATTCATTTCACATTCATACTTAAGTAACTGTTGCTATGTTGCGTTTCCACTTTAATTATGAAGGCAATCACTGACCATGGAAGCCGTTTCCTATACGGTCTAATATCAATATGTTCCTTCACAAAAGTTACTCGTTAACAAACAAATCTCTAAATTAATCCCGCTCTTTTTGTGAAATAACACATTTACTGAAACACTTTTTCCTTACCGACATAAGACTTGCAACTGTTAGTTATACTTTTGAGAATATTCTTCATACTATTTATCCGCAACGCGGCTCTACACGACCCCTTCGTATCGAGGCCCAGCGACTCAAATCCACACACAAAGATGGCGCGTGTCTACTAGGACTGGGGCATTGTTGACATTATTGACAGTGTTCCCTCCATGTGAAAAGTGCCCTTAGCTTCGACGGTTCCAGAAGACAGCGATAAATAAGGAGTGCAATACTGATACGTTACAGCACCAAAAACAGCAGTACTCCTTACAAGTTACGTTTTTCACAGGCTGAGAAAGGAAGACTTTTATGCCTTGTTTATAGTGTACCTAGGAACACGTGATGTTTTCTGGTCAATTATCGAATCACATGAAGCAGTACGCACTAGAGATCTCCGCCCGCATCTCTTGGTCGTGCGGTAGCGTTCTCGCTTCCCACGCCCGGGTTCCCGGGTTCGATTCCCGGCGGGGTCAGGGATTTTCTCTGCCTCGTGACGGCTGGGTGTTGTGTGCTGTCCTTAGGTTAGTTAGGTTTAAGTAGTTCTAAGTTCTCGGGGACTGATGACCATAGATGTTAAGTCCCATAGTGCTCAGAGCCATTTCACTAGAGACCTCCATAAGCAGTTTCCGACGTTGTGTGTTAGGCAGTATTTGTTATTACTTTGAGTTCTACACATTTAGATGTTGTATGACATAGTAAAGCTATTTGGAAGACATTGTTAATTCTTCAGTTACAGAATTTTATGAGAAGAAAAATTCTGTATATGTGTAAGACTTGTTGAACAACGTGTGGATGGTTAAGCCATACTTTGTCGGTCGAACACCACCTTGTAACTTGAAATGGAATACGATCTTTTATCATGGACCATGTGATATTTGGAAATGAACTGATTTTATTTAATCGCTTGATAATTTCCGTGTCTTAAAAACAAAAATTTGCATTAGCTTCCAATAGCTTCTATTTCGGAAAGTAATTAACTTCTGATCTTTGTTAATACTTGTACTTCATTTGCTGTAA
Source organism: Schistocerca cancellata (assembly GCF_023864275.1). Classification (NCBI taxonomy): domain Eukaryota; kingdom Metazoa; phylum Arthropoda; class Insecta; order Orthoptera; family Acrididae; genus Schistocerca; species Schistocerca cancellata. The sequence continues at coordinate 619,955,678 of NC_064629.1, forward strand.
TTTTTTGATTACTGGTGTGTAGTAAAGTAATTACATCTACATTTACATCCATACACTGCAAGCCACCTGACGGTGTGTGGCGGAGGGTGCCTTGAATACCTCTATCGGTTCTTCCTTCTATTCCAGTCTCGTATTGTTCGTGGAAAAAAGGATTGTCGGTATGCCTCTGCGTGGGCTCTAATCTCTCTGATTTTATCCTCATGGTCTCTTCGCGAGATATACGTAGGAGGGAGCAATATATTGCTTGACTCCTCGGTGAAGGTATGTTCTCGAAACTTCAACATAAGCCCGTACCGAGCTACTGAGCGTCTCTCCTGCAGAGTCTTCCACTGGAGTTTATCTATCATCTCCTGTAACGAAGCGCGCTGCTCTCCGTTGGATCTTCTTTATCTCTTCTATCAGCCCTATCTGGTACGGATCCCACACTGCTGAGCAGTATTCAAGCAGTGGGCGAATAAGCGTACTGTAACCTACTTCCTTTGTTTTCAGATTGCATTTCCTTAGGATTCTTCCAACGAATCTCAGTCTGGCATCTGCTTTACCGACAATCAACTTTATATCATCATTCCATTTTAAATCACTCCTAATGCCTACTCCCAGATAATTTAAGGAATTCACTGCTTCCAGTTGCTGACCTGCTATATTGTAGCTAAATGATAAGGGATCTTTCTTTTTATGTATTCGCAGTACATTACACTTGTCTACATTGAGATTCAATTGCCATTCCCTGCACCATGCGTCAATTCGCTGCAGATCCTCCTGCATTTCAGTACAATTTTCCATTGTTACAACCTCTCGATATACCACAGCATCATCCGCAGAAAGCCTCAGTGAACTTCCGATGTCATCCACAAGGTCATTTATGTATATTATGAATAGCAACGGTCCTACGATACTCCCTTGCGGCACACTTGAAATCACTCTTACTTCGGAAGACTTCTCTCCATTGAGAATGACATGCTCCGTTCTGTTATCTAGGAACTCTTCAATCCAATCACACAATTGGTCTGATAGTCCATAAGCTCTCACTTTGTTCATCAAACGACTGTGGGGAACTGTATCGAACGCCTTGCGGAAGTCAAGAAACACGGCATCTACCTGGGAACCCGTGTCTATGGCCCTCTGAGTCTCGTGGAGCCGGCCGCGGCGGTCTAGCGGTTCTAGGCGCTCAGTCCGGAACCGCGCGACTGCTACGGTCGCAGGTTCGAATCCTGCCTCGGGCATGAATGTGTGTGATGTCCTTAGGTTAGTTAGGTTTAAGTAGTTCTACGTTCTAGGGGACTGATGACCACAGATGATAAGTCCCACAGTGCTCAGAGCCATTTGAACCAGTCTCGTGGACGAATAGCGCGAGCTGGGTTTGACACGATCGTCTTTTTCGAAACCCATGCTGATTCCTACAGAGTAGATTTCTAGTCTCCAGAAAAGTCATTATACTCGAACATAATACGTGTTCGAAAATTCTACAACTGATAGACGTTAGAGATATAGGTCTATAGTTCTGCACATCTGTTCGACGTCCCTTCTTGAAAACGGGGATGACCTGTGCGCTTTTCCAATCCTTTGGATCGCTACGCTCTTCTAGAGACCTAAGGTACACCGCTGCAAGAAGGGGGGCAAGTTCCTTCGCGTACTCTGTGTAAAATGGAACTGGTATCCCATCAGGTCCAGCGGCCTTTCCTCTTTTGAACGATTTCAATTGTTTCTCTACCCCTCCGTCGTCTATTTCGATATCTACCAATTTGTCATCTCTGCAACAATCTAGAGAAGGAACTGCAGTGCAGTCTTCCTCTGTGAAACAGCTTTGGAAAAAGACATTTAGTATTTCGGCCTTTAGTCTGTCATCCTCTGTTTCAGGACCATTTTGGTCACAAAGTGTCTGGACATTTTGTTTTGATCCACATACCACTTTGACATAAGACCAAAATTTCTTAGGGTTTTCTGCCAAGTCAGTACATAGAACATTACTTTCGAATTCATTGAACGCCTCTCGCATAGCCCGCCTCACATTACATTTCGCTTCGCGTAATTTTTGTTTGGCTGCAAGGCTTTAGCTATGTTTATGTTTGCTGTGAAGTTCCCTTTGCTTCCGCAGCAGTTTTCTAACTCGGTTGTTGTACCACGGTGGCTCTTTTCCATCTCTTACGATCTTGCTTGGCACATACTCATCTAATACATATTGTACACTGGTTCTGAACTTTGTCCACTGATCCTCAACACTATCTGTACTTGAGACAAAACTTTTGTGTTGCGCCATCAGGTACTCTGAAATCTTCGGTTTGTCACTTTTGCTAAACAGAAAAATCTTCCTACCTTTTCTAATATTTCTATTTACGGCTGAAATCATCGATGCAGTAACCGCTTTATGATCGCTGATTCCCTGGTCTGCGTTGACTGTTTCAAATAGTTCGGGTCTGTTTGTCACCAGATTGTCTAATATGTTATCGCCACGAGTCGGTTCTCTGTTTAACTGCTCAAGGTAGTTTTCAGATAAAGCACTTAAAAAAAATCACTGGATTCTTTGTCCCTGCCACCCATTACGAACGTTTGAGCCTCCCAGTCTATATCCGGCAAATTAAAATCTCCACCCAGAACTATAACATGGTGAGGAAATCTACTCGAAATATTTTCCAAATTATACTTCAGGAGCTCAGCCACAACAGCTACTGAGCCAGGGGGCCTATAGAGACATCCAATTACCATGTCTCACCCAAATTATTTCACCTTTCGGGTCTCCGTCAATTTCCTTCGATACTATTTCACTACTTATCGCTATAAACAAGCCTCCCCCTTCACTGTACAGCCTGTCTCTGCGGTATACATTCCAATCTGACTTTAGAATTTCATTACTATTTACATCTGGTTTCAGCCAACTTTCTGTCCCTAGCACTATGAGGGCATTGTGACCGTTTATTAATGAGAGCAGTTCCGGGACCTTTCTATAGACGCTCCTGCAGTTTACTATTGGCACATTAATATTGTTATTCCCTATTGTATTTTGCCTACCTTGCCGCGTCTCATGAGGCGTCTTGTTGGGCCTAGGGAGGGAATTCTCTAACCTAAAAAAACCCACATGCGCACTCCACACGTACTCCGCTACCCTTGTAGCCGCTTCCTGCGTGTAGTGCACGCCTGACCTACTCAGGGGGGCCCTACATTTCTCCATCCGATAGCGGAGGTCGAGAAATTTGCACCCCAGATCTCCGCAGAAATGTCTGAGCCTGTGGTTTAAGCCTTCCACTCGACTCCAAACCAGAGCACCGCGATCGGTTCTGGGAACGATACTACAAATAGTTAGCTCAGATTCCACCCCGCGAGCGAGGCTTTCCGCCTTCACCAACTCCGCCAACCGCTTGTACGAACTGAGGATGACCTCTGAACCCAGACGGCAGGAGTCATTGGTGCCGACATGAGCAACAATATGCAGTCGGGTGCACCCAGTGCTCTCGATCGCCGCCGGCAGGACCTCCTTCACATCTCGGATGAGACCCCCCCGGCAAGCAGACAGAGTGAACACTGGCCTTCTTCCCCGACCTTTCCGCCATTTCCCTAAGGGGCTCCATCACCCGCCTAACGTTGGAGCTCCCAATCACTAATAAACCCCTCCCCCCGTGCGCCTGCTCGGACTTTGCTGAAGGAGCGGCCACATGTCCACTCACAGTCAGTGCGGGCGATGCCACACGGCCAGCCTCCACATTGACCATCCGCCTCGTACGCCGCGAACGCCGCTGAGCCCGCCACTCATCTTGGGGAGAGGGTGGCCCAACCGCGCCCGGTACCCGCGAAGATGTCTCGACAGCAGGGACAGTGGGTGAAGCATGTAACACCTGGGCTGTACCATGCGACGCACCAGACTCCCCACTGCCGCTACACTCCGAGGCAGCAGCCTGAAGACGGCTGACCGCGGGCATCAACACGTTCAGCTGTAACAGATGGACTATTAAATACAGTACTGACAAGATTTTCTCTACTGTAACGCTTTTTAATTTCAAAAGAATATTTTTTCACGGGTTCAAGATCGTGTTGTACCTTGGTAAACATTTTCACTTTGGGGAGAACCTTAATTTTCGGGAGTAATTTATGTAACTTCAGAAGAGACTGTAGCACAGAAAAATGAGTGTTATCATTTAAAAATGGAATAAGAAAAGATATTTAACTTCTATTACAGTGCTGGATAGAGGCGAAAGTCTTGAAAATGTGCGAAGTACGACACTCTGTCCTATATTAATCTGTGTTAAGACAGAACACGTGGATCATATGCAGTTCGTAGACGTACTGGGTCTATCAATAGAAATGCATTCGAGTTGATTTTAGCTTCTGAGTTGTACAAGAAGTCTTTCTTTCAGCATTCCTTCTGAGAATAATCAATTTCTCGGAATGGCTATAAAACTGTAACTGACTTCGAGCGTTGTGGAATCAAAGTTTCGTCTGAACATCCAGTTTAAGATTGTCTCCCCCATATCGGTTTAGGCATACCCTGGATTGTACAAATTATGAGCGCGTCATAGAAAGATTCCCTGATTATTCCAGGTAAACTTGTATATAGCCTCCAACTATCTGACTGTTAATGGTACCATCAACGGTGATCTCCCTTCCGTCCTAAAAATGTATTTCAGTATTTGACATTGACAAATGCGCCTTTCCTACACATACACCATCAGATGTAACAAAGAAACAAGTGCTCGAGAGAATAACAAGAGGTGAAGCTTACTTTTACCTTTTCTGTAAGTGAAAATATAGCTATATAAACATTTTGTTCCGTACTATATGTAGAGTGAAAGACGTAGGTGGGGGCAATGTTCATTCGGTAACAGCGATTTCTGTGGAGGTGGAGACTTTCGGGCTTGTGTGGAAGAAATTTCTTTAGTTGGCAATAGCTATTATGTCAAACTAAGCATGAATTTTCCGGACAAATGTCACACCAAAGTCGACCTGGAGTGGCACATTCGATGCAACATTGTTCCATATACCATAAGGATAAAATCAGAGAGATTAGAGCCCACACAGAGGCATACCGACAATCCTTCTTTCCACGAACAATACGAGACTGGAATAGAAGGGAGAACCGATAGAGGTACTCAAGGTACACTCCGCCACACACCGTCAGGTGGCTTGCGGAGTATGGATGTAGATGTAGATGTAGATATAGATACTACTGTGAGGAATACAGAACTGCTACAAAATTCATCCCTGGCGCAAGGGAGACAACCTAAACTACACATACAGTCCCTTAGAATCTACTCCCATGATAAAATACCACAAGGTACAAGGAAACTAATCTGGGTAAATGTAGGAGCAGATCTGCCAGCGAGTACCTTGTGTGCAGTGGAACCGTATGCAGAAGATGAGGAAATGGACGAAGCGCAGTTTTTTTGCGTACCATTGTGTGTCGTATGTGCAAGAGGTTTACGGAAGCCAGGTGGTTCCCTTCATCATGTTATAATTGTGGTTCATTGGAGGTACAAGTATCACGAGCTGCAGTAGGGTACTGTAGGGGAAGATTTCAATAGAGGGACGAATATAGAGAATATTAAGCTGGGCCAGTTTCCAATTCAGTTTCACTGCAGCAGAAAGGGTCACAGAATGAAATTTTCGCTCTGCAGCGGAATATACGCTCGTATGAAACTTCCTGGCAGAGTAGAACTGTGTGTCAGACCGAGACTCGAACTCGGGACCTTTGCCTTTCGCGGAAAAATGCCCTAACACGGCTCACGAACCTTCCTCACTACTTTACTTCCGCCATTACCTCGTCTCCTACCTTCTAAACTCCTCAGAAGCTCTCTTGCTTGGAAGTTTGGGAGGAAGGAGACGAGGCACTGGTGGCAGTAAATCTGTGACGACGGATGGTGAATCTTGCTTGGATACCTCAGTCAGTAGAGAGCTTGCCCGCGAAAGGCGAAGGTCCCGAGATAGAGTCTCAGTCCAGCACACAGTGTTAATCTTCCAGGAAGTATCAGAATGTGTCACAATTACAGGGAAGTGATAGGCAGGAAATTGAATAGCTGTTGAAAGATTATGCGGAGTTGTTTAACCATCCTGAACAGACGCTAGCAAGTCCAATAATGCAGGATAGCATTTTTACTGGGACTGATCTATGAATGTACAAGAAACCATACTGAGTTGTAAGATCCCTTAATGGAACCAAATTTCCGTAAGGTTTCTCAGTTTAGCCACGATTTTAAAGAAAGTGGGAATCTGAAAAGACAAAAGAGAATCTGTTGTGTGACTGAAGGAATTTTTGACCCATACTAGTATCTGGATTATAAGAAACAGTTCATATTGTCAAGTGATACCTGCCTTAAAGTGCATTTTAAGCCAAGAAGTAGATAGAGCAGAGGAGTTGACAGTCTACGTTTTGAGGCAACTAAATGTTGCAGCAGTGTAACTGGCATGGCTTCCCATCCGGGACTGCGCTAGTTAACCTAATCTTTTCTGGATCATTTGGTGAATGGCACGTAGGATCTCCTCCTGCCTGTCTTCTTTGAATCTCTCACTGATATTGTCCCTCAAAGCGGATCTTGTCTTGCACTGGATATTTGGGAAGATGCAAGCAGCTGACCTTTGATTATAACTGCATGTGTGGGTAGTTCATTTACTTGAAACGTTGCATTTATTACTGAAGACTTTAAAACAGGTACATTTAATTAGTCTGGTATGATTCACCTCCAAAGTTAATGAAATTCGAGACTATGGTAAAACCGACTATCACAGAAGGACAAGCTCTGAGGATATCTTATCGCTGACTATCACAAAAGAACTGGCTCTGTGCACATTCTGTCGCTGACTGGTGAGATTGGTGCATAGCAAAAATCTCTTACACACTTCGTAAGACTTCGTAGCTATTTACACATTTGTCATAGTTCAACAAGATTCATTTGCTCATCGATTTAAATGATTTAGTGCAAAGTGGTATTCTCATATTAAATCTCTGATGACATTTAGACTCTTTCCAGTACGTGCACTGCCAAAGTGGACTTCGATAACTAACATCTAATAAAGAAAATTCTTAATTTTTCGCCGGAACGCCAGTGCTTCCCTTACATGTTCATCATCAAAGAAGATGTTTTCATGTGGCTCACGTACCTCTCCTCACTCCAATGACTCTCTACAGTACCATATGGTCCATTTGTCACCAATGCCTACACGAGAACGAGCTTCTAACTACGTGCTAACAAACTCTGCAGCATTGCTTAAGGTAGCAAATCACTTCTGCTAGCTGCAGATACCCATTAAAATGTGAAATTTAGAAAATAAAATGTTGTTCAAATCAAAAGGTCCCTCACAAGTTCTATGTTATCTTCAGTTGGTGAAAGAATCATTTATAAACAAGCTGCTCCACGACAAGAATATAAAAGGAATTACCAGGGCTTGTCGGGTATCAGTGATTATTTTACACTAGAAAAAGATAAATGGCTGTAAGGCATATACTTATTAGTGACTACCAGCTGAACATTCGCAACTATATACTCTATGCAGAATATCAGAGAAACTTAAGATACCGTTTGACATTGCCGATATTTTGCAACTACACTCCTGGAAATTGAAATAAGAACACCGTGAATTCATTGTCCCAGGAAGGGGAAACTTTATTGACACATTCCTGGGGTCAGATACATCACATGATCACACTGACAGAACCACAGGCACATAGACACAGGCAACAGAGCATGCACAATGTCGGCACTAGTACAGTGTATATCCACCTTTCGCAGCAATGCAGGCTGCTATTCTCCCATGGAGACGATCGTAGAGATGCTGGATGTAGTCCTGTGGAACGGCTTGCCATGCCATTTCCACCTGGCGCCTCAGTTGGACCAGCGTTCGTGCTGGACTTGCAGACCGCGTGAGACGACGCTTCATCCAGTCCCAAACATGCTCAATGGGGGACAGATCCGGAGATCTTGCTGGCCAGGGTAGTTGACTTACACCTTCTAGAGCACGTTGGGTGGCACGGGATACATGCGGACGTGCATTGTCCTGTTGGAACAGCAAGTTCCCTTGCCGGTCTAGGAATGGTAGAACGATGGGTTCGATGACGGTTTGGATGTACCGTGCACTATTCAGTGTCCCCTCGACGATCACCAGTGGTGTACGGCCAGTGTAGGAGATCGCTCCCCACACCATGATGCCGGGTGTTGGCCCTGTGTGCCTCGGTCGTATGCAGTCCTGATTGTGGCGCTCACCTGCACGGCGCCAAACACGCATACGACCATCATTGGCACCAAGGCAGAAGCGACTCTCATCGCTGAAGACGACACGTCTCCATTCGTCCCTCGATTCACGCCTGTCGCGACACCACTGCCAGATACACCATATCAGTGACCTCAGTAGTCATTACACATCGTGAGAGAGCAGAATGGGCGCTCCACGGAACTCATGGACTTCGAACGTGGTCAGGTGATTGGGTGTCACATGTGTCATACCTCTGTACGCGAGAATTCCACACTCCTAAACATTCCTAGGTCCAATGTTTCCGGTATGATAGTGAAGTGGAAACGTGAAGGGACACTTACACCACATAAGCGTACAGCCCGACCTCGTCTGTTGACTGACGGAGACAGCCGACAGTTGAAGAGAGTCGTAATATGTAATAGGTAAACATCTATTTCGACCATCATGCAGGAATTCCAAACTGCACCATGATCCACTGCAAATACTATGACAGTTAGGCGGGAGGTGAGACAACTTGGATTTCATAGTCGAGCGGCTGCTCATAAGCCACACATCACGCCGGTAAATGCCAACCGACGCCTCGCTTGGTGTAAGGAGCGTAACATTGGATGATTGAACAGTGAAAAAACGTTGTGTGGAGTGACGAATCACGGAACACAATGTGGCGACACAATGGCTGGTGTGTGTTTGCCGAATGCCTAGTGAACGTCATCTGCCCGCGTGTATAGTGCCAACAGTAAAATTCGGAGGCTGTGGTGTTACGGTGTGGTCGTGTTTTTCATGTAGGGGGCTTGCAACCCTTGTTGTTTTGCTTGGCACCATCACAGCACAGACCTATATTGATGTTTTAAGCATCTTTTCGCTTCCCACTGTTGATGAGTAATTCGGGTGGCGATTGCATCTTTCAACACTATCGAGCACCTGTTCATAATGCACGAGCTGTGGCGGAGTGGTTACACGACAATAACATCCTTGTAATGGACTGGCCTGCACTGAGTCATGAGCTGAATCCTATAGAACACCTTTGGGATGTTTCTGAACGCTGGCTTCGTGACAGGCCTCACCGACCGACATTGATACCTCTCCTCGGTGCAGCACTCCGTGAAGAATGGGCTGCCATTCCTCAAGAAGCCTTCCAGCACCTGATTGAACGTATGCAAGCTAGAGTGGAAGCTGTGATCAAGGCTAAGGGTGGGCCAACACCTAACTGAATTCCAGCATTACCGATGGAGGGCGCCGTGAACTTGTAAGCCATTTTCAGACAGGAGACAGGATACTTCTGATCACATAGTGTAGTATGGCTGCAGGACGTGTTTAGTCGATTACAAGCAGCAGGCTTAACACTTAGCTTGAAGAAGTGCCATTTCATCTTAAATGAAGTTCTTTACTTAGGTCATGTTGTTGGTCAGGATGGTGTGCAGGTCATCACCTAGTTCATACAAGTCACTTGCGCATTTTTTATCCATAATTTGGAGAAGGAATATAGTTCCTTTAGGTTTGGCTAATCATTACAAGAAATGTGTGTCGATATTTGCAATAAGAGTGAGACCCCTTATACAACTTCAGAATAGGGAGATAAAGTTTCTTTGAACACCAAATTGCAGAGAATCTGTTGTATGACTGAAGGAATTTTTGATCCATCACTTGTTTCTGGATTATAAGAAACAGTTCATATTGTCAACTGACACCAGCCTTAAAGTGCATTTTAAGTCAAGAAGTAGATAGAGCAGAGGAGTTGATGGTCTACGTGTTGAGCCAACTAAATGTTGCAGCAGAGAATTATCCTACCATGGAGAAAGAGATGCTCTACCTGATTTATGATACTACGTATTCTCATTGTTGTTTGCATGGCAAACGCTTCAAAGCTCTAATGGATCACACAGCGTTAAAGTACCATATGGACTGTCTCACTATCCATTTCAGCTGATTTGTTTTATGGCTTAGTAAATTTGACTTTCAACTGGTGCTCTGCCCTGAGAAATGTCACAGTAATGTAAATAACCTTAGTTGACAACTATGAGCAATAGAGTGTGGTGGCATTTCTCCAGAGAAGGTGCAGGGCATTAAAACAGACTGTAAGCAGCTTATAGCACAAACACAGTTCTATGACGATGATGAGATATTGTATAAACTAACCAACTATAGACGATGTATAATTGTGCCAACAAGTTTATGTGATGAGATACTAAGGCGGCCCACAGTTCTGTCATGGCAGAGTATGGAGGTTGGGAAACTATGGAACGACATGTCGCAAAAACTATTGGTGGCAATCACACAAGTGGGACATGGAGAAATATGTAAAGAACTTTGTATACTGTATGCTTAGTCATCAGTGACTACCATTCCAGAAGTTCCTCGGTACCAACCAACTACCTCAATAGCAGGTGATTGGTTTGGACATTCTTAGGCCTTTTGTGCAACCATCGGTGGGGAAATGGTAAGTTTTCACAATTATTGATCATTTCATACGTTATGTATTTACGATTGTTGTACTGAAGCAATAGGCATAGACCATAGACAGACAGTGGTTAGCAAACGAATATTGAAGTCTGAGACGTTGGAAACCATGATAACTGATCAAGATACTTATTTTATGTCACACCTGATGAAGCAAATACATTTGACCTTATGAATTCGGAAGTTACGGACAAGTGCACTGCACCCATGAGCTAAGAAGAAAACAGAGAGAATCTACAAGGGTATAGGTAAGATGTTGAGAAATTATGTGAAAAATCACATGCCATATACTGTCATGTGTAGTAGTGGGTAACAATTCAAAGGTGCATTGAAGTACAGGGCTGTCAGTCTATGGGGTGGTCTACAAACACAGTATGTTTTCCTCTTTTTAGTTGTGCAAATCACTTCCTGGGAAGGATACGTCAGGTGCCCATAATTTTGCAAAAGGTTTAAGAGGTGTGTTGTGTAAGGCATGTAAGGCTTATAAAAAAGCTGTATAGCAGTAAGAAGGTGTAGAAAAAGAGAAAGCGGATGTGTCTATGTTCCACATCGAACAATGGATGCTTTTAACTAACGATTAAATTCTTAATGGTATAACAAAGGAATTCATTTAACAGTAATAGGGCCCCTATCAGGTGATTGATATGACAACCCTGGTCAATACAAAATCACCACTTCTGCCATGTACTACTGTAGTGCACAGGGAGTAAGTTCGTACAGTTAAGGGCTATCCTAAAAGCACTCTTACTCTCACCAACAGTTTCCAAGAAAGAGAGAATAGAAGTGGTAAAAGAGAGGGGAAACCCAGCAGAACGAACACATTTCCCCTGCAATTACACCTACCTACTCATATGCCCTAATGTCACCATGTGGTCTATTATTATACTTACTAAGTGCTGATTCCAGTACTGTGTAATAAACTCTTACCTGGTAGCATAGGGGACTCTAAATTAGTTCGTATATTTGAATGGCCAGGACATTGTATCAGTCACCCTATTCCCCACAAAACTGATCTATATGATTATAGAATCTTGGTAGTTTGCCCAGTTTCGTGAACAGAAATCCGCATGTGACTGTCCTCGAGAAGTGTTTTCAAGACGAGTGGACTGTTTTCAAAGGGTGAAGTCACATAGGCTGTTTACAGTGACAGATCTGGTGACCAACATTTCCATGTGTTACGATCAGAGTCGCCTAAGAAACGCCCAACAAAAAAATGGTTCAAATGGCTCTGACCACTATGGGACTTAACTTCTGAGGTCATCAGTCCCCTAGAACTTAGAACTACTTAAACCTAACTAACCTAAGGACATCATACACATCCATGACCGAGGCAGGATTCGAACCTGCGACCGTAGCGGTCGCGCGGTTCCAGAGTGTAGCGCCTAGAACCGCTCGGCCACTCCGGCCGGCAAACGCCCAACACCTAGAAGTACAGAGTCAAGATTTGATAATCATAGGTACGAATTGTGACATATCGAGTCTCCCTTTCCTTTTCGACTGCCTGTCACCATCACAGCAACTACAATGCTGAATGTCATCTGATCCCTAATCTACCTGTCCAACTTTTCCTGTCGAGATACTGTTCAGTATAAATGTAGTCCACCTGAGTGCTTCCCTAGACGAAATGTTAGTTGCCCAGTATAATCGAATTTAGATAGAAAAATTATTGGGATATATAAAGCAAATAACGCAGAGAGCATTAACATCGAACCATTAAAACAGGAAGCTCTACGTCAGACACACTCCTTGTCCTGATCGTAATGGGCGCTGCCTATTACTACCGCAAGTATCAGGTCATCCGAATTACGCTTCCACTGTCCTGACCTAAACTAAAAATTTCTGAAACCATGAAGAAACAGCATAAAAACTGGAAAATTCTAACTGTGTTACTGTAAATAGGGTAGTTTTTAGCGTGACCAGTGTAAACAGGGAGCTAACGGCTCGATGAAAAGAGTGAAAAGTACAATAGTTTCTTGTTCAATTACAGAATGGAGTTCACAGGGCAGATTTCTTCAAAGAGAAAACAAACGTATTAGTATTGACTGGTGTAAGGACTCGTTGCTGTAATCTCATTGCTTGCAATAATCAAATAGCTCGAGTTTCCCCGCCGCACCTACCTCAGTACACTTGCACAGCCGCTAGTCAATAACCAACGGTACTACCGAAATGTGGGATGCTTCGGCAGCGTTGTGGCAAGAGACCAACATGACAACTGGGGTGTCTACTTGCCAACACGATTGACAATGGCGAGTATAAATACAGACATTTCGGCCAGCAGAAACACTGAGTTGGCTACCACTATGGAGCGAGCTAACACTAAGGTCCAGAAGACATCGTCGTTCATCAACCATCCGCTGGTGCAACCGTCTCCGTTCCTTTTTCTACGGAATCACCAGGCTTGGGAGTCCAGCCTCCCCACCCATGGGTGGAGGGTTAAACTGAGATCCACACAGCCGCCGATCCACTGTGCGTCTGCCGTCGCCAGCTTCCGCAGCCACACATTCAAACTGGGGTTTGCAACCTCGATGTTTACGCTTTCGCCGGCCGTGGTGGCCGAGCGGTTCTAGGCGCTACAGTCTGGAACCGGGCGACCGCTACGGTCGCAGGTTCGAATCCTGCCTTGGGCATGGATGTGTGTGATGTCATTAGGTTGGTTAGGTTTAAGTAGTTCTAAGTTCTAGGGGAATGATGACCTCAGAAGTTAAGTCCCATAGTGCCCAGAGCCATTTGAGCCATTTACGCTTTCGTTACTTGTCACGGCTGCGGCAGGCTACCAGCCCGTCTTGCTGGCAGCCCAGCAGTATCTGATCGGGGCACCAACTCCAAATGCAACTCAGCTGCCGGTCTAGAATGTTCACCACGCAAGGTTACTCCACTGAGCGTGCTGGCCGCAAACGATTGCATGACAGCCCTTCGACGCTGAGAACCGTGTGTTAGTCGTCGCCCCCCTCTCCCCACCCCCTCACCATCCCACACACACTGCTCCACCGTCCCCACATATTGACGTAGACTGAAGGCCACTGATGTAAGCTGGACTAAATAAATAAATAGACAAACTGACACGAAGCTGTACATGACCAGATTTTCCTCCTGCTCTCCACCAGAGAATCCCGAGCCCCTACGCTTGGTTTTAGTGAAAAAAAAAAAAGGCATTGAGTACCTTGTGGCGATGGAGAGCTAAATGAGAGCGTAACGGTGGTCTGAAATTCCACTGAGTGTTGAAGAAAGCGATTCTTCATTTCGAAAGTAGTGAGTGCAGTCGTTGTGACTGCCACTGATAGACTTAAATTTCTGTGGTAATGTCTTCATTTCTCTGCTCTGTGTGTTAAAAAAATTTGTAATAGACCTATTATTTAATGAGCACCATACTGAACAGACGTAGCTAATGTGAGACTGATTAACATATGCAGTATCAGGCAGTGTTTGACGACACACAATCAACTACAAAAACTAAGCGAAATGGAGGAAGAAATGAAAATTACAAGAAATGATTCAAACGGCTCTGAGCACTACGGGACTTAACTTCTGAGGTCATCAGTCCCCTAGAACTTAGAACTACTTAAACCTAAGTAACCTAAGGACATCACACACCGTAGCGGTCGCGCTGTTTCAGACTGTAGCGTCTAGAACCGCTCGGCCACTACGGCCGGCGTGGAAATTACAGTGCTGCCTTTTTATGACAGCTCCTTTGGAGAACACTAAGGCACCTATGTGTTCATTGAAAGTAACGTAGTTAGTCACTGCGACGATGTAAATGTTGGACGGTGTGTATCACAACGAGCGCTATACTTTATAGAGGAGGTACTGTTTTCCTTAAATCGTATATTTAGTAGTCAATTTGTCGAAAGATTAAATTACGATACTTAAACGATGGAGTGGAAAGTTAGGTGTCAGTGCGTTGATCCTTTCGAGTGTAGGCCTCTGTGGGCCTGTGCTAGCCCCGTTTCCATTAACTTTATGGTAGCTGTGTCATTTCCGACGAAGATGAACATAAATGACAGTACAGCAAACCCCGATGTAACAGTTGTGATTTAACTTTTCTTCACTGTGAAATATTTGTTAGAAAGACTCTTAAGTATGCCTATGTTCTTTTTTATCTCAGTAAATTCTTAGTAATTATCCATGAGAACTAAGTGTGTCATAACATGGTAGCCTGAAAAACCTTATTATGCATACGTCTTTGTTTTGTAGTGTTAGACCCTTAATTATCTTCCGACATGAGCCGCCTGTATTCCATAACGATGTGTCAGGCCGGATGAGATGAGAATTTATAGGCTATAAAAATGTCTCCTTCTTATAGCAGAGTTTGCATACAACCCATTTCTGCCAGAAAGCACCATTACCGAGCGAGTTTATTGCGCTTCACAAGATGTAATTAGCAGCGACAAGTATAACGCTCCCTAACACTCGGCGCGCAAGAGAAACGGAATGTGATATCTATTCAGGGATCAATAAACAATTCTGCAGCTGTTTGCGCCTACATAGGCACTCCATCCTAAGATTATTCTCGAACCAGAACTAGCAAAAGCCGGCCGCGGTGGTCTAGCGGTTCTGGCGCTGCAGTCCGGAACCGCGGGAATGCTACGGTCGCAGGTTCGAATCCTGCCTCGGGCATGGGTGTGTGTGATGTCCTTAGGTTAGTTAGGTTTAAGTAGTTCTAAGTTCTAGGGGACTTATGACCTAAGATGTTGAGTCCCATAGTGCTCAGAGCCATTTGAACCATTTTTTTTGAACTAGCAAAAAATATTAAATCTCGTATGTTTCCAATGTCATTGGAAAGTAAATATAGATGTCAAACAAAATACGAGTAAGAGCGATATTAAGCTGAAAAGCGTGTCATTTTGACACTTACGGTAAGCACAATTCCTAACTGCAAATGAGGAATCTTATGATGTTACAGAAAGCGAGGAGGAAAGTGTGTACATAACATGCTTCATGTGTATCGTAGCAAAAGAAAATACAAGACAAGCATGTAGTTTCTATTTCCGAAATGAGATTATTTTTGAAAAAATACACTCCTGGAAATTGAAATAAGAACACCGTGAATTCATTGTCCCAGGAAGGGGAAACTTTATTGACACATTCCTGGGGTCAGACACATCACATGATCACACTGACAGAACCACAGGCACATAGACACAGGCAACAGAGCATGCACAATGTCGGCACGAGTACAGTGTATATCCACCTTTCGCAGCAATGCAGGCTGCTATTCTCCCATGGAGACGATCGTAGAGATGCTGGATGTAGTCCTGTGGAACGGCTTGCCATGCCATTTCCACCTGGCGCCTCAGTTGGACCAGCGTTCGTGCTGGACGTGCAGACCGCGTGAGACGACGCTTCATCCAGTCCCAAACATGCTCAATGGGGGACAGATCCGGAGATCTTGCTGGCCAGGGTAGTTGACTTACACCTTCTAGAGCACGTTGGGTGGCACGGGATACATGCGGACGTGCATTGTCCTGTTGGAACAGCAAGTTCCCTTGCCGGTCTAGGAATGGTAGAACGATGGGTTCGATGACGGTTTGGATGTACCGTGCACTATTCAGTGTCCCCTCGACGATCACCAGTGGTGTACGGCCAGTGTAGGAGATCGCTCCCCACACCATGATGCCGGGTGTTGGCCCTGTGTGCCTCGGTCGTATGCAGTCCTGATTGTGGCGCTCACCTGCACGGCACCAAACACGCATACGACCATCATTGGCACCAAGGCAGAAGCGACTCTCATCGCTGAAGACGACACGTCTCCATTCGTCCCTCTATTCACGCCTGTCGCGACACCACTGGAGGCGGGCTGCACGATGTTGGGGCGTGAGCGGAAGACGGCCTAACGGTGTGCGGGACCGTAGCCCAGCTTCATGGAGACGGTTGCGAATGGTCCTCGCCGATACCCCAGGAGTAACAGTGTCCCTTATTTGCTGGGAAGTGGCGGTGCGGTCCCCTACGGCACTGCGTAGGATCCTACGGTCTTGGCGTGCATCCGTGCGACGCTGCGGTCCGGTCCCAGGTCGACGGGCACGTGCACCTTCCGCCGACCACTGGCGACAACATCGATGTACTGTGCAGACCTCACGCCCCACGTGTTGAGCAATTCGGCGGTACGTCCACCCGGCCTCCCGCATGCCCACTATACGCCCTCGCTCAAAGTCCGTCAACTGCACATACGGTTCACGTCCACGCTGTCGCGGCATGCTACCAGTGTTAAAGACTGCGATGGAGCTCCGTACGCCACGGCAAACTGGCTGACACTGACGGCGGCGGTGCACAAATGCTGCGCAGCTAGCGCCATTCGACGGCCAACACCGCGGTTCCTGGTGTATCCGCTGTGTCGTGCGTGTGATCATTGCTTGTACAGCCCTCTCGCAGTGTCCGGAGCAAGTATGGTGGGTCTGACACACCGGTGTCAATGTGTTCTTTTTTCCATTTCCAGGAGTGTATATATAAAGGAAGAGGACAAAATAGTTAATCAGAAATGTTTCACATTCTGGGAGCAATCTTTAGTTGACAAATACTCAGTTTGACTTAACGCTAAAAATTAATACAGAAATTATATCTCTCATTAGAGCTATTGCCAAGTATTTACAACTACATGTATACTGTGAAAGCTATATTGCAGTCCGTGGCGATGGGTACGTTTTGTACCAGTTTCACTTTCCACCTTTTCCGTTGCAGTCGAGAATGATGCATGGGAAGAACAGCTCTTAATAGTCCTCTGTACAAGCTTAGATGTTTCTAATTTTCCCTTAATGGTCATTTAGCGAGATACTCAGGACAGTGAAAAATTCGGACACACAGGCCTCGCAGGGTGATTCTTCACTTAGTAACAATAAAAAAATGTCTTTAATAAAATTTCGTCTAGTGCACGTTTAAGGCAGAAATGGGTATTAAAGAACAGCACTTGAATAGTTCTCTCATAATATTTATGACAACTACCTTCATTCCATACAAACAGAGCTGTCCAGCTAGTGCCAATATACTTCCACCTATAGCCGTGTACTTTGGATAGGAGTGACCGATGTTTTCACAGAGCCATGCAGGTGGTCGGTGGTAATTGTGAGTACCGTGAAAACTGACAATGGCAGCCTCTGTCAGAAAGTGCACTTTGTATTTCAGCTTCCCTTTCGAGCAGGTGCAACCAAAGACTGAGGAGATAGATCACTGATGTTACGTGTGTGTTACTTCCAGACTATCCTATAACTTATGTAAAACCCATAAGAATAAGTCAAATTTAATCGGAATGAATTAATCCTCAGAGGATAATGAAATGTGAATCTGTACCAGAGACTTCCAATACTTAAATACTTAGATTGCTGTTTCCCGTATTGAACTGGCTGCAGAGATAATGAGAAGCCACTGAGAAGGCAGGTAACCATAAACTGGACAGAGTCAGTCCCCCACCCTCACTCACAGAACGGCTGCTCGCTCATGTGAGAAGAAAAAAGTCCGATACGTGCAGAGTTTGGCCGGAATGTGGTATGAAAGGAAGCTGCCCTGGCGACGACCGTCCAGTAAAACAACGTAGATTACATCTCCCGGATGTGTAGAGGAAACATAGACTGTTATTAGTGATCTGTGTGGCCCCAGAATGCATACAGCCGAACGACAGAGTCCTGGAGTAGCTACCATTGTGGAGAGAATTTGTGAGCAGTCAAATTTCGCTGAAAAACTCAAGCTTCTAAATAATATCTTCGAAACTGGAGTGGAAAGAGGAAGTTTAGAGATCCTTTGAAAATCGTGGGGTGCCGATACCCCGCCCAGGTGCTGCAAAAGTACGTAGTTAAAGGAAATATAAAAATGGTTACCAATGGTCCATGTACACAATTTAGAAGTGATAGTAACGAGTGCCACTGTGCCCACAGAGGTCCTTTCAGATGGATAGTGCACTAAAGTAGAAAGAGAGTGGGAATAAGTGGGACATAGTTAGTAGTCCAAAGACTAACAAGTTGTTAACTGGTTAATAGAGATGTACACATTCGGCTTATAACCAGCACATGTTTTCCCGTTACTCAGGCAGGCAAGCTGCCGCAAGTTACCAGTCGAACTGCTTTACTCGTGTCTGAGCCAATATACGCCTAACAAAAAAGGGCTAAGGGAATCGATTGGATGCATGTAGGTTGATGTGGGTTGTCAAATCATTCCCTTGAATTGTCCAGAATGTTCTTCAAACCAGTCGCGAACAATTACGGCCCGATGGCAAGGAGCATTGTCATCCATAAACATTACGTCATTTTTGGGAACACACTCATGCCCGAGGGACGACTCGGTCCCGGTGGAGGTTTGAGTCCTCCCTCGGGCATGGGTGTGTGTGTGTGTGTGTGTGTTTGTCCATAGGATAATTTAGGTCAAGTAGTGTGTAAGCTTAGGGACTGATGACCTTAGCAGTTAAGTCCCATAAGATTTCACACACATTTGAACATTTCTTTTGGGAACTAGAAGTCCATGAATGGTTGCAAATGGTCTCCAAGTTCTCCAGCATAACTATTTACAGTTAAATATATGTTCAGTTGGATCAGAGGATCCAATCCATGCCATATAAACACATCCCACATCATTATGGAGCCACCAAAAGCTTGTTGACAACATGGGTCCATAGCTTCGTGAAGTCTGCACCACACTCGAACCCTACCATCAGCTTTTACCTACTGAAATCGGGGCTCATCAGACCAGTCAACGGTTTCCCAGATGTCTAGGACCAACCTATATGGGCACGAGCCCAGGAGAGGCGCTGCAGGCGATTACGTGCTGTTAGCAAATGTACTCGCGTCGGTCGTCTGCTGCCGTAGCCCATTAACGCCACATTTCGCCTCACTGTCATAACGGATACGTTCGTCGTACGTCCCACATTGATATCTGCGGTTATTTGGCTCAGTGTTGCTTGTCTGTTATCACAGACAGCTCTACTGAAACGCAGCTGCTCTCGATCGTTAAGTGAAATTTGAAAATTTGTGGTAAGTTCCTACAGGACCAAGGTCGTCCAAAGACTAACAAGTTGTTAACTGGTTAATAGAGATGTACACATTCGGCTTAACTGACGCTAAGGACAACACAGACATCCATGCCCGAGGGAGGGGGGGGGGGGGGCTAAGTGAACACTGTCGGCCACTTCGGGTAATGCCTGAAATTTGGTATTCTCGGCACACTATTGACATTGTGGATCTCGGAATATTGAATTCCCTAAGGATTTTCGAAATGTAATGTTCCATACGACTAGTTACGACTACCATTCCCCGTCCAAAGTCTTTTGGTTCCCAACGTGCAGCCATAATCTCGTTGGAAACGTTTTCACATGAATCACCTGAGTACAAATGATAGCTCCGTCAATGCACTGCTTTTTATATCTCTCCTATGCGATGCAACCTCCATCTGTATATGTGAGTATCGCTATCCCACAACATTGTCATCTCTAAGTATATATTCATTTTGGGTCATTGTGGCTTAGAAAAGAATGCGTTTTATTTACCATTTTTTCCCTTTCCGGCGTATTTTACTCTTATTTATTTATTTCGATATGAACGGTTTTCTCTGTAACACCACTTTCTTTCGACTAGTACTGTGTATTCTCAATTCGAACGTCACCTCTAATATATGATTCCTATGGTTAACATAACCATGTTTGAAAGTCGAAATCCTTTGCATTTAAGAACCTGAAGAAATCTTCTCTACTTCAGCTCCGAGTAAATTAAGGTTTTGGAAGCCTAATTTCGATACGTGTTTTTCAGCCAGATCTCAATCCAATTATAGCAATTTTAATTATTTTTTCCAGGATGTGTACTGAGGGTTCGTTGAATACATTTTGATTGAGCAAAACAGTTCATCATGAATTCCACAGATGTATTTTGGAAAACACGAAGTTCATTTGTCACATATTAATCTAAGAAGTACATATTTGAAAGAAGAAACTTTTCTGTCATACCAAGCTTTCTTCGCACTATGTTGCATACCGCCAGAATGTAGCTTATAATATCCACTGAGCCATATACTTTTCCTGTTTCAATCAATGATTGCCCTAAATTTAGGAAACCTGTATACTGCCTAGAGGCCTCAAGTCCTTAGCAGACATTTCCACACACTTGTCATTACGAGACACCAACCCTTTATTTGATGTTGTCTCATAAACAGACGAAAACTTTTCCTACGCTTGACTTGGGCTATTTTGTGAATGGTACATATTCCGGAACTGTTAATTTCTCCTCAATCTCCTTTCAGTTTGGTTTGTTAAATTTGCTGCTCCGCCTGTTAAGATAGCTGAGTTGCAGTGAAACTACCTACACTGACATACCTGACTATTCTGTAGTCACGTTGGATTGAAAGCGCAAGCTGTTGTCAGGTTCAGTAGGTTGCACTGGTCCTGTGAAGGTTTCCAGACTTGCGGAAACACAAGTTGGCCTACTTTAACCACTGTGTTTTAGTACACATGAACTCTTGTGTCTCCGTTGGGGCAGGTTCAGCTGCTTTAATGGTTGCGGCGAAGGTATAGGCAGGCAGGCTGGAAGGAGAATTTGTGCACTTCTGCTGGTTAAGCACCGAAAATGCGGATAAGGGAAGAAGTCCAGCGTCTCGTAAGATATCATTTTACTGAACGTGACTCACCCGAATTGGTATTCAGTCAATTAAATATTAAGCAACTTCGAGAAACACAGCTCACAAAGTTTTCCTGGTCAGAGTCCCTCGCCAGATAGCCACTTCTCAGGCAGGTGTCTCGTTGGGTAGATTTCTTACTTCAGCATCTTGACCGGAGACTTGTTCTCGTCTAGTTTTCACTTCAAGATGACGTTTACAGGCTTTCTGGGACGAGAGGCTGCCATCCAGCTGGGTTGAAAATAAACACAGAAGCGTTGTCGGTGCTGCGTTAATGACTGATTTTGCAGCCACATCTGCCGCAGATTATGGGTATCGTGAGATCCAGCTGCAACAGCGAAGCGAACATTAGGTAACGGGAATAGTTGCCAACGCATATCCCTCAGTACCTTTTTCTATCTCTTGGCACTTTCTTCAGCAACCACTATACTACACTCCTGGAAATGGAAAAAAGAACACATTGACACCGGTGTGTCAGACCCACCATACTTGCTCCGGACACTGCGAGAGGGCTGTACAAGCAATGATCACACGCACGGCACAGCGGACACACCAGGAACCGCGGTGTTGGCCGTCGAATGGCGCTAGCTGCGCAGCATTTGTGCACCGCCGCCGTCAGTGTCAGCCAGTTTGCCGTGGCATACGGAGCTCCATCGCAGTCTTTAACACTGGTAGCATGCCGCGACAGCGTGGACGTGAACCGTATGTGCAGTTGACGGACTTTGAGCGAGGGCGTATAGTGGGCATGCGGGAGGCCGGGTGGACGTACCGCCGAATTGCTCAACACGTGGGGCGTGAGGTCTCCACAGTACATCGATGTTGTCGCCAGTGGTCGGCGGAAGGTGCACGTGCCCGTCGACCTGGGACCGGACCGCAGCGACGCACGGATGCACGCCAAGACCGTAGGATCCTACGCAGTGCCGTAGGGGACCGCACCGCCACTTCCCAGCAAATTAGGGACACTGTTGCTCCTGGGGTATCGGCGAGGACCATTCGCAACTGTCTCCATGAAGCTGGGCTACGGTCCCGCACACCATTAGGCCGTCTTCCGCTCACGCCCCAACATCGTGCAGCCCGCCTCCAGTGGTGTCGCGACAGGCGTGAATGGAGGGACGAATGGAGACGTGTCGTCTTCAGCGATGAGAGTCGCTTCTGCCTTGGTGCCAATGATGGTCGTGTGCGTGTTTGGCGCCGTGCAGGTGAGCGCCACAATCAGGACTGCATACGACCGAGGCACACAGGGCCAAAACCCGGCGTCATGGTGTGGGGAGCGATCTCCTACACTGGCCGTACACCACTGGTGATCGTCGAGGGGACACTGAATAGTGCACGGTACATCCAAACCGTCATCGAACCCATCGTTCTACCATTCCTAGACCGGCAAGGGAACTTGCTGTTCCAATAGGACAATGCACGTCCGAATGTATCCCGTGCCACCCAACGTGCTCTAGAAGGTGTACGTCAACTACCCTGGCCAGCAAGATCTCCGGATCTGTCCCCCATTGAGCATGTTTGGGACTGGATGAAGCGTCGTCTCACGCGGTCTGCACGTCCAGCACGAACGCTGGTCCAACTGAGGCGCCAGGTGGAAATGGCATGGCAAGCCGTTCCACAGGACTACATCCAGCATCTCTACGATCGTCTCCATGGGAGAATAGCAGCCTGCATTGCTGCGAAAGGTGGATATACACTGTACTAGTGCCGACATTGTGCATGCTCTGTTGCCTGTGTCTATGTGCCTGTGGTTCTGTCAGTGTGATCATGTGATGTATCTGACCCCAGGAATGTGTCAATAAAGTTTCCCCTTCCTGGGACAATGAATTCACGGTGTTCTTATTTCAATTTTCAGGAGTGTATTTCCGTGAATGTAATTGTTTTGTCATGATTCGCTTCCTGGCCCTTGTCCAGGTTTTCCATTGCATTAGCTTGTAACTTTCAATGAATGTTAAACGACCTGTTTATTGCGAGTTTAGTTACATACACCTGTAATAAACAGGTTTCATTGAGATCTTTGTCTAATTTCGTAGTCAGGCAAATTCATTTATCACTATTGTGATGGGTGACGATAAATTTATGTCAGATATAGTGGGCAATTTCAGATACTTAATTAAAGAATCAGAACAAAATATTTCACCCACAAGTCACTCGACAGAGTGTAAGCTTACACTGAAGGGCAGATAGGATGAGTTCGGAGAAAACGAAATTCTTGGTACCTACTATGATATTACGTCAACGACCTTGCCGTAGTGGTAGCACCGGTTCCCGTCAGAGCACCGGAGTTAAGTGCTGTTGCGCTTGGCTAGCACTTGGACGGGTCACCGTCCGAGTCTGCCGAGTGCTGTTGGCCAGTAGGATGCGCTCAGCCATTGTGAGGCCAGTTGAGAAGTTACTTAACTGAGTAGTAACGACACCGGTAACGAAAACTGGCAACGGCCAGGAGAGCGATATGCTGACCACGTGCCCCTCCATATCCGCATCCGGTGACGCCTCAGGCTGAGGATGACACGGTGGGTGGTCGGTACCTTTGGGCTTTTACGGGCTGTTGGGAAGGCGATTTTTTAAATTTTTTTGAAGTATGATGCTATAAGCTTTTCGGTGTTTATTATGTTAACGTACGACGAAAGCTCCGAGAGGCTGTTACAGAGTTCCATCACGTAAGCGTGACGGTGCCTAAGAACCATGATAGTACATAAATTGCTATTAGAAGTAATGTATCTCCTCTGGTACAATACAGAGAAGTCTGTTAATTAACAATGTGGAAACAGAACGTAACAGATTTTTTAATGTCGGTGAGAGTCACGTGTACATATTGTAAGAAACAAAGCGTTGATATAATATGATGGGCAGCCTCGTGCATATGCATATGGAGCAATCGATCACCTACGTCAACAGTTTACGCAGCGTATAGCTATATTGCGTGCAACCTCATATCAAACGACTCATGTCGTGATTAGGAGAGACACCATATGAAAAAAAAAATCTGTGGAGAATGTGTATCACACCTTCGTAATAAGGAAATTCAGGTTTAACTGAAAAGGTTACTGGCGTGTGACAGCTACAATCGAACTTCAGTGAGGACGGTGGCACAGAAATTAAGCTCCTGTTGGAAGTGAAATAGAAAACAAGAAATTAAGATGAAGCTAGGTAACTTAGGACTATACTCCACAGGCCGCGTGATGGTGGGCGCCGGAGGATACTTCTGGAACCAGTAAGTGCTGCCCCCTTCCCTTTTCTATTCGGGAATGGCGCATAGGAAGAACGATTATCACTAAACCTCTGTAATATCTCTAATATAAGGAGTTATCGCGTTGCGGTCATTTTTCGAGACGTGAGTGGGAGGATATAATATATTGTCCTACGCTTCTCGGCACATACACTCCCGGCATTTCAGTGGTAAACTACTCTGTGATGCACAAAGTCTCTCTTGTAGTGCCCACCACTGGAGTTTTTTAATCACATCTGTAGCCCTCTCGTGCCGGCTAAACGTACTTGTGAGTGCTCTTCGTTCTTTTTCCTCTCTCTTATATTAGTCCTACGTGGTAAGGGTCTCAAAGTGATAAGCAATACTTAAGAATCAGTCGAGCAAGTGTTTCGTAAGTCATTTCTTTCGTGGATGAGTTACATTTCCTTAAAATTCTTCCTATGGACCTCAGCCTTGTATCTGCTTTTCGCTTTATTTGTTTTATGCGGTCATTCCACTTAAGGTCGCTCTGGATGATTACTCCTAGATGTTTTACGGCTGATACTGTTTCCAGAAATCTGTCACCAATGGTGTAGTTGTACAGCAGCGGATTTCTTCTCCCATCTATGGGCGATATGTTACATTTATTTATGTGCAGTGTCAACTGCTAGTGCCTGCATCATTCATCAAAGCTCTTCAGGTCCTTTTGGAAACCGCTGCAGCCTTAAGGCTTTGATACCTTCTCGTAGACAACCGCATCATCTGCAATTAGGCCTATGGAGCTTCAGACATTACCTACTACACCATTTATAAACACTGCAAACAGTAACACTCATATCTCACTTACTTGGGGTATTTATGAAATTATCTCTTAATCTGTCAATTTTGATACGTTAAGAGCGACGTGTTGAGCTCTCTCTCTACAAGGACGTTGAATCCAGTCGCAAATCTGATCTGATAAAAAATGGTTCAAATGGCTCTGAGCACTATGGGACTCAACATCTTAGGTCAGAAGTCCCCTAGAACTTAGAACTACTTAAACCTAACTAACCTAAGGACATCACACACACCCATGCCCGAGGCAGTATTCGAACCTGCGATCGTAGCAGTCCCGCGGTTCCGAACTGTAGCGCCAGAACCGCACGGCCACCGTGGCCGGCTCTGATCTGATACTCGGTAATCTCATGGTTTTCTTTTTCACTACATGGCAACACGGGGCGATGTCAAATGGCTTCTTGAAGCCTAGTAACAGGGCATCAACTAGAGCGCTGATGCCTATACCGTTGTGGTTATCAAGGAGGAACAGAGCAAGATGAGTTCCCCACGATCTCTGTTTGTGGAAACCTCGTTGATTTTTAGCGGAGATTTTCGTTCGCCGAACACGTTGTAATACTTCAGTATAAAACATACTGCATAATTCTACAACAGAATGACAGCATCGATATAGGCCTATAATTATGTTCTTCTGTCCAATGACGCTTCTTAGGAAATGGAATGATCTATTCAGTCACTGGGTACCCTTAGTTGCTCCAGTGACCTACGATAAACTGCTGCTAATAGGGAAGCAAGTTCCTTCACATAATATGTGTAGAATCTTACTAGTATCTCCTCTGGTCCTGATACCTTTCACTACTAAGGTACTATAGTTGGTTTTCTGTACCGCTGTCTCTTACCTCAATATGTGTCATTTTGACGTTCGTACGACGATTGAAAGTAGAGACTGTATTGTTATCTATCGCGGTGAAACAATTTCGGAAGATCCCAGTTTCTTAGCTGCATGAAGACAACTAGCACAGTTGCCTCAGGTGTCACATCGTATCAATTATCCTACCACTGGAAGTCCTTAACTTATCAGTGGAATTTGATGCACTGCCCGATGTGTATCGTGGTTAGAATTGGTACTGCCCTCCTTCTAGCGGTATTCCTTTCCATGGATAATGATGTCTTAAATGTGATATTCCCACAATGCGCTTGATACCGTGGATCAATGACGCTCGATGTCAGAAAAACTGCGACTGCAGAATGTTCGATGTGTTCAGGATAAACATAGCTCATGTCACATTAAAACTCTACTTTATTCACCATATCGCTGTTTCTTCATCGAATGATATAAGCAAAGCAATAAGAAGATAATGAAAGAATTCTCAGCACTTTTGAAACATTTAACAGCGTACACTGGCTGGCCCCACATCATGATCTCTACTGCACGAATTTCCTGCTACCCGTGAATTCACACACAATTTTAGACGACCTATATGTGGTGTACAATCGTTTACTATTAGTTAAAATTTTAGTTACGGCACCAAAAATACAAATGTCACTTCTCCACGCTGAATTACAATAGAACATCGATTTGCAGCATATGACATAGTATGCGTGGAGGAACTCATAGTTACACTGCCTGAGACAGTTTCTCTTAAATAGCCTCTGTCCTAAGAAATAATCACTTCCAAGCTTGCTCAGACCGTGTGGAGAATGAATTTTGAAAACGGAACACTTAAGGGCCTTCTCTTCTACATTGTTTAACCTGTCAATAATTGTGTCCTGCTGAAATCCGTCTAATTTATCAACGGATCCATTTCTCAGAATCGAAAGTAATAACAACAGGGATCATGCGAATAATCAGTAATTACTGCATAAAATTGAAGCTAAAATGAAATCTGAGAACAAAAACTTCGGAATGTCATATCAGCAAGATATATGCGAACTTCCATCGGCTTAAAATACTCAAAGACCATATAATGCGATGTAACAATCATATCCCAAAGAATCTCACCAACACGTTTGGTATGTCCCTTAACTACCAACAGCTCCATCTTCAGATAATAAGCGTCGCATCTCCTACAACGTTTGCATGGAACGTTTTTGGGAACCACTGTAAACACTACAAGAAGAACAGCATTGTCCTCGATTCATTTATTAGTTGAATGTAATTCACCCTTACAGCTTGACAGTTCGCACATCCTCCTATTGTAAACTTTGGCATAGACAAGAGGTATTAATTGCACCCGATTTTCTTCTGACTATCCTTTATCATTGTTTCTGATGTCTCGGCGTAAATAGATCATGCCACATAAGAAGACAATACTCGTCTCGAGATTGCTGACAAGAAAGCTGATTAATGAATCTTCCTCGATAATTGATCTCGTAGATTAGCCTACAGAATCAACATGAGCTTTCAGGTGGAGAATTCAACTACGTGTCAACTTCTAAATCAGAGTTATCAAATTTATCACAGCAACATTTCGTACAGGCCTATAACACAGCTATTCAACTTGCGGTATCATCGAGGTCCAACCTAGCTGGAGTCTAATATGGAACAGGATGGTATGTCACTGTCCTTCATAGTTGCGATTAGAAAGACTCTGCCCTCTGTGTTTGTAGTAAAGTAGCACAAACAGTAAAAGATATTATTCCTTCTCCCGGATCTTGGAAGACCATCAGGCAACTCGTGAAGCAGTTACGAGATTAGAAAATGTGAACACTGAATAAATGAGCTTTTACGTCACAATACGAGTTTAGTTTTACCGTGTGAACTCAACGTAACAGAGTCAGCACTAATGGCGTGTTAATAAAGCAGCTATTGACAGCGTGAAATCACAAATGCTAATTATCTAATAATGAATTTTCTCTTATTTATTTTACAAGACAGTATCGATCCCTTAAATTTATCCTTTATCATCTTGGAATTTTTCTTATTTGTGTTTCAGTTTTTATGGTTGTAGAAAAACCACTAAACGCTAAATAATCAAAGTTTGGAGTAAAACCGCTGTTTGAAGAGACAGTGTTAATCTACACTATGGATATGGAAGGTCAAACATGGTTAACTTACTGATTACTAAATAATTTTTTCACAATGGTTATTCTGCATAATTTTGTCACAATCTGATCGAAAATAAAACATAAAAGCAAAAATGAAGCATGAGATACAAGTTAAAAAGATCTGTATTTTTGCAGTTCGCGGTGGTACAGCATATTATCAACGAGGAACACACCTTCGATTTTGAACAAACGAAGAAGTTGTGCAGCGCCAACGGGTTCTGGGACTCAATCGTCAAAGAGGCTGTAGAAATACGTCTGCACAACAACCTAATGAACTTGGATACAGGATTTCAACTCATACCAGCCTGGGATCCCATTGCGAAAATACGACAGGAATGCTCTGTTCTGAAGGCGGCGACGTCCACGGACAAAATACGCAAACACCAGGACTCGACGGCTGTATCAGGGCCACGCCGCTTTCCCCCACCAGCGGCCACTATCCCACACAGGCGGCGCAGCACCCTCTTCCGTAAGCACATGATTAGTCCACACACAGAAGAGGTCAGCAGTCCAACGGCTATATAGATATGCAGAACACAGCTTCGTGACATTTCGCTTGAAGATGATGAAGATGATGGGAAAGAAACTCACTGAAACGTGCGACTAGACGACGCCACCACTCGTCTAGCCACCCGAAAAGATTTAATCATTTGAACAGCCCAAGAGAGTCTACAATGAATAATGATTGCAGTCATAGTATGCGAATCACGGGTTTCCCTAAACGTACTGCTATTGTGTCTACATATTGTAGTTAGCGCCTGGACAGTAATACACCACGTTCATTTTGTCCTTTATTGGCGGGTCTGTAAGCAGTTCACAGCTAAATTCGTTAGCTGAGAAACAATATTATGCTTGTGAATACAATGAAAGGAGTGTGTAATTCAGATGGCGTTCTGGATAACTTCGTAACTAATCAAATATCTATCACTTTGTAGTAACGAACTGGAACTTAAATTATCTCTAAGAAAGACTCAAGCACCTGATCATAATATGACCACACGACCAAGAGAAAGCATTGCCAACAATGATATGTCAGAATGGCAAGAATTAAGTACCCAGAACACACAAAATTTATAATATCAAGCCTAAAGCACAAAAACACCCGATATCAGTATTACACATGATTATCTCACCTAGAAAACTGAAAATGCGGGGAATATTTTTATTTGTTCGACAGCCAAGAATCATTCATTGCGCGCAGCGAATCTTCGCCACCAGTTTCAGCATTCACTTCACGTTATCCCCAACATAAGTACGACTGTCGCATCAATTACTTCACTGTACCTGCAAATAAAGAAATAACCAGTATTAATCAAAATTGTTACTAATAGTAAATAGTCAGTTGTCAATAAATACTTATTAAAACTAAGAGAAACTGTAAAACATCTCCATTTTGGAGGATTGAGGGAAAAAACTTTATATCATTATTATGGAATGCTGATTATTTTATCTGTTCTCTTAAATCACACTGTGGGCTACAAAGCTGAACCTGAGGGAACTGGCTGTATCTACAGATAAGATGATGGTATATTGGTGAAACGTTGTTCTCTTCTTAATAGCTAACATTAGTAATCTTTCGGGTTTTTCCAAAGTAGAATCTACTAAACCAGATTTAATATTTATGGCATATTTCATTGGTTCCTAGAGGAATAAGGACATATTGATAACTTAAACAAACAGAATTGATTTTCCGCAATAATATTAAATTAAAAGTTCGGTATGAACCGGCTTTCTGCTCCGTAACAAATTATTAAATAAATGCTATTATGGAGTATTGAGGTTATCAAACCAAATTTAATTTGTAAATGCGAAAAACAACCGTAAATAGGATATTCAACAATTCCCAAGCTTCTCTGAATAGACACAAAAACATTCGCAGCGGCATCGTTTGTTTTATTGTTCAAGAATCGTATCATGTGAAATCTCGAAACTGAGCAACACATGAAATGACACGAATAATGTCATTGGTACTATTTCAGTATGTGAAGCAATGCCTACATTAGACGCATTTCGGTTTAATATGTCTTCGTATCGTTTAAAAGGCGCAAAGGAAAATTCTCAAATATATAGCGAGAGTGTAAAGTACCTTAATGTAACAGAGCGGCAGCACCTATATAACGTGTGTGTGAATGGAGACAAGACAGCTGTCACATATGTAATAAGGAGGAAGCTGTAGTATTTGTTCAGCAGTGAAGTCACCGTTATTAGCTGTACTTAGGGGGCAGTCTGTTTGTGGTTTGTGAGTATTTCAAACATTTTCTGTAAGTGTCAGTTCCGCACTTGAAAAATTTTCGTTCAAAAATTAAAAAAAAATGGTTCTAATGGCTCTGAGCACTATGAGACTTAACTTCTGAGGTCATCAATCCCCTAGAACTTAGAACTACTTAAACCTAACTAACCTAAGAACATCACACACATCCATGCCCTAGGCAGGATTCGAACCTGCGACCGTAGCGGTCGCGCGGTTCGAGATTGTAGCGCCTCGGCCGGCTACGAAAAGAATGACCTAATAGAGTTTGGAGATACTTACGGTTCATGGATTTCAAATCTATATAAGCGAGAGGTAATGCACAAAGATTTTGAATACTTTTTTATTTATTCTTTTATTGTTTTGCATGCTCCCTCCGAGAAACTAGTTCTAGAATTAGAGACTGGTTCGAATGCCGTTATTTATACTTTGAAATATTTCAGTGAATCACTTGTTATACTACTACGGACACTCGTATGCCATGTTCCCAGATTTTTTTAGTCAATATGCACTTCCAATAATATATATTGTAAGTCGTGTCCATTGTGCAATACTATGCAGCGTTTTCAACAGTATGGCAGTGAACAACCACGTGTGCACACCACCGAGACAGGTATTACAATGAATGAGGGTCGTACTGTGCAGTCAGAGGTCTACATAGCCATAAGTCTGAAAATTCGTGGCCAGTGATAACGAGTTCTTCGAAAGCACTGAGACATGTAATTGAGGGAATAAAAGGGGAAAGTAAGTAATAAAAATGAAAAAGTAAAAGGTAATGTAAGGAGCGTATCTGGGAAACAAAAGCAAATTTGGGACATGAAAAACAAATTGGGTAGCCTGAACTATATACTCAATGCGTTGAGTACAAAATTTAGTAACATAAAAAAAATAATCAGAGAATTATACGAACAGTTTAAAGTACATGAAAGTTTTTCTGGGAATTAATATTAAAATTTCGGACGTATTAACGCGATTAAGAGAAGAGGTAGAATCCACATAAAAGAAACTTGAAAGAGAAATTGAGACACACCAGAGAAAGACTTCAGAACCGGAGTGAGAGAGAGAATTTCTGTGTCACGAAGTAGAAGGATAGCGTTAGCACAGCTCTCGTAAAAGTGAACGAAAACTAGTCACTTGTAGAAACAGATATGGAGACAGAGGGAGAGCAGAAGGAATTATAATACCAAACCACGGACTGTGTTAAATAACGTTACCATAGGTCAGGTAGTACCTGTTTCCATTTCTCTCATGGGCGAAGGCCACCTACAAGCCCAATTATAGTGAAAATATACATCATGTAATCGATTTTTTGGACGATTTTATTATAGTATTGAATGAGGCGGTAAAAATAAAATTTATCACGTGTAGTACTGTATTACAGAGAGTCTGTCTTCCTACAAGAGCAGATTGTTTTTTATTTTAATTATAGGAAAAAACATGTTTTGTCACCTTCAGTGGGTTTGCTATTTCTGAAATCTATGTACACTTTCTATGCAGTTTGGGAATATGTCGACGTCAGATTTTCTGTTGTTTAGATTACGTAAGTAATTTACATATTTCGTTACGAGTGCGCTGTGGCTGGCAACAGAAATCAGATACCTACCTATAACAACATAACATGTCATCAGCAACACAGTGATATTAGGGCAAAGTCTAAGTTGAATTTTTGTTTAAAATATAACCTAGAAGCTATGTACTCCGATAAAATAGTTGCATATGACCCTTTTTAATGCTTACAATTGCTGTAGCTGACCTGTTCTCAGTTGTTCTTCGTTATTATCTGTCTGCTAAATGTGGTGGTGTTATTGCTTGGATGTTAAAAGTGACCTGTTGGAATCGGTAAAATTTCGTAAGGTTTTGGTTTGGAAGGCTGCTTGGTGTGGTTTCTATTTATAGACTTTGTTGCGAATCTGTAACAGTGTT
This sequence comes from Schistocerca cancellata, assembly GCF_023864275.1. Lineage (NCBI taxonomy): Eukaryota > Metazoa > Arthropoda > Insecta > Orthoptera > Acrididae > Schistocerca > Schistocerca cancellata. The sequence continues at coordinate 619,988,059 of NC_064629.1, forward strand.
TACTTACGTTTACCGTGCTCATTGGCGAATTGAGGTTGTTACTATGCTGCTGTGGCTTACACACGCTATTCACTGTGCGTTTACGTATCAGATATGCTGTTGACAGTCGTTTGTTTACTTTTTTGTTTCCGATTTTCGGTCACGAAGTTTCAATTTGTTCAGATATCGTTTGTTTGTTCATGCACGCGCGCTTGTGTGCGTGTGCGTGTGTGTGTGTGTGTGTGTGTGTGTGTGTGTGTGTGTGTGTGTGTGTGCACGCGCGTTCGCTTGTACGTGTGCATGCGACTTTGATGTATGTTATGTGATTGTTCGCTTACAGCATTGAGCAATGTTCCGTTGTAGACTACTGTTTGATTATACTTTTTTACTCTGTATGATAGGTATTTAAATAAAGTAATCTTCTTCTATTCTTAATAACTGGTACAAATGACTACTGTGTTTTCCGATCTGGAGGTCTGTTTCTATGTCACTAGGGTGATGGTTGTTTCCAGGGAGGTGATCTGTGAATGTGGAGTGTGAAATGTCGCTTTTCTACACTGCAAGAAGAATTTGATAAGGCACTGATAGACGAAAGTCGAGAAAAGGCCGCTTGAATTACTGTTATTCGTGGGAGAGTGTGCCACGACAGAAATATTCCATCTGGTTTGCAGGACGGATGACACAGGTGGAATACATTCAGACTTAAAGAAGACTGTAACGGTTCCGATTCCAAAGAACGCAGGTGCTTACAGGTGTCAATATTTCCGAGTTATCATTTTGATATGTCATGATTCCAAAATACTGACGCGAATTATTTACAGAATAATGGAGAAGCGGATAAAATTTGAGCACAGGAAATAGAAACTTTGTGTTCTGGAGAAATGCTGAAAGGTGCGAGGCAGTACTGACCTTACGACTTATCTCGGAAGATAGGTTAAGGAAAAGCAAGCTTACATTCATAGCATTTGAATACTTTGAGATGCCTTCTGAAAATGTTGACTGGAATACTCTCTTTCAAATTCTGAAGGTAGGAGGGGTAAAATATAAGGTGCGAAATACTATTTGCTACTCGTAAGGAAACCAGATGGCAGTTCTAACAGTCGAATACCATGAAAGGGAAGAAGTTGTTGAGTAGAGAGCGGGACAGGGTTGTACCCTGTCACCGATGTTATTCAGTCTATACATTGAGCAAGCAGTAATGGAAATCAGAGAAAAACTGGCGTAGGCGTTAAGGCACAGAAAGAAGAAATAAAAACTTTAAGGTTTGCCGACGCAATTATAATTGTATCAGAGACTACAAAGGTCTTGGAGGATCAGTTGAATTGGAAAATAAACATCAACATAAGCGAAACGGGAGTAAGGGAATGCAGTCGAATTAAATCAGGCATCGCTGAGGAAATCAGATGATATACGGACACATTGAAAGTAGTAAATGAGTTTTGCCATTTTGGCACTAAAATAGCTCATTAGGGCCGAGGTAGAAGGCATATAAAATAAAGATTGGCAATGGCAAGAAAATCATTTCTGAATAAGAGAACTTTGTGAACATCGTATAAGGGTTTAGTTGATAGAATGTCTCTTCTGAAGGTGGTTTTCTGGGGCCTTGTTGGGAAGTGAAATGTAGACGGCAAATTGTTCAGCCAAAACAGAATAGAGGCTTTTGAAATTTGGTGCTACAGAAGAATGTTGAAGGTTAGGTTGTGTAGATTATGTAATTATCGAGGAAGTACAGAACAGAACTGGGGAGAAAAGAAATTTGTGGCACAACTTGACTAGGAGAAGGGAGCGGTGGATAGGAAGCATTTTGAGACATCAAGGGAGACCAAAAGATGAATACAGTAAGCAGGTTCAAAAGTATGTAGAGTGCAGTACTTTTTCGGAGATGAAGAGGCTTATAAATAATAGAGTAATACAGACAGCTGCATCAAACCGGTCTTCGGGCTGATGACAACAGCAACAACATCGTTTGTTCAGTATGCCGCATATATTCTTCGTTTTCTCATAATGTCTCTTACTATGTGCTTTATTTCGTTATCAAATTGCAGTGCATGTCACGTTTTACTGTTGTTTGTCTCTTTTTAATCCTGTGTGCGTTGTGTTTTCACTGTTGTATGATCATTACCGGCGTGTTGTGCTGTAATACTGATTTCTTTGTTTTGTGTCTTTTGTGTTTTTGTTTTGTGGTTCAATTTATCTATTGTGTTTTTAATCATTTTCTGTGGCGTTCTGTCTGATTATGTTTCTTCCTTGTGTGTAGCTATTTCTGTGCTGAACACCTGTTGAATCTGTGTAGGAGAAATCTGAGGTTGGTTTGTTTGTGTGCTGTGGGAGGTTAGGGCTGTTGTGTATTGTTTTGTTGTATGTTGTGGGTTTTCTGTTTCTTGAGAACTGGTGTTTGAGGTTTTCGTTTTCCGTTGTCATGTCTAGCAAGTGCATTTTCTTGGTTTTTGCGGTTTCAAATGTGAAGGATATGTTTTTGGTGGCAGTATTGATGTCTCTGGCTAAGTGTATTATCTGGTTATGATCAACACCACCTCTCAGTATAATGAAACAACATATGTGAAACATAACTGTGCAGTGAGCAGTGCGTATAAGCCACAGAAACATACCAACATCCAGAATTCGCCAACGAGTACGAGAATTTGTGAGTAAGTGCTGTTGTAAATCCGCATCACACTCAAGAAATAGAAAACCACACCAAGAATTTTATCGCTCACGAAATTTACCGATTCCCAAAGGTCACTTTAAACTTAAAAACACATTTAGCAGACAAATAATAACAAAATGCAGCTCAGGACAGGCCAATTACATCAGTGGTAAGTGTCAAAAAGTGACGTGTGAAACTATTTAAATGGAACTCATAATTTAGAGGTTCCAATCTAAGCAAGAACTTAGGTCAGACGCTGCCCAAATATTCCTACGTTGCAGATGACATTCCCTGTTAATATACAAAAAAAAAATGGTTCAAATGGCTCTGAGTACTATGGGACTTAACTTCTGAGGTCATCAGTACCCTAGACCTTAGAACTACTTAAACCTAACTAACCAACGGACATCACACACATCCATGCCCGAGGCAGGCTTCGAACATGCAACCGTAGCGGTCACGCGGTTCCAGACTGTAGCGCCTACAACCGCTGGGCCACTCCGGCCGGCGTTAATATACACTTGTGGCTGATTTCTGTTGGCAGGGCATACATAATGTAATATAGTTTAAGTACATATATAATCTACCTAACGGAAAAAAATTGTGTCAACATATTCTTAACCTATTTAAAATTTCTACGTATACACTTAAGAAATTTAAGTCAAAAAAACTCACTGACTATGCCAAAAGTTTGGTAAACGCCTTTTGTGATTATATAAACTGTTTTCTTGCAAGGAGGTGTTTTTCTAGAGGCACGGAAACTGAGCTTAAAATTCCATTATGGTCATTTCACCAAGTGTAGCTTACAATGATCTCTTCAGGCCGGGCGAATCAGATTTAGATATCATTTAGAGACTTTTCAACCTTATGAATTATGTTATTCTCAAAATATCAGGAAAAAGCGCAGAAAATTAAGAATTAATCCTTAAATGAGGCTGTGTACGAAAGGGAAGATGTAGCAAGAGGGAATTGCGCCTGAGCTGTCAGGTACAGCTGTCTTAGCAGAGATATCATTTAATAGCGTCTACCGTTGGTCTTACGTAACATACATACATAACTCCGTCCACATGCCCTAATGGTCCAACGGTACCGAGTGACCGCCGTGTCTTCTTCCAACAACAGCATCATTGGAGGAGCGTGGGGTCGGCACTCTGCCCTCATTGGGCTTACATTTGGAACTTATCAATAGCGGCATGAAGTCGATGGAGAATTTTTTGGAATTTGCAGACAGATGAGTGAGAGCAACGGTACAGACAGCAAGTAACAGAACACAAAGATTGGGGTAACCGGAGGAAAATATAGGAGAAGCATGCAGTAACATCAATAACAATAATAATAATAAAATTGTGGATAAACATCAGAAAAATGGCAACAATTTCTAGTAATCCGAAAACAGACATCGAAAACTATTCGGAGGGAAAAAAGAAAATATGACAAACGGCGACTAGATGAGACAGAACAAGACTTTAAGAAGAACAACACCAGGAATTTTTATAAGACGTTTAAAGAACATATTGCAGGATACCAGCTACCTAATCTTTGCTTCAAGAAACCGGATGGATCACTAGAAACTAACACGAAGAATAACTTCCAAATCCTCGCAGACTATTTCAACAAACTTCTCAACTGCGAAAGACCTACAGAGGATATTCACTACGAGACGTCTACACCAAATCCTGACGCTAAACCGCCAATCATCAACGAAATACTAGAAATTATCAAGACACTGAAAAACAATAGAGCCCCAGGAGAAGATGGAATTATTGCAGAACTATGGAAACTAAATGATGAAAGATTATGAGGAAAAATTCACAAAATCATATTAAACATTTGGGAAACAGAACAGATCCCTTCTGAATGGAAATGCGCACTCATCCATCCACTCCACAAAAAAGGGGACAAAACTGAACCAAATAATTACAGGGGTATCTCACTCGTACCGGTCACATATAAAATCCTATCAAAAGTTCTCACGAATAGATTAGAAGAACAAGCTGACGCACAAATAGGAGAATACCAGGCTGGTTTTCGCAAGGGACGATCATGCATAGAGCAGATCTGGAATCTGAAAATGATTCTCCAGATGAGAAACACCCGAAACTCAGTGGTTACTTTTGTAGATTTTAAAAAGGCCTACGACTCAATAGACAGAATAGCGATCTGCAAGACGCTGGAAGAATTCAGCACTGACAGAAAGACAAGAGCAATCAATCGGGAAACATTAACTGACACAGTCTCCAAGGTTAAATTTATGGGGGATATCTCGGAACCATTTGAAATCCAAACTGGAGTGCGACAGGGTGACGGACTTTCACCATTACTCTTTAATATCATTCTTGAAAAAAATTATCAGGACATAGGAAAAATAAGTCAAAGGAATCCAAATTGGCATTAGAAAAGATAATAGATTCAATTTGAAGTGTTTAACTTTTGCGGAAGACCTTGCAATCCTCACAAATAATAGAAAATAAGCCACTAACGCCATAGAGAAGTTACACGAAATTGCACAAAGAAGTGGCCTGCAAATCTCATATGAGAAAACCCAGTACATAGAAAGAGTGCCACAAGACAAATTGCCTATTGTGACAACCCATGGGAAAATCGTACAAGTACCACATTTTAAGTACCTGGGAGAAATCATCCAGCCATCAGGGATCAACCTAAAGACCAATGAGGAAAGAATAAAAAAACTACAGAATGCATATAAACTCACGTGGAACTATTATAACAAAAAGTCCATATACATTAACGAAAAATTGAGGCACTAAAACACTGTCGTACTTCCGGAGGCACTGCATGCATCTGAAACAACACAAGTAGGTGGGCAAACTAAAATCAACGAAATAGAGAAACAAGAAAGGAAAATTCTCAGGAAAATTTTTGGCCCGATACAAGAGCAAGGACTCTGCATGAAGAGACCAACATCAGAATTATACAAATACACAGACAAGATTACGGATACAATAAGGAAAAGAAGAATGCAGTTCCACGGACATATCCACAGGATGAATGAAAACAGAATTTCAAAGCGAATTCTTAAAGTCATCAACTCAGGCAGAGGAAAAACAAAATGGATAAAAGAAGTTGAATACGACCTCAGACAAGCACACATAACAGTAAACGATGCAGAAAATAGAACTGAATTCTGGAACATCATCAAAAAACATAAATTTGACACCACAACACAGAAGAGACCAAGATACAAATGGACAGCGGAGCGAAATAAACAACACAGTGAACACATGAAGAAAATTTGGGCTCAGAAAAAACATAAACAATCATAATAAGGGAATTCAAGTTCAAACGCTCTCTTAAATGGGAACAACCGAAAATAATAATAATAAAATTGTGGATAATATAAAAATGGTGAAAATAACAGTGTTTAGGAAATTGAAATAACCGGGGTAACGTTATCAGAAAAACGTTGTATTGAAAGCGGAAAGGAATTTGGCAGCGGCAGAAAATTGAAAGATGTCGAAGTTAAAGGGATAGTGAATGCTACCCAGCGGCTAAGGTAAGTTATGGATTCACGAGGAGCCGCGGAGAAGCTGAAAAACAAGCACAGAAAAGGACCACAACTTCAGAAGAACTTGTGCAAGGGTAACAAATGATAATAGGAAGTTGAATATGCTATGGAAGAGATACCGACAGGTGGGAGGAATAAAGTTACAAGTCAATGTGTTTTATGATAACTTTTCTATGAAAGGGTTGTTTGCGGTTGGTAATGTTTGTAATGAAGAATTATTTTCAAATATGGTGAGGATGGTTTCGATGTGTATCAGTGATGCGTCTGCGGCAGAGACTGTGATTCAATCTGAAGAGAAATATGGGAAGTATGTGACACAGGAATGTGACGCGGTTGACAATGAATCTAACTTTAATGAAGAAAATAATTTAAGAAAGGTGTTTCAGGGGTTGTAAACGATTCGTCATTGCATAAGAATTCCCACCACTTTCGATGAGAGATATGAAACATTGCGAAGTGGTGAACTGTTCATCTATTCGCAGGGATGTAGATAATAATTCATTTCTGTCAGGCGTGGATATAAAAAAAGGTGAACTCCGCAGCATCGCTACTGGCAGACCAGCTACCTGATACCTGTTACCGTAACCTGCCGCCACAACTTCAGTGTCTTCTATCGGACTTCACGACTGCGCCTCAACCTGTATGAACTCTTAACTCCGTCTGCAGTTGCAAATAGGCTCTTAACTCAGAAATGTTATGTGCAAGCGTAGGAAGTAGCCTTCACTGGTAGACTCAACATATCACCCGATATCGCTAACATCACCATAGTGCTCATTATTTTCTACAGGCACTGCAGTTGCTGAGACGCTCGCTTCATACTCGGGAGAATGGAGCTTTCTACATCCAGTTATCCTGATTTAGATTCTGCATAGTTTTCTTAATTTACTTCATACAAATTCCGGAGTGGTTCCTTCTTCAAGGCCATGGCCTATCACCTGAACTATACTCTTAAAGTATATTTATATACTGAAGAACCAAAGAAACTGGTATAGGCATGCGTATTCAAATACAGAGATATGTAAACAGGCAGAATACAGCACTGCGGTCGGCAATGCCTATATAAGACAACAAGTGTCTGACGCAAATGCTAGATCGGTTACTGCAGCCACAATGGCAGGTTATCAAGATTTAAGTGAGTTTGAACGTGGTGTTACTGTCAGCGAACGAGCGATGGCACACAGCATCTCCGAGTGTACCTTGAATATCAGCAATCCAGTCAAACATCAAATCTCCGACAACGATTCTGCCGGAAAAAGATCCTGCAAGCACGGGACCAACAACAACTGAAGAGAATCGTTCAACGTGACAGAAATGCAATCCTTCCGTAAATTGCTGCAGATTTCAACGCTGGGCTAGCATCAAGTGTCAGCGTGAGAATCATTCGACAAAATATCATTGATATGGGCTTTCGGAGCCGAAGGCCCACTCGTGTACCCTTGATCACTGCACGACACAAAGCTTTACGCTTAGCTTGGGCCCGTCAAAACTGACATTGGACTGTTGGTGACTGGAAACATGTTGCTGGTCGGACGTGTCGGGTATGGAGACAACCTGATGAATCCATGGACCCTACATGTCAGCAGGGAACTGTTCAAGCTGGTGGAGGCTTTGTAATGGTGTGGGGTGTGTGCAGTTGGAGTGATATTGGACCCGTGCTACGTCTAGATACGACTCTGACAGGTGACACGTACGTATGCATTCTGTCTGATCACCTGCATCCATTCACGTCCATTGTGCATTCCGACGAACTCGTGCAATTCCAGCAGGACAAAGCGACGCCTCACACATCTAGAATTGCTACAGAGTGGCCCCAGGAACACTCTTCTGAGTTTAAACACTTCCGCTGGCCACCAAACGTCCTAGTCCTGAACACTACTGGGCAGAGTAGAGATCTCTACCCCTTCGTAGTCAAATGGCTCTGAGCACTATGGGACTTAACTTCTGTGGTCATCAGTCCCCTAGAACTTAGAACTACTTAAACCTAACTAACCTAAGGACATCACACACATCAATGCCCGAAGCAAGATTCGAACCTGCGACCGTAGAAGTCGCGCGGCCCGAGTCCATGACATGTCGTGTGTGGTGCTTCTGCGTGCTCGCAGGGCCCCACACGTTATTACGCAGGTGTACTACTTTCTTTAGGTCTTCAGTATATATTCACCGTGTATTTATCTTTTTGAGCTATTTATTTTTATTGATGATGACAAATCCTGCATCATTGTAAGATGACCTTTGATGAATGAATCAATGAAAAAAATAGATAAAAATTGATGCAATTATGTGTAATGAAGTTTATAGTCTTATTGTTGATGACGATGAGGAGCAGTGTTGACTGCATGATGATATGAAAGCTTACGTAGGGACGAGATAGTGACATGGCTAGAAATTAACATGTTAGTGGTAAGTGGATAGAAAAGGACTGTTTTATGATTACAGTTACGATGACTGAGAGGCCTGTGCAAGAATAAATAAGATATTGGATCCACAGAAACAGGAATATAAAGTTTTTGGTTACAAAGAGAATGAGAGAATTAGAAAATAACATCTGAGTAAAAGCACCATTTGGCGAAATTTTCCGGGGGATAGTGCAAAACAATCACTTATAGTTCCATCTTCACAAAGGACAAAATTATCGTGATAGTGCAGAACGTCTTCCTGTTGCTCGCTGCACTGTAAACTGTCTATTTTGGTGCTAAGTGTTCGGGAACAGTTCCTCAAGGGAAGGAGTGGCATCATGACGCCCTATATGACACCCCCTGAGACACTTCCGTGTGTATTCTGAGTAGCGGTGAGTGTGATATGTTCTCCTGGGGAACGTATTTAAATACTGCCTGGTTTCAACGCTGGCCGTAGCAGTTCTGATCTTCATCGTGTAAAGAGAAGGGGTGAAATGTGGGCAAGAGGGGGCGCGACAAACTTCTCATCATGTGACACGTCCTCGCGGATGTTGGGCAGATTCTTGGTGAAACTTAGTGCCAGTGAGACATCATTAACCTGCTTTACACCTCCCACGATCTTCTGAACTCTGTATCGACGTCTTGCTGTCTGAAGCGTCGCCGAGCCCGATGGTAACGTCTCAGGATGCATCCTTAAAGAGAAAAGTTATTGGCACATTTGAGCCAAAGTTCAAGCTCCTGCGCTGGCATAAGAGATAATTACATGATTCCAAAAATGTGACTCCCTACGTGTGTTGCGTATTGAACATAAAACATTGATCGAAAAAGAACAGCAGTACTGTAAATTTTTATACAGAAAATATGAACGTTGGATCATCAAAGGGAAATGCAGAAAGACTTGAACTTAATCACTGCTTGGTGTAATGAGTTCTAACTATTTAAATGAGTATAGATATAAGATAACGCCTACAATGAACACAACGAAGCCGACCGTGTGAGGCTACGAGATTTTTTTTTCTTTTTTCTTTATTGAGTTTCGATTCCCCCCCCGAAAGGGGCGGGCTGGCAGCCGCTTAGTACGCCACTCTTTAGCCTACAGAATTTGTTTTAAAATGATGAATATAATAAATAATAAAAGCTGGCGATAAAATTGATGACTTAAGTGGTAAAATGGCGGAAAATTGTGGAACTTAAAACATAAAACAAAGGGTTGATGATGCTAATAAAATACACAGGAAGCAGAAAAATAATAGACAGACAATTAAGAAAACACGGTGACAGTTTGGTTTCTGTTCGCAAGAGATATAAAATTCACACCCAACGAAAGCATGATGTCTGTTCGCAACACTTTGGAAAGACACACAACACGGAACACTCACTTGAACACTGCACTATAACGTTGGCACAAATATGACATACCACAGCCCAGGGCAGATGGGGTGAACCTGGACAGATGATGGGAAAGAAAAGGGTGGAAAGAGAGGAAAAAACGAAGTGGGGGGGGAGGGGGGAAAGAGCCGACGAAGGACGAAGACCCAAAAGTGGGGGGGGGGGCTCGGCAGACGCGACAGAGGGTGTGGAAAGGCAGAGGAGGGGAGTGGAAAAGGACTCGGGGGAGGGGGGGAGGGTGGCAGAGAGAGGTTGGGAGGGGAGAAAAACAGGATGGAAGGAGGGGAAGAGGGAGCCTGGGGAAAGGACCGAGGAAAGGAGGGAATATGAGGATCAGAGTTGATAGGAGTGATAAATGGGGGGAGAGAGGGCGTCATCTGGGAGGGGAAGTTGATGGAAGCCACCTTGGGAAAGGAGATGAAGGGTGTAGTGATGGGGGATAGGGGGGACACAACAGCAAAGACAGGGCAGAGGGAGGGGGTTGGAGAGGAGAGGAGTAAGCAGGGGCTGAGGGGGATCAAGGCCGCAGGAAGTGTAGAGTATGCAGATATGTTCGAGGAATAGGAGCAGATGGGTGAAAGGAATCAGGTCGTAGAGGATCCGCGTGGGGGACGCTACTAGATTAGTCTTAGAAATCTTTCCTACGTCACAACGTGTAAATATTTAGCGGTCACACTAAGAAGGTATGTGAAGTGACCTGTTCGTATATTGTAATGTGCTGCGCATAAGACGGCAAGACAAGGATACCAGCTACATCCGAATCAAATCTACGAGCTCGTTTAGGCAAATACTGGACTGACCCCAAATTCCGCCACGAATGATACGATGGGCAGTAGTACAAAATTCGATCATTTGCAGAACGAAATTTACGCAATTCGCAGGCAGATGGAACACACAACTATACTGTCTTAAGTTACCGTGTCGGCTCTGGCGCCAGGAACGGCATCCAACCAAAAATTTAAATAATAAAATAAAATTTGCCAAATCCTGAAGAAAGGGGACTCCGTACGAGACAGGATAAACGCTAGGAAAAAGAAAGATAGGCCAAGTCACCGAATGATATTGGACGATCACGTAAAACTAATGTTAGAGAAAGCAAAATGAAGACTATGATTTGTTGGAATGAATGTGGGAAAATTGAAATAATTTACAAAATGCTACTGCGACGAATTCTTGAATATTGTTCTAGTATTTTGAATCACTATCAAACATCTATGACAATTGACATCGAAAGAGGGAAACGTACTGCTAGAATCTAACAGATTGATGAAGCCGATAAGATAGCGTAGCTCTTGGAGCATAAGGGGTAATCCTTCGAAGAAAGATCACGAGGTTTCGCGAAATCGTGTTGGGCAAATTGATAGAAATTATTTTAGAAAAGACTTTGAAACCATCATGTTATCGCCACCGCGTATCTACCGTAGGTTCGGGAGAATGAGATAAGGTAAATCAGGATACGTACTGTGGCGTATAGGTAATCAACTTTTCCTCAGTGAACACGCGAATATAACAGGACAGAAAATGGACAATATTAGTAACATGTGCCCTCACCACGTACTGTAAAATGGCTTGAGCAATATATATGTAGATTCAGATTATCCTGCATGAAAAACCTGTAAGCCTTTAGTTAGCTAAAACCCAAATGCAGATTTCCGAGGAACAAACCGCAGCGCATGCAGCAATCGAAGATTACCTCCCCATTATTGGTTCCCACGAAACGCCAGACAATGCAGTTACGTCGTATGTGAAACCCCCTGTAGATGGGAACAAGCACGAATCCATAATTGCCCTTGCTAAAAGCCCATATATGTATCTTAGTTTTAAAAGCCTGAGTTAATCGCAAAACTGGATACATTTAATAAAACCTTGCGTCAACTAGCAAACAAAGTGTTCTTAACTTGTCTGGAAGTTTTACGTGCTTAACATGGAGACAATTAAAACATGAAGTCTCTCGACAATTGGGCGCATTTTGATCTGAATCTTGGTGTTGTTTTTCCGCATTACTTCCTTTGTATATATTTATTGTGGCTTCGAAATTCTCTGCAGCCTATCACCTCGAGTAAGCATTTATTTAAAGGCAAAAAGTCAGATTAAAGAGAACCTACGATGAAGATTAATAATATAATATTTTTCTTAATTTTTCGCATGCTAAATATAACTTTTAATTTCCTTTGTAATAGCAGCTTAGTGTTTGGATGGGTGTCTGACTAAAAATGACACAAAGGTTCGGTATTTAACCACAGCCAACTTCTTCTGTGGCCTATCGCATATTTCATCTTTAGCTAACGTGAAAAATGCCAAGTTATAGTATGACTTTGAGTTCTTGTTAAACTAGCTTCGTTACCTCAGTTCAAAGGCTGGTGGAATGGAAATATATATCACTGCCAAGCCGCTATTCCAAGTTAAACACTGTTCTGTTGAAATCAACCTTTCGGCAGATGACAGCTTTCGAAATGTTCCTTTTTACCATCGTCGTGGCTTTGGCAGCATTAAGAAAAATCACGTTCGTGGTCACTACCGTAGCCCACGCATTCTTCACAATGTGACAAACAATACACGACGTATTGCTCCACTAATTTATCAGTAACATTTATCAGCTGGTTCAACCCTCTTCCCGGAAATGGTATACCAGCTGCCACATTAATTCCATTGACGTTCTCACTTGCTGGGACTCTATTAATCTGTCCGAGGTCTGCGAAAGCTCTGGATTGAGGGCGTCATTTAAATACGTTAAATTATGAACGGGTAATACCCTCAGAGATCCCTCTGGCCAATACAACGTATTCTGCGACAGTGTCATAATAGTTGAGCCTGTGAGCGAAGCCGGAAGATGAAACTCCGTCCTTACTACCTCACGAGCCGAGCCTTTAATGATCATTATGCTTTTCCGAAGTTCGAATCTTTTCGACCTTTCCTGTCTGCCTCCCTCGTAGCAATTCATCTATACATTTTCCGGCGTGAATACGGAGTATAACCAATGTGTACCAGCCCTCTTGAAGTATGCTCGGGTTGCCAGGAGCTCCTTCCCACAACTCGTCCCATTTACTTTCCCAGACACAAACTCTACATCTACATTTATACTCCGCAAGCCACCCAACGGTGTGTGGCGGAGGGCACTTTACGTGCCACTGTCATTATCTCCCTTTCCTGTTCCAGTCGCGTATGGTTCGCGGGAAGAACGACTGTCTGAAAGCCTCTGTGCGCGCTCTAATCTCTCTAATTTTACATTCGTGATCTCCTCGGGAGGTATAAGTAGGGGGAAGCAATATATTCGATACCTCATCCAGAAACGCACCCTCTCGAAACCTGGCGAGCAAGCTACACCGCGATGCAGAGCGCCTCTCTTGCAGAGTCTGCCACTTGAGTTTGTTAAACATCTCCGTAACGCTATCACGGTTACCAAATAACCCTGTGACGAAACGCGCCGCTCTTCTTTGGATCTTCTCTATCTCCTCCGTCAACCCGATCTGGTACGGATCCCACACTGATGAGCAATACTCAAGTATAGGTCGAACGAGTGTTTTGTAAGCCACCTCCTTTGTTGATGGACTACATTTTCTAAGGACTCTCCCAATGAATCTCAACCTGGTACCCGCCTTACCAACAATTAATTGTATATGATCATTCCACTTCAAATCGTTCCGCACGCATACTCCCAGATATTTTACAGAAGTAACTGCTACCAGTGTTTGTTCCGCTATCATATAATCATACAATAAAGGATCCTTCTTTCTATGTATTCGCAATACATTACATTTGTCTATGTTAAAGGTCAGTTGCCACTCCCTGCACCAAGTGCCTATCCGCTGCAGATCTTCCTGCATTTCGCTACAATTTTCTAATGCTGCAACTTCTCTGTATACTACAGCATCATCCGCGAAAAGCCGCATGGAACTTCCGACACTATCTACTAGGTCATTTATATATATTGTGAAAAGCAATGGTCCCATAACACTCCCCTGTGGCACGCCAGAGGTTACTTTAACGTCTGTAGATGTCTCTCCATTGAGAACAACATGCTGTGTTCTGTTTGCTAAAAACTCTTCAATCCAGCCACACAGCTGGTCTGATATTCCGTAGGCTCTTACTTTGTTTGTCAGGCGACAGTGCGGAACTGTATCGAACGCCTTCCGGAAGTCAAGGAAAATGGCATCTACCTGGGAGCCTGTATCTAATATTTTCTGGGTTTCATGAACAAATAAAGCGAGTTGGGTTTCACACGATCGCTGTTTCCGGAATCCATGTTGATTCCTACATAGTAGATTCTGAGTTTCCAAAAACGACATGATACTCGAGCAAAAGACATGTTCTAAAATTCTACAACAGATCGACGTCAGAGAGATAGGTCTATAGTTTTGCGCATCTGCTCGACGACCCTTCTTGAAGACTGGGACTACCTGTGCTCTTTTCCAATCATTTGGAACCTTCTGTTCCTCTAGAGACTTACGGTACACGGCTGTTAGAAGGGGGGCAAGTTCTTTCGCGTACTCTGTGTAGAATCGAATTGGTATCCCGTCAGGTCCAGTGGACTTTCCTCTGTTGAGTGATTCCAGTTGCTTTTCTATTCCTTGGACACTTATTTCAATGTCAGCCATTTTTTCGTTCACATGTCAGCATATCAGTCCGTAGTTGTCCACCAGGAATGATCACAGTTTACTTTATCACCCCTTTCCTCTTTCCTAGAACGCACAATCCCCAAAAACAGCAATAGCAGTAATAACGATATAAAAAACTAAAACTCCGCCACCAAAGGAAAACAACCAATATCCCTACGACAAAAAAGAGAAAAAATACATACTCCCCGATACACTAAACCAAAATAAAAAAACCAACATATTGCAATTATACAACTTACTTACGCGACCATAACCTATACGGAAAATCATGCACCCTACGTTGTTCACCAATTCCAGGTTCCTTCTTTTTACCCTTTGTAGCTTTCACCTTCTGCTTGGCTGCCGATAACTGTGGTATCCCCTCAATCATTCCTTTAAAGGGTTTTATGCGATTGTCGTGTATAACAGACGTTTTTGTGGAGAAATGTATGTTCACGTTGACCGGTGAGAGTTTTCACGATCTGGTATGGTCCCTGACACTTTGCTAAAATTTTTTTCGTTTTCTCCTTCGTGTTTGCTTTTTGCACATTCGTCCAAAATTCCTTAATTCTTCTGGCAAACTCTCTCGTCGGCTCACCATCCGGTCCAAACTTAGGAATAAAAACATCAAAGGGAGATGACACTCTCCTGCCTTACACCACCTCAAATGATGATAAGCCCGTTGCAGAATGAACATTCGAATTACATGCACACAGTACATATCGTAAACAGGTGTCCCAATCATCGTGTCTGCGACTTACGTAATAGCTCAACGTCGTTGCAACTGTCTTGTGGTCGCGTTCCTTTCTTTCATTAGTCTGCTGATGATTCGGACTCGTCCGTAACTTCCTTATACGCAACACGCGGCACAGGTGCTTCATTGAATGCGAGACAAAATTCATACCTTGATCCGTAATTTTGATCTCAGGCACACCGAACTTTATTATCCAGCTGTATACTAACACCTGCGCTACAGTACTAGCCCGTTGGTCTGGCATCAGTCCATTGCCACAAATCGAGAAAAATGATCTATGGTCGTGAAATCGTACCTATTTCCTGCAGGTGTTTTATTAAATGGCCCGAGGACTTCCAACTCCAACTTAGAAAATGGAGTGGACGCCTCCGGTAACCCGTGCAACGTAATATCAGCCTTATGCGCGCATGGCACACAGTCCTTAGCATACTGCTACACGTCACGCTTCCTGTTCCTGTATCCAAACTGCTCTGCTACACGTCTGTCCGTCGCACGTTGCCCACCATGACCTGACGGCATATGGTCGTGAGCTTGCTGCAAAACGTCCTTCCGAAAATCCTCTGCAACCAACACGCTTGCTTCATATCTCGTCGTTCTACACAACAAACCCTCGTGCATAACAAAGTGCGTCTGTGACTGAAATGCCTAGCACTCCTCATCCCTTGTCTGTGCTTGCTGCCACTCGTCAACGCCTTTCCCTAGCGTACTTAACATTGCTACCTCGCGGCCTTACGAATCTGCATTTTCGTGTGATCTCCCTGGCATATGGATTACTTCGTAGTGGAATTCGCTAAGCTTAAGTGTCCACCGAGTTAATATACTGGAGTGATCTTTCAAACGAAGCAACCATTTCAATGTCACTATCTTAAACTTCCTACAACACAGATAACACCGAAAAAAAGTAATACCATATATGACCGTCAACATATCTTAACTGCCTTGAAGCGTAAGCCACCGTATGTTCCTGACCATCTACCAGCTTTCCCAAAACACAACCGACTGCCTCATTTGAAGGACCTCACGAAAGGATAAACTATTTCTCGAAATACTGAAAAACCAATACTGGACCTGGAACTAATATTTCTTTCAATTTTTGAAATACTTCCTGACACTCCTGCGACCAATGGAATTTCGTCCCATTCTTCAGTAGCCTGTTCAAAGGTCCCGCTATTTTCGTCTATAATAATTACAGAGGACAATTAACGGCTGTACCTGCTTAGTTGTTTGTGGTATCGGATAATTATGAACTGTGTCTGTAAGACGAGGATCGGTATGTACGCCACGCTCACTTATCACGTGCCTCAGATGGTCTACTTGAATTTGCGCAAAATGGCACTTATCCACACTTAACGTTAAACGTGCCGATCGTAGTCTACTAAAGACATCCTTCAAACGCCTCACGAGCTCTGGTAAATCCTTTGAAAAGACGATTATGTCATAGAGATAGGCTACACAAGCTTTTGGCTTTAATCCTCTCGGTATCCCATCTAACATCCGCTGAAAAGTTGCCGGTGGGTTCTTTAGTCCAAATGGCATGCGTTTGCAAAGAAAATGTCCTGCTGGGACGGTAAACGCTGTTTTCGGCCTACCTTCAGACGAAACCTCCAATTCATGATATCCGCTCCGGAGATCAGTAGTTCTAGAGAACTGACACTGATCAAGATTATCCAAATTTTTCGTGATGTTTGGAGTTAGATAAGCATCCGAAATGGTTCGCTGGTTTAGATATCTGAGGTCACAGCAAAATCTTTATTTTCGTGTCCCGTCCGTCGACTTTTTTGGCACAATGACACTATTGGTACTCCAGGGACTATCACTGGCTTGTATGATCCCGTTTCGTAGTTGTTGCTCAACAAATTCTTCTACCAGTGGTTACAGCTGCTTTGGTACTCGGTATTGCTTCATATAAATTGGTGCACTATCCCCTGTCGGTATATGATGTTGCATCAGTGGGGTTCCTGGTAACCTTCCGTTCGCACAAAGTAAATCACTGAAACTCAATAACAAGTTTTCCATAGCCATTCGACCACTGCCCTTCAAATGATCTACTTTCTCTCATAACACTTCCTCATCGACGGTTTGCTTGTTTGGTTTTGTGAAGCGCTCAACTGCGCGGTTATCAGAGCCTGTACAAATTCCCAATCGTTACTCAGTCGTATCTCGCCATATTCCCGAATGATGATGAAATGATAAGAACAACACAAACACCTAGTTCCCGGGCAGAGAAAATCCCCAAACCTGCCGGGAATCGAACCCGGGACCTCATGACCCAGAGGCAGCAACGCTAGCCACTAGACCACGAGCAGCTGGCCTATGTGGCCGAGCGGTTTTAGGCGTTTCAGTCCGGAACCGCGCTGCTGCTACTGTCTCAGGTTGGGATCCTGCCTCGGGCATGGATGTGTGTGCTGTCCTTAGGTTAGTTAGATTTAAGTAGTTTCTAAGTCTAGGGGACTAATGACCTCAGATGTTAAGTCCCATAGTGCTTAGAGCCATTTGAACCATTTTTAGACCACGAGCTGCAGACCTGTTTGCTTGTGGCTTTTCACTAGGCTCTACCATCAAGGTTCTCATCTTCCAAGACTTATAAAGTAGCTATTATTGCACCCTTTGACAGAGTCACCTCCCCTCCGACATAGTTATTCACAATAATCGCAATCATTTTACCTCGTTGATCTCACTCACACGCACTAATCTTCTGCGCATAAGCCGATGCGAACTATCTTACTCTTCATTGCTTAGGAGCGTTTCAACCACATATGTTACCCTCGGAAAATCGGTATCCACTGAAACTCACTCTATCTTTCCCGTATCTGCAAGTGTTTTATGCTGCTGATCGATCTTTACTGAATACGTACGCAGTTTAGTTGGCCCCACCTAAATGATAGGAGAACCTTGTGCCACTGTCTCAGTTACAACGGTTTCCCCAACTGAAACGAAGTCCCACTGAGTTCCACTGTGCGTTGCAAAAGATAAATCGTAGCATGATGTTTGTCGAGAAAGTCTAACCCGAGCATCACTGAATAAACTACGCCTACGCATGTGCAACACCTCCACGAGTTCGATGAACTTAGTTCTCCCGACTGAAAACTCCAGTACCCTATTATCGTCAAACCCCAGTAACCTATGTCGTGGTATCCCCAGTCTCCTCTTTCCCACGAGGTACAGATTGATAACGGACACATTCGCACCCGTGTCAAACAAAACTCTCTGTTTCTTGCCACCCACGAAGCCCACTAAGCTACATTCCGTCTGTGCACTAACTTGTGCCTTGTTGCGGTCTATCGGGACTGCCTTACGACGGTTGAAGCAATTCCGTTTGCGTTTAACGGCTGCATCCATTGCCGGTGCTTTCTATCCTTCCTACATCTACACTCAAATGCCTGTTGGCCCACAATGCCACACGCATAGCGTTATGGTTGCATATAGTGCTTCCTTACATGCCCCTCCCGACCACATTTATAACACTTGACTTCAGAAGCTTACACGCGGTGGTCCACTCTCCGCTTCGTGGCCACATCCACATCCTCTGTAAGTGTTGCGATCCTAAAAGCTGACTCGTAAGTCCTCCATCCCTACCCTCCGTGACATTTGAGCGGGTATACCACGCAGAAAAGAATCCACCGCTCTATCTTCTGCCTCCTGTAACTGTATCCCATTACCTTCTGTCTTCTGGATCGGTACATATGCCTTTGCGTTTAGCTTATGGATTCTACTCGAGAACTCTTCCACAGACTAGTTGCGCTGCATCTCCCGAATAAATCGCACACTGTTCTACGTATGGTACCCCTGTAAGAAACCCGCGGCCAACTACTGGAACGTGTATGCTTTACTCAATGTATCTCGGTTATCAGCACATGCTTTGGCGTCCCCCTCCAAACGCATATTAGCAACATACAGGGTTACTTAATCCGACCACCCATGTGCTTCGCAGCGCCCCTAGTATTTTTAACGAAACTTTTCACGTTCTCCGGCTCCTTGCCCGAGAAGGTATTAGTCAGTGCGACCACTGCCGGATCATATGAAACAGAAGGCACTCTCAGTCCAGACTTACTCTGCCGTGACTGTGATTGCGACTGATCATGGTTCTGCTTACGAGACTCTAACTTACGACTAATTTCGAAATTTCCCTCCTTCATGCTCTCACACTGCCCTGTGGAAGCTTGGACTTGCCGAGTTAAAGCAGCAACTGCGTGTGCGGTAGCAGCAAGCGTTTCCACCATTTTGCGTACTCTACTTCCACTTTAATGCCTCCGATTTTTAGAAATCTGTACAAAACAAACTCCGATTCGACTCTACACAAAAAATGTAAACACAAATTAATTCCTCTGGCAAATCATCGCCCGTCTACACTCAGTACAACTACTACACAGATGACCAGTATGTCTATAAACAGAACAAACAGCTGCTACAGCTGTGTTACACCTCAACACTTGCTAAGACAAACTGGAAAATGAAGGCCTCACTGGCACTAAATTATGCGTCCACCATTACCTCTAAACAGAGATAAGTCCAAGGGTTCCTGTGGCTTCACAAAAGTAGCCCTAAATATCTTGTACCCCAACTCACACAACTAACTCTGACAACGAGAGCAAACATGTAAATTAATGTAAATAAAACTTAGACTCGTCGCACCACATTGTGCTGGGCTGGGACCTCCTCAAGTGCCACTACCAGTCTCAACACTCAACAAAACCATCTCTCTCACCAAAACGTAATGTTGAACGTGGACTGACACTTTCCGACACGTCTTATTGTTTTGGTAAGCAAAACGACGACTTCCTGACACCAAATTTTTACAACCTGCCGCCCTCCCCGCCCCCCCTCCCGAGCTCAGGGATTGTAATATGTCGTTCGATCGAAAAGTATGGTTTGGGAGAGAGGGATGACTGACGCCGAAACGTGCAGAGAAACACGGGCATGTCTGTCATTGACTTTATAACATCTAAGATACACAGCGGGCCTTCTGCTGAACTCGGGGATGGCGCAGCGCAGCGTGCGTGGGTCAGCGCCGGTAACGAATGCCGGCATCTCTAGCGTCGGCTCCCTGTCGCCCAGCCTTGCGGACGTAGCGCTTCTATTCACAATACGGCTAAGTGGCCGCCGCGTGCGTTAGCTGCACTCTCAGTCCAGACTTACTCTGCCGTGACTCTGATTGCGACTGATCATGGCTCTGCTTACGAGACTCTAACTTACGATTAATTTCGAAATTTCCCTCCTTCATTTTCTCACACTGCCCTGTGGAAGCTTACACTTGACGAGTTAAAGCAGCAAATGTGTGTGCGGTAGTAGCAAGCGTTTCCACCATTTTGCGTACTCTACTTCCACCTTAATGGGAGTAGAGTGTAGTGAGCCTTAACAGCTCCGGCCGTCAGCCCAGGGTAGCTCGTTCAGTGTTTGCAGAGAGCTCTGCACCCGCGAGACCGCGAGTTCGCGCCCCGGCCTCAGTCCTCCAGACGGCAGCCTGCAGTCCGCCGCACGAAGTCAGCCAGAGAGCGGAGGCCAGCAGCCCACTCGCTCTTGGCGTCGGTGTAGCTCCAAGGTGCGACTCGCCCCACCACAGCAACGACGCGTGCGTACAGCAGAGGCTGGAGGTAGCTTCAACGGGCCGGTTGGATGCCGATATCCATCACCGAAAGGTTGTAGTGGTTGGCCTGCAACTTAAACAATCGTCATTCTCTCCGGTTTTAGATGCAGGCAGAATGGCGACACGACTGCTTGCTTAGAGTCTGCGGGCTCGCTTGTTTATACGTCTTTTCCCTACGCCTCTGACGTAGTTCCTCTGGAGGGGCCAAGTGGAGTGCTCTTTAATAATTACAACGTCAGATTTCCTCAGCCCACTTTGGCCCCAACACACACGTCACTAGGAGCTGTTGCAACTGCAACGTATGGGTTCTTCACAACACGTCGGTGTCCTGTGCTGCCTGAATTACTTCACATTTGTATACAACGCTCGCCGGGCTGTGCGTTCTAGCCTGCGAGCGGTGCCGCAAACCTGCCTCGCGGATTCGTTTGCAAAATATCAGCATAGCTCGCTCCTGCCATCCGCTGCTACAAATCTGTCCCTTAACTAATAAATGGCTTTGAGCACTATGGGACTTAACTTCTGAGGTCATCAGTCCCCTATAACTTAGAACTACGTAAACCTAACTAACCTAAGGACATCACACTCATACATGCCCGAGACAGGATTCGAACCTGCGACCGTAGCGGTCGCGCCATAGCTAGCGTGATTTACAAGGAATCACCAAATCCACGACTGTATTATTCGTGGCGCAGCAGAGCAGACCCGATTTAATTGTCTGCACTGTTACTGTACCAAAGCATTATAAACAAGAGACTCCCACCTTGGCTTGATCCGCGAGGGATAATAAAGGTTCTCACTGTTCAAAAGTCAATAATTAAATGTACTGTCGCTACGTAACTACTTTCAGAAGCGATTCAGAGATACGACCACTGTGCTGGAAAGGTTCCCCGCTAACACTTGAATAGACCGCCTTCCATCGGCTGCTACTAGTTGCCATTGGTAGTCACCATAAAAACAGGTAGCAACAGTGTCAAAAGAGGAAAATGCCACACAAATTTTCAAGGAAACAAATGAAATTTATATGTATGAACCAGCCCTCTCTCTCCTTATCAAGCCGGCCGCTATGGACGAGCGGTTCCAGGCGCTTCAGTTCGGAATCGCGCTGCTGCTACGGTCGCAGGTTGGAATCCTGCCTCGGGCATGGATGTGTGTGATGTCCTTAGGTTTAAATAGTTCTAAGTCTAGGGGACTGATGACCTCAGATGTTAAGTGCCATAGTACTCAGAGCCTTTTGAACCATTTTTCCTGGCCCTTCTCTCTGCCATCACACCTATATCCGTCTTAATCCTTCCCACACCCATGCCTTTTGTCCGCAGCTCGTGGTCGCGCGGTAGCGTTCGCGCTTCCCGCGCCCGGGTTCCCGGGTTCGAATCCCGGCGGGGTCAGGGATTTTCTCTGCCTCGTGATGACTGGGTGTTGTGTGATGTCCTTAGGTTAGTTAGGTTTAAGTAGTTCTAAATTCTAGGGGACTGATAACCATAGATGTTAAGTCCCATAGTGCTCAGAGCCATTTGAACCATTTTTTGAACCCATGCTTTCTTGCAAGTGTAGCCCTTGCAAAAGAGGTCACTATAGCACGCCAATATTACTCTCAAAACACGCCCGTCTTGCTGCGCAATTCTTAAGGCAGGAGCTAGAAATTTCACACTTTTCTCCATATCTCGCCTACATTGAAGATGGAAGGTTACAAAGCCGACAGTACTAATGCTCGTGAGGCCTGTTGTTTCCTTACCAATTTTGGTTGAAATCGATCCATGGGTGTGTAATGAGATCCTGCACATTCGCACTATCTGCTTTGTCCTCGGTCATCCACCAAGATATGAAAATATTTTAATATGTTATTCTACAAGTAAAACTAAAGAGAAAGTTCACGTAAACATAGGTCCGAAAATGTTTAGTTACGGAGATACGACTAGTAAAAGTTTTTGCCTGAAATTTAGTAACTACGCTAATATGAAGCCTTCGCAAAACTGTACGAGGTTAAAGTAAAGCACCATTTCCATTTATTTTGTTGTTATTGGTCTGTTGAATCTAATAAAACATTTCCCGGGAGTGTATCTGCAGTAGTTTTCCAGAACATCCAAAGAAGCAAAGATTATTATACAAGTAAATTTGTTTACTTTTCATTAAGAATGTGTAGCACTTATATCGCTTAGAAGTAGATTTATATTATGTAACTGTGTATCTGCAATTTATGAAGTGTATAGTCTGTGTGAAATGATGAAAATTAGGACAACACAACACCCAGACCCTGACCGGAGAAAATCTCCGACCCAGCTGGGAATCGAACCCTTAGGATTGACATTCTGTCACGCTGACCACTCAGCTACCGGGGAAGGACAGTTTTATAATGTATATATGAAAGAGCAAAAGAATATGATTAAGTGGCAAATTATTATTATTATATGAATATGTTTATAAAAAAGTGTTTGTTAAATGCTGGTTCATGGTTAGGGTAATTGTATTTGAAAGATGTAAAAGCTGTAGGGAAGTCACTACGGAACGGTAGTGGCATAGCGCGATGTAAAATGTGGGGTTGGCGGTCGAACTGAGCGGCTCCTTTGTGTGAACGACACGCAGTATGTGGCTAGTCTTAGCACGGTTCACTTAGACGGTGGTAAGAGAGACAATTGGAAGTTGCATTATAAGGGATTTACCACGGATGTGGATCTGGCTATTGTTTGGTTTTCACGGCATAATGGAATGGCTCTAATATGTAGAAATCCGACACCAAGAAGAGATTTTATAGAGCATTTTTGCATCAAGAACAGTGTGTACAGGCAGTAGCCATGTCGCCTGCCATCAATCTTCGCCACTGCTTCACAAACTTCATACATTCAGTTAAGTAATGTACTGTATATGGACATGGACCAGTTAATTTGTGTGTTGTTTCAATAATAATCTCATAAAACATCAATTTCGTGTCCGGGACCATATTTTCAATCCTGATCACGAACCTATGCAGGGTCCCCACCTAATTGCTACTAAAGCTGAGTATGCCGATTTAAATGAACAGTTCTTGCATTCATTTATTTAAAAGTGATATTTTTGTCTAAAATAAAAGGAGTAGTAAAAGTTAAAGCTAAACCCACAAAAGTGAAGTTGGATAGGCTTTTGCTAAAGTATGCTTAGTTTATTATAAAAAATAGTTTTGCAGGATTACAATGCAAGATTCTGTAAATATTATTGCAAACAATACCTACTTGACAGGTAATTAAAGTTCAAATACATATAAATCTTTAATGAACAGATCTATGATAGTTTTGTTAGAAGAAAAATTATACACAGTTTTAAGAAAAGGTTTATTTTCGGTACTCATCAAGAAAGGTTCCTTTTATGAAGTTAATTAAGCCGAGTGTTATATTTTATTGTCTTGCAAAGTAATTTATGAACTACTCCAAGTGAAGTGAATGATTAGCTTTCAGAGTTAGGCTTTACTATTCTAATAATGAAAGAGCGTTGACTAGTGAAACTATACTAGTTTATTGGTCCCCATCATATTCTTCACTCATTAAGAAAAAATTGAACTATACTGTTACTAAGGAAAACTGCTATATGTAGAGGAGCTTAAAGAGTATATTTATGATACGAGTATTACACAACTTTATTTCCATTTTTCATGTGAGTCAAGATAGAAGCCCCTCACGTCCAAATTTAGTTCTGCACTTCATGCAGTGACATTTCAGTATTTGATTAAGTAATGCTCTTGAGTGTGGCTGTCATTAGTATGAGCATGGTGCAAATTTACTCCCCATAATTTTCTGTTGTGTGTGTTATTGGTAACTGCTGCTACACACAGCACAGAGTGCACTGTGTCAGTTTGTATCGTGTTTGCTATTCACAGGGAAATCTCAGCTAAAGTAACTACAATAACCAATATTCAATTTTATCAAATACATATTTCCAAATTAATGTGCCTAATTGGGCTGGCGACCGTTCATTTTTCTCTTTCATTTATGATTTTACCACTTTCGTTATCTCTCAAGATTAAATCCCGTTTGGTTTTTCTGTTATTTTACCAAATTCAATATTATAGTCGGAAACCTTTGTCCGTTAGACACACGCGCGCTAGAATTCTCAGAGGGTAACATTAGCGTGTTTGACGGCACGTTAGTTATATATGTGACTTTTCCCGTGACAGGACTACAGGTTCGTTTCTTAGAGAAGAGTGATGTACGTTAGTGATATAAATGTAGAAACGTTTATGTCATTGTTGCAACCATTAGTGAGTTGTTTCAGCCGTTTCCTAACCTTCAAACGAGTTAGTTTTCTGTATTGTTCAGTAAAAGAAAATGATAACAGTGTATTTAAGTGAAACCACATAGTAACTGTTGTAGTTTGTAGATTATTCATGAAAGAAGGATGTCTTTCAAATTTACGACAGAGAATATGCCGATATGGTGTTTATTTATGCAAATGTGATGGTAATGCTCCGGCTGCAGTTAACGAATATCGCGCACGTTATCGAACTCGGAGGATTCCGAATGTACGAGCCATTAGCGGAGTATTTTGAATGTTATGGTGGACAGGTTCTCTACCTAGCGGTCAAATCTGTACGAGCGCTCGATACGTGAAGACGATGATAAGAATATTATGGATGCTGTTCAACGTAGCCCGGGTTCTCGTTTCAAGGTAAGGAAACGACTGAAACAACTCACTAACGGTTGTCAACAATGACTTAAACTTTCCTACGTTCTTAATGGAAAGTAAACAAATTTACTTGTGTAATAATCTTTGCTTCTCTGGATGTTCTGAAAAACTAGTCAGATACACGTCTGGGATATGTTTTATTAGATTCACCAGACCAATAACAACAAAATAAATGGAAATCGTGCATTTCTTTAACCTTATACAGTTTTGCGAAGGCTTCATATTAGCGTAGTTACTAAATTTCAGGCAAAACCTTTTATTAGTCGTAATTCCGTAACTAAACATTTGAGGATCTATGTTTATGTGAACATTTTTCTTTAGTTTTACTTGTAGAATAACATATTAAAATATTTGCATATCATCTTGAACCAACCTGTATATATCGCAGATTAACACTAGCCAAGTCGGTCACTTGTATCTGACTCCACTTACAGCTAGCTAATAACTCCAAGGTATGCCCTGACGCCTCTTTTTACAAAACAAGTCTACGCTCAACAATCCACAACACTCGCTAAAGTAAGCAGGAAAATGTCAAAGTAGAATCAGACGCTCGCGCACGGGAACCTACTTTCGAATGCATTATAGGCTTTCTCAGCCGGAAAAGTAATCTCATTGATCACAGAGGATCCCTATTTCCATATCTCCGAAATGATAACCACTTTAAAATGCAAACACTGTCCCAGAGTTCCCACGAATTGCCGCTTCAACCCCACAAGAACTGCTGGCTGACTTTCCGCTTTCGCGAACTCACAAACCGCTCCTCAAAATCAGAATCAGGAGCAGAATGTAGGCATTCTCATTGGTCATTTCCTGCTCCTGTTTATAGCGCTTTTGGAAGATGCTGCATTATGGTAGAACTTTAAAAACCTTTTATGCAGCGGATACTGGAAACTCCACCCGTCATATGAAACTTACTTGCCCTTAAAAACAGCCTAGTCGGCTATGACTACCGCCATTTAGGGGGATTATGAAGGTTCAGTCCAACATCTTCAGCCAAACCATGAACAACTCCCACCTGCAAGCTGAGACTCCAGAGGCGATTCAATGGCGAGACAGGATGGCAGGTAAATTATGTGCTACACTTTAACTCACTGAAAACATCGTCATTTACTATTGCGAAATTCACATATCGATGTTTGCACTACTGAATTATAAATGTGAAGCTGTGATACGTAACAGTTTACAAAGCAATACTGTTAAATAATTTCATCAGTGGCCACAGCTGCAACAATAATGATCTGAGTAAGTGGATATCATTTTTCTGGCTTGTGAGCACTCTCCTCCTGTTTCACTGTCACGAAGGCACACAGGAACAGGGGAAAAGGTCTACGAGCATCATGTCTCTTTGGCCACTTGCCACAAGTTTCAAAACTGAAAAACTTTTCTAGATATTACTCCTGCCCATAAAGCTGTCTGCATTAGTAGCGAAGCTATGGCATTCTTTTTAAAACGAAAGGAAATCTGACAAATAGTTTGTGAAATACGGACTTCCTCAGCTCAACTCTCTGATAGGCGCACATGACTCCTATAGCTTTCACGACTGTGTAATTTATAACAAGTGACAGACACAACCAATCTGTGGAACTGTAATAGATCTACAACGATTTTTTACTAATATACTGTATCTAAACTGTCAATTATACTTTTCTTCGTCTATTCGTCTGTAATGTCGGACATACAGTGCGGGGGCATTCGGAAAGTAAGTTCCGATCGGCCGCGAAATGGAAGCCACTGTGAAAAGAAAAAAAATATATGAATGCGTTGTGCCCAGACTATTAGTTTAAGGGGGTAACTAATACTGTGTTTGCTGAGCTTGTGAAACTTAGCTGTGAGAGGTAGTCTTAAGTCCCTAATTTGGCCATGATAAATAAATGTAAGAGGGGCTTTCAATAAATAACGCAACAATTTTTTTTCTGGGCAAATTTCTGTTGAAAAATGGGGAATCTGTTGAGGGACACTTCAGCCGTTATAATTTCATGAAGTTACCACAGGTGGCGGTGCTATACATAACCTTCAAAATGGCGTCTGTTACGGAATTGCGTTAAAAAGAAAGGGCTGTTATTGAGTTTCTTTTGGCGGAAAACCACGAGTATCGCAGATATTCATAGGTGCCTGGTGGAGACCTGGTATTGAACTAAAGCACTGAGTCGCTCCTGAATTACCGGAAGGTGCAAACACTCTCTTTCGAGGTGGTCGACGAATCACAATCAAGCACCTCGCTGCTCTGCGGGAAGCAGTACGTGGTTGATGGGGATGCCACAAAACGTTGACTCTGGCGTCGCCCAGTAAAGTGGTACCACGAGGGCATACTGACCCCCGCAGTAGGGTGGCATAATGCCATCGCATTAAACGGTGATTATGTTGAAAAATAGGGTTTAGTAGCCAAAAGATGGATAATGATACGGCGTACTTGAATCCTAAATAAATCCAACCTGCTTTAAGGAAAAGGAAAATGTGTTGCGTTACTTATTGAACGCCATTCGTATCTTTCCTACAGCTACACACACCAATAGAATTGCCATGTATATCATTTCCAGTAAGTTAGTGTGATAATGGCAAATATCTGAAGTGTTATTTGTTTTTCCATTGATGCAGGCTCTATCCAATTTACATGTTTAATTTAATATAGTCAATTATTCTCTCCCATTTACAGAGTATGTAGCCTAATTTGCATCTAAATATCGAAGCACCAGAACAATTTACATACAAATTCAAATAAGGTGAAAATATTAGATTAATAACAAAAGCAAATGTTTCGAAATAAGCACTCTTCTGTGAAACATAAAGAGTTACCCAAAATAATTTTTTTTAACATGGCTATCTGTCAGTCAGTTTGTACTACTAGGTAACACGTGAGTTTCCTTTATCTTTGCATGACTATCCTGCAATTCACAATTGATGGCTTGGCAGAGGGTCCATAGAACGACTTTCAGACTGCTTGTAGGATGTCGCTTTCTCGAACAGCCCATGGTAAACATGAACACGTAAACCTTATCGTGTGAGTTCTGATTCCTCTTATATCATGTCTATAATCGTTTCTTTCTATGTAGAAGGAAGTCACAAAAATAATATGGCATTCGGAGGAGAAAGCTGTTTATTGAAATTTCGTGAAAAGATTTCGCCACAACGGAAACATCTTTGTTTTAATAATTGCCACCCCAAATCGCTTATCATTTCCGTGAGACTCTCCCCCCTACGTCTTGATTACACATAACGAGCTCCGCTTCTCTCCACCTTTTCAATATCGTCCATGTCTTATTTGGTAAGGATCCCATATCGTGCAGACATACTCCAGCAGCCGGCCGGGGTAGCCGAGCGGTTCTAGGCGCTACAGTCTGGAACCGCGCGACTGCTACGGTCGCAGGTTCGAATCCTGCCTCAGGCATGGATGTGTGTGATGTCCTTAGGTTAGTTAGGTTTAAGTAGTTCTAAGTTCTAGGGGACTGATGACCTCAGAAGTTAAGTCCCATAGTGCTCAGAGCCATTTGAACCATACTCCAGCAGAGACAGACAAGCGCAGTGTAGGCCGTCTCTTTAGTAGAATAGTTTCATCTTCGAAATGTTATGCCACTAAAACGTAGTCTTTGCTTCACATTTTCCGTAACATTTTCTGTATGATGGTTTCAATTAAAGTTTTTCGTAATTGTAATTTGTAGGTATTTTGTTAAATCGACAACCTTCAAATTTGTATAATATGTCGTGTGACCGAAAATTAACGGTTTTTGTCATGTGGAGGACATCACACTTTTTATCGTTTTGGGTCAGTAGCCACTTGTCGCAACATACATTTCTTGTTTAAATCATTTTCCCTATCGTTTTAGCTTCTAATGACCCTACCAAACGTTAAACAACAACATCCTTTTCAAACAATCTAAGAGGGCTGTTGAGACTATCTTCTAAATAGTTTATATAGCTTAGGAACAGCACATATTCTGTAACACTTCCTTAGGGAACGCCAAATATCACTTCTCTTTCACTCGATGACTTCTCGCCAGTTGCTACTGTGACTTTTGTGACAGGAAATCACAAAATCAATCGCACAGCCGAGACATACTCCAGATGGACACAAACTGATTATAAGATGCTAGGGAAGAACAGTGTCAGAAGCTTTCTGGAAAGCTAAATATTTTGAATCAACTACCGTGAGAGCTCCGTCGATATTTTAGCTGTATAATGATTGTCTCCTCCCAAATATAATGAATTAATTACGATAGATCTTACAAGAGCATTTAAGTAATGTAAAACTGACTTCAAGCTATCAAACTCGTTAAAAAGATTGTGTAACAGTATATCGTAGACGGGCACGGCATATTTTTCTTGTAGATAATGGAAAATTCTGGTCCCAGCCATAGTAGGCATTTTGCTTCGGAAAATACTAAATAATTCAATTTAGTTCTGTCTTGAATTTCCTTTATCCCTTAGGGAGCAGGGCGTTTGTTTATCCTGTCACTAATCACACGCCGATTTAAAGTGTTGTAGCACTGCCACCAACTATTTCAAATTTAACTTAAGCCTTTATCCCCATCCTAGGAGATAAATAAGGGGATTCGAATGTAACTTAATACTCGATATACTAAATATGTTGTACAAAGTATGTACAGTCCTTACTAGTCCCGCGTTTTAATCAAAATAGTGAAGTAAAGGAAAGTTTACAGCAGTTTAGTCGATAAATAGTATAGACAGTGCAGAAATTCTCTCCAGTCTATCGATTTAAGACAGTGTTGGATGAATACGTAGATGTATATATTCCGTAATTCAGTGATAAATTAAGCATTTGGTTTTAAAAGTACTAAGGTAAAGGTAGAAAATACCAGCCTAAGTGCAAATTAGTGTTGAGGTATGTAGCACACATTTATATTACCTTAGGAGCTATGCACTGGGATCAACAGTTAAAGAGTGAGTGGAAACTTTACATACGCGGTCGATTCACATTAATGTGAGCACCGCCTATGTTCGACATTAATGTGCAATAACCACTGAGAGGACGCCAGGTGCTAGCACTTGCAGTCTGGACATTCTCATTGGCTTTCGGGATCAGGGTGGAATCATTTCCGAAATGGCTAACTTTGCAAACTGTTCGCATACCCTGTGGTTTTAAAGTGCACCGCGCATGGCAAAATCGCGATATCCAAAATTGGTACCGAGGAAACTGTGACGCACCATGGGCAATATGCACTGAAGCGACATGCGACTGGTATAGGCATGCGTAATCAAACACAGAGATATGTAAACAGGTAGAATACGCCGCTGCGGTCGGTAACGCTTATATAAACTATAAGTGTCTGGCGTTGTTGTTAGATCCGTTACTGCTACCACAACGGCAGTTTATCAAGATTTAAGTGAGTTTGCACATGGTGTTATAGTCGTCGCACGAGTGATAGGGCATAACATCTCTCAGGTAGCGATGAAGTGGGATTTTTCCCGTACGACCATCTCACGAGTGTACCGTGAATATCAAGAATCCGGAAAAACATCAGATCTCCGACATCGATGCGGCCGGAATAAAGATCCTGCAAGAACGGGACCAACGGCAACTGAAGAGAATCGTTCAACGTGACAGAAGTGCAACCCTTCCTCAAATTCCTGCATATTTCAATGCTGGGCCATCAACAAGTGTCAGCGTGCGAACTATTCAACCAAACTTCATCGATATGGGCTTTCGGAGCCGAAGGCCCACTCGTGTACCCTTGGTGACTGCATGACACAAAGCTTTACGCCCCGCCTCGGCCTTCAATAGACACTGGACTGTTGATGACTGGAAACATGTTGCCTGGTCGGACGAGTCTCGTTTCAAATTGTATTGAGTGGATGGACGTGTACGGGTATGGAGACAACCTGATGAATCCATGGACCCTGCATGTTAGCAGGCAACTGTTAAAGCTGGTGGAGGCTGTGTATGGTGTGGGGCGAATGCAGTTGGAGTGATATGGGATCCCTGACACGTCTAGATACGTCTCTGACAGGTGACATGTGTATCAGAATCCTACCTGATATCCTGCGTCCATTCATATCCACTGTGCATTCCGACGGACGTGGACAATTCTAGTAGGCCAATGTGACACCCCACATGTCCAGAACTGCTACAGAGATGCTCCAGAAACACTCTTCTGAGTTTAAACACTTCCGCTGGCCACCAAACCTCCTTCCTCCCCCCCCCCCCCCAGACATGAGCATTATTTTGCATACCTGTGTTGCCTTGCAACGTGCTGTTCAGAAGATATCTCCACCCCCTCGTAATGTTACGAATCTATGGACTGCCCTACGGTATTCATGGTGTCAGTTCCCTCCAGCACTACTTCGGACATTAGTCAAGTCGATGCCACGTCGTGTTGCGGCACTACAGTGCGCTCGCTGGGGTCTTACACGATATAAGCAGGTCTACCAATTTCTTTGGCTCTTCAGTGTGTGGCAGGGGTGATTGACGGACGCGGAGATGTGTACGTGGGGAAAGGATATGCAAATAATGAGCAACTGAAATCCCAGGACAAGATACGGGTATCAACAGTGACTCCTCAACGATTCTTCAGGGAACGTTGCTGCGTATTTGCCTCCACAGCAGGCGCTTGGTTCATCCACCTAAATTGACTGCCGTTAATCGGCGACGAAGGCTGGAACATGCACTCCATCAAGACAACCGGACATCCAATGAGAGATAACAGGTGGTATTTTAAGATAAATCACATTTTATGCTTTATAGACAGACGGAGATGGCGTGTAGGGAGTTAAACGTCTGAAAGCAAATGAACTGCAAGGATCACTTGAAGGGCCCATACCAGAGGAGCACGTGGTAATGGGTGGGGAACGTTTTTGTGGGATTCCAAGAGTGATATCATCATCAATAGATAAGCGCAAGTATTAATCTATTGTAGGACATCATTTTAGACCCTACATGCAGGTTATTTTTCCTCAACCCGATGTCATCTACCAGCAAGACAATGCTACACGCCACACAGCTTGCAATGTATTAGTGTGGTTGGAAGATAACCAAGATGAGTTTGCCATGCTCCCCTGGCCACTAAACTCCTCAGATATACGCTCAATTGAGAATACGTGGGTCCACCTCAGTAACAAGGTAATTGGGGCATTGTGCAGAGTGGGGAGGTGCTACAATTCCGTCTTTGATACACACATCAAAAAAAGTGTTGTATCACCTCGGTGCCGAGAGTTGCGGAACTTGTACAGAAAACTGCAAGTGAGATCAACATAAACATCATTTCCGTCCTTTTTATTGCTCATGGAAACCACACATTGCGCGTTGTACCACCATACAGCGAGACCTTCAGAGGTGGTGGTCTAGATTGCTGTACACACCGGAACCTCTAATACCCAGTAGCACGTCCTCGCGCACTGATGCATGCCTGTATTCGTCATGGCATACTATCCACAAGTTCATCAAGGCACTATTGGTCCAGATTATCCCACTCCTCAACGGCGATTCGGCGCAGATCCCGCAGAGTGATTGGTGGGTCACGTCGTTCGTTTTCAATCTATCCCAGGCATGTTCGATAGGGTTCATGTCTGGAGAACATGCTCGTCACTCTAGTCGACCGATATCGTTATCCTGAAGGAAGTAATTCACAATATGAGCACGATGGACGCGCGAATTGTCGTCAATGAAGACAAATGCCTCACCAATATGCTGCCGATATGGTTGCACTGTCGGTCGGAGGATGGCATTCACGTATAGTAAAGCCGTTACGGTGCCTTCCATGACCACCAGCGGCGTACGTCAGCCCCACATAATACCATCCCAAAACCGTAGGTAACCTCCACCTTGCTGCACTCGCTGGGCAGTGCGTCTAAGGGGTTTGGTTGGGTTGATATGGTGGGGGGGGGGGGGGGGGGGAAGAGAGCCCAAACAGCGAGATCATCGGTCTCTTCGGATTAGGGAAGGATTGGAAAGGACGTCGGCCGTGCCCTTCCAAAGGAACCATCCCGACATTTGCATAAAACGATTAAGGGAATACACAGAAAACAGTGTGTCTAAGGCGTTCAGCCTGACCGGGTTACCACCAAACACGTCTCCGACGACTGTCTGGTTGAAGGCATATGCGACACTCATCGGTGAAGAGAACGTGATGCCAATCCATAGCGGTCCATTCAGCAAGTTGTTGGGCCCATCTGTACCACGCTGCATGGTGTCGTGGTTGCAAAGATGAACCTCGCCATGGAAGTCGGCAGTGAAGTTGCGCATCATACAGCCTAATGCGCACAGTTGTAGTCGTAATACGACGTCCTGTAGCTGGACGAAAAGCGTTATTCAACTTGATGGCGTTGCTGTCAAGGTTTCTCCGAGTCATAATCCGTAGGTAGCGGTCATTCACTGTAGTAGTATCCCTTGGGTGGCCTGAGCGAGGCAAGTCATCGACAGTTCCTGTCTCTCTCTATCTCCTCCATATCCGAACAACATTGCTTTGGTTCACTCCGAGACGCCTGGACACTTCCCTTGTTGAGAGCCTTCCTGGCACAAACTAACAATGCGGACGCGATGGAACCGCGGTATTGACTGTCTAGGCATGGTTGAACTTCAAACAACACGAGCCGTATACCTCCTTCCTGGTGGAATGACTGGAACTGGTGGGCTGTCGGACCCTCTCCGTCTAATAGGCGCTGCTCATGCATAGTTGTTTACATCTTTGGGCGGGTTTAGTGACATCTCTGAACAGTCAAAGGGACTATGGCTATGATACGAAATCCACAGTCAACTTTTGTCTTCAGAGTTATGGAAACCGGCGTGATGCAAAACTTGTTTTGATGTGTGTAAAAAGTGTTTTGTCCTTTGTCTGAAACGTGGATAGTAGTGTGTACAGCATTCTACATTCTGTCCCAAAATCCGTGAATATTGCACAAAATGAGTACCATTGGGCGGCGACAATTGCAGACAATAACAGCTAGACTCTATAATGATACAGAACGACTTAGTCGGAATTTCTGTTTGATGTGATGGCTGCTTGCTCTAAATTTAGACAACTGTTAGTTAATGTAGATGAGTAGAAGAAACAATCCTGCATTTTCCGACCACAGTATCAGTGATGCGCGGCTTCATAAAGCCACATTGATTAATTGTCTAGACGTGATGTTGCATAACGATATAAAATTCAACTAGCACGGGCAGAATTATAGGAAATTTTAGCACATCTATAAAGGAGATCGCGTTTTGAACACTACATCAGCCGCGCGGGATTAGCCGAGCGGTTTAAGGCGCTGCAGTCATGGACTGTGCGGTTGGTCCCGGCGGAGGTTCGAGTCCTCCCTCGGGCATGGGTGTGTGTGTTTGTCCTTAGGATAATTTAGGTTAAGTAGTGTGTAAGCTTAGGAACTGATGACCTTAACAGTTAAGTCCCATAAGATTTCACACACATTTGAACATTTCTTTGAACACTACATCGGCCCATTCTTGAGTATTGCTCGAGTGTTTGGGATCACCATCAGGTCGGATTAATGGAAGATATTGGAGCAGTTCAGAGTCGTGCTGGTAGATTAGCCACCGGTACGATCTGTCAATACGCGAGTATTACGAAAATGCTCCATGAGCTGAAATGAGAATCTCTAGAGGTATGACGACATTCTCTTCACGAAACAGTGTTGTGGAAATTTAGGGAACCTGCATTTGCGGCTGATTATAGTACGATTCTGATGTGGCCAACGTACGTAAGGACTGTGTAGACAAGAGAAATTAAGGTTCGTACGGAGGCGTGTATATAGTTTTTATCCCCTCGTCCCATTTGCACGTGGAAAAGCAAGGGGAAGGAATAGTAGTGGCAGAAGGTAGATGTAGATGGTAGCAAAGTGTCAAGAATCGTCACTGCAGGAGGTAAACATGGGTGTGTGTCATTCACAAGTGGTGGCAGGTGGTGCATGACGGCTCCCATACAGCGTCACTTGCAGTCCTTCGGTATAATCTCACCAATTCTCTGCCAAACAACAGAAAATAATGCAATGTACTGTGAGAAACGCGACGTCGGTGACAGATTGAAGAACCGCTAGCAACTCGTTTGGAAGTTGGAAACGTACCAGCACGGAGTTCTTTAAAAATGAAAAAATGCTCCTCTTCATAATATTTTCTTTCGTGTTTAGTAAACTGACTTCTCTTTTGATTGAAGGGGATAAACTTCATAAATACTGTAGGTCCTTCTCTGGTGCTGAGCTATATACGAATGATAGTAATGTTCTGGACAGAATCAAGTGGTCATGAATGCTGACTGCAGTTATCTGTACTATTTCGCTTGGCGACTCGCTGGCGGGAGGTTCAAAAATGCCGTATCTCGCGTAGCTGTGAGCGATGCGTAGCGGCGCGGGTGCTGTCGACGTAGATTCCGTGGATACTGCACTGTCTTCGTGTGCCGTCTCCTTTAGCCATAGCTCCAGTTTCGTTCAGTAGCCCCACAGCGGAAAGTATTCTCATGAGCGATTTACAGTGAGCTGACTTCTGGGAATTCGCATTCCGGGGCGGGTACTCAGTCTTCACCAGCGCGCCTTCTCAAAAAGGCCCTTTTGTGAATCTGAAGGTATCCTAAGGCTTTCGCTTCGTTGTACTGCCGTGGAAAGTGACTTTCACACATGCAGCGAAATGCTTGAGGATTGATTTGTTGCACTGGTCTCTTATGAACAAAGAATTTTACAGGACCACAAAGGAAATTCAAATATTTTTAAATTTTCTAAGAATTAATGCCGGCTCTCTACTTCGTGGAAGCAGTGTTGCACTGTCATGTGTGAATCGTAACTGTAACAACTGTTACTCATTTCATGTTTACAGCTGAAAGAGTACGTCCTAGTATCTGTTACTCGAGACTTTAAAAACAGTCGCACGTGCCTTCTATTTGTGGGAAGAGAAAGGCATGGCTGAACCGTTGTGAGTGTTTTGACAGATGAGGAGGCGCGGGTTCCGCGCCAGGGAGATAGCAGCTGCACACCTCTCGTGGCGTCATCAATAGATACATATAAAATTAAATTTAAAAACTGATATCTTGACAACGCCTTAAGCGATACTCATAAACAGTGTCTACGGATAGGTCTCATTGAGCACTAACGCAGTGTTATAATAGATTTTCTATAAACGTTACCTATTTAGAAAACTGAAATGTGCATTCAGTGCATGAAAACCTGAAGTTTTACACGAATACGAAATGAAGCACGAAAAGTTGCGGCAGAATTACCAGTTACACACAAGTAGGGAAGTATAAGTGTACTCGGTTTTAATTGTTTATATTTGTTAGTGACAGAACAACGAAAAGTAGTGTTGCTCTGAACAAAATGCTTGTTTATGAAAAAAAAAAAGTGTTGACAGCAATAGATAACTGAGGAAATTTACGTGGTAACTGACGTATAATACACGCATATAACGTAACGTTTATAGTTTTTAATTATGTTGCGGGAGTCAGAAGTGTGTGTGCTTGATTAACGTTCAGGGCGATGGCTTAAATAGACAGTAGCTATCTTGTGATGGGTATTCGTTTGGCAGTCGGGTTTGAGATCTCAAACAGGGAATACTAATGGGCGCCAGTAGGTCACATCTTGGAGAGGAGGGGGAGGAGGAGGAGATTATAGAGTTTAACGTCCAATCGACAACAAGGTCATAGGAGATTGAGCACAAGCTCGGATTAGGGAAGCACCGAGAAGGCATGCAGCCGTGGCTTTCGGAGGAAACATCCCAGCCTTCGTGTTAAGCGTTTTTGAAAAATCATGGAAAACCTAAATGAGGATGGTAGGACGTGGGTTTGAACCATCGTCTTCACAAATGTAAGTCCAGTGTACTAACCACTGCATCATGTCATGAGTGAGTAGAAATTGTTCTGAGGCGTGGACTTGTGACATTCATGTGTGTCGCTAACGAATACTCTGAAATATTTTCATCTTGCATACTTCGAATACTTCACGTAGGCGAATGCTTTCTGAAATCTAAAATCTTTATTTTTTCGAGTGAGCTGCACTCGGAAGGTAGTTAGTTCACAATTGTGGAACTCTAAGTTTGCGGTAAGGGAACTCTGATTATTTTCAGTAATATTCTGGATGTTTATGTGAATGTGGGATACTGTTTCATTTCATTTATGCCATCTGTCAGATATTAATTAATTCAATGTTACACAATTATTAACTTGTGCTAAATGTTACAGTGATAGAATAAACTCAGTTTTGTTAAAATCTGAAACGCTGTGAGTTGTGGACTTTATTTTTCGCCTCAAATTCATGCCTGCATTTGTTTCACCGTTGTGACTGGATCTTTAAGCATAATCTTTAAGCGTAATGCGTTGATTGGCCCCTAGACTGTAGCATAGTTAACACTTAAAAACCCACCAACGCAGCCAGCCGGGGTGGCCGAGCGGTTCTAGGCGCAACAGTCTGGAACCGCGTGACCGCTACGGTCGCAGGTTCGAATCCTGCCTCGGGCATGGATGTGTGTGATGTCCTTAGGTTAGTTAGGTTTAAGTAGTTCTAAGTTCTAGGGGACTGATTACCTCAGACGTTAAGTCCCATAGTGCTCAGAGCCATTTTTTTGAACCAACAACGCATTCGGAAACCCTATAAACAATGACTTTCACATTTACAATTTATTATTCGTGCAGATGCATGTGAGGGCTAATGAGCTAAACGTTTATTAAACAACGTTCTTTGGAGTCAGTAAGATTGCACAAGTCTTAGGTTTTTCATTTATTAGCCGTGTAGCTAGCTGCATATGCAGGTTCATCCGGGAGCAACAAACTAGCAAGAAAAGTATTATTCTGTTACGCCGCATATCTTGATCTCGCCATGGTCAGCACCTGCAGCTCCGCATTAATCATCCATACAGTCACACAATCAGTATGACCTTCATCCCCATAATCAAGTTCCGTAGACTTACAGACTAACTGGTAGACTATTACTTAGAAGCCATTTGACCCCAATATACTGAGGTTATCTGTAGATTTCGACTCAAGACTTCTACCTCAAAAATTTTTGCTTCGTATGGCAATATCTCGTAATGTTGTTGAAGGTTTAAAGTGGAAACTATACGAAACAATTGCGATTTATCGCGAAATGTGGAGATCTGAATCTCGAAGTCATATACAATGATGGATGGATCTGCACAAAGTAATTACACAGCAGCTGAAGATAGATGCACACACCTGACACTGACATGAAGAAATATCTTTTATGTTCAGTCAATTATTTACCCTTTCTTACAATATTATTTTGGCAGTAATATAGTAAAATGATTAGCAGAAGAAGTAAATATTTTTAAAAAGAAGGTGTGCCGGCATGACTTGCAATGCATCGTTAACTTCGTATAAAAACAAGACACATCTACATGTATAAATCAATGGAAGACTGATTTATTGTGAATTAAAATACATATGACAACGATTTTGTAAGTGTTTTGGGATATACAATATTTGTGATCTTTCCGTCTTCTGAAAAGCAAATAAATTTTTCGGCTGCAACACTCGTGAGCTTTCAACATGCAGCTGGCCATGTGAAAAGCATGGGTTTTCTAGATTTGTTATTTGCGCAACATATTCCTTGTGCTACAGTTGTCGAGATTTCATGCACCTCAGTGCCCACGCACCTTTCCATTTTGCCAATGTCTACACTTGGAAGCAGAATGTATTCGTAACTGATATTGTACTGGAATGCAACATGATTCCATTCAACGTGCACGGTTCATCGAGATCTAACAGCTCGTAAACATTCCTCTCTGACTCTCACCGCTCTTTTTCTTCTGACTCTAATGCATGTGAAAAATGGGTCGAAAAGTTTCTACTTCGACTCTTACTATTCGTTATACTTGTGATTCTGATGCGACTGAGCAACTCGTAAACGACATACTTCGTTGCCTGTTTGTTGTTTATAGTTTGTTTGAGAATCTCGTAATAGTTTTTTGTAGATTGGCAATTGATGGACGTATAAGACGTATGGTTGTTTTGATGGAGAAAGTAACACCAACTTCAAGAAATCTTACAGTTTTGTTAATTAACTTAGGATTTAAAAGGGTACATTTTAACAGTTTTCAAACAAACAGTGTCACTGGCGCGGGGCTAAGTTACAAGCGTAACAGTCTTTGGTATTTAGAATAAATTACGCCTCACTGGTTTTCTCGGTGTGATTTAAAATATTACGATGGGCCAATGTAAAACTGAGTGTAAGAATAGCTTAACAGGCATGAAAGGTGAAAAAGGATACGAAGAAACAAACATTCTTCCTTGTTAGAAATCTGTCATAGACTTGCAAACAATAATTCACCCAAGTTTCATTGTTATGGTTGAATGGTATAGGAACGCAACGAAAACAACCAGATAAACGAAGATACAAATATTAATTTCTATGTCTTAGGTAGGAAGTTGCAACTCCAGACTCTAACATAAGATAAGGAGTGTTGAGTGCTGTCAGACTTAGTGATGCCTTGTCTCGGCTCCCCTCCGGCTAGGATATGGTATTCGATTCGTCGGACATCCTAAGTTTTCAGGGCAATGAAGACGTCATTGGCGGCATTGGCGGCATTCCACGTCACAGCTGCGCGGGTGGCCGCCGCGACGGCCGCAGATCCGCTCCTGAAACTGGTGCACCGCTATATTCTCCGCGGCTGGCCGGCGCTTCCTCCGCCTCGCGCCCAGGCTGACCTCCGATTCTTTTTCTCCATCCACCATCAAGTGGGTGCTCCTCCGTGTGGAATATGGTGCCAATCCACGAGTCATAGCACCAACGTCCCCGCGGTCCCCGATTCTCAACGCCTTACATCGTCACTGGGGTATTTCCCGGACAAAAACCCTCGCACGTCGCCATATCTTCTGGGTCCGTACGATGGCGGACGTGGTTGCCAGCAGTGTACCCAGGCCCTTCCTGCTCCGCGCTGGTCCTTCCAATCCTGGCCGGCCGCCTCCCTCTCATGAGAACGCATTCATGTGGATTTTGCGGGACCCTTCCTCGGCGCTTACTGGCTGCTCGTCACGGATGCCTACTCCCACTTCCCTTTCATTGTCCGATGCTCTATCGGCCCTGTCCAAAATATTTTCCATCGAAGGCCTTCCCGTCACCCTGGTCACTGATAACGGCCCGCAATTTCGCAGTCAAGAGTTGGCCAAATTCTGCCACGATAATGGTATCCACCATGTCTTTACCCCGCCTTTTCATCCACAATCCAATGGTGGATCGGAGCGCCTTGTTTGCACATTTAAAACGCAGATGCAGAAGTACACGGAGATGCTCTTACGTTATTTCTCAGTTCTTACAGGACCACACCGGTGGGTGACAAGAGTCCAGCCGAACTGCTCCATAGTCGCCAGCCTCGGACCCTACTCAATCTCCTCCTGCCGCATGTGGCACCTAGCACCCAGCCAGGCGCTTCCAGATATTCGTCCAGCTCCATGGTGTGGGCGCGCGATTTCAGGTCGCAGCTCCGATGGCTGCCAGGGGCGTTCTCCGGCCCCGTGGGTCGACAAATGTTCGACGTCCACCTGGACGACAGGGTGGTTTCGCATCACCGCAACCAACTCCGTCCTCGTTCCCTCGACCAGCCGCAGTCCCAAACCCCGGCTTCTCTCTCTCTTTCCCACTGCTGGTCCCTTCTGTGGGGCCTATGTTGCTGCACTCTCCTTAGTTAGTGGGGGATCTTCCAGGAAATGACCAGCAGCCGCCGGCTGCTAGGCCAGCGCCGCCGCCACCGCCTCCTCCAGACCTGGGGCAACCCCAGGACCTTCCCCGGGATCCATTTGCCAGCCCCTCTTCGGTGCCGCCCCGGTTGGACGACGCGTACGTTCCCATGCCGCTTGCTCAGCCCATCATCGCCTCGCAACCGCCACCACTTCGACGTTCCCTCCGCATCGCGCGGAAGGCGGCGCGCTACTCACCGGCGGCCGTATTCCACCGCCTCTTTCAGGACGACTTAGCTGTCGAGCGGCCTACGGACCAGGCTGCATTGGTGCTCATTCCCAAGCAGTCACCCGTGCCGCTCCAGCTCTTCCAAGGGAGGAGGGGTGTTACGCCAAAGTAGCCCCTGCAGACCGGCAACACATCTAACACCACACAGGACGGAGGTTGTCTATGCACCAAGGCGTAAGCAATGGTAAACATCGGAAACAGACATTCTGCGTACTAC
The DNA here is from genome assembly GCF_023864275.1 of Schistocerca cancellata. Lineage (NCBI taxonomy): Eukaryota > Metazoa > Arthropoda > Insecta > Orthoptera > Acrididae > Schistocerca > Schistocerca cancellata. Next base: position 620,029,648 of record NC_064629.1, read on the forward strand.
TTCCTGCAGAGGGAGTTCGAGATAGCCTGCCGGAAATATTACTACACCAACACCTGACTGGCTGGCCAATACTATTTAAGGCTAGAACCAGCACCAGACTTCAGTTCACGCCGAATACCGACCTCATAGACGTCTCCACGGAAGACTACATCTTCGCCATCGGAATAGTACGTGCAATTAAGTGTATGTGTGTTACCGCGGACACTTGTGGCAAAACTTAGAGGTTATCTTTTGTTGCCTCGAGTAAGAAATTCTTACTGGCTTTATGATTGTGACTTTTCGTTGTTATTCAGTCATTTCCATGTAGACTCACGTAAATACAAGTTGTGTTGTAAAAACATTCAAATTGTCAGTTACAACACCCAACAATGATTCTTTCCAGGCAGAAAGTGATAGATGTATCAAGATTGATTGAAATCGATGCAGTGGTTTAGGAGAACAAGTATAATATACGTACATCCATCCAGACATACATATATACCTACGTACATATATATGTACATCCATTTTTATAAACTGCATGGGTATGGATATGGATGCATTTCCTTGATCTGCAACAGTGATGCTCTAAGTGCACGTACCTGAAAACATACATGGAAATGTTACAATCCATTAAAGTTCCAGTGACAGGAGTACAGGAACAGTGAGTGGTCTGTGGTGTAGTCTCTTCTTAGAAAATTCTCAGCACACGGCATTCCTCCTTGATCGTTTCAATGTTAAGTAATACAGCAACAGTTATTGCCAGATTAAGCTAAATAACACACTTCCGAGCTAGAAAAATCAATTATTTTCTGAGGCAGTTATGTATATCTACAAATAACACGTTAAAGCTTACCATCTTTGACGGAAAATAATATTCACCAAGCAGAATAACTAAAAATGTCACTACATATTGATTCTTCCATCCAGGATTTGTGGAGGACTTTGAATTTAAGTTCTGAGAGACGGTACTAATTTCTTCCTCGAGTGGGAGGTAAAGATACGAGGCTGGTGTTTTCATACAGAAACGGTTAAGTATGCTTCGTATTTTTCGCCAAATACTTATCTGTTATATATAAATGAAGTGCACTGGCTGTGTTTATTTTATTGTTGTCTCAGAAATCTATTCAAGTAATAATTCGTAACCTACAGCGAATTATGGCATCAGGCGAAGTATACGAGTCTTGAAATATCAACTTTTTACAGTGCTACAAAGCTTTCCAAAAGACACGTTTCTGTCTTAAATTAGATAAGCGCTTAAGTGTTAAGCATCGATGGTTGGAAGGCACATTTCGAAATTTGTTTCCCTTCAACTTATTTCCGTTAGCTCTATTGAATGCTAGCTATAATTAATATCTGACGCGACGTTGTAATGCTTCATTCTGATTTCGTGTTTCCCTCTGTTTACTCGACCATTATTGTTTTCCCACAATTTATCTCTCTCCACCGAAGTATCTAATGCACTTCTGTCTATCAATACAAACACGAAGTAATGTAATGGAGTGAGTGGGCTTTCTGTAGCATTATTCATGAAATCGATGAGGCGGGAATCCCAGAGAGTTATTAAGAGCAGTGGTTGACAGGTATGCTGCCTGACAGCTGCGCTCAGGCTTCCATGGACAGTGATTCGGCGCCTTTCATTAAATCTCGGTTCGCGACGATTTTCTTTTTTTAATTTAAAAAGGACGCGCAGCGCTCGCAGTGAAAAGTGACGCTCGCCATTATATCCGCGCCCACGCACTCCGCTAAAGGTGCGGGGCTGTGCACTACGGTTCGTGGCGTGAGGATTTTTTGCTTCGCGTCGCGAAAATGACCAGCGCTGACAAAAGCAAAGCACACTGCTATTTTTAGTTTGACAAGCCGTTTGCTCGCACATTATTTTACGGTCTAGCTGTCAGCCATTCCATCGCTATCTGACAGCCTTTAATGGAGTTTACTCGCGGTTGGCTGAAACGTTGTGGATTTTGTAATTATGCGTGGTGACTCACTCTCGTTCTTTCATTTCCTTATTCTTAGGCGCTTACAGATTCATCAGACGTTGTGTACATGAAATACACAGCAAAAAGTGTTTTTGTGTTTCACTCGACGCTGAAATCATTAACTACTTGTGAAAGTAACTGCAGCAAACGGAGAAAAACAGTAGTTGCAGTTTTTCTCATTGGAGCTTTTTACGAATCTAATAACGTTTTCCTGTGTAGCATGATTATTTATTTATGGATTTGGATGCTTTTTATAAATCTAGAAAAAGAGGACGCAGCTTTAGAATGTACTGTAGAACAGATTTCTTCAGGCTTTAGCAGACACGAAAGCGCGACGAAGAATATTAAGTAACCAAGAATAACAATTACCATAGTTTCACGTTGCCATTCAATATTAATATGTATGAAGAGTTCGTAGATACCGTAATTTATTTGTGATGACGCAATGCTATCGGAGGAAACAATGAGCAAGGGATGATAACATTTTTCGTATTACTGTAATTATGTAGTGGCTTCGAAGCTGGACTCGTGAAATTTCTTGGCGGACTGAAACCCTCTTGCTGGAGTAGGACTCAAACCTGGAGTTTTTGCCTATCACGGGCAAGTGCTATACCGACTGGGCTACTCAAGCACGACTCACGAGCTGCCCTCACAAGTGTACCTCCATCCACCAATACCTCTTCTGCCATCTTCCAGACGTCAGAAAAGTTCGAGTGCCGGCTCGGCAAATGATTTTAATATACCAGGAAGTTTCAACCAGCGCATGGTCTGCTGCAGTGTGAGAACTCATTGTAAACTCATGTGGTTGAAGGGAAAGACTGAATTCACATCTCTTCTTTATTTATCTTGATCCTTACTATTCATTTCTGAACCTAAAGGCAATTTCATAAATACACATAGGTTGTTGCAGTATTAATAAATACGCAAAAAGTAACCTTATACCAATTTCAATATAGAAAGCGCAAATTTTTGATAGCGTATGCGTTCCATATAACAGTGGTTATTGTGATTGCAATTTATTCCAAGTTGACCTGTATTAGAACACTAGACTGACTTTTAAAAGGTGCTCGTAGGGTCCCTCTCTTTGGATAAATGGTTCATTGAACGTCATAGACAGCTACCCAGACAGCTGACTGTGTGGGGTTTACACAATGTTTGTTTTAGATTAGACAAGTCTTCTTCCAACCCAGATAATTATAGCCATAGGAGAGAACGAATTAATAGTGTAAGAACTCAATAAATGTCCTCCATTGACTTGCGATTAAAATCCGTAGTCCATTGGTGTAGCATTCGCAAACTAGCAATGGAGCTCATATGAAACTAGATATAGAGGGCTGAATAAAACCTAAAACCGACAGTGGTGAGATTTTTGGTGTGAATGTAGATGTTTATCGTAAGGATAGGCTAATGGTAAACGAAGATGTATTCGCTTCAGCAGATATGAATCTGAATTCCATTGAGTTAGGAGCTGAAGATGCAAGCGTAATTGTTCCAAACTCAGCATCAAGGATGAGCATATATTTATAGTTTGATACTTCTATTGCCCAACAGAATTACTGCCTGACGCCACAAAAACCTTTCGAGGAAACCTCGTCTGCCTTGTACATAAGATTTCCACCCACACTGCCATCTTTGGAGCTGACCTTAATCATGCAATAACTGATTAGGGTAATTTCAGTTTTGTCAGTAGTGCAGGTGGCAGGACAGTTTGCGAAACAATGCTAAATGCGTTCTCCGAAAACTATCTAAAACAGATAGTTCGAATTGGAAGACCGCTGTAAATATATTAGATGAAATGGTAACAAATATTCCTCAAATATTCCTGCTGACCACTTTAGCCGCGCGGGGTCGCGGGTTGGCCCTCCCTCGGGCATGGATGTATGTGTTGTCGTTAGCGTAAGGTAGTTTAAGTTGGATTAAGTAGTGTGTAGGCCTAGGCACCGATAACCTCAGCAGTTTGGTCCCATAGGAACTTACCACCACCACCTGACCACTTTGACAATTCCTGTATAGAAACTGATATCAGCCACCATCAGACGGTTGTACAAACAATGCCCACCACTGTACAAATGGCAGCTTAAACATGCAGAATGGTTTACATGTTCAGTAAACTAGATAGAAAATTAGTAGTGTCATATCTCAAGCAGGAATTTGAAACATATAAACTGTGGCAGATCATGTAGAAGCCTATGGCTCGAGTTTAGAATAATAGCTGGCCCAGCACTGGATTCATTTGAGCCTAGTAGAAGAGTTTGTGAGCGGAGGGGCCCTACATAGTACACAGTCTTAGTAAAGACACTTGTAAAGAAAACAGCGGTGTGTACAACAAACGATAAGATTATACATAGAGAAAAGCTAAATGAAAAGATTTCGGCAATCAAAACGGCAACGCATGAAGACTGCAACAAGTGCCCTAACAGTGCTTATCCAAAAACAGTTGGCAAAAGCTAAAGAAATTATGGTAATATGTAAAAGCTGTCAGTGGCACTTAAGTTAGTCACCAGATACCCTTAGCTGACACAGGTACTGACACCGATGATAGCAAAGGAAGTGTATGAATTCAGCACTTCGTTTTCCAATGTTCCTTCCACAAACGAAAATCCACGGGATTGCCCCAGTTTAATACTCTCATAACTGCAGAAGACAGTGAAGTAGCCGTTAGTTTGAGGGACTTTAAGAAATATCTAAAGTCTCTACAACTGAACAAAGTTCCAGGTAGATGCGATATTCCTCATCTTCCGAAAAGCTTTTGACTCAGAATGAAAATACGACGAAATATGATTTCAAACTAAATTTGTGAGTAAACTGAGGATATTTTGGTAGAGAGGAGGCATCATGTTGTTTTGGATGGAGAGTTACCGACAGACGCAGACGTAGCTTCAGGTGTGCTCCGAGGAAGTGTGTTGTGACCCTTGCTGTCCATGACATAAATTAATCACCAGGCAGTCAGCATTCATAGTTACCTGAGAATTTTTGTAGATGAGGCACTTATATAAGATGAAGTACCGTACTCTGCGAAAGAAACTGTACAAATATTCACTCATATCTTGGTAAGACTTCACAGTAGTGGCAAGATTGGTAACTTGCCTTAAATGTTCAGAAACGCATATTTCTGCACTTCACAAAACGCAAAAAACGCGGAATCCTAAGATTACAGTGTGAATGACTCACAAGTGGAATCAGTCAACTAATAAAATCACATGGGTGAAACAGTCTGTAAAGATACAGAAAGGATTAATGAAATTGGTTCAATCGTAGGTAAGGGAGGTGGTATACAACGATTCATTTGTACAGTGGGAAACAGCAATGTGCCCACAAAAAGCATTGCTTACAAATCACTCATGTGACTCGTCCTAGAAAACAGATCAAGTGCATGGGACCCATGGAATTATGATAGGACACTGCACTTACACAAAGAATGACTGCACGAACTGTCACATGTTTGCAGGTTTGTCTGACCAACAGAAGAGCGTCACTGCTGAGAGACCCTAATGGCAGATGCTTGGAGATAGAGTCCAATTATCTCGCTAAGCCTTTCTAAAAGATTCTAAGAAAAAGTATTTAGTGAGGAATGTAGGAATATACTAATCTCCCTACATATGACTCCTGTGCGGAGAACGAAGAGAAGGTAATGTTAATTAGAAGGGCTCAGCCGGCCGGGGTGGCCGAGCGGTTCTAGGCGCTGCAAACTGGAACCGTGCGACCTCTACGGTCGCAGGTTCGAATCTGCTTCGGGCATTGATGTGTGTGATGTCCTTAGGTTAGTTAGGTTTAAGTAGTTCAAAGTTCTAGGGGGCTGATGACCTCAGAAGTCAAGTCCTATAGCGTTCAGAGCCATTTGAACCATTTAGAGGGGCTCAGGAACATTTAGGTAGTTATCCACAAGTGGAATCGGAACAAACCGTAATACGTAGTACAATGGAAAGTACTATCTGCCATTTATCTCATAGTTGTTTGCAGAGTACATATGTAGATCTGTATGGAGGAACAGATGACGTACTATTCACCTCAAACTAATGTCATTATATTATTTTAAGAAATATCGTAAGCAACCGCTCTTTTATGTATTGTTATTTATGCTAATACGCACTCTTTAAGGTAACACCCACTTTGTGTTGGCGTAATATATATTTCAGTGTTCGGTTCATACACTGTTCGAAGCATGGGCTGCAATATGGATTCTGCAGCTGGCCTGTGCCAAATAAAAATTTTATTTTGTAGTTGTATATTTACGATACATACACCTTATATGTACTTACTTTCTACACTGCTTCTTGTTGTTTCGAGTTTCGCCTTTACAACCGTGGAACAACCGCTTTGTATTTGTATATTGTACATAGACAGCGCAGATTGCTTCATACTGCCGAAATACTTACAGGTTCTTAAAGTACTGTTTCAGTAAGTTACTGTACGATTAAAAAAGTGGAACTGCTGATTATGAATGTAATGACTGCTATGTCTCGTTGTTTTAATAAGTGAAGTAGTGACGGATTAACGAAACTGTATTGGGTACCACGAAAATAATATAGTATATTTTATATAAATGACGTAACGTAACATATTTTTCTCCCACTTTGAGTGACATTTATGGAAAATAAAGGCAGAGCAACAGACTAACGTAATGTATAAGTACTGTACGCATTGAATGGGCTCATACAGGATATGACCACAGGAATATGTCGTCTTTTATTTCTTATTATTGTTACGTTTTTTCACAACACGTAATGTCTGTGAGAGGCTGTTATCACACAGGCACACTGTCATCTCTCAATTATGTGCAGCGGACTCCAAATGGCGTTCAGAAACCTTGTCCAGTTCCTGCTTCTGTGCCTTTTACTCCAGCGCATTGTATATGTCCATCAATAGTGTGGACAGCTTCCAGAGGTAGCACTGTCACTGCAGACTACATCGCTTCTGATTTCTATGGTGGCCTTGGAAATCCTTCCACTGACATGGACCAGAACACACCACATCACAACGTTAGTTATGGACCAGCTGTTAGATAACGTAGTTCACCACCTGCAGCCCACTCAGTACATTAAACTGAAGACTGCCTTCCGACTCTGAAGACTACTTTCACACTTAGAAGTTACTACTGATTGGAGAACTTTAATCATTAACAGAGTGTCTGCAATATTACCTAATGTGATAGTGCCAGTATATAGGCTGACAAGAGACAGCAGAGTTATTTAGATGTCTTGTATTACGTTTTGGACGTCAAGTGCAATGCAAGAAATGGCCCCAAACTTCTGTACCATTTTCTACATAATATTTATAAACGTCATTTTTTGTATATTTTTGTATGTAACTCAAAGGGTAGGTAGGGGCGCGTTTCGGCAACCTAGAGTTGGTACTAGGTAAGCTGAATTTGCTTGTACGGTCCCAGGGCTAAGGGTGCGCTGAAGCCAGCCCAGCTAGGCGATCGGTCCAGGCCAGTCAGGTACGAAGACGAGCAGCATAGCCGGAAATTCGGAGAATCCCAGAACAGGATAGCTGGACAGTGGTCGCTCTCTTAGTAGAATGCGGAATGTACCAGCAATGGCGGACATCGAGACAATCTGAAAGATCTCTAACTGACAACTCGTAGAAAATCTATAATAATTCATAGTCAAATATTAAAGCAAATCCGAATACACCTGCAAACTCATAAAAATAACGCGTATCCAATGACACTAACAATATTTTCAATATGTTTAAAACTGCAGAAGTTAATGTTTTACAGTGTCTAAGCGTTTCACAATAAACCTCTGAATTAACGACTTTTAAACGCCTCATGCGACTTCACAAACGATATCTCAGATGATGAACTGCACTACGGCCATCATCTCTGAAATATATGTACCTGTATCTAATTTATGTCTTGATTTATTACGTTTATTATACCTTTGCATTATGCAATTGTTTTGCAAAATATCGTATTCTCTAAAACAACACAGCAAATGAATATAGCACGAGTACTTCACAATTCGCCATGCTTCTGTAACACTTAATGAGTATGTTACTGTTTTCTTCAAGAAATTTATTTAACTGCTGATTGCAATTGGTTATACAGTATCATAGAAATTTAAGAAGTGGTCAATAGTATGTGTTAGCTGACACTACTGTAAAGAGTGCCAAGTGATGCTACTATCAAGGAGATGCAAATCATTGTTTAGACAATGTTTAACGACAGTCTGCTGTCAGTTAACACGGACGCTCTTGCACAAGAATACTAGCTCATTTATTTATAAACAAACTATTGGGGATGATGTGTGTGTGACTGAAGGTTTATAGTATTTCTTTTGTTTACCTATTGTTGTTCAATATTAATTTAATCCGGAACGTAGTCCAGTTGAGTCAAATGATGTCTGGAAACCTTAATAACGACGTATTTGTGGTGGGGATGGCTTTCAGTCAATGGAAAGCAGGCAATGGCGGTACACCACAGGAGTCAAGTGAAGTGAGACTTTTGGAGTGGTGCGCTATAGGGAGCGATACTGGACACTTTTATGTTTGTGCTTGAAGAAGGAAGACCTGCCTGTGGTATCGCATGGTATTTGATCGTGTAGGTGTTAGAATATGGGTGATGAACGACCGCTACAAGACCTTAACTTTTGGAAACTTTTGTGCAAGAAGAAGGCAGACGTGCTTGTGAAACTGTGCGTTATTCGGTCTTGTGGATGATAGATTCTGGGTGGTAAACGGCCGCTACGACACTCTTTTCCTACTACATAACGGAGCTGAGAACAGACACAGGTTGAGTTTCTACTCGTTACCTCAAGTATGTTAATTTTTAAATCATCATATTCAGATCTAAACCATTTTGAGCTGGTGAAAATTTCGTGTACTGTGATCACAAAATACATTCAGTTTAGCTTGGGAATTCTGATAATTTTCTAGTAACGCTCTCAAAGGAACATTACTGCATTTAGTAAGGTTATTTTTGTCTGTATTATACTTAGTTATCGTAGGGTCACTTTCCATTTATTTGAGCTTTACTTTCGCGAATAAACGTTATTTAACACAGTTCTCTGGTATGATCATCATCGTTTACAGAAGTTAAAATATAACCCACATATTAATTACTCATGTATTTATATTTAATATTTTTGTGTATTTTATTATTTCACAATTCTAGACGGTGCATATATTATTTGACTGCGGGATCACAACTTCGGTTTACTATTTGCAGCGAATTAGCTGCTGGGAATGATAGCAGACGTGTGTGGCTCGACCCTACGACATTATCGAGCCGTTATTTTTTAAACACAGCTGTGCATTGCCCAATTACTTAAAACATGAGCAACCTGAAGTAAATTCAGAACTGGGTTTCGGATATTTACTCCCGGTTAGGAAGCAATTACTAAGTAGAGAACATCCATTGGGTAACGTCGCATGTTGTCACATCTCTGTTTTAGTGCTGCTCTATCAGACATGTGTTTCTTATCGTAATGTGCCATAGCTACCTTAATGAACTACATCATTCTTCTGCTACAGTGAATGTATTGGCTGAATTAAAAGGAGCGTTAAGTTACTAAATTCAAAACACTTTTTAATACTATGGATAATTTTGTATGTAAAAGCTGCTTCCAAAATTTGTTCCTCGGTAAAGATATGCTTCTTTAGAAATAGTACTATCGGTAGCTCTAAGGAAACTGTAACTTTGACACAAGACCCAATTTTTATATGTAAGTAAAGATGTCACTCGGCACTATGGTGGATTCTTCGTTGTTTTTGTGCAATGTACCAACAAACAAGAGTTTGTACCACGACATAAGGGCGAAAATCATAACAACAACAAGGACATAAGAAAGTAGATACAGCTAACGAGTAGTATATCGTAAACATACAACTCGTAAAGTACAGTAGCTTAATAATTTTTTTTAATTTTCAGATGCCTGTTGTATCATCCGAATCGGAGTCGATATTTACAAGTATGTACTGATTGCAGAGGTTCGCCGCCATATCTGACTGGTCAGCGCGGCTGACTGCTGGGTAGCCGTGTTTGATTCCAGGTACTGCTCTGTCTTTAATAATTTATCAGTTAAAACGACAGAAAAACTGAAAAATGCAGCAACGTAGTTACATCTACTTGTCACAGATAACTGACAGACTCTTCATACTCTACTGATTATCAGGCAGTTGAAATTATCATTTAGACGGTCTTATCCGTTACTTGTTCTTCAGAGTTTCGAGTGAAGATGATCCCTGTAAAGGCAGTAGAGTTATATTCTCCACACACGTGCATTATTTTCGGAAGAGTAGACACTGGATCATCAGAGCACTTCTTCCTTTGTCGAAGTTAAAATTCTGCTCTCCACTGTAATGGATAATGCCATGAGATGATACTTCTGAACACTTGAAAATACTTATCCTCCCTCAAGCAAGAGCTTTAATAGGTTTGCTTTCAGAAGTTTCCTTACCATCCTGTCCAGCAACCAGCCTTGTATGGAAGCGTAATTGAATTTCTATCATTCTAATTCCTAATTATAGCCACAGTAGTCTAACTTCCGCAGACACCTCCATGCAAGCTCTGTGAATAAAGTTGAACTATGAATCAAAGTGATTATAAGATCATGAAAAATGCAGAAACACTATACACATTTACAGTCCAAATACATCAACAAGGGCTACCGAGCTCCTACGAGACATGATATTCAGTGTTTACAAATTTAACTATTCCATGATCGAGTTTTCACAAGACTTACATGTGTTCATATCCACTGTTAGGCGTTATAATAATAAGTGCAAATATACACTCCTGGAAATTGAAATAAGAACACCGTGAATTCATTGTCCCAGGAAGGGGAAACTTTATTGACACATTCCTGGGGTCAGATATATCACATGATCGCACTGACAGAACCACAGGCACATAGACACAGGCAACAGAGCATGCACAATGTCGACACTAGTACAGTGTATATCCACCTTTCGCAGCAATGCAGGCTGCTATTCTCCCATGGAGACGATCGTAGAGATGCTGGATGTAGTCCTGTGGAACGGCTTGCCATGCCATTTCCACCTGGCGCCTCAGTTGGACCAGCGTTCGTGCTGGACGTGCAGACCGCGTGAGACGACGCTTCATCCAGTCCCAAACATGCTCAATGGGGGACAGATCCGGAGATCTTGCTAGCCAGGGTAGTTGACTTACACCTTCTAGAGCACGTTGGGTGGCACGGGATACATGCGGACGTGCATTGTCCTGTTGGAACAGCAAGTTCCCATGCCGGTCTAGGAATGGTAGAACGATGGGTTCGATGACGGTTTGGATGTACCGTGCACTATTCAGTGTCCCCTCGACGATCACCAGTGGTGTACGGCCAGTGTAGGAGATCGCTCCCCACACCATGATGCCGGGTGTTGGCCCTGTGTGCCTCGGTCGTATGCAGTCCTGATTGTGGCGCTCACCTGCACGGCGCCAAACACGCATACGACCATCATTGGCACCAAGGCAGAAGCGACTCTCATCGCTGAAGACGACACGTCTCCATTCGTCCCTCCATTCACGCCTGTCGCGACACCACTGGAGGCGGGCTGCACGATGTTGGGGCGTGAGCGGAAGACGGCCTAACGGTGTGCGGGACCGTAGCCCAGCTTCATGGAGACGGTTGCGAATGGTCCTCGCCGATACCCCAGGAGCAACAGTGTCCCTAATTTGCTGGGAAGTGGCGGTGCGGTCCCCTACGGCACTGCGTAGGATCCTACGGTCTTGGCGTGCATCCGTGCGTCGCTGCGGTCCGGTCCCAGGTCGACGGGCACGTGCACCTTCCGCCGACCACTGGCGACAACATCGATGTACTGTGGAGACCTCACGCCCCACGTGTTGAGCAATTCGGCGGTACGTCCACCCGGCCTCCCGCATGCCCACTATACGCCCTCGCTCAAAGTCCGTCAACTGCACATACGGTTCACGTCCACGCTGTCGCGGCATGCTACCAGTGTTAAAGACTGCGATGGAGCTCCGTATGCCACGGCAAACTGGCTGACACTGACGGCGGCGGTGCACAAATGCTGCGCAGCTAGCGCCATTCGACGGCCAACACCGCGGTTCCTGGTGTGTCCGCTGTGCCGTGCGTGTGATCATTGCTTGTACAGCCCTCTCGCAGTGTCCGGAGCAAGTATGGTGGGTCTGACACACCGGTGTCAATGTGTTCTTTTTTCCATTTCCAGGAGTGTATATACATTCATATAGAACTAAACGCAATCATCAGTTGGATAGGCTTAAAAATTTAACTGCGGAACCTCCTCAACTCCAAAGGGTGTGGTACAACAAATCGTCAGATCTGGTTGTCAGCCGTTAACGGGAACTCTGTTAAACCCTAAGTATGGAGGTCAGTAACTGAACAAACTATCGTAAGTATTATCGTTTTCTCATAGAATAGCTGCTATCCAGAAGCCACTAATCACAAGAACGAATGTTCCACGTCTCTCACAATAGCAGAAAGGAAATCCTTTGTTAAATTTTTGGGCTGTGGAAGAAGGCCTTACAGAGTGATGATCCAGAGCGCGAAGTGTGGATTCTTTTCATCCATAGTTCGACGTAATCAAGAGCAAGTGTTAGGGGGTGTCTGATCTTGGGCCGCCTTGGGTACTATTCTGAGTACGAGTGTAAATACAAAAATCAGGAGGAATTACAATAGAACCTTGACAGTATGAATGAATGAGAGCGTCAGAATGGGACTGCGCCCACAAATTAATTAATGAAGTATAAAGCACTAAATACACTGAAGAGCCATGGAAACAGGTACACCTGCCTAATACCATGTAGGGCCCCAGCGAGTAGGCAGAAGTGCCGCACCACGACGTGGTATCCACTCGACTAATGTCTGAAGTAGTTAGTGGAAGGAATTGACACCATGAATCCTGCAGGGCTGCTCATAAATACGTAAGAGTACGTGGGAGTGGAACAGCACGTTGCAGGGCATCCCAGATATGCTCAATAATGTTCATGTCTGGGGAGTCTGGTGGCCAGCGGGAGTGTTTAAACTCAGTAGAGTATCCCTGGAGCCACTCTGTAGCAATTCTGCACGTGTGGGGTGTCGCATTGTTCTGCTCAAATTGCCCGGAATGCATAATGGACATGAATGGATGCAGGTTATCAGACAGGATGCTTCAGTATGTGTCACCCGTCAGAGTCGTATCTAAGCATGGCGTATCAGATTTCCCATATCACTCCAACTGCACATGCTCTGCTCCATTACAGAGCCTCCACCAGCTTGAACAGTCCCCTGCTGACAAGCAGGGTCCATGGATTCATCAGGTTGTCTCCATGCCCGGACACGTCCATCCACTCGATACAATTTGAAACGAGACTCGTCCGACCAGGCAACATATCCAGTGTGAGTGTTGATGGCCCAGGCGGGGCGTAAAGCTTTGTGTTATGCAGTCATCAAGGGTACACGAGTGGGCCTTCGGCTCCGAAAGCCTATATCGATGATGTTTGTTTGAATGGTTCGCACGCTGACGCTGATGGCCCAGCATTCCAATCTGTAGCAATTTGCGGAAGTGTTGCACTTCTGTCACGCTGAATGATTCTCTTCAGTAGTCGTTGGTCCCGTTCTTGCAGGATTTGCCGGCCGGAGTGACCGGGCGGTTCTAGGCGCTACAGTCTGGAACCGCGCTACCGCTACGGCCGCAGGTTCGAATCCTGCATCGGGCACGGATGTGTGCGATGTCCTTAGGTTAGTCAGGTTTAAGTAGTTCTAAGTTCTAGGGGACTGATGACCTCAGCAGTTAAGTCCCATAGTACTCAGATCCATTTGAACCATTTTTGCAGGATCTTTTTCCGGGCGCAGCTATGTCGGATATTTGAGGTTTTTCCGGATTCCTGATATTCACGGTACACTGGTGAGATGGTTGTGCGGGAAAATCCCCACTTCATCGCTACCTCAGGGATGTTGTGCCCCATCGATCGTACGCCGATTATAACACCATGCTCAGACTCACTTAAATCTTGATAACCTGCCATTGTAGGAGCAGTAACCGATGTAACAACTACGCCAGACACTTGTTGTCTTATATACCTGTTGCCGACCACAGTGTAGTATTCTTTCTGTTTACATATCTCTGTGTTTGAATACGCACGCCTATACCAGTTTCTTTGGCTCTTCAGTGTATTATGTATCTGTAAAAGTGTAAACTATTTAAATGTGATTTGTAACTAATTTAATGTGAGAGAAGATCTGATAATACATCAAAAAATGGTTCAAATGGCTCTGAGCACTAGGTGACTTAACATATGAGGTCATCAGTCCCCTAGAACTTGAAACTACTTAAACCTAACTAACCTAAGGACATCACACACATCCATGCCCGAGGCAGGATTCGAACCTGCGACCGTAGCAGTCGCGCGGTTCCGGACTGTAGCGCCTAGAACCGCTCGGCCATCGCGGCCGGCGATAATACATGAATTTTGTTTATTTAATTTGAAAGTTGCTTCAGTTTAGTAGCAAGTTGACCAATGATCTGACACATTATTATGTTGCTTCTTCTGAAATACTTGAGTTAACGTGTATGGAATGAAATTACACACACTTAAAGGTTCTCGCTCAAAGGGTAAAGCATAAAAGCAATGACATTTACTGATGAGGCTTCAGTATTTGGTTATCATACAATTTTTGGGTCCCACCCAAGGCCTATTACCGTATTTTATTTTGTCAAATCTAGGACATATTATTAAAATTACTTAAAGGTCTTTAGAGTTTCTTAAGAGTTTACTGAAGTATTAACTTCATTTATTCAGTTGTATATTTCACTATACAAGACTTCTCCAAAAGTGGTTTCCTTGTTTTAAGTACATTATACGTTGGCATCAAGAATGTTTTCAATTAATTTTAACATTCAGCAGATGTTTGACAGAAGAAGCTTAAAGACTACAACTTTCAGCAGACCAAATATTCATCATAATTGAAATAACTTAACTGGAGCAGATGTCCCAGGCAAATACATCGCAAATTCAACCATTTTAGTAATATTACGATACGAAATACCAATGTTTTTGACGCACCTTAAAATTGTTTTCCACTTGTCTTTACCAGTATTTGCTATTTATTCATGCTTCGAATCAAAACCTAGTCTTTGGTTTTGAATTACGTTGTTCGACAATGTACATTCATCAAATAGATTATCAATGTTATTGAATCTTTCATAATTTCATTAACAACTTGTGCACATTCTTCTAATTCAGACTGTGCAATTTCAGTTCTTAAAATTTATCCAGTGAAACCTAACTTTCTCATAATTGGTTCTCCATATATACTACAATTATACTCCATATATACTACAATTATAAAAGTTGTCTATGCTTGATAGATATGTTTCTCCCGAAAATCACTCTGTTCTTTCAAGTTGCATGGCAGTTCTTTGCCAAAAGATGGTATATATCCGTGGATTTTTCTTTCCTGAAGTTGATAAATGCGTCTGAAATGCTACTGCTCCTGCATTAGACTTAGCTTCCGGTTTCCGAACTTGATTATTAAATAACTGCAGAGTGCCAGGTAAAAATTTCAAAAACAGTTCACTTTCCAATTTTCAAAAAATCAAATGAGAATTTTGGGCATTGGTCAGAGTATAAGAGGTATGGTTTTATGCCATAGAAATGGGAAGAATTCTTTCTATTGCAGGTAACAAAGTAGGGGACTTTGTATTCACCGAACTCTTTTTAACTTTCACTACTCTTACTCTGTTTATGTGGAAATATCTATAAATTCTTGGAGTAATAACATCTGTGTCGAGAGGTAGAAAACAACATGCTACTTACAGCGAACTCTGTACGATGTGGGCTGAATAACCAATTCCAAAAATACGCCTTTCTATATTGTTTTGAATTTTTATGAATACGTTTCATTTCCCTTTCCCTTCACACGACCAAAATTACTGTTAGTGATAACAGTAATGTAACAAACCTACTTTTCTTCAAGTTCGTATTTCTTCACGCACTGCAAAAGACAGTGAGCCAAATTCTGAGCACTTTCATTTTACGCTTAATCGAAATATAAAAGTTTAACTTGAGTTCCCTTCTCCAGACTCCCTCCTCTCTCACAAGAAAACCGCGTGGTATAAGCTCTCGTCATCGCGGGTATTCTGACCTCCGTTTCAGAGACAGTGTGGTGCCGACCACCTCAAATGTCACATGAACCTATGAACTTTGGCCCTATTTTTTGTTTTCTTTTGCATGTATCTACACCTTGCTGTTTGAAACGCCACCGAGCCCCAGCGTGACGTCGCAGGTTGCAACGGCTCTGCACAATTATTGACAAAGGTTTTAGGCACCTTAGAGCATAACTTAGGATTATGCGTCACAATGAGAGAAAATAACCGAGTTCAAGAAAAGTAAGCCCTTAATTTTGTTGTGAACTGTAGATACAAGAAGAAAGGAAGATTTGAGTTTAAAGTACTTTCGACCGTCCGGTCGTTGGAGATTGAGGACAATCTCAGATTACAAAAAAATGATGAAGGAAGCCAGTCGTGTTATTTTAAAATGAGGCATCTTGGCATTTACCTGCAACAATTTAAAGGAACCACAGAAGTCTCGATGGTCAGGCGGGGATTTGTACTTTCGTCCTTCCAAGTGCGAGTGCATGGTGATAATCAGTGCACAACCCCGCTCATTACAAATTTAGAGAAGTAGGAAATGCACGGCATACAAAGACCCAGGGAATATGTCTCCAATTTCATGTATGCAGAAACTGAAACAATGGGAATTAGAATGCTCGTAAGTTGTGTCAAAAGAGGAATAGTGACTCCTGGATGTAAGTACTCATTTGTCCAAGTTGTTTGGATATCTGTGGCTTAATACCTTGTCCTGATGTCGTTATATGTGCTATTAATGTCTCAGTGTACAGTATCGTAACTGATTCTGGGACCCCAAATAATTCTTTGAGCCCGTTTTTAATGCACAAAGTAATGTCTTCGCAATTAATTTGCTGTCTAAAAATTTTAAGACATTGGGCCTGCCCTGCTATGCAACGGATTTGGGCTCAGGCAGAACCCAACAATCTTGAATAAATCGAAAACAATATAGCAACAGTAGTTGTCACAGTTCATTATAAGAAGATCAAGATTATATACTGCTAATGAAGGCATCGTCCGAACAGCTACTGACACTTTCGGTGTGTAGAACAATTTAATACTGAATGGATTTTTATATAAATCCTGACAGCTGGACCCACGTTGTTAGGCCTAGATTCCCGTTTCTTTTGGCACACCACGTCGTACCATCACTCCAAATGATGGTACCTGAAACATGTACATATGTTCTGGTGCCATTATTCGGCTCACTCGTTGTGAGTCGCCCGTTGTGCCGCTCTTCCAGTTTAAGGAGGCGTCTGGAAGGTAGGAAGAGGGCGCAGCCAGGTCCGTGAGGAGTATGCAGTGCTGGGCTGCCGACAAGGCGAGTTCTTTTGTGGGCTGAGCTACAGGGTGGTTATAATAAAACTGACGGTATTCCGAATGCTGCAGTGCGGGCTGTATAAATCGAAGGATTCTGAAACGTCGTAGTTATATTCATTAATCGATGTGCTCATGGACTCCCAACCGCCAGGAGAAAATATGGCGCTGTAATCAGTCAGAATGCGGTGTTGTGCAGAGAAAGGGAAGTAGCTCGCAGAATATGTAGTGTAATCACAGCAACATGTCATAGTATGGTCTCCTGCAGATCACGTATATCCCTGATAGACACGGTCTTTCAGATATCCTCAAAACTTGAAGTCTTATGGTACTAGGTCGCGGAATCGGGAAGGCCTAGAGATGAAGCCGTCGTTATCAAAGGTTTCTCAAAGTAAAACTTGCACCTGGAGAGCGACGTGTGGTATCACTGCATCATGCATAAAAATACACTCCTGGAAATTGAAATAAGAACACCGTGAATTCATTGTCCCAGGAAGGGGAAACTTTATTGACACATTCCTGGGGTCAGATATATCACATGATCACACTGACAGTACCACAGGCACATAGACACAGGCAACAGAGCATGCACAATGTCGGCACTAGTACAGTGTATATCCACCTTTCGCAGGAATGCAGGCTGCTATTCTCCCATGGAGACGATCGTAGAGATGCTGGATGTAGTCCTGTGGAACGACTTGCCATGCCATTTCCACCTGGCGCCTCAGTTGGACCAGCGTTCGTGCTGGACGTGCAGACCGCGTGAGACGACGCTTCATCCAGTCCCAAACATGCTCAATGGGGGACACATCCGGAGATCTTGCTGGCCAGGGTAGTTGACTTACACCTTCTAGAGCACGTTGAGTGGCACGGGATACATGCGGACGTGCATTGTCCTGTTGGAACAGCAAGTTCCCTTGCCGGTCTAGGAATGGTAGAACGATGGGTTCGATGACGGTTTGGATGTACCGTGCACTATTCAGTGTCCCCTCGACGATCACCAGTGGTGTACGACCAGTGTAGGAGATCGCTCCCCACACCATGATGCCGGGTGTTGGCCCTGTGTGCCTCGATCGTATGCAGTCCTGATTGTGGCGCTCACCTGCACGGCGCCAAACACGAATACGACCATCATTGGCACCAAGGCAGAAGCGACTCTCATCGCTGAAGACGACACGTCTCCATTCGTCCCTCCATTCACGCCTGTCGCGACACCACTGGAGGCGGGCTGCACGGTGTTGGGGCGTGAGCGGAAAACGGCCTAACGGTGTGCGGGACCGTAGCCCAGCTTCATGGAGACGGTTGCGATTGGTCCCCGCCGATACCCCAGGAGCAACAGTGTCCCTAATTTGCTGCGAAGTGGCGGTGCGGTCCCCTACGGCACTGCGTAGGATCCTACGGTCTTGGCGTGCATCCGTGCGTCGCTGCGGTCCGGTCCCAGGTCGACGGGCACGTGCACGTTCCGCCGACCACTGGCGACAACATCGATGTACTGTGGAGACCTCACGCCCCACGTGTTGAGCAATTCGACGGTACGTCCACCCGGCCTCCCACATGCCCACTATACGCCCTCGCTCAAAGTCCGTCAACTGCACATACGGTTCACGTCCACGCAGTCGCGGCATGCTACCAGTGTTAAAGACTGCGATGGAGCTCCGTATGCCACGGCAAACTGGCTGACACTGACGGTGGCGGTGCACAAATGCTGCGCAGCTAGCGCCATTCGACGGCCAACACCGCGGTTCCTGGTGTGTCCGCTGTGCCGTGCGTGTGATCATTGCTTGTACAGCCCTCTCGCAGTGTCCGGAGCAAGTATGGTGGGTCTGACACACCGGTGTCAATGTATTCTTTTTTCCATTTCCAGGAGTGTAGTAGTGTAGACACAGCTGCGTTCACGAAAAGATGAAATCACGTGTTGCACCAGGGTGCCCTTATAATGTGTTACTGTACACCTGACAGGACCATGGGCTGTCATTTCCTCGAATAAAAACGGATAGAGAATGAATGAGCTTGTGAAACCACACCATAAGCTGAGTGCAGTAGATGTCCCTGCAGAACATGGAGTAGAACCCCATTTGCGACAGTTCAGTGCACTCATGGTCCCGTGCGGAGTAAAATGTCCCCTGTCCATCTGAACAATATTCCCCAGTCACGTGCCATCCTGTTCCATATGAGCCAAAAAACAAAGGGGTAAGTCACGCTGCTGTAGCCTATTTTGGGACTTCATTTGGTGCAGTTTCTGAATCTTGCAGTGATACCAGTATAAACTGCACCCCAAAATCCTTTGAACTTTTGACCTGGGGACAGACTATTCTCGTAACAAATCTAGAGCACTGGCTGCAGAATTTGAGGCATGTGCTTCACCGTCGGCTGTGGTTACACTAACTTCATCAACTGCCGAGGGAGTGAGCTGCCTCCCTCTCACTGGCGCACACCAACTCACCTGTTTCTTCACATTTCTTGATTGTATTCTTTACCGTATTTATTGACATGAGCCCCCTTCACAGCTGTTTCTGTTGCCGATATTGGCGCAGTGCAGTGCTGCTATTGCTTCAGTTCTGGTAAAACAACTGTACCAGTAGTTCTCAGTCTTTCTACTCAATAGCCGTTGCGTTTTGTTATTTACGTGCCACTGTCATTACCTCCCTTTCCTGTTCCAGTCGCGTATGGTTCGCGGGAAGAACGACTGTCTGAAAGCCTCCGTGCGCGCTCTAATCTCTCTAATTTTACATTCGTTATCCCCTCGGGAGGTATAAGTAGGGGGAAGCAATATATTTGACACCTCATCCAGAAACGCACCCTTACGAAACCTGGCGAGCAAGATACACCGCGATGCAGAGCGCCTCTCTTGCAGAGTCTGCCACTTGAGTTTGTTAAACATCTCCGTAACGCTATCACAGTTACCAAATAACCCTGTGACGAAACGCGCCGCTCTTCTTTGGATCATCTCTATCTCCTCCGTCAACCCGATCTGGTACGGATCCCACACTGATGAGCAATACTCAAGTATAGGTCGAACGAGTGTTTTGTAAGCCACCTCCTTTGTTGATGGACTACATTTTCTAAGGACTCTCCCAATGAATCTCAACCTGGTACCCGCCTTACCAACAATTAATATTATATGATCATTCCACTTCAAATCGTTCCGCACGCATACTCCCAGATATTTTACAGAAGTAACTGCTATCACATAATCATACAATAAAGGACCCTTCTTTCTATGTATTCGCAATTCATTACATTTGTCTATGTTAAGGGTCAGTTGCCACTCCCTGCACCAAGTGCCTATCCACTGCAGATCTTCCTGCATTTCGCTGTATACTACAGCATCATCCGCGAAAACCCGCGTGGAACTTCCGACACTGTCTACTAGGTCATTTATATATATTGTGAAAAGCAATGGTCCCATAACACTCCCCTGTGGCACACCAGAGGTTACTTTAACGTCTGTAGACGTCTCTCCAATGATAACAACATGCTGTGTTCTGTTTGCTAAAAACTCTTCAATCCAGCCACACAGCTGGTCTGATATTCCGTAGGCTCTTACTTTGTTTATCAGGCGACAGTGCGGAACTGTATCGAACGCCTTCCGGAGGTCAAGAAAAATAGCATCTACCTGGGAGCCTGTATCTAATATTCTTAACCCTTTACACCAAAAGTCATATCAAAAAGAAAATCAAGACGCGTCGGCAAGCGACAAACAGCAGACTGACGTCAAAAAGAAGCATTTCAAAGGCTGACTGCTTACTGCGCCATATTTTCATCTGCTGACAGAAAATGGAAATGTTATTGTTTTCAGCACAGTTTGCGAACTCACAGATTATTGAACATACACACGATGTTTCAGCATTCTGCAATGTATACAGCCCACACTGCAGCACGGGAACACCGTCAGGTTGATTATAGCCACCTGGTACAACAACTTGACGGGATACGACTCTCTTGGTCTGGGGCGGGAAAGTAGCAACGACGTAACGGACAACTGGAGCATGCTGTGGGTCCGTGTGTGGCCGAGACAGTCAGTGTATCTCGCCCAAAGTTTATGAATAACTACAGTTGTTCTGTGGAATAACTGATACTACCCAAAATTTTAACAGTGCTGTTATAATTGATTCTGCCTTTTTCTACTGACTTGCTTTGTGATGTTCTTTTAAGATCGTTTCTGGCGTCAGTTAATTTTATCGCAATTCACTTCCGGTTCTCGTAGGGTACGGTCATGCCCGTCTATTGCTCTGCGCTCGCAGATCCGTGCACTCGTAAACACACTTGGTCGTGTGCAGAAAAAAATGTGTTTGCCTGTGTTAGCCGACCTTGGATTTAGAGTTTCAGTATTTTAGTGTCACAAAATACTGTTTACCACCATGTATGGTGGCGACTGTGGGGAGGGTGGTGCCACTAATAGCTAACTGTTCTTGTTAATTCCGCCCACAACGTTATGTTACTACAGCCAACAAGCGATACAGTGGCAGATAAGCAAGCAGTGGTATACCAGGAACAAGATAACGTCGAAATCACAGAAGAAGATAAAATCCGAAATCAAAACAAGGACATCATCTACATAGTTACATAAAAACTCTAGCCCAGAATGGTGCAAAGACTCATGAAGATGACAGAAGCAGCAGTCACAAAATTATGAAAACGAGAAATAGCCTTGAGGCCGCTTGACAACAAGCAGCGAACAAAGTGACCATTACATCTCTCATTGAAAATCAACGTCACCAATAAAAAGTAGGAGGAGCTGCTGAAGATTGTTGGCACTCACATAGTGTTCATCGAAAGTGTGAACTAAATGAGAAGCACTGAGAGGCCTTATCTGATAGCTATAGGTCGGCTGAAATACAAGTTGAGCCCACTGATCTCTATCAGTTTTACGCACATTAACTCGTCTGGCCGTAACCTTGCCAGGGACAGAAGCAACTGTTAATTATGTGGTTCAAAATGCTGTTACCGCGCATAAGGGACTTCAAGTGTGTAGACTAACTTTCCATACCAGACAACAGGGATAAGGAATTGTGTAATGACTTAACTGTCGGAAGGAGAAATAATGGCTGTCATTCACTGTCAATATTCAGTATTGCAAGTGAAGCAGTGTGTTAAGAAAGTCAACGGCCGGCAGGAGTGGCCGGGCGGTTCTAGGCGCTACAGTCTGGAACCGCGCTACCCCTACGGTCGCAGGTTCGAATCCTACGTCGCGCATGGTTGTGTGTGATGTTCTTCGGTTAGTTAGGTTTAAGTAGTTCTAAGTATAGGGGACTGATGACCTCAGATGTTAAGTCCCACAGTGCTTAGAGCCATTGTGAAAGTCAAGGAAAAGGGACAGATGGGGGAACGCCGTGGCCACTATGTCTTGCAACCTTTAAAGCGCAGAAACAGCCTGACATTGTATATAAGCGTGCGCTGTTCTGTTGAATCGTACATAAGACCTGTCCTGTATTGCTTCAGTTGCCTACATTGTGATCACCCCAGCAAAAAGAATCGTAGTCTGAAACGCTGCGCACACTGTACTGCGGCACACGAAATTAACGAGTGTGACAAATAAACATCTCGTTTTGGTGTCCGCTGCTCAGGAGGCCATCCATCTAATTCTACAGAGCACCTGGAGTACATGCGACAAAGGAAAATTAACCGTTGCATGCCATTAGAAGGCATGCAATACCGTCAAGCAGCCTCAAATGGTTCGTGTCGTAGTCACAGGAAGCTTGTTGCTTTCCTAGAGATTTGTAGAATCGAGCATAGTCCATGCAGTCATCTGATACCTCTGGAGAACAAGAAACAAATAAATGAACGGAACATTTCTTCCCAAGACAGTCGCTTCAACGGATCCATCTGCCTAAACAATGCCAGCTACATATGTACCAGAGAACAGTATCAAATTTTTAGCATTTCAAGAGTCAATAAATAAGCAAATAGGGCTCCGGCAAAGACAGTTCTGACGCAACAGAGAATTGCACAGTAATGAGTACATTTCATTCCAGATAATACGTACAAAAGCTTGTGGCTAGCAAATAAAGTTCCCCCATAGGAAACAACCCCTTCGGCTTCCGGAGGGCCAAGTATGGTTCAGAACTCCTTAATCTAAGTAATTTATAATACAGTAAAGTCTGAGTTTCAGTAATGGTGGAATATGTTAAGAATTCAGCGCACTGGAACGCTCGTTCAATTAAATGTAATACATACAACATTTCACACTTTTTACGCTTCTTGCAGATTTCAGGTTGTGCGACATCTGAAACATTTGTGCCGCCGAACGAACAATTTCTGTATCCTGGGTTTAATCTAATTGGAGCCGACAGCTGCAGTGAATAAGGGCAGAGGGAGTGCACTTCTCATCAGAAAATAAATCCCATATAAAATCAAACGAGGAGATAGGCAAAAGATGCAACTACATTATATATGAAATGGAATGAAATAAACGTGATGACCATCACCCTGCTTGGGACTCAGACCGGAAAAACAGCTTCTGCACGTTGACAGTAGAGATTGCCGAAGATGATAAGTTAAACTTTAAATGACTGTTTCTCGACCACGTAACTGCACCACACGAACAGCTGAATGCTGTTGATGTACCGGGTGGTGAGGAACAGTCTGAAAATCTCGTTAGGACATTGCAGGGTAGGTTGTTGTGAGACTTAATTGTTAAGGAAAAAATTAAACACGTTGCACTATTTCCGACTTAATTAGCATTTAAGTTAGCCGATTAGGCCGTTACGCATGATAATTCAAGCGACCTTGCACATAAAATTAGCGTCAGTGGTTCACATAGCGTAAATGATAGCCCAAAGACTGCTCAGCCTTTGGATCGGGTTCGATCCTCAGTACCGTCCCATGTCCCATTTTTGTATCGCTCTCGTCTTCGATTTAGGAAACCAATAAAAGAACACGTTTGGTGACACTATCTCCTGCGGGACACTTGAATTTGCACGGGCAATGATCTTATTGGCTAACTTCAATGCTAATTAAGTTGGAAACTTTTTCCTTAACGATTATTTCTCAGCACAACCTACCCTATAAGACCATTCGAAGTTTGTCAGACTATTGCTAACCACCCTTTATATTTGGTATCACTGAGTTTAACATCAGATTTCACATTCGAGGTAGTAGCAAAACCCATTGGATCTGATCATCTATCTACCGTTCTCAGATGTACCGCAGGAGTGATACTAGGTGTCATAAGGCCAACATACAAGTGAAACCTTCGGAAAGCAGACTGATAACAAGAAAACAACTGTGCTTTCGGGAAAGATACAGTAGGTTTCAGAATGTGGAGGGACAAAAACAGCCTATGCGAATTTCATTGATTGTATTAAAAAAGTTACAACTTTATATTGCCCACAAAATCAATCTTTTGTAACTAAAAAGAAAGCAATACAAGACTGCATTGCTGGACAGAAGAAATGCTCTAAAACTGTACAGAAGGCAAGGTTCGAAAGCAAATTACATAGCCCTCAGTACACTGAAGGTGAAGTAAAGCGATTATTCAATAATAAATTGGCCAAGTACGACTAGGACACGCACGCTAAAGGCTCTGTACAAACTTTATATATATATATATATATATATATATATATATATATATATATATATATATATATATACTCCTGGAAATTGAAATAAGAACACCGTGAATTCATTGTCCCAGGAAGGGGAAACTTTATTGACACATTCCTGGGGTCAGATACATCACATGATCACACTGACAGAACCACTGGCACATAGACACAGGCAACAGAGCATGCACAATGTCGGCACTAGTACAGTGTATATCCACCTTTCGCAGCAATGCAGGCTGCTATTCTCCCATGGAGACGATCGTAGAGATGCTGGATGTAGTCCTGTGGAACGGCTTGCCATGCCATTTCCACCTGGCGCCTCAGTTGGACCAGCGTTCGTGCTGGACGTGCAGACCGCGTGAGACGACGCTTCATCCAGTCCCAAACATGCTCAATGGGGGACAGATCCGGAGTTCTTGCTAGCCAGGGTAGTTGACTTACACCTTCTAGAGCACGTTGGGTGGCACGGGATACATGTGGACGTGCATTGTCCTGTTGGAACAGCAAGTTCCCTTGCCGGTCTAGGAATGGTAGAACGATGGGTTCGATGACGGTTTGGATGTATCGTGCACTATTCAGTGTCCCCTCGACGATCACCAGTGGTGTACGGCCAGTGTAGGAGATCGCTCCCCACACCATGATGCCGGGTGTTGGCCCTGTGTGCCTCGGTCGTATGCAGTCCAGATTGGCGCTCACCTGCACGGCGCCAAACACGCATACGACCATCATTGGCACCAAGGCAGAAGCGACTCTCATCGCTGAAGACGACACGTCTCCATTCGTCCCTCCATTCACGCCTGTCGCGACACCACTGGAGACGGGCTGCACGATGTTGGGGCGTGAGCGGAAGACGGCCTAACGGTGTGCGGGACCGTAGCCCAGCTTCATGGAGACGGTTGCGAATGGTCCTCGCCGATACCCCAGGAGCAACAGTGTCCCTAATTTGCTGGGAAGTGGCGGTGCGGTCCCCTACGGCACTGCGTAGGATCCTACGGTCTTGGCGTGCATCCGTGCGTCGCTGCGGTCCGGTCCCAGGTCGACGGGCACGTGCACCTTCCGCCGACCACTGGCGACAACATCGATGTACTGTGGAGACCTCACGCCCCACGTGTTGAGCAATTCGGCGGTACGTCCACCCGGCCTCCCGCATGCCCATTATACGCCCTCGCTCAAAGTCCGTCAACTGCACATACGGTTCACGTCCACGCTGTCGTGGCATGCTACCAGTGTTAAAGACTGCGATGGAGCTCCGTATGCCACGGCAAACTGGCTGACTCTGACGGCGGCGGTGCACAAATGCTGCGCAGCTAGCGCCATTCGACGGCCAACACCGCGGTTCCTGGTGTGTCCGCTGTGCCGTGCGTGTGATCATTGCTTGTACAGCCCTCTCGCAGTGTCCGGAGCAAGTATGGTGGGTCTGACACACCGGTGTCAATGTGTTCTTTTTTCCATTTCCAGGAGTGTATATATATATATATATATATATATATATATATATATATATATACAGGGTGTTACAAAAAGGTACGGCCAAACTTTCAGGAAACATTCCTCACACACAAAGAAAGAAAAAAATGTTATGTGGACATGTGTCCGGAAACGCTTACTTTCCATTTTAGGGATCATTTTATTACTTCTCTTCAAATCACATTAATCATGGAATGGAAATACACAGCAACAGAACGTACCAGCGTGACTTCAAACACTTTGTTACAGTAAATGTTCAAAATGTCCTCCGTTAGCGAGTATACATGCATCCACCCTCCGTCTCTGAATCCCTGATGCGCTGATGCAGCCCTGGAGAATGGCGTATTGTATCACAGCCGTCCACAGTACGAGCACGAAGAGTCTTTACATTTGGTACCGGGGTTGCGTAGACAAGAGCTTTCAAATGCCCCCATAAATGAAAGTCAAGAGGGTTGAGGTCAGGAGAGCGTGAATGCCATGGTATTGGTCCGCCTCTACTAATCCATCGGTCACCGAATCTGTTGTTGAGAAGCGGACGAACACTTCGACTGAATTGTGCAGGAGCTCCATCGTGCATGAACCACATGTTGTTTCGTACTTGTAAAGTCAAATCTTCTAGCAGCACAGGTACAGTATCCCGTATGAAATCATGATAACGTGCTCCATTGAGCGTAGGTAGACGAAACTAAAATGAGCTCTAACATGGAAATTAAGCGTTTCCGGACACATGTCCACATAACATCTTTCCTTTATTTGTGTGTAAGGAATGTTTCCTGAAAGTTTGGTCGTACCTTTTGTAACACCCTGTATAGTGTGCCTACCCACCGAAAATAGAATCTCGACGATTTTTTCCCGTTTTCGCTATCGATACTGGCAAGATATGAGTCCCGAGAATTCCAAGATCATGTCATAATCACTGCAGTAGTTCCTACGACTATAGAGTAGCGAGCAGAGGACTTCAGTTAATGAATGTGGAGAGAGAGAGAATTTAATGAAATACTTTTATTTACTTACTAAAACATGATTTTGGTGGATAATGTACCCAATGTAAGTTCTAATTTCAAAGAATTATTTTGTATGTGATATAACTGCAATTTAACAATTTTCTAACTTTTTTCTTTATTTGTACTCTGAAATCTTCCTTCTCGCCAAATTTCATGATTCTAGGTCAACGGAACGTATTCTATACGTTTTGATGAATGAGTTTGTGAGTGTCAAGATATGTGACATAACGACCGTATCTTTTTAATGCATTGACTCAGAAGCTCATATATTGTACACCGCCAAAGAACCGTAGACCTTAGCACGTGACATAAATTTGAACTTGATAAATCCACCCGTTCCTGAGAAAAATGGATCTTAACAAACAGGCAGAGCCAGATGGATAAAAAAAAATGACAAAAAATATTTTTTTTCACATGATACAACTAAAAAAACAGTTTTCCGACTTTTCCTCTTTATGTTTACTGTGAAACGTTGCTTCTTACTAAATTTAATTATTCTACGTCAACGGGAAGCGCTATATAGTTTTTGATGAGCGAGTTTGCGATTATCAAAATATGTGATGTAAAAGGCCGTATCTTCTGATGCATTGACATAGGAACTTAAATTTTTTATACCGCTAATCGAGCTTAGACTTAAGAGTGTGACATAAATTTCAACTTAATACGTCCTACAATCCCTGAGAAAAAGGAGTTTGCGATTATAAAAATATGTATGTAAAAGGCCGTATCTTCTGATAGCATTGACATAGGAACTTAAATTTTTTATACCGCTAAGCGAGCTTAGACTTAAGAGTATGACATAAATTTCAACTTAATACGTCCAACAATTCCTGAGAAAAAGGATTGTTAACAGTCGTGCAGTCATACAGACAAACAGGCAGAGAAACAACAAAGCAGTCCTGTAAGGATACCTTTTTTAACGACACAGGTACTAAACCTTAAAAATAAGCAGAAATCTGCATTAATAAACATCTGTAACAACCTCCGGTAAGATGTAACCAACCCATCCGTCTGGCAACGAATTAAGCGTATACGTAGGGCCTGGAACTGCAGTTCTACAATATCGCTTCCGAACACATTATTAGGTGACTTCCTGAAACGATCGGCACCAGACTTAGTTCAGCAACTCACTATAGGGGAAGACATCGAAGAAGACCATTTCCTACAAGAATGCTTTACTGTTGCTGAACTCAAGAGAGTCCTGTTATTAGGGATAAGTAGTGTCCCTCGGACTGACAATATACGTTACCGTATGCTACCTTCATTATTGCAGAAAAGGAGAAGCCATCTCTGTAATATTTTAAATGTTATTTGGAACAAAAATCGGACATCCCCGAATGGATGTCGACACGAATACACCTGACAGTGAAGCACGGTAAATCGCCTTAGGAAGCAAGCTCCCATAGGTCAATAACGTTCATGAGCAGTGCAGGGAAAGTGTACGAAAGGATGTTGAAACGCGGATCAGAGTGGTGGTATGAGCACCACAACCTGTTCCCAAAAAACAACATTTGGTTTTTGGAGATAACGTGGCACGAATGAAACACTGATAAAATTAGTAACTGTTATCCAGATAAGTCTCAGCTGCAACAGATTTGTCATTGTAGTTTTACTGATATAAACAATGCGTATGTTAACGTCAATTTATAGATGCTGGCTGCCAAAATTTCGAGGCGGAATATTTGCGGTATTTTCGGTAGCAAACGTACCCACTTACTTACGCATCGATCACTGGTGATAAGAAGTGGAAATGGCTTTCAGGGGGGTCGAGGATGACAAGTGTAGGGCTACCCTATGGAAAATTATGTCCTTATAGCCTGCAGACAATAGGTCAGGCGAAGTCTAAATTACACACATATGTTGCGAAGAATGGTACGAATATCTCGCTTAGCAAGTCTTCTGTTATATTCTTCAGCCGGCACAAGTTTACTCCCAAGAAGACACGGAAACTTGACCCATGCGAGCTACCTGTCAATACAATAGTAAAATATATTGGATTTCACATTACAGAAGCTGTCATAAACTGCGCAAAGTCTAGTTCAAATGGTTCAAATGGCTCTGAGCACTATGGGAATTAACATCTGAGGTCATCAGTTCCTTGGAACTTACAACTACTTAAACCTAAGGACACCACACACATCCATGCCCGAGGCAGGATTCGAACCTGCGACCGTAGTGGTCGCGCGGTTCCAGACTGAAGGGCCTAGAACCTCTCGGCCACTGCGGCCGGCGCAAAGTCTGGTAATACATTGCGTTCTATCATGGCTGTGAGCTGGAGAGCGGATGCAGACATTGAACTAAGACTGTATCGTGCTTTGGTAAGTCAATACATGAACTATGCTTGTCTTTGTTTTGCGTCAGCCCCTGACACATGTGTGAGATGAGTAGACTAATGTTAGTACAGAGCACTTAGAGTTTGCCTGGGGAAAATAGTCTACACTGTCTAAAGCTCTTTTAGTCGAAACAAATTAGTCTTCACTATATCTACATTGCCAGTACCTCAGTGATAAATTTTTACTCTAACGGTAGTAGTCCGCACAAGATCAGATATTAAAAGAGATTCATACCTTAACGGAGTTGTGCTGCACGTCCAGAAAGTAGGTCAATAAAAATCTTCGCCTTTTGTTGCAGCATATATGGATTACAATCCATTTCTCAAAAGAAGTATGTCTGCGCAAAGAATATCTACTTTAAAGTGAATTACTTTAGAGTTTGTAGAAACCACATGATGCATTTGACATGGACTTTGGCTGTGGTTATTCAAATAATTGCGTTTTGGAGGAGTACCTCTCCAAGCATAACAACTTGAAACGGTACAGTAGTTTCCGCTCTAAAAGCAGCAGGTTGCGCTGTTCGCTCGCACCGAGAAATACAAACAGAGGCGGCTCTGCCACCAATTTTATTGCACTACGCGGCCGGCCTCGGGTGCAACAGAACCCATGTGGATGGGTGGAAAGAAATGTGTCAGGCTTCATAATACGTATTTATATGTGACGTGTATTATGCATTTATTGTACGTGAATTTGAATCTGCACATGAACTTTCCTAATCCTCCTCACACCTTTCCCTAAAGCGTGGCCAAATCGTAGTTGGGAAGTAGTTGTATAGTATAGTAGTGCCAACCTCACTCCTGGGTAGGGGATCAGAGAGACATCACAGGCAGGTAAAAGTCAAAGACGTTCCAGTGTCACAAGATTTGGGGTGGAGAGGTTGGTCACGGCCAAGTGGTTCGACCATTCCCTCCACCGGGGCCCAGGAAGACCTCCGGGTGCCCGTCATATTCGGGGAGTGTTACAGCAGACGGGTAAGTGAGCGGACGTGCCCTCAGTGCGTCTGTCTCAATGTTCACGCACGGAAGAGAGGTATTTGAATATTTGTACTAATTCTTTTATTTCCAGCTTCGGATTGTGTAAGGAAATGAATGTTCTCGTTTAATTTCGGAACTTTGACCCGCTGTGTTAATGTACCTGGTCCCCAGTTTGCCCGTTATCCTCCTCACATAGTGGATGTCCCATGTAAAATATTGGGAGACTTTGGTGGTATACATTTGGCCAACGCAATTCCGTCTTGCCCGTAGAAATGTGCGTGCAGATTAGTATATAATATATCCGAGCTATAAGTTGTAAAATTGTAATATCTGTAAACTGGAACGATTGCTGCAATCGCTGTAAAGTCGAGGGATAATGTTTAAAACAAATAGGTAACCAATTGTCATCAATCTTTAACATACCTTAAAAATCACAAAGAAGTCAAGTTAAAGGAATTCATTTAAAATAAAATATATAGACTGCAGGGACCCACACATCAGCGTGTGAGCCCTCCAGCCCATTGGCTAGTACCGTACAGAAAGGGCACGCCCTATAGGTAGCGCTCTCAAGCTCCCCTCTCCAGTTATCCGTTGCGCAATTTTCATTCAGGGTTTGACGACATCAACTTTCATTAGGCGTCCCTAGGGAAGGAGGTTAGACGGGAATCTTTCAAACTCAGGGTTAATTTATACCGACACTTCGAAAAATGAAGGTAGATGTGATTGTGTTTACTCTGATAGCAGCTGCCGTACCGTAATGAAATTCAAGCTAAGTAAGGAACTAACGATTATGACAGCCGAACTTCTGGAAATACTACGAGCCCTTCAACACGCCGAGAAGCACTTGAGCTATGAATTTCTTATCCTTTCCTTTCTACTTCCAGATAAGGACTAGAACTATTAAAACACCTGCACAACGGAGGATCCAACGCTCTAGTAGTGTATGTCGGCATAAATCTGGTCTCGCAGATCAGAATTAGGAGTCAGGAAGTTAATATATGCTGTGCTGAGGCACGCTATGGCATCATGGCAATGTAGCAGTAGACTAGCTAGCCATCTATGACAGAGAGAGGGGACACATGGAATTACCAGCTTTAGATCTTTTAAGCATTATTAAATCAGGAATGAGGGAGAAGTGGAACACAGAATGGCAAAAGACTTCCAAATACAAAGGCTAAGATTACGCCCAATTGAACCTGGTACCGATTACTGACTTCTGACACGAGAAACATCGATGCTCCTTAGACTCACATTCAACTTCGCATTCAACTATGGTTGTTACAGGAAGCATCTACATGGTATTGGTTTGGTCGCATCCATATCGTGCGATTGCGGTGAAGGAGAGGAAGTAAACATATCGTTTTGGGCCCAATAGATACTAAGCTACAGGACACCCACTACAATCTCTGGTCACCATCGTTTGGTGTTAAACGACATGCGCTACAGTAGTGATCTTCTTGAAAGACTTTAGAGTATATCACCTTTTATAAGCGTTCTAGTTGCAAGAGGAGGTCAATTTTTAGTACGATTCTAGTGTAATTTTATGTTTATTATAGAAAACCAAATCAAATGTTGCTAATCGTAAAAATAGGCTGACATTATTACATTATTCAGGCCCATATACTGTAGTGATGGTTGATGTTTGATTTTTTGTTTTGTTTATATGAGTAAGTTTTAAATTGTTTAAATTTATAAATTATGAACTTTCAGTTTGCGAAGTTTGTCTTCTAAATAAAGTGGTCTGATGGGTCACAGAATGTGCTTGGTCACAACAGAATTCAGCCTTCTACTCCCCATCCTAACCATTTCGCCTGTTAAATACCGGTAAATATCTTAGATAATCCTAGACACCTGTACAGTTACAGTAGAAGAGGAGTTGTGGCATTGGTTATAACCCAATCTGTGACAAGTACTACGCCCACTCTAGTTTATGACTATATTTGTCCTCCTTGGTGGTTAAATATTCAGTATAAAAGTTTTTCCACTATCGAAGAGCCTACGTGCGAATCTAGCAAAATGCTGTATTGTGTAATGCATCTTTGGATGAAAGGATTTTTACAACAAGACACCAAACAATAGAAGTATTTCTTAGATTTTATTCAGAATTACGTTCACATTTGAGTTTCATATTATGGATAGAGACTTTTGAAGGACGTTGATGACTCATTGTCTAGTGACTTTACCTTCTACCGCTGACATCATGAACCTATCTGGCAAGTAGGCTGTCAGCGGAAGAAGGGAAGAAGACATTCACACTGGCCACAGGAGGGCCATGCAGGATCACAGATGCTCAATGCGACTAGTACCTGAGAAGACAGAAGTCTCGGTTAAGCAGAATCGTACACCAACATCACGTCCGTTGAGTAAGGAAATGGGCTTGCTTGTAGGAAGACAATTATCCACCGTGACAGTGTAGTGACATCTGAATCGCACTGACTGTCAGACTAATGATGGCACTTCAATGTCCAGTGTTATCATTGGGCGCACCATTGTCGACACACCTGTCACTTCTCTCATGCATCTCTGCACTGTCGCGTTAAAGGTTCAAATGGTTCAAATGGTTCTGAGCACTATGCGACTTAACTTCTGAGGTCATCAGTCGCCTAGAACTTAGAACTAATTAAACCTAACTAACCTAAGGACATCAAACACATCAATGCCCGAGGCCGGATTCGAACCTGCGACCGTAGCGGTCGCTCGGCTCCAGACTGCAGCGCCCAGAACCGCACGGTCGCGTTAAAGGAAGCGGCAGTAACAATCGCCGTGATTGTAGTCTATGTGGATGCTTGCTTTGTTGCAACGAAGCAGATTTCATGATAACAATATGTCTGCCATCTAGGGTGCTAGACGCGTGTGGTCGTTTAGTCTAACATGGCGCTGAGTATGGCCCTCCTAAACCCATCGATTTTATATTTGCATGACAGTCATGGGATCCCCACCAACACTAGCAGTAATATCACGGAACAATAACTGAAGTCTCGATAGGTCACAATCCTGCCGCTGTTAGATTCCGACTTGCGCTGGTGGACGTCTCTCCTTCTCATACAGGGCATAACACTAATCTATCACAAACAATTCAAATCCGATTTCTGAATGAGAAACACACTGTGTAATCTTCTGTATATACTTTACGTAGATGGCGTTACTCCCATCTAAATTTTTGTGCTTGCACTGAAATGCTAACATGTACTCGAAGTAAACTTCATACCAAGTTTACGTTTTTGCATGTGTCATTTATAGTGTTGCAATTTTAATGGCAAGCAGTGTGCATTATATTATTTAAAAAAGAGAAAATAATTGTTAAATTTTCTTTATTCTGTTCATTCTAATTAGGTATTTTTCATCCCACTAATGAAGCCAACGAAACAAAATTTAACGAAAAACGGAGAAACCGGATATATTCTTTTGAAACGGATATTAGTTATTTCACACCTATAGTCTACATGAAGTATATCCCTAGTAATTACGAAATGGTTATTGATGTTAAAATAGAAAATAAAGGTAACATTTTAATAGATTAAAGTAGCAAGTACATTTTTAACCAAAACTGCTCATGATAGTCATTGCAGTTCACTCCTCTTAATTTCACTATTGCTGAAATACAACAATGTTAGTGTCATCCGCTTGGTGTTCCTCTTTTCTTTTATTGCAGCTCTTCATTCTACGAACCCTGTCTCCAGTGTTCCACAGAGTAATAAGCTTTATTACACCATTCGCGATTCGTTCGAGTGGAAATCGCCTTCTGGGTAGTAGGCTGACCTTTAGAAATAATTCTGTACTCCTGTAGATGGTTCAGTTTGTCATTCCAATGAAATATCTGCATAATTTAACTACGCAATGAAAATAGTTATATGCAAGATCTTTCGTTTTATCGGCCACTCAGAATGTAAATATGGAACAAATTAAAATTCTTAAACAGCACTCTAAATACATACAACATTCCACAGTTGATCAATGTACCTTAGAATGTTGCTTATATGCGTTTCGTGTGCTAGTGTTATTGTTTGCGCGTTCACTTCAATTCGCCACATGAAGTTCACACAGTAACCAAATTAACAAAAAAAAAATGGCTCTGAGCACTATGGGACTTAACTTCTGAGGTCATCAGTCCCCTAGAACCTAGAACTACTTAAACCTAACTAACCTAAGGACATCACACACATCCATGCCCGAGGCAGGATTCGAACCTGCGACCGTTGCGGTCACGCGGTTCCAGAATGTAGCGCCTAGAACCGCTCGGCCCAAATTAACATATTCTAGCACTACTGAATTTGCACAATAGTGGACTCTAGCGTATTTAGCACGTCCGTACAAACGGTTTAGTCTTAGTTACGTCGATAGCAGAATATGAAACAAACGGGGCTTAAACAGACCAACGCAAAGAATACTTTTCCAAGCACGACGGAGATACTCACCATCGTCTAAGGCTGGTATGCTTGTCAACAAAAGGAGCAGTGTAGGATAGACAATGCAATCTGTTACGAATATCTGTTCCAGCAAGTTTACACCACAGAAAACATCCGCATGGTGTGCCAAGAATCTGAAGAGAAACAGCTTCTTAAAGAAATAAACAAAATTGAATAATGTTTGAAACTATCAGATGACATGTGGGATCGTTAACCTATCTCTGCTACGACCATCAAGTCTTTAGTTTGTGGTGAAATCTCTGTAAACTGTTGAGGGCAATGAAATACAGGGTGTGGCACATAAAAGTGGCCCAGACGTGTAGCTATGATGGGACGTGAATGTACACTTACAACCGCAACCCGCGACGCGCACACAACGTAATGCCCACCACGTGATCCACACAGGGTCGTAGCGTAGTGCGGGCTATGTGAGTGTGAGTGAAGCTGTGGAAAGGTGGCGATGTACTCACAGTGGAACAGCGGGTGTTCGTTGTGGAAAGTTGCGTGACAACAAAGTCCTGGAAACGGTGTGGTCACTTATTCACTGAGAAATTTCCATGCATCGCTTAGTCCGAAAACGGCGTCAGATAGGATCTGTTTTGAACAACTCAAAAAACATTCCGAAACGTGTCCGCACACTAGAATATGTGGCTGCAGTTCACCAGAAAAGTCTTCAGAGTTGCAGTTACTCCTAGCAGGATGGAGCAACTGCCTATACAGCCGTCCAAAACTTGGAGCTCATCTACAAAATCTTCACGCCTGAAAGAGTTGTTAGCAGATGTGAGTCTGCTCACGGCCATGGCTGGCCACCCAGGTCACATGACCTGTCACTGTACGATTACTCTGTGTGACGAGCCCTCAAGTCTAATGCGTATCGCAAAAACCCTCATAGTCTTCAAAAACTGGAGCAGAATATTTCGGATAAGATTGCAGCAATTCCAGCAGTGCAGCTTCGATCCACCTTCAACAACTTGGTCACCAGAGCCCATAAGTGATTAGAGATGAATCGTAGTCACTTTCAACATCTGCTATAGTCAGGTTCGTAGTGGTTTTTCTTTCGTCTGTTCTGTTTCTCTGTACCCTGGAACTCTGTTCTCCGGACCATTTTTGCTGGCCTTTGTGGCCGAGCGGTTCTAGGCGCTTCAGTCCGGAACCGCGCTGCTGCTACGGTCGCAGGTTCAAATCCTGCCTCGGGCGTGGCTGTGTGTGATGTCCTTAGGTTAGTTACGTTTAAGTAGTTCTAAGTCTCAGATGTTAATTCCCATAGTGCTCAGAGCTATTTGAACCATTTGAACTAGCCCATTTTTATTTGCCTCACCCTGTAGAAACTGGGAATATGCTAAAGATTTCATTCAAAATTATTATCTGAATTGCAGTGGCAATGATTTCCAAAACACCTATCAAGTTAATACGTCTCACAACAAGTACCTTCCGGAAAGGCGACCTTTCGTTGTTGGCAGACAACAGTTCTTCGTAGGAAAACCTTTTTTAGGATCTATTACGAGGTTGAAAGCTTGTTCCCCGACGAAACACAGAAATAACAACGCTCTAAACGATATTAATCATGCACACGACTGTTATTTATGTTACGGCATCGAAATGGCATTGTACGACGTTATTACATTACAGAGTGCCTGGTTACGGTGTAATATTTTTCACAAGAATTTTAGACCAATTAATTAGTATCACAAATATCCTCACCATTATTACCAAACACTCCAATAACGAAATAGGAGCCATGGACGTGAAAGGAAGTATTTGAAAGAGCAGGTGTGCAGCGCAGCTTTTGTGCCCCGCAGCCTCTTTGCTCCCCCCAGTCGCGGCCTGGCCCAGCCCTTCCATTAACACTCCCGTTGCACGTAGCAACGATTTCACTTCTGCGCTTCGCTCGCTTTTCTGCCCTCTCGTTTCGATTCTTGTGACTCCACCCACTCCCACTAGCCTTTTGACAATGCCTCACCCATTCCTGTGAGAGGTCTGAGACCGTGTCCTAATCGATTGAACGCCTGAAATTTGATGGCTTGTATCTCAATAACGGAGTAGCATTTCACTGCAGCACGATGTTGTTTACTTCCTCGTGAGCGTATCGGATGGTCTTAATGAAAAACTGGGTTTATCATTTGTACTCAACCTTCTTTCCGTGAAACAGTTCCTCGCAGACTCCTTGGTGGTATCAGCAACGCCATCAAGAAGTAGCAAAATATCTCGCCATAATCTCCATTGGGTGTATACACTGGAAAGAACAAATTGTAACTACAATCAGGAAATCACTCTCTTGCCTACATGCGACTCAAAAATTTGGGACAAGATTTTCATTTAAAATAAAATAAAAACATGTGCATTTTTATCCTTCATGAATACTTGAAACTGAGAGACAGTTAGACTTCCAAAAATAGTGAAATTTCCCAGCCATTTAAGCTAGTCATGGACGGTTCTGTAATATACGTGTGTAACATTCCGTAGTTCGATCACGTGTGTCTTCCGTATGCTCAGGTAGAGAGGATGTGAGCGAATAAGAGACGAGATATTTTCTTCAACGGTGTATTTGTCACTGACAATCTCAATACCTCTTGTCGTATATCCAGTACATTTCACCATTCCATAACTGCAATGAAATATCTCATCCTTACCGCACTTAAGGTTGCATCTACGCGTAACACTAAATTTCTAGCATATGTTTTTCTTTTTCAGGCATGTGGCCCTAAAACGAACTACGCCGTAATTTGCGTCAAAACTACGTGGCAATTAAGGAGAGATTAACTTTTTCCTGCCATCATAGGGATTCTCGAAATATACTACAGCGAACCCATGCTTGTCATATTTAGAACGCTAGCCATATTCCTTTTTCCCAATTTTTTCTATTTTCTTTCTTCTATCACACAAACTAATTTTACTTTAATATAATTTTACTTTAATATATCCATTAACTCATTCTTCAGTTTGATTCTCCTACACTGTTGCCATGTGTTTTTCTGAATGTGTCATTATTCACAATCAGGAACCTAATAAAAAAATTATTCAAAGTTTACAAGATTAATATTTTTGAAGTAACAGGTATAACAACTTGATTTTATTTTCCGTTGTGTCGTAAATCCATTACTAAGGGTATCATATTCAACAACTGAATGCAATATAATCAAGTTCAAAATAATATATGCATCTTATCTCATTACATGTTCTGACTTTTGTACAGCATAACTATAATTTTTAGAACAGTGTGTAAAGTATTATCAATAGATGAGAGTACAATTGTTGGGCAGAATTTCAGAAGCCTTACAATAGAGTTGGTTAAGTAGGTAGTTCGTTACATGCTCCACAGATCATTTGCAAGACTTTTTATCGAAGTGATGTCGATGGCAGTTTACAGGTTATGTGTACGCGATATGTTGGTCAATATGTCTGTGTGCTGGTGATTTACAAAGTAGTTAACAGAATAGCTGAAGGACAAGATGTGATGGTTCAAATGGCTCTGAGCACTATGGGACTTAACATCTGAGGTCATCAGTCCCCTAGAACTTAGAACTACTTAAACCTAACTAACCTAAGGACATCACACACATCCATGCCCGAGGCAGGATTCGAACCTGCGACGGACAAGATGTGAAATTGCTTTAAAATTATCATACAAGTTACGTTATATTGATAATTTTTACTTTTTAAACCGTCTGACTACAACTGAATGACACACAATTTTCGTACCATATCCGTTTCGCCTTTACTCTGTGCAAGGCATCTTCAGTGGCCTGGAATATGTACATATTTTTCCTATTCATTTTGCATTTTGGGCAACGTACCTATAGGTTATAAACAGTTCTGGTGGTTGGTTTTTGCTGTTATGTAGTAATACTTTGAACTGTACTTACAGGTTGCGTGGACGATTTTCTACATGTTACGCTTCTGTTCCATTTTTGGTGCCGTTCCACTTCTTATAAATGCAACTTGCGGTTTTTTCCCACATTTCACAGCACTAGGAACTGAGCACTAGTTTTGACGCAATGTTTTGGTTGGTGTTTCCGACTGTCGGATGTTACTGCCAAACATCGAATATTATTGCCAACTTTCGAGTGTAACATTTGAAGTATCTGTGATCTGTTTCTGTATGCATTTGTGTGTGTGTGTGTGTGTGTGTGTGTGTGTGTGTGTGTGTATGTGAACGTCCTTTTTGGTGTGATATAACTTTTTTGGGCTTTTTGTGCGTGTGAATGTGTGTGTGTGTGTGTGTGTGTGTGTGTGTGTGTGTGTGTGGGAGGGGGGGGGTGTCCAAAAGGCGAAGGCGAACGATATTTCTTTGTTGCCTTGTTGTGTGAAGTTTGTGCAAGTTTTTGTAACTATCCATGTTAGAAGTAAAAGGAGTACATTTTTTTCTACTATATGAAATATACTACCAGTGTTAAATACACCTTAATCTATAGTTTACAAGAATTTATCAAGAAGGAATGAATTACCTCCTCTTCCTACACAACGGTGAGCGTGCATGTTGTCCATCTGTTCACGGTTGGAAGGTGCACCATCGCCTTAATATCAAATTCTCTTGAGAACAATATGAGATACAGTGGCCGACATCTGTGACGGCACGTCTCGAATGAATAGCATTAACCATTCAAGTGAGGAGGAAGCAAATAAGCCGAGTAAGTGGACGAATCCGCCCGGGACACTGGAGGAGGTAGCATCGAGCAAGCCTTAATACCAAATTTTCTCGTGAACAATGTCAGGTACAGTGTGCGACAGTTGCGACGGCACTTCTACATTGAGCAGTGTTAACGAGCATCATTCAAGTAAATAAACCGATCAAGTGGTCGAATCCGCGAGAGACACTGGAGAAGGTAGCCGCGAGCACGCTGTGCAGCATTCGTCGCTGGAACATGGACGAATCAACACCTCCTCGCCGAGGAGCGATGATGATCGGAGGCGCGGTCGCGAGATGCGAATTGAAGTTGCGACAGTGTTAGCTCCTACCATGCCGATGCTGATGGAACAGTTTGCTGCCTCAGTGTGTGACGGTATGGTGACTGAACTTCGTACAGTCAAACATCAACCAACGGTGATGCTTAGAGGTTTCCCTTGGACATAAAGCGAATGTCGGAGCTTTAATCACCTCCCAATATATTCCTAATGAGGAGATATAACATAAAATCCTTTCGTCAATTCCACAACAAGTAAAAGGTATCCAAACAGAATAAATTAGTAAGAGCCTTAGGCCCAATAGAACCGTTCACTCAATGGCCCGACCGTCTCCCTCAAAGTTGGGAAAAAAAAGTTACGTTACCAGGTTTTGTACAATTAGTGGTATATGTTGCTCCAGTAGAACACACCATTACGGCAAGAACCATACAAACTGCAGTAAATGCGCACTCCTGTACAACGTAAGATAAATCATTGGCGGAACTGAACTCTGTGTTGGAAACCATTATTCCCTATTTAAGTCCACATATTGTTTATGGTGGGGTGCAACCGCTCGAGCATTACTCCGTACGCTGTTTTCTTCAAAATATGAACTCAAATGCAATTGAAGAGGCTTATGAATGATATTTTCTCTCACACGATCTAACACCACTCCTCTGCGCGAGCAGTTTTTTGTCGTGTATCTTGGCAAAATCTCTCTTCCTCACAAGTTACTTCAGCTCAGGAAACTTATCTCTACATTCTTTTTACTTTTAGGCACTTCATCCTGTTGCACAGTTTCTTTAATTTACACTGCCAGAAAAATATAGTACATCCTTTTACATAATTCCAATTCACTCAAGATTTCATGTTGAAAGAGAGCATATGAAGTACCTGAAATATTTTCCTTTACAGATCAAAAGCACACATGGTTCTGACGTACCAAGTACCGACCCATGCTGCAACACCCATATTAATACGTGGTGTATCCTCCACGGCGGCAATGCAGGTGCTGACTCTGGCATCCAGTTGATCGTACGGATGGCGAATGTTGTCCTGAGATACGTTATGCCACATCCACCCGACCTGTTCACGTGGTTCTGTATGAGTTGATTGTTAACGAGTCACCTCTCTTCCCATCATATCCTACGCGTTCGAATGGAGACCAGTCCGGAGATCGTGTTGGCCAGGAAAGCTGCTGCACGTCTTTCAGAGCACATTGACTTCCAAGGGAAATGTGTGGTTGAGCATTATCCTGTTAAAATAACGCATCACCTTCCTCTTGCAAGAACGCCAAAAGAACGGGTCTAACAACATTCTGCACGTACCGAGCGCTGGTTAGTGTCCACTCCAGAAAAACCAAAGGTGAGCCAGAGCTTTAGTTTATCGCACCCCAGACCATAAAGCCTGGAGTTGGGTCTTGGACGAAAGCACTCTGAGAGACAGCACTCAACAAGTCTACGTCGTACGCGCAAACGACCATCGCTTGTGTGCAGTCAGAATCTACTTTCATCACTGAAGATCACGACGAGCCGTACCATCTTCCAAGTGATGCTCTAACGGCACCAGCCGAGCCGTGTACGTCAATGCTGTGGCGTGGGTGGAAGACGGGCTATATGTGTGTGTGCCCGTAGTCCCTATGCTAATAACAGGTTACTAATAGTTCGTGTTACCCCGTTGGGCTCACAAGCCCTGTTATCTGTGCTGTGGTAACTATACGAAATGCCACAGCTGCTTTTACAATACGACGATCCCGGTTGGCGTCCGTGCTGCATGGACCTCCAGAACCTCGTCTACGTGCGTGAGAATGTTCACGTGACCACTTATACCAGCATCGTTGCACAACTGACGCAACTTGTGTGGCAGTTCTCCGAAAAAACCATCTAGCCACTCTCAAGGTCACAATTTGACCCCTTTCAAATTCGCTCAGTTGTCTGTAGGAAGCAAGAGTGCAGCTCCGTGGTATGATTGCCTTCTTGCTTCACACGTTTGTACACACTGAACCTTCTGTCTGTGAGTATTCCCCATTAAAGGGTAGACACAGATGGCACTCTATATGTTGGTGGACGACATTGAAACCATTATCAGCACATCTACTATCCCCAAAGTGACAAATGCCGTCATCGGATCAAAATCGACGTCGTCTTTCCAAGCGTACTAATTTTTTTGTCTGTAATATATGTCTCCAGCTCTCTTTAACGCGTAATCCAGCATCGCCAACCAGTTATGAATTTCCAACGGTTGTGAACTCAATCGTGGACATGGCGTAGACCATAGTGTAGTGTTTTTTTAAGCTAATGCTCTTAACTCGTATGCGACAGGTACTAGATTGTTATGAAACAAAAGCAGTTAGCCGGTCGCGGTGGCCGAGCGGTTCTAGGCGCTTCAATCTGGAACCGCGCGACCGCTACGGTCGCAGGTTCGAACCCTGCTTCGGGCATGGATGTGTGTGATGTTCTTAGGTTAGTTAGGTTTAAGTAGTTCAAAGTTCTAGGGGACTTATGACCTCAGATGTTCAGTCCCATAGTGCTCAGAGCCATTTGAACCAATTTAAGCAGTTTACAAACATGTGCAACACACGCAGTGCTCATTCGAGACGTAACATCGGCAAAAAAAGCCGTTTCTTCTCTCACGATACATAAGTTACGATCATCTACCACCAGTGCCATTTTGACCATGAAATATTTGTATACCACGGACCGTATGATGTATTGCAGTGATATCCCGGGTTAGGGTTCTTTGAAAATGACATGCCAATCTCCTTCTCCCCCATGCCGAATACCATATTATACTTCGTCACTACGATGGGGCGTAAAATCCAATCGTCCATTCTCTCTTTACACTCTATTCAATGTATAGTTTTACAGCTAAACAATTAGACTTAGTATTCTCAACTTTCACTCAGTTCTTGCACAACAGGCGCTACATTTGTTCTGAATACTTTCTTAGTGTTGCCAGTCGGCAAGAAGGCCTAATGATACGATAAGTGGATAACAGATGCAGTTTATTAGATTTCCTCCAGTATGATCTTGACACTTGAGTCTTAGAAGATGACAACAGCATGTTCATAGCTTGTACGCACACCTTCTAGTTCTGACCAACATTCACGCACCCTATTGCACCTCGTATGGCACTCTAAATGACATGATTCTAATCCTGTATAAAATTTCTCGGCAAATTTGGTACACCCCCGCAGTTTGATAGGTCTGCGAAACCGAAGCATTAATGATTGGCGTCAGTTGAATAGTTGCTAAAGAAACTTAAGGATTCTCTTCATCGCCTAACTGGGGCCGTTATCAAGGCCAGACGAGGAGTGACACGATACTAGTGTCACATCTCTTGGGGTCAGTAACTTTTTCTCTGTAGTGCTTCGCGACCTCTTTCCGTAATCATATCTAGAATTAACTATTTATCAGTATTCCATGTGTAGTCGGATAAGAAACAACAACAACTGTTCTTGCCGTTTTGCGAGGTCAGTGACCTGGAGCACATTCGTTAAATCACATCAGTGTTGGAATTGAGTCTCCAATATTTTTATTAGTGAAAGCAGTGGGTCAAGATTCTTATCCTTTATTCATTTTAAAGACACACGCAAAAAGACTCAGGGGGTATCGCTAGCAATATTATCCAGAGATCAAATTTTAATTTCCTAATTGTGCAATATGCACTGGTAAGCCAAAACCCCTACTTAATAGAGTACATTATATGTATTAGCAGTTGCGAACATGAATAACCATTAACTGTAAAACAGAATAACGGCAGTGATAATCTGCGCCGGACCAGGACTCGTACCCGTGTTTCCCCCTATCGCTAGCGGTGGCCTTACCATTCTTTTGGCTACACGAGCACGACTCAGAACCAACCCCAAACTTACACATGTCGTCAGTCATGTATCTACAACCTGTACTCATACACCAATAGTGTATATTCCCACACAGGCGAGACACTTTACTTGAAAGCAGCTTGAAAGGTGCCGGTGGATAAATAAGTGCCTGTGTCATACCCAATTAATAAGCAAGGTTTCTTCGGACATGCATACACGTTATTGACACATGGTTGACGACATATGGAAGTTTGGGTGTGGCTCCGAGTTTTAGACGGATAGCCGTATGGTAAGGTGACCGATCGGGATACACGATAAATCCGGATTCGAGTCCCAGTCCGGCTCAAATTTTCACTATCGTCATTCCATTTTAGAGCTAACGGTTATCCATATTCGTAACTGCGAATACATTTAATGTATTTCATAACGGCTGTAGTCGCCGCAGTGTCTGTTTCTTTGGACATGCACGCATGTCCGAAGGAACTTTGCATCATAATTCGGAATATCGTCA
Source organism: Schistocerca cancellata (assembly GCF_023864275.1). NCBI lineage: Eukaryota > Metazoa > Arthropoda > Insecta > Orthoptera > Acrididae > Schistocerca > Schistocerca cancellata. Next base: position 620,073,924 of record NC_064629.1, read on the forward strand.
TATCGTATGGTATCGTGCTTAATAACGTTTTGGTTCACGCTGTATAGAAGCGATTCTACGTGCCATGGTCTGATAAGTGGATTAGTAGGCTCAGAGAGGTAGGTGGCACCAGATGTCCACACTCATGTCACACAATTCCGGTAAATTACGGGCCTGTGATTTGGAGACGCGGAGCTGGTGCGGAACAGCGTCCCAGTTCTGTTACATCGGGTTAGTATGGGCGAATTTGGTGATCCATTTATCAGCGTGATTGCGCTATCATGCTCCTCATACCACTGTAGCAAGATTGTGACCTAATGACAAAGGGAGTTACCGTGCTCGAAGATTCCATCAGCATCGAGAAATAAAAATGCATAGAGGAGTGCAGGTGGTCCATAACAGTGGGTTCTTAGTCTAAAGCTGTCATATTGGTACCTTTGATTATTACCACAGATATCACAGAAGTGAGTGTCCTCTATTGCATATACTGCCTCCACCAGCCCTCGTTCCTGACGCAGGTAAATGTTTCGATCAGCCCTTCTCTGGAAGACGCCGTATCCGAACACGATCATCGATCTGGTAAAACAAGAAACGTGATTCATCCAACCAACAGGTATCGTCCAATCTCGTCAATCTCGTGCCCAGTACAACCGCAACTGACGATATCTTTTGGTCTGCTTGGGAACAAGTAGGTTCGTCTGCTGCGGAGCCCCATGTTCAACTATGTGTGTTGAACAGTGTGCCCCAAAATACCTGTGACTGCACTGGCACTGAACTCTGTCGTGAGATCTGACGCAGTTCACCACCTATCCTGCGTTACAGAGAGGGCAGGCCTCCATCTGCCACAGTGTGATGAGCAGTGGACATCCAACGCTCTGAAACTTCCTGGCAGATTAAAACTGTGTGCCGGACCGAGACTCGAACTCGGGACCTTTGCCTTTCGCGGGCAAGTGCTCTACCAACTGAGCTACCCAAGCATGACTCACGCCTCGTCCTCACAGCTTTACTTCTGCCAGTACCTCGCCTCCTATCTCATTCTGGATCCAACGCCCTGTCGCGCACTCATGGAACGTCCTCAAGCCATTATCTGTAGATGCTCACGATAACGGCAATCGAACAATCAAACAATTCTCTCGTTCCGAAATACTCGTTCCCAGGTGTCGGTCTATAAGTATCTGCCCTTTGTCAAAGTGGCGTACATCAGCTGATCTTCCACTTGCAATCATATTGATAGCGGAATTACTCCCTGTTTGCCTCTGCTCCACTTACGTACTATACTCAGAGCATAACGTACCTGCGACAACACCAGGGCCCATTAAATCTCGAGGTGGGCAGAGATAATAATATCTTGGATCATCAGTGTGTACCAACAAAAAATGAAATTTTCACTTCCAAGTGTGCTTCTTCTTTGCTTACTGAGCACATCCCCCCTTTCACGTGATCAATGATGGACCCTAAACGTTATACAGACTACAACAAGAAGTTATGATGATTTAAGTTCGGTAAGTCGTGTGATTCAGTTTCTTCAATGAAATAATTGTCCACGATGAGTCTAAATGCTTTATTGTTGGAACACCAAATGTGCCGCTTTACAGAATTCTGTACTACAGATGAACCTTAAAGGGGGAACCCCTATGGTTTGCTTCGGATCACAGCGCTTGGTGGTATCGGGAAATATTCCAACGAAATATTAACATAGTCCGACTCTATCCGCAAATCATAATTATAAGCAAATAAAAATTGTTAGAGAATCTATCTTATTAGTCAGTCTTTCGGTTGCTGTGGTTCCTACACGGACATAAATATATCACACGCGTGCGCGCCAGCACACACACACACACACACACACACACACAGAGAGAAAGAGAGAGAGAGAGAGAGAGAGAGAGAGAGGGAGAGAGGGTGAGGGAGAGGGAAAGGGAGAGGGAGAGGGGGAGGGAGAAGGGGAGAGACGGGGGGGAAGGAGGGGGAATAAAGAGAGAGAGATGGGGGGGAGGGAGGGAGGGAGGGAGAGAGGGAAGGAGAGAGTCCAGTATTTCAGCACTATACCACCTCGCTTCCAAGGTTCCTTAGTCTGCTTTAACGTAGAGCGCTGAAGCCGGAAATCCATTAAGCTCCCCCACCTCCACTTTTGCCCTCTTTCTCTCTGTTTCTGTCGAACATCCTGTCGACAACGAGCCGCTCCGGTATCTCAGAGGTAGAAATCGTCGGTTCACTCACCTCACGTGATCGGAAGAAATCGCGAAAACCGTGTTTAGGACCATATAAGGTATATGAAAATACTTCCATGGTTGGCAGCTACTTTCGATCTAAATAATTCGTTATCTCAATCGAAACTCAATAAAATAATTTCGGGCGTCATGCTTAGCTACCTTTCATAGTACACATTAATATGGCTACAGAATATAATTTTGGTTTATTTACCTATACGGCTTGTTAATGCCGTTCCACGAAATTAACGGGTATAAACGGAGACACATGTCTTAAAAATTAACAGTCAAGGTACGAAGGATACTTTTGTTTCTGGAGATATTTTGATGTAGGTGTTCAGGTCAGTCTGTCAAATCGAGCACCTTTATGACACATTTTCATGATGAATGATATTTAGTCGTCAGCTAGAATTACTAAACAAATCCTTCGAGTTGGTCACAGTATTATTGTTTAAAGAAGATAGGTCAAAACTAATGGAATTAAGAACTTTACTGGCTCTGTCGCTAATCGTGATGGTTCATAGCCCATTTGAACACCACCGCGCCGTGTTGTTTGGAGCTTCTGTTGTTGTTTGGGATCACACGTTCCTTTCCATAGATTCATTGCGAAGAGCTGTAAATTAAACACTTCATGGGCAAAGTTCGATAAACCTTATATTGTTTCATTTTTTGTTAAACACTCGCGCAATTTTAATTACGTCAAATAACTAACTAACATAGGCTTCCTTTACTTTGAATTTCAGTCTTCGATTACATATGTTCCTTAACTTATGAGGCACCATGTGTTTCGTTAAGTACCATTTCACGTTATTTCCCAGCCAGTTACAAACCAACTAGAACAAGTGTAATGCAATCCGGAGCACCACTGCATTGAAAAATATAGCACTTCACATACTGAGAAGCAAATATTAGATGTGAAAAACATATTGGTGATGTGAAAGGATATAAAAGACCGTATCGTCCCTTTACATCGAATAGCAATCACAGACACTAAACACAGTTGTGTACGTGTGTTAATTATTTTATTGATACTATCATGTTTTGCCATTTTCAAAAGGTAATAGCAGTAAACGCAATATCTAAAAAGCTCTGATAATGCAGTTTCATATATGAGAGAGTTCTATGAACATGATTCAGAGACAACTACTGATTCAATACCTGGGATGATTTTTCTGTAGCATTTGTAGATATATCTGCACTAGGGAGTGAAGGCTCGTATGTGATATTAGAGACATACGATACGCTGATCACATAACAATATGTGGAGCAACATAAGGAGAGAGAAAAATTCGTAAAGATGGTGAAGAGTGAAGGCAACAAACCAGTCCTTTGCTTGTGTATTGGGGAAACCACAGTGATTATTGATGAATGAGCATGTACCGTGGTTTGACAACATAATAGACTATCCAGTCACATTAATGTGACCACGTTTCAGAAACCAGAATAACCACACTGTACGGTACGCACCTCTGCGAGACGTGCACGAAGAGAGTCGGTGATGTTCTGGAAGGTACTGGCGACTCCAGAGCCGTGTCTGTGACTAGCTGCGCTAGTTTTACGGAGGCGTCCGATCCCGACCGTCTGCTTTGAACCATGACGTCACAAATATGGCGGAACAAAAAAAAACACACACACACACGCACAAACACACACACATACACACACTTTCCACAAGAAGCCTAATGACACTAACGGGACAAGCGCGGGAAATGGGGTGTTTTGGGTGGGGGGCAAACTAAATATAAACAAATTTAGACGCCTTGCGGAGCTACAACGTGTAAGTGAAGACAGCCATGCATGAATACCCACCCACCTCCCCAGGGGTCGTAACCCCTGCAACCCATAGAAGATAAAGATGCTTCAGTAGCTGATTAGTGTTTATTGTCTTTTAAAAAAAAAATCTCACGGGATAGAACGAACAGCTCAGAAAGATAAATATAATAAACTAAAACAGGAATTGGAGGAAACAGATAATTAAAATAAGTTGTAAGTGTTTTTAAATTTAAAAAAAACTCACGAGATAGAACGAACAGATCAGAAAAGTAAATAAAATAAGATAAAACGTAACTGGAGACAGCCACACACAAACCAAACTCCACGCCGTCATGACGTCACACACGACAACACCCTTACGTCACGGGTCAAAGCCGACGCGTGGGATCGGACGCTTCTGTCGACCCCATGGGGCGAACAGTCCGACTGAGATGACCCACAGATTTCTTGATTGGGTTTAGATCCGAAGTGTTTGCTGACTAGGGGAGCACGGTAAACTCATCCTGGTGCTCTTCGAACCAGGCACGTAGGCTGCGAATTGTGTGAAACGTTGCATTGCGCTGCTGGTAGATGTGATAGTGCTGAGGAAAAAATAACAGCATGTAGGGTTGAACATGGTTACCATGGGCACCTGCTTACTTTTTTAAATCCGTTGTGCCTTCGTTGTCGATCAACAGCAGTGAGCATGAGTGCAAGAACCAGGCGTCTGCTGCAGAGGGCAACACGCAATGTAGCGGCAATCATTGTGCACAGTGCATCAACTAACCTGGCGCTGAATGTTGGCTCTACCTATGATTTTCTAAGATGTAACACGGTAATACATCACCACAATAACTAAAGTGCAGCAGCTACTCAAAACAAATTCAAACATGTTTTTAATGTAAAGGGCATTGGCTAACCCAGAAGATGCAGAGCTAAGGTGTTTACATTGTGTGGTCAATGAAGTATTATAGAATACCATAGAAAAATAGTACTTAGCGATACTGACTAGATACAGATTAATTAAATCGTTTTTCCTATGATTGTTGCTTCTTGCTTTAAAAAGTGACTCCTGATGAAAACAACAATCAAAACAATGGCGAAATTCCATTCGATTTTGCTCTTACGGATGTTGCTTAAAAGACCTCACAAACCTAATGAGAGATCAGTCACAAATCTTCATTGAAACGCAATCTCACTTGCACCATATACTGAGAAGCACTCCAATGGAAAGAAACTTTTGTTACATCTACATCTCTACTCCGGAAGCCACCTTACAGCGTTCGGCAGAGGGCACTTTTTGTTGCACTGTCCTTCCCCCCCTCCCATCCACTTTTCCTGTTCTAGTCGCGAAGTTCACAGGAAGAACGATTGCCGGCAGGCCTCCTTGTGCCCTCGAATTCGTTTAGTGTTTTCTCCATGTTCTTTCCGAGAAATGTACATACGAGGAAGCGATATATTATTGACTCTTATAGGAAGGTAGACTATCGGCACTTTAACAATAAACCAAACCGTAATGCAGAACGCCTCTCTTGCTGCGTCTGCCCTTGGAGTGGAAAATAATGTCAACCGTTAAGATCGGTTATCATGTATAAACTCGTCTTAAAGTGTAAAAACAAAGTCGAAAGAGCTTAGAGAGGATTAGATTGATATACGCAACAGAAATAGCAGTGTACACTTATGAAACAGTGCGGTGCATCCACTTAGCGCTAGACGCAATAAAAGTAAGCGAGAAATAAAAGGGGGCTTAAACTAAGACTATAGAAAACGGGTAAAGAAACTAATCCTACGTGTCGTGGATGAGAAAACTATAATACGGGTACGGTAGGATTAATGCAACGACCTGGTAAACTATATTAAATACACTAAATATGCTAATACCTAAACATAATAATATATAAATATGAGTGTTTGGCAAAAATACCTAAAAGTCAATGAGACGGGCTGAAACACTAAAACGCAACTTAAACGGGGGATATTGAGAGTAGACAAAAATATGTCTAAAAAGGCATCCTTGTCACTCTTGAAGAAGCAGAAATTTTCCTCATCTGAACCAGGAACCTGGATTTACGTTAAATTAACAAACTATGCTTAAATACAAGTTTATTCTAAATAAGTATGAATGTCTTAAGAACTAAATGGTGCACACTTGTCTAAGTCTTCCAAGCTTCCATTTTTTAGTAGCTAACTGATAAATTGTCTTAACGCTGATAGTCCCATGTATTTAGTATAGTTTACGTGGCTTCATTTTAAAGACTCAATCGTTGCTTTAATTCTACTGTACCCGAATTACAGTGTTCTCGTCCCCAATACATGGGCTTACTTTCTTTACTCGCTTTCTGCAGTAATAGTTCACAGCCCCCTCTCATTTATCGCTTATATTTATTACGTCTTATGTGGTGTGGATGCACCGTGGTGTCTTATATGTGTCCGTTGCTGTTCCTTTTGCGTGTATCATTGTAATCAGGACTAAGTTTTTCTTTTTTTTAATTTAGACTTTGTTTTGACCCAGTAGAACGAGTCTACACATTCTTACCGATCCTAATGGTGGACATCTTTCTCCTACCACACTTAACCTGTCGTTGTCTCATTCCTCAGGCTTAAGATATAATTCCGTATGTTATATGTGCCCGCTGTTTTAAATGTATTTTTACCGTTCAGCTTTTTATTCTGATACGCTCTGTCACGTTGACTTGTAGGCGTTTTACCAGACACTCATGTTTATATGTTATTATGTTTTTCTAGTGTTTGTAAGCTCTATTTAGTATTGATCTTGTTAACTATTGTTAGGCCGGCCGCGGTGGTCTAGCGGTTCTGGCGCTGCAGTCGGGAACCGCGGGACTGCTACGGTCGCAGGTTCGAATCCTGCCTCGGGCATGGGTGTGTGTGATGTCCTTAGGTTAGTTAGGTTTAAGTAGTTCTAAGTTCTAGGGGACTTATGACCTAAGATGTTGAGTCCCATAGTGCTCAGAGCCATTTGAACCATTTGAACTATTGTTACGTAAGCCGACGGAACGGTCAACCCCTATTTCTCGCACTTTTTCGACTATGTATATCAGTTCTCCACCTCAATGTCACCTACATCAGTCGCTTCCGCCGCCGCGGTCGGCTGGCTTGGTGGCCGTCTGCACTGGTCACTCAGAGTTACGCTGCTGAGGAGGGCGTTTGTCCAGATTACTTGCGACCGCTGCACATTTATGTTACCATATTTACGTGTACGTGAGTACAACACTTTCCGCGGCCTTATCACTCATTTTGATACGTAAGCCCGATAGATCTTGTACTCTAGTTGCTTCTACTCTTGTTCGTAGTTGGAAACACCAGAAGATAACGGTTAAGTCTTTGAAAGCGTTAGTACTATAATTAAGAAATTATAGGCCAGGGGAGTTGCGAGTTGCGTTGAGCCTTTGTGGCATGTATCTGAAACTCGAGAGATTGTGCGCCTGAGGGGTGATCCGAATGGTTGTGAATAGTTGTTCGTGTGGCTGTAGGTTTTCTGAACATTCCAGTATTATGTTGGTTATTGCTTCTGTGTATGGCGATATCCAAATCAAATGGTTCAAATGGCTCTGAGTACTATGGAACTAATCATCTATGGTCATCAGTCCCCTAGACTTAGAACTACTTAAACCTTACTAGCCTAAGGACATCAAATACATCCATGCCGGAGGCAGGATTTGAACCTGCGACCGTAGCAGCAGCGCGGTTCCGGACTGAAGCGCCGAGAACCGCTCGGCCACAACGGCCGGCCGGCGATATCCAAGATAATGAGTCTCACGTCTTTCTGTCAAGCCGGTACTCAGAATTTTACTCCAAAATTCTTTGAAACCTCCATGCATGGCCCTCCTTACGTTAATTTTGGCTTATTCCCGTTTTTGTTTGTCTGTGAGGCTTTGACTGCGCTTAGATTTGCAATGAAGCTGCTTTCGTAGAATTTACCTAACATGGCTGTCGAACCACGGTGGGACTTCTCCATCCCTCATAATTTCGCTCGACACGTAGAGTCTGAAGTGTATTGCAAAATGTTCTTGAACGTTATCTCTTGTTTCCCAACGTTGTTAGTACTGGGAACGAAATTTTCGTGCTCACCGCTCAAGTACTCTGAGATTTGTATCTTGTCGCTCTTGCTAAGTAGAATGATCTTCCTGACTTTGTGTTCCTATTCACAGCCGTATTCATTGTTGCTGTAGCGACATTATGATCACTGAAGCCCTGTTCTACGCAAAAGTAGTCGATATGTTCGCGTCTCTTCGTCACCAGCAGGTCTATTATGTTATCTTCACGACTTGGTTGTCTGATTAACTGCTCACGGTAATTTTATCATAAACGCTCAGAACAATTACACATGATTTTATGTCCCTACTACTCGTCACAATCACTTAAGTCTGCCGCTCTATAGCTAGTAAGTTAAAACCTTGACCTAAAACTATAATGGTGAAATGGGCTAGAGAAATTGGCAGACCTCGCTCGTAAAAGATATGCCACTCTATACTGGCCTAACAATCACTTGAAATAAAGCAGCAGCGCTGAGTGAAGGTAAAAATACTAATGAAGATACAGAGATTGGCCAAGAGTGTGATAAGCATTGCTGAGCTGCTTGTTTTGTGCTGTTTCTGGCACTCGACACGCGAAGCAGCAGAACACTTCATCGTTGAGCAGAGGCGCTCGCGTTGTTGCTCCGCCACAGCAAACTGCCCTGCACCATCGCCATCTCAGGTTAAATGTCAAGCCGTTGCGCTGCATCTCACTACCCGTGGAAGTGTCTTGCAGTTCATGAGTGTTCACACTTCACCTGCTAACGTCCGTCCAGATTAGATTTTAAGCTGACCTCACATGCATTTCTATTCTCATCTACGTTACAAGTTAACTTGGTACACCATCTAGGAATGAACTGCACTCTTCTTGAAACTAAATCCGTAGGCAAAGCCAGTCCAAAGAGTTTCGAGCCTGGGTTGATAAAAAAATATAGAGACTTTAAGACGCTGATTTTAACGTTTCAGCTATTCTACATAGTCCCCTCAACTTGAGTGCAACGCACAGAAGGTTCGTACAGCCATGTGTAACTGTCAGAAATGTCCTTTGAGATACTGTTCAACTCGTAGTCGATTGCTACTGATAAGACGACGTTTTGGCACCCTCGATGATTTTTTCTGGAAAAGAATTGTCGGCGTTTTGCATTTCAGTCAATTCGCGGCAGCCGTCCACACGTGGTTGTTTCTGTTCGGGAGTCAATGCGTGCTGGACAATCTTTACATACACTTTTCTCTTCTTCAGATCATTGAGGAGAATACCTTGATTAAGAAATGTTGCTCCATTGTGATTTGCGACACAACATTGACGCTCTACTTTCGCACGTCCACTGCTTAACACTGTCTGCTGACAACTGACTGCACATCCTTAGTGTACAGTTGTTAGTTCAAACTGCCACCGTAGTTACTGCGCTGGCGTCGCTTATACGCCTTTTGAATGGATTATTTATGTACTATGACATGTGCAGCAGCAGCAGTACAACATTTTGAGATCGGAAACTCTCTTTGCATTTGGATAACGTTATGGTGCTAGGAAGACCGTTGCATCATAGAAATAAACATCCAAAGTATTAGGTGCAAGCTCTGTTATTTGAGACCCAGTGGTTGGGTAACTCAAGGAAGGAAAAGGTTCTATAATACGCTTCTTATTTCTCTTGTGAACATGTTTCAACTGTCGGCTGAAATAACGACTGCTATTAATCCCTGCGACGTGTTTTGGAATGTAGGTAGTGAAGAAGGCTCGCATCCCTGTCTCCAATGACAGCTCTCTATAGGTTTATCAATATAAGGCAGTTAAACGTACATTTAAGTCTATTTTTTAAACTCACACCATATCAAATAAGCCTGTGCAGTAGTGAGAATGCGGAACTGCATTAGAGCGGACCAGGGCTCAAATCGCCATCTCGATTTAACTTTCCTGTTGTTTTTCTAAATCACTGTAGAAAAATGGACGATGCCCATATACTGCTGTATCCTCTTTCGTCGGACGATGTGCTAGTTTCTGCTGATCTTGTCATCAACGGACATTAAATCGTCATCTGCATCCCATTAAATAGCATTATACCGATGTTGCTCCGTTTTGACATTGTCTTACAAGTAGTCTTCGTCTGTACTCTAGCTTAATGAATTTCTGAGTTCACATAAAATAACTCTGGTACGCACACATTTATAATAAATATGCTGAACATTAAAAACTCACCAATTCACACGCCGATTATAAAAGGGATGTGAAATAGTTTGAGAACAACAATAAATTCCTTTAGAAATGAGAACAATTTCCTTCCGGTATGTTACCAAATTTCCAACTCACAATTCCTTAGATACGGAATAAACACTGCAGCCCAGCTCTACTAAATAGTTCAAATGGCTCTGAGCACTATGGGACTCAACTTCTGAGGTCATGAGTCCCCTAGAACTTAGAACTAGTTAAACCTAAGTAACCTTAGGACATCACACACGTCCATGCCCGAGGCAGGATCCGAACCTGCAACCGTAGCGGTCTCGCGGTTCAGACTGCAGCGCCTAGAACCGCACGTGCTCTACTAAAGACCTTTATCACTGGTAGTGAAAATTCCACAATGACACTAGAAAGCTACCTGTTACAAACGTCTTTCATGTTATGTATCAATGTGCGAATCAGTCATATCACTCAAAGACCTTATAGTCGATGCTTATTTCTGTTATAGAAGTCTTATATTTGGTTGGGTAGTACTTAGAGGGTAGAGCCTTATCAGCCAGTGAGGATCTTCTAGGAGAAAACATAGTATGTATCATAACTCGACTCTTCAGAAACTTCCCTCAGCGGAAGAAGAGTCAAAATAAGCGAACACGTGTCTCGGCTTATCCGTAGTACCTCGACCGTTTCTGAGCACACGATGGTCAATATTTTCAACATAATTTCAATGGCTTCTAACGCGTGTGAGGTCAACCGATATGGTGGCCCAGTGGCTAGCGTCGCGCTCTCTCACTTTTGCGACCCGTGTTCGAAATCCGATTATTGATTTTATTTATTTTCTTTTACTTTTTCATTTATTTATCTATGTCCGTAGAATGTTATTGTAGAATGTTATCATCAATTTAGGGCATACAAAGGCGTTATAGTATTGTAAAATCTTAACTTGGTTCCACAATAACTGTGATACGTTTATTATGTAATACATGTGTGCTACAATGTTTTTAAATTCTCATATTCTTGTACTTTATTCTTATATAAACTCTTAAATTAACTCTTCTATTTTATCATGATGTTTATTCTTAAGGAAGGTTGGGTGCATTCCCTTGGATGATACAAATTCGAAAGCCGGCCGGAGAGGCCGAGAGGTTCTAGGCGCTACAGTCTGGAACCGCGCGACCGCTACGGTCGCAGGTTCGAATCCTGCCTCGGGCATGGATGTGTGTGATGTCCTTAGGTTAGTTAGGTTTAAGTAGTTCTAAGTTCTAGGGGACTGGTGACCTCAGAAGTCAAGTCCCATAGTGCTCAGAGCCATTTGAACCATTTTTTGAACAACATTCGAAACACAGAAATTCCGAACACCACGAGCGTAGGCAGTTTTGCTACAGTGACGTTTCTTCGAATGAATCTCACTCGAGAAAGAAACGTCGTCAACACTGTTGAAGATTTCACGCGTTGGCAATAATTCGCGTCAAACCACGTATAACGGACCACTTAGCGGAAAACTGGCGGCTGAAATTGATTATGAATCAAGTTACACTATATAAATTCCACCGAATACATTCTGATATAATCGTCTCATTCATTTACCTTTTTTAATTCATTCACCAGACACACAAATAGTGGACGAATAAGGACTACGTTAGTTCAATATACATAGGACCACATTCACGAAGTTATCGTCTACAGACATGGGTATATATACGAAAAACAATTATAAAAGTAATAATTGGCTTTCCAACGCAAAAGTGTGAAGCCGCGGCGCTACCGACTGTGTTGCCGCCTCGGATGAACTCTTTACTCGGTAAAAGGCGCAAAAGAGCCCTGAAAACTCTGCCCGTCGTTTCCTCACACACGGTAGATTATCAACGGAAAATCCGAGAGACGTGTTCGCTTATTTTGACGCACCTACCACAGAGCCAAGGTTATGGGAAATCAGGTTACGACACTTTTCGTGTTCATCCCGTGAATGTCGAGTTTCAAGTTTAGGTTCAGCAGTGTGTTTCCTGACAAGACTTTTGTTCCTCTTCGCTTAGTCTACGCTGGTCACTGTTTACATCGGCCTGTCTTGAGAATGAAATGATATGGACAATACTAAGCTGCAGCATCTATGATTATAGGTGAAATCATTGATCTCTTGCATTGACTGACGTCATTCCGTTTTACATGATTTTACAAGTGCTGCTGCCGGAAATACTTTTGCAATTGTATATCCTGTAAGCGAGGATAGGCCTTTGTTCAGACCACATCTTTGTTAGAACGCGCGAGGATCAATATCTATTTCTCAGTGAGTCATACGAAAACATAGGTCACCTGTGATGCTACAATCCCACACTCCAAATACACTCCTGGAAATTGAAATAAGATCACCGTGAATTCATTGTCCCAGGAAGGGGAAACTTTATTGACACATTCCTGGGGTCAGATACATCACATGATCACACTGACAGAACCACAGGCACATAGACACAGGCAACAGAGCATGCACAATGTCGGCACTAGTACAGTGTATATCCACCTTTCGCAGCAATGCAGGCTGCTATTCTCCCATGGAGACGATCGTAGAGATGCTGGATGTAGTCCTGTGGAACGGCTTGCCATGCCATTTCCACCTGGCGCCTCAGTTGGACCAGCGTTCGTGCTGGACGTGCAGACCGCGTGAGACGACGCTTCATCCAGTCCCAAACATGCTCAATGGGGGACAGATCCGGAGATCTTGCTGGCCAGGGTAGTTGACTTACACCTTCTAGAGCACGTTGGGTGGCACGGGATACATGCGGACGTGCACTGTCCTGTTGGAACAGCAAGTTCCCTTGCCGGTCTAGGAATGGTAGAACGATGGGTTCGATGACGGTTTGGATGTACCGTGCACTATTCAGTGTCCCCTCGGCGATCACCAGTGGTGTACGGCCAGTGTAGGAGATCGCTCCGCACACCATGACGCCGGGTGTTGGCCCTGTGTGCCTCGGTCGTATGCAGTCCTGATTGTGGCGCTCACCTGTACGGCGCCAAACACGCATACGACCATCATTGGCACCAAGGCAGAAGCGACTCTCATCGCTGAAGACGACATGTCTCCATTCGTCCCTCCATTCACGCCTGTCGCGACACCACTGGAGGCGGGCTGCACGATGTTGGGGCGTGAGCGGAAGACGGCCTAACGGTGTGCGGGACCGTAGCCCAGCTTCATGGCGACGGTTGCGAATGGTCCTCGCCGATACCCCAGGAGCAACAGTGTCCCTAATTTGCTGGGAAGTGGCGGTGCGGTCCCCTACGGCACTGCGTAGGATCCTACGGTCTTGGCGTGCATCCGTGCGTCGCTGCGGTCCGGTCCCAGGTCGACGGGCACGTGCACCTTCCGCCGACCACTGGCGACAACATCGATGTACTGTGGAGACCTCACGCCCCACGTGTTGAGCAATTCGGCGGTACGTCCACCCGGCCTCCCGCATGCCCACTATACGCCCGCGCTCAAAGTCCGTCAACTGCACATACGGTTCACGTCCACGCTGTCGCGGCATGCTACCAGTGTTAAAGACTGCGATGGAGCTCCGTATGCCACGGCAAACTGGCTGACACTGACGGCGGCGGTGCACAAATGCTGCGCAGCTAGCGCCATTCGACGGCCAACACCGCGGTTCCTGGTGTGTCCGCTGTGCCGTGCGTGTGATCATTGCTTGTACAGCCCTCTCGCAGTGTCCGGAGCAAGTGTGGTGGGTCTGACACACCGGTGTCAATGTGTTTTTTTTCCATTTCGAGGAGAGTAGTACTATGGGAATTGGAAGGCATATGGGGTTAATTGTTTGCTTTTTGTGATTTGATGGAATGGTACACCCACATGGTCTATAACAGGATACCTTAATTATCTGCTGTTAATGGATTTTCGTACGTGTTTTCTAAATAATAACTGAATTAATTTGAAATCTCCAGGAATTACTTTCTTTGTGGATTTATTTTTCTATCATACGAAATTTCGTTCTCATGGGCACTTTGATCGCTTACACTTTGTTAATACTAGAGCAGACGCGGAAAAAGCGTACTTAAAATAAACTGCATTCAGCATATATAGCATTTTCTTTTTTATACGCAATTTTAGCCAGACATAGTAAATGTGAGTAGCAGAAAACGTAGAAACACTTGCTGCAACAATGAAGACATAGATATTTTGCTTTTCAGTGAATTATTTTCTTATCGTTAGGCATTACGACATACACAGAGCAGTTACTTTTGGATGGCACCCGCCCTTCCTACAAGGAGAGACGCACTGACACGGATAGGTTGTATTAGGACGGTTGAAGCTGTTGGTTGCACTTTATCTTCCTTTAATTTCTGTTAAAGATACCTTTTTATGTTTCGTTGCGCAGCTTAGTTTGCTTACTACGTAACAGTTCAGTAACTGTCGTGAGATCTCGTTGTTGTTTATTTGTGAACCAAATTTTGTACAAAGGAGAAAAGTTTCAGGACATTGATACCACAGTCATAGCTTTCTGTGTACTCAGGTTAGATTATGGTAGGTTGTAGCAGCATTCATGCCGCATACTGCTAACAAAGATATTTACCGGATGGATTACTTCTATATCCATAGGCTTTGGACGTTTTGAAGTTAAAGCGCGGTTTGTGGAAGTAGTGGGAAGGGGTATGTACAAAGCTTAGCGAATAGTCGACTAGGAGCCAATCTGTTTTTCGGATATTGTGCTCGTTCAGCTAAATAAATCCTTTGTGTGTTTCTCATGGATGGGAGTTATCGTACTGACGAATGTTTTCATTATATCATTCGTGTACGAATATTCGATTTGACACACCCAGACGCTATGCCCTCTGAAAATGCCTCACAAGACATGTGAGGACATAGGGTTCACAGAATTCAACGCGTGCAGTAAGGAGATTGAGCCCTCAACACATGCCACAACCTTTAAGTGATATTTCGTTGCTAATTGTTCTCGAAATAATATATTTATGGAAATAAAGTTCGCAGTGTTACTGTAGCAACAAAGATTAGTGTCAACGGCTGCTGCAATTTAAAGATGTCCATTGCTAATTGTTCTCGAAATAAATTATTTATGGAAGTAACGTTCGAAGTGTAACTGTAGCAATAAAGATTAGTGGCAACGGCTGCTGTAATTTAAAGATGTCCACTAGACTTAGTTCGGTACTCGGATACCACATACTCATGATGAGGAATTTTGAGAGAAAATTTTCATTTCACATTGCCAATTTACAGAAGTATTTCGATACATATCGACGCAGAACAGTAATCAAAGTGTAGCTTGAAATAAGGTAATTTTAACTGTAAACATTTCTTTTGAATTTACAGTACTCGTAGTGATACTGAACATCATAATTCAATTATATAAACACAATACACACGCCACCGTAACTGGGACCATCCCGGTTCAGAAATGAGGGGTGGGAGGGTAACACCTCGTTAAAATCCTTGGTTCATCTGGCTCCGGGTGATAATACTTCGCAAGGACTCTTTGTCAGGATTATGACAAAGATCTCAGCGGCAGTATCGGCAGAAGAGGAGGGACTATGAAACAGCCCTACCTAGTCCAGGAAGAGGATTAAATCTAGGGCAGATGGCCCTGTAAAGCCTTGGAGAAAGCAATTCATGTAGAGGCAGGAAACCTTGAACAGAAACCAGCAGTTCATGAGGCCTCAAGCCCTATCACATAACTTACTCTGCCAAAGGGTGCTGACCTATTCAAAGGACAAACAATACTACTCGTAAGCTTCAGAAACAGAGAAATAAAACTTTATAAAATGTTTCCGAGCACTATGGGACTTAACATCTGAGGTCATCAGTCCCCTATAACTTAGAACTACTTATAGCTAAGTAACCTAAGGACATCACACACACCCATACCCGATGCAGGATTCGAACCTGCGACCGGAGCGGTCGCATAAAACTGTATAAGCCACAAGGAAGAAGATATCATGGAATACATCGGAATAAATTAGAAGAACTCTGGATGTGAATTCGGAACAGGCATTTTGCCTAGACCATGAAGTGTAGAAGAAGAAGAAGAAGAAGAAGAAGTACGTTACAGTAGCTTTGACCTGTTCGGTTTTTGAGGACGTTGAAATACGACAGCTCAGGTCTACAGCAGGTAGACGGTTCTAGTCCGGACAGTTAAAAGTATCATCGTGACCAGTCACTGGCCGGCAACAGGTGAACACTAGAGCAGCTTGTGATGACATAATCTTTTGTTAGTGCCTTCACATTTGTTCCAAACCTTTCAGCACTGAGTTATGTGAGAGCATACGACACCGATCCATTCATACTTTGAATAAGGACGTTAACGAAGGTTCTTTCTATTAAACAAATGTCGCTCATACTTGGCTCTAGTTGCTCTCTCGTTGTCTAGATACCGCAAAAGACTGATTACCAACATCAGCCTTTCTTTGCCTCACTACCAGTATCTTAACTCCTGGCGCTGGAGTTCATCTGACAAAAGACGAGTAACCGAGCGTGGTGGCGCAGTGGTCAGCACACTGAACTCGCATTCAGGACAACGGTTCAAACCCGCGGCCAGCCATCCTGATTTAGGTTTTCCGTGATTCCCCTATTTCGCTTCAGACAAATACCGGGCTAATTCCTTTGAAAGCGCACAGACGATTTCCTTCCTCATCCTTTCCTAATCTGAGTTTGGGCTCCGTCTCTAATGACCTCGATGTCGACGGGACGTTAAACACTAATCTCCTTCTCCTCCACAAAAGTCGGGTGCTAGTCATTTCAGTTGGCTGCACTGATCAGTGTACTACGTAACCATTCTAATTTGGTAATCTGAAGAGTATGAAAGGTAGGACGTAGCCATTGAACCAGGATGTACCTATAATTGTCCTGTCGCACCAATAATCCTTAAGACCACCGGGAAACTTTGCGGGCTGAACTTTAGAATTTGCTCTGTAGTTATTAGGGATATGTGTAAGTACGTATTAAGGTTACCTGTGTGTTTGTATTGTTTTTATGGGAACAGTTAGAGGAAACTTTCGTGTTTAGGTAAAATGTTAAATGACTTAACGGGTGAAATTTGTGTTCATAATATTGGTAGAATATTAGCTTCTCTAATTTAATTTTGATGGGAAATGTCAGTGCTACATGGTGCAGTACGTGTTTTGCTGTAACATACGTTGTTTTTGGAGAAGTTGATAAGCGAAAAGTGTGTATTTTGGTCGTAAACGAGAATGGGTATTAGCATGTGTGAAACATTTTGGCGTTTCACTTAAGGGTCGTAGATCTTCTGTAACGGATGTTTTATAAGTCACTTCAGTCCGTACGAATGATGGGGAATGTGAGATCGCTATTCGAGCATGGAAGGGACAATTAGGTCACCGAAAAAAAAACTAACGGGAAACTAATACCAAAAGGCTTCCTGTTGATGGTGTTCCTGAGATTACGGGACAAATGCAAATACATAGAAGCAGTAAAGATGTGACCACTGGGTGGTACAGTACTATTTATGCAGCAGCCAGACGTAGTTACGTTGGAACACCAGTGAACTTTAAGGAGGCCTTCACGTCATGGCCTGTAGTTTTGAAATTTATTCACTCGAAAACCTTAATAGATACTGGCATGAAACTTTCAACAAATAATTAATATATTGTGACCTCTACATGCAGGAAATTTAAAAAACTGTGGAATATGTAGTGGAGTGAGTATTGATTTTCATCTTACGTTCTGAATTAAGCGTAGTTTTTATTTTGAGACATTGTACATTCACACTTTTCAAAATAAAAGTGAAAATTAATTTCATTCTTTGAATTATTAATCTGTCGGAACAGTAAACAAGTAATGTTTACCAATTTGCTGTTTGTGTGTGTGTTTTTTTAAATAATGTTTTTCAGAATTTAGTTTTTCTCCTAATAATTTAAGAACATATTACGTGCTCCAGTTTAGGATATTTAATACCCTTCTGAATAATGTGGTTCACTTTAGTGGTGATGGGCATTTGACAAGCTCTTTGTTGCATTTTATGATAATCCTTTTAATGATATTGCTTGGCCTTTAGTGCCCTCGGTATAAAACTGAGCTACCCGTTATCAGAATGGAACTTGCTTCTTTATTTGTAGGAGCCGCATCTTTCGTTATTCTGGTGGTCTGCGTTTGAAAGGACTTTCGTGACTGGCGTCTTAAACACTTTGGCGTAGCATGTCGTAATCCTAGGCGGCTTCATCTGTTTGAGTAATTATTTCGGCGCAGCGTGAGGCAAGCACTTGGTGAATTACTTGCTCTACATTTATCTCCCGCTTAAATAATTTTCCGTTCCTGGTACACACTGAATGGTCACCGGAAAAAAATTATCGTCGGCTTAGAATGAAAACCTCGTATCTCAAAGCAAAAATTATAACAAAACATAAAAAAGTATTTCTGATGCATTATTAGGTAGAAAAGTTCATGTCTCAACTATTATTGGGCCAATGAGAGGTAATGATCTATTTGTTGCACTCAAATGAGGAAAATGAGAAAACACAAATATTGCTAGGTAACCATATCAAGTGAGGGAAAAACGCATCAATTTGCTGATATACGAGGTTTTCATTATAAGCCGACCCTATGCAGAACTATGGATATGAGTACCTTAATCGTTCTTCGTGGACTGCCTTGCTGCATCTTCCATTCGCAGCTTGCCTATTACTTACCAACACTGTGTGCCCATATCTTTAGCACAAAAAACACTGAAGAGGATTTGGTATGTATGGTTGTATATTGGCTTGAAGGAAAGCTGTCTTAAAGCACTCCTGCAAGTTTGACGTGTGAGAACGTCGGAAGTCATAATAAAGTCGTCAGTCTTTTCAGGACTGTTATTCACTTTCTTTATAATATTTCTGCCTTCTGTTACTGCTTCATTAGGTCATTCATTCAGCAGTTCATTGGGCACAGTAGTCGTAATGCCACGGCAGGAGAATATACTTTACTTCCTTAAGCGTAATTTCACTTTTCCATCGTAATAGAGAATTCCGTTAATTACATGTAGTTGTCTGATTAACTTTTTTAGTAGTCCTTGTTTCGTTAAGCAGCACCCTATTTCGATACTGTGCCACGACTTTAGTGACGTAGTTACACTGTCTTGTAGTTTTTTGATATAGCCGGCCGCGGTGGCCGAGCGGTTCTAGGCACTTCAGTCCGGAACCGCGTGACTGCTACGGTCGCAGGTTCGAATCCTTCCTCGGGCATGGATGTGTGTGATGTCCTTAGGTTAGTTAGGTTACGTTCTAAATTCTAGGGGACTGATGACCTCACATGTTAAGTCCCATAGTGCTCAGTCCGCAGCTCGTGGTCGTGCGGTAGCGTTCTGGCTGCCCACGCCCGGGTTCCCGGGTTCGATTCCCGGCGGGGTCAGGGATTTTCTCTGCCTCGTGATGACTGGGTGTTGTGTGATGTTCTTAGGTTAGTTAGGATTAAGTAGTTCTAAGTTCTAGGGGACTAATGACCGTAGATGTTAAGTCCCGTAGTGCTCAGAGCCATTTTTTGAACCATAGTGCTCAGAGCCATTTGAACCATTTTTTTGATATACCAATGGGTCACACTTCGGAAAGTTTTTCTTTCATATTAATCGTAATAAATACATTTCGAGGGAGGTGTACACCTTAAGTATTTCTATTTTTAATGTTAGGTGTCAATTGCTTTCAAGTACTAATCTGAAGAACTCTCTTACTTGATTGGGTCGTAGTGTCACCCACTGGTCCACCGAACCCATTGTTGTTGAGAAACATTAGCCATTTCGATCCACCTAGACGTTAGGAAAACAAAATGCCTTCCACAGATACCTTTACATGTCTGCACCGAACATTGGTCTTTGAAGCACGAATATAGCTTTGGAACGCTGGGGTCACCATATCTGTACCCAAGGAATACCCGCGAAGCTACTGTGAACTACTCATGGGGAACATTTGGCTAATCGAGTGTCACACACGAACTGAAAAGTACTTCCGACTTGAAGTCTAGCCGCAGTAGGTGATTTAATTGCTCAGTCAGTATCCGTGTAATGGTCCTGATTCAAGTCTCAATTCGACACATAGCTGTTACCTGTTTGAATGTTTTGCAACAACAAATATTTAGCTAGAGAGGGGATTATTTCACTCACAATAAATATTTGGCCTGTTGTTCCGAATTTGAATTAGCAACTAGGTTACCCGATGTTGCCTATAAGGTTCTCGACGTCCTCTGAGGTCTGACAACCTCATCGACATCGGCCCTCGCGGCACCTTTTCTCTGGTCTTATTTCGCAATAATAGAGCTGCTGCTGTCAATGTACTCTATGTTATTTGATTTATAACGCGGGCTACAATTCATTTTCATGAGTTTCTGGTATTTTAATATATCTTCAGTCACTGACTGATCCCAGTATTATTTACCCAGCAGATAGAGCCTATTATCTTGGCATTCATTTGTACCTCATCCGGCACTCCCTTGAGGACACCAAGGAGGCACAAGGCCAAACCCATCATACTGAAGTTCACATATACTACGTCACATGGTAGTGAAAACAAGCCGGCTGCTGCTTTTTAACCTTAGTACTAAGCGAAGATAAGTGTCGCCGAATTTTTAGTTGGCGTTTAATGATGTAACGTTAGCTCAATTTTTATTCTAAAAGATAATAAAACTGGAAGATATACTACACCATAAGTAATATTCCAACATTTTATTTGGACGTCAGCGTTCAAGTGGAATACTGATAAGCCAACATTTTATGCCCACGGCCCACCGCGACGTTGGATGCCGCCTGGTGGCGTTGCGAGCACGTGACGCGGTAACAAAAGTCTGTAAAGAGGACAGACATGGACGCAGGATCGTCCTAACGAAGATGTGGGCCGAAAATGGAGAAATATGTTGAGATAAACGACTTTGACAGATTATTATTACGCAGAGCCTGTGAACGAGAATCTAGAAAACGGCGAAGCTGGTCGGATATTCACGTGTTACTGTCGTGAGCATCTACGGAAAGGGGTAGGACAGTACAACGACCACTAGGCACTAAATGGGTGGACGGAAACGACTCTTCACAGAACGTGGGGTTCGGAGGCTTGTCTGCACTGTAAAGTAGGACAGATGGTGATCGGTGGCATCTCTGCCGAAAGAGCACAAGGCTGGTGCATGCACAAGTGCTTCGGAGCAAACCGTTCACCGTGCATTGTTGAGCATGGAGCTTCGCAGCAGACCACCCACTGCTCATCTCACCAAACGCAGTCATCGAGTTGAACGACTGCTCGAAATGTGCAGAGCGACACGGACACATGCTGGTGGGATCAGTATTATATTACGGGATACATTGTCCTCCACATGCATGGGGCCTGTGGTATTTTTTTCACGACGCGTTGCGTGAAATGATTCTCAGTTTCAAGTGTGTATTTCTTTGTGCTATTTCATTTTTTTTCGCAATATTTTCGATGTGTGATGTTCTGCTGTTTTTTGTTGACTTCACTGCAGTATACAAAAAAGGTGAAATTTTTAGTTAATTGTCGATTTTTATACGTAGTGGTGAGATTTGGAGTAACTTGTACTTACAGTTTTCTTGTCGTCCATTTGTGCATAGTCTCACACACGTTAAACACCACTCAACTTTCAGTGCATAGTACACATCGAGAGTAGCTTACACAAACAAACAGTTACAAAGCTGTTTTTAGGTATAGTTGAAAGAGGTAATGTTACAGGTCCTTGACAGTTATGCTTTTGTACAAAAGGTAAGCAATATTCTTGAGAAAGAGATAAAGAAAGATAAATTTAGATCTAAATATACAATAAATGATACAAAAACCCTAAAATCAATGTATAATAAACTGAAAAACAATCAACCCATAGTCGCCCGCCCAGCTAACTGTGCGGTCTAACGCGCTGCTTCCCGAGCGGGAAGGCGTTCTGGTCCCCGGCACGAATCCGCCCTGTGGATTAGTGTCGAGGTCCGGTGTGCCGGACGGTCAGGCGGTTTTCTAACTACCTCGGCAAATGCGGGCTGGTTCCCTTTATTCCGCCTCAGTTACACTGTATCGGCGAATGCTGCGCAAATACTGTTTCCACGTACGTGTACACCATAATTATTCTACCACGTAAACATTGAGGTTACACTCGTCTGGACTGAGACGTTCCCGGCGGGGTCCACTGGAGACCGAACTGCACAATAACACTGGGTTCGGTGTAGAGGGGCGGTGGGATGGGTGGACTGCTGTGGCCTGTTGTGGGGTTGTGAACCACTGAGGGCTACGGCAGGACGAAGCCTCTCCGTCTTTTGTAGGCCCCCAGTTTAATACATACATACATACATAAATACATACAACCCATAGTCATAAAATCAGAGACAAAAGCAGTTCATTAGTTGTGATGAAAGAAAAGGAGTACATAGGCGAAACGCATACTATTAATGTGCTAATAACATTTAACACATTAAGAAAGACCCAACAAATCAATTCTGAAGTAAAATTTAGGAGCAACTGAAGAAGACACATTTCCTATCGACAGAAACAGAAAAGAAATATCTTACATGCATAAATCCAAAGGCACCACGCCTAAGAGCACAGCCATAGGTACACAAAGTGGGTAAAAAGATACGTCCCGTGATAAGCTCTATAAATAGTCCAGCATACAAACTGTCACACAAACTGAATAACACACCGAGGAAAAATTATACATGTGAACCAACATATTCTATAAAAAATATCTTGATGCTAACTCAAAAAATAAAGAGCAAAAACTCCCCCGAGAAACTCAGTTCTTATCACTTGATATTACCAATCTTTTTTCAAACATACGAGGAGCTGTAATAGCAATTCGGAAGAACATTATTGAACATAAGAAACTTTCATACACCGAGATTATTGAATTTATGGAACTCCTCCAGCTAACTATGAGTTACAACTTCCTTACCTTTAATGGCAACATTTAAAAGCATCCAGACGTCCTATCAACGGGATCACGTATATCTGGTACCATAGCGAACATACACATAAATCACTTGGGACAAAAGTTATTTGCAGCCAAGAACCCTGTCTAAAGAAAATTAAATTTTACTGTAGATACACTCCTGGAAATGGAAAAAAGAACACATTGACACCGGTGTGTCAGACCCACCATACTTGCTCCGGACACTGCGAGAGGGCTGTACAAGCAATGATCACACGCACGGCACAGCGGACACACCAGGAACCGCGGTGTTGGCCGTCGAATGGCGCTAGCTGCGCAGCATTTGTGCACCGCCGCCGTCAGTGTCAGCCAGTTTGCCGTGGCATGCGGAGCTCCATCGCAGTCTTTAACACTGGTAGCATGCCGCGACAGCGTGGACGTGAACCGTATGTGCAGTTGACGGACTTTGAGCGCGGGCGTATAGTGGGCATGCGGGAGGCCGGGTGGACGTACCGCCGAATTGCTCAACACGTGGGGCGTGAGGTCTCCACAGTACATCGATGTTGTCGCCAGTGGTCGGCGGAAGGTGCACGTGCCCGTCGACCTGGGACCGGACCGCAGCGACGCACGGATGCACGCCAAGACCGTAGGATCCTACGCAGTGCCGTAGGGGACCGCACCGCCACTTCCCAGCAAATTAGGGACACTGTTGCTCCTGGGGTATCGGCGAGGACCATTCGCAACCGTCTCCATGAAGCTGGGCTACGGTCCCGCACACCGTTAGGCCGTCTTCCGCTCACGCCCCAACATCGTGCAGCCCGCCTCCAGTGGTGTCGCGACAGGCGTGAATGGAGGGACGAATGGAGACGTGTCGTCTTCAGCGATGAGAGTCGCTTCTGCCTTGGTGCCAATGATGGTCGTATGCGTGTTTGGCGCCGTGCAGGTGAGCGCCACAATCAGGACTGCATACGACCGAGGCACACAGGGCCAGCACCTGGCATCATGGTGTGGGGAGCGATCTCCTACACTGGCCGTACACCACTGGTGATCGTCGAGGGGACACTGAATAGTGCACGGTACATCCAAACCGTCATCGAACCCATCGTTCTACCATTCCTAGACCGGCAAGGGAACTTGCTGTTCCAACAGGACAATGCACCTCCGCATGTATTCCGTGCCACCCAACGTGCTCTAGAAGGTGTAAGTCAACTACCCTGGCTAGCAAGATCTCCGGATCTGTCCCCCATTGAGCATGTTTGGGACTGGATGAAGCGTCGTCTCACGCGGTCTGCACGTCCAGCACGAACGCTGGTCCAACTGAGGCGCCAGGTGGAAATGGCATGGCAAGCCGTTCCACAGGACTACATCCAGCATCTCTACGATCGTCTCCATGGGAGAATAGCAGCGTGCATTGCTGCGAAAGGTGGATATACACTGTACTAGTGCCGACATGGTGCATGCTCTGTTGCCTGTGTCTATGTGCCTGTGGTTCTGTCAGTGTGATCATGTGATGTATCTGACCCCAGGAATGTGTCAATAAAGTTTCCCCTTCCTGGGACAATGAATTCATGGTGTTCTTATTTCAATTTCCAGGAGTGTATATGGATGACACATTGCTGTTGGTGAAAGGGAATGCGACAAACGTAACAGTCATTCTGAACTGCTTCAATAATCTACTTGAAGAAATTACATTTACAGTGTAAAATGGACAAAGCAAAAGCATCAGTTACCTGGATCTGGATATTAAATAACCTACAAGACATGCGCATACAAAATTTACAGGAAAAATACAATGACCGACACCACAGTCCCTGCATCCTCATGTCACGCGGACATCCATAAACAAGCAGCAGACAGATCAGTGCCACACAGGAAAACTAAAATACCTATGAACCAAGAAAGCATGCAAGAAGAAATAAAGATAGTGAAACAGATTACAGTTGCTAATGGTTATACTGCTGCTATGGTTGACACAGTCCTAAACAAAGAGAAGAAAGACCCAAATACAAAGTACACCACAGGAGAAAGAGACAAAAACAAACGTATATCTAGAATCTCATACAATGGCAATACGCCGCAGAAGATCGTAAATATTATCAAAAATCACTATGTGAAAGTTGGGTTTTCTTCAGCAAATAAGTTACAACAAAAAGTAATACATAATATAAAGTGTGATGACGAGTATACCCAGACTCTGAAATATACAAAGTAACATGCCAAGAATGCTCCATATTTTACCGACGGCAAACAGGCTGAAATTTCATCAGATACACAGAGCACCTTAAAGCCTACACACACACAACATACACACAATATCAGCTAGAACTACGCACATACATAATACAAGACACTCATTTGGAAAAGTAGAGCAAAATGTCAAAGTACTCCACTGTCTAAATAAATGGCATGAAATGGATTTATTAGAAGAACAGGAGATACATACACATTCAGAAAATACGAAGACAAAATTCTAAACGAAAAACTTGAAAGTGAATCGGTGAATTTCTGCAGATGCTTCGACAATAGACGTAAATAAAAGTAATGACACACACAAATAAATACTGTTGTAAAATAGATGTAAGCAAATTGTAATCCATATTGTTAAGATAAATACCTTTTGTACAGAAGCATTACTGTCGAGGACCTGTTACATTATCTCTGTCAACTGCATCTAAAACGTCTTTGTAGCTGTTTGTTTGTAAAAGTTATTCTCGGTGTGTACTATGCACTGAAAGTGTGAGTGGCGTTTAATGTGTGTGAGACACTGCACAAATGGACCACAAGAAAACTGCAAGACAAATTCTTCCAAATCTCGGTACTAACTACATATAAAAATCGACAACTAACTAAAAATTTCGCCTTTTTTGTATATTGCAGTGAAGTCAACAACAAAAAGCAGAACCCCACGCCTCAAAACCATTACGAAAAACATGACATAGTACAAAGAAACGCGTCGTGTAAAACATAAATAAAATAAAATCGTGACTGGTGAATGGATTGTTGAAGTAAAGTTTATGGCATGAACGGCTGCGAAACCCCGTCTTCGCGATGTATGAGAGCTGTGAACGTAAGTGTTTCTGTGAGACAAGGGGCAGGATGGAACCCGATGACGGAACGTAGCCTATTCCTCTCTAATAGCGCGAGGGGGGCCGCCGAGCTTAACGTCCTTCTCCGACATACGGATCACCATAAACAGTGTCGCCGGCCCTCACTTCATGAGACACTGCGTAGAGGTTTGGAATTTAAGCCAGAACACTGGCGCAAAGAGTGATTATCAGGTACTTATACCACCATCTCTTGGTTCAAATTGCTCGGCAAGCACTATGAGACTTAATATCTGAGGTTGTCAGTCCCCTAGACTTAGAACTACTTAAACCTAACTAACCTAAGGACATCACACACATCCGTGCCCGAGGCAGGGTTCGAACCTGCGACCGTAGCAGCAGCGCGGTTCCGGACCGAAGCGCCTAGAACCTCTCGTCCACAGCGGCCGGCCCACTATCTCTCTTGTGCCCCCAGCCGTATGGGCAAAGGGAAAATTGTGAGCACAGTGGGTACCCAGACGGTCACTCATCCAAGTACTGCAATGCCCAACTGTTCTTCACTTCTGTTATCTGAGGGGAATTCATATATCCAACTCGGCATGGCTGTTGATAGTGTAAGTACTGTAGCCTACTTTGTCAGCGGTATTACTCGAGTGTGTAACGTGTGCACTTTTTGCATGTGTGACCGAAGTCTTAAATGTCACCAGCTAGATAGTTCGACTCACGTTATTTAAAGAATCTCTAATAAAAAGATAATTATCTGACGAAGGTTTATCTTGAGTGTAATGTGAATTAATAGCATAAAAGTTCACTGCTATTCCAAAGAAGAGACTTAGGCTTAGCTGTTGGCACCAGTGCGAATAAATGTTTTCTCTTTTGGCGATAGATATGCCGGATGTGAATTGAGTTGAGAAGAAAAGGTGTTAAATAATTCCGCGTTCTTGTACGGTGGCACCACAGCAGCCGTTTCCCCCGTCGAACTGTGGCAACCTAGACCCCATTGGCACTGTGACTACCGAGCGAGGTGACGCAGTGGCTAGCACACTGGACTCGTATTCGGGAGAACGACGGTTCAATCCCGCGTCGGGCCATCCTGATTTAGGTTTTCTGTGATTTCCCTAAATCTGCCGGCCGTGGTGGCCGTGTAGTTCTAGGCACTGCAGTCCGGAACCGCGGGACTGCTACAGTCGCAGGTTCGAATCCTGCCTCGGGCATGGATGTGTGTGATGTCCTTGGGTTAGTTAGGTTTAAGCAGTTCTAAGTTCTAGGGGACTGATGCCCTAAGATGTTAAGTCCCATAGTGCTCAGAGCCATTTGAGCCATATTGAACCCTAACTCGCTGCAGTGAAATGCCGGGATGGTCCTTTTGAAAGGGCACGACCGACTTCCTTCCCCGTCCTTCCCTAAACCCATGAGACAGATCACCTCGCTGTCTGGTCTCCTCCTCCAAATAACGCAGCGCAACGCACTGTAACTGCTAGTCCGCTCGCTCACAGTAAACATGCGTTGCTAGCTCTGTAGTCTTGTTAGAAAACCGATAAACAGGGTAGGTTCATGAAGTACACCTCACAGGCGGTGTCATCTTTTTTCCCACCTCACCCCACGAACAAGGAAGCGTAGAAGATTATAATTGAATTTGCTGTGGAATGGACAACCGTAAAGTCCGTCGAGAGAGCAACGTACTTGTGAACAAAGCTGCCAATTTGACACGGCTGTCGGTTATTGGATTTTGCGGTCGGGCGATTGTGTGGCAACCGCGGCTGCGGCCACTGCTGCACCAACTTTTAACGACGGCGCTGTGAACGCGGCTCCAAAGAAACCGCTGGGCTCTGCCCGGGGACGCGGAAATAATTAATTGCGTTTTCCACTCAAATGTCGGCTTCACTACTGGCTTTCTGGGTTCTCTGGATCTTAAATGTTCAGTTCCCTACTAAGGAGATAACTCTGCAGTTTAATGTGTAACATGCAAGAAGGACAATTCAGTGTCTTTTATTACTAGGGAATTACTTAAACAGAATTGATAATGTTCAAAGAGAGATATGGTAATACGAAGCGGAAGGATGTAGTCCTCATTATACCTGACTTTTTCTGAAACTCTGCAATGTAGGAAGGATGATTGGGTGTAAGGTTCGGCACTAACTGAGTCCCCTGGGAACGTATAAATGCGTGGGTGGAAGGAAGTATTGCTGCATAAGCCTCAAGTGGTTCAGGAAGAACCTAATTCGCAGTAATAAGATACTGGACTCACATTCTCGACTACAGGGTTCAGATCTCTACCTATCTATCCATATTTACAGTCTGAGTGATTTCCCTATATCTCTTAAGGGAAGTGCTGGGATTTTCATCCCTACGCTTCCTCAGTCCGAGTTTGTATTTTCTCTCTAATGATTTCGTTTCCAACGGTATGTTAACCCCAGATTTTCCTTAATTCATTACCAAATAAGATAAAAAGAGAAAATACGAACAGAGAAAATGTGTCATTATAGAAAGGATAGAAATTGAAAAGATGAAGGTAAACAAATTGTCATGGACCTAACATCTTCTGAATACTACTATTTTATATTGCACTTTCCATTTTCTTCAGAAGAGAACAAAGCACACGGAACTAACAGGGTAACCACATTGAACGTAGTGAGGATCTGATGAAGTAACTACAAATCCAATTCCTTCTAGACTTACCTACGATTTGTGGATGAAAAAGCATCTCCGTTAAAACTGTACTTTGAAAGACGTTAGTGTGACCCATCTCGACGTCCGATAGATTAGTAGAAACAAAATTGAACAAAAATATGGAATTGAGTATAACCACTAGCACGAGATAGACAATACACTACAACGATCTGAATATTGCCGATGAATGACAGGTAGAGAGGAAGGTCCTCTTGTCTTCACTTAACACTCGTGTACTGGACTTAGCACTTACACGGACTTTATTCCTGGAAAATCGTTCCTCTCATTGTCCACGTACAAATCGCGGACATTTAATGAAAATATCATTCTCATAATTTTTGAACGGTTATTCTTCAATGGATCACTTAAACAAAGACAACTGTCATCACCAACAAGCCGTTTTTTTCACTCTACTGTGACTTTGTATGGATGATACATATTCTCGTTCAGTTACAAATAGCTACCAACGAGAAAGATGTGCAAGAAGTGTAATTACTGTAGTCTGTCTGTTACTGTTACTAGGTTTAATTCGAATACACTCCTGACGACTACACATACCGAGATAGCACAAGCACCACACATATTAATCCACACAGAAAACCTTATTCAAGGCGTATTATAAATGTTCATGAGAATACAAGTTAATTGTGCGACAAGAGTTCGTAGAATTTTAGGGAAATATTATTTAGTTTCCATACTATGCCTTAACAGTTTAATCTTTCGTATGTATGAACTACTAACAAACCTAAGAGTTACTACGATGTTCTACAGGGTGTTTCAAAAATGACCGGTATATTTGAAACGGCAATAAAAACTAAACGAGCAGCGATAGAAATACACAGTTTGTTGCAATATGCTTGGGACAACAGTACATTTTCAGGCAGACAAACTTTCGAAATTACAGTAGTTACAATTTTCAACAACAGATGGCGCTGCGGTCTGGGAAACTCTATAGTACGATATTTTCCACATATCCACCATGCGTAGCAATAATATGGCGTAGTCTCTGAATTAAATTACCCGAAACCTTTGACAACGTGTCTGGCGGAATGGCTTCACATGCAGATGAGATGTACTGCTTCAGCTGTTCAATTGTTTCTGGATTCTGGCGGTACACCTGGTCTTTCAAGTGTCCCCACAGAAAGAAGTCACAGGGGTTCTTGTCTGGCGAATAGGGAGGCCAATCCACGCCGCCTCCTGTATGTTTCGGATAGCCCAAAGCAATCACACGATCATCGAAATATTCATTCAGGAAATTAAAGACGTCGGCCGTGCGATGTGGCCGGCACCATCTTGCATAAACCACGAGGTGTTCGCAGTGTCGTCTAAGGCAGTTTGTACCGCTACAAATTCACGAAGAATGTCCAGATAGCGTGATGCAGTAATCGTTTCGGATCTGAAAAATGGGCCAATGATTCCTTTGGAAGAAATGGCCGCCCAGACCAGTACTTTTTGAGGATGCAGGGACGATGGGACTGCAACATGGGGCTTTTCGGTTCCCCATATGCGCCAGTTCTGTTTATTGACGAAACCGTCCAGGTAAAAATAAGCTTCGTCAGTAAACCAAATGCTGCCCACATGCATATCGCCGTCATCAATTCTGTGCACTATATCGTTAGCGAATGTCTCTCGTGCAGCAATCATAGTGGCGCTGAGGGGTTGCCGCATTTGAATTTTGTATGGATAGAGGTGTAAACTCTGGCGCATGAGACGATATGTGGACGTTGGCGTCATTTGGACCGCAGCTGCAACACGGCGAACGGAAACCCGAGGCCGCTGTTGGATCACCTGCTGCACTAGCTGCGCATTGCCCTCTGTGGTTGCTGTACGCGGTCGCCCTACCTTTCCAGCACGTTCATCCGTCACGTTCCCAGTCCGTTGAAATTTTTCAAACAGATCCTTTATTGTATCGCTTTTCGGTCCTTTGGTTACATTAAACCTCCGTTGAAAACTTCGTCTTGTTGCAACAACACTGTGTTCTAGGCGGTGGAATTCCAACACCAGAAAAATCCTCTGTTCTAAGTAATAAACCATGTTGTCTACAGCACACTTGCACGTTGTGAACAGCACACGCTTACAGCAGAAAGACGACGTACAGAATGGCGCACCCACAGACTGCGTTGTCTTCTATATCTTTCACATCACTTGCAGCGCCATCTGTTGTTGAAAATTGTAACTACTGTAATTTCGAAAGTTTGTCCGCCTGAAAATGTACTGTTGTCCCAAGCATATTGCAACAAACGGTGTATTTCTATCGCTGCTCGTTTAGTTTTTATTGCCGTTTCAAATATACCGGTCATTTTTGAAACACCCAGTATGTTTACTTTGAACCAATGTTTTGAGCCCATGCTGGTGATTTTTATTTGAAAACGGAATCAGTTTCCTCATCATATAGTGAAATTCAGTATTATTTCACAAATGTGAGGTAATTTCTCGAGTATCTATCTCTATACGCAGTGAGCAACTTATCGTTGTTAACTTCAGATATTTAAATACATTACATACCTCATACGGTGTTGGCTTTAATGGCCGGCGTTTATTTCAGTTAAAACTTAATGGCTGATAGGCAAGAGTCGATATACTGTACAACGCTATTTCCTGACGTTTCGTCTCCGATTTCGAGAGACATCTTTGAAGGTGTAGCAACAATCGCATCTAGTACTCCAAGGGACATCGAATTAATAGATCTGCAGAGAAGGCACCATCAATCGTCACGTGATGCAGAGTGCCTTATTATCTCCAGCTGGCGTTGACGTCCTTGACTGAAAGTAATCGATCGTCATTCTGTTGCCAATGATTTTTCATTCCTGAAATTATTTCTTTCTTTTTTTAAACAGTAGATATAGTTGCTACAATATCGGATATTTCCCTCACAGTGCAACATCCATTGTTGCACTTTTTACATCTGCACACCAAATTATTTAGAATGAGATGGATAACTAATTTTAAAACTAGAACTAAATGCAAAAACTAATTTTGTGATAATTCCCTTTTTCTCGTTCTAATAGAACATCTTTTCTGCAAATCACGCACACCAGACACTTCTGAGCCACGCGACTTATACGAATATCAGCGAAGATACTGTTAATCAGTTGATCAGTTCCTGCTCTGTGCACTGTTATATTTAATAAATAAATCTTGCACCCTTTGATCTAAAAGTAAGGCAAAGAAGCAGAATTTATCTAATAATTATACTTCTTTAGCAATGCGACTGAACGGAGAGCAAGTTGCAATCAATGGACTGGAATCATACAATGTTAACATTCTGTATTTATCGTCCAATTGGCTTCTTGTAATGTCCTCGGTAAACTCAGGTAGGGAACCGTGTCGAGATAACATTTGACAGACATAAACGACAAAAACTTACAAAAAGATCAAACCCTTCTGTTTGCAGGAACACATCACGGATTATTAATGATTTTAATGAATTTCACGCTGTCCATTTTTCAGGTGAACATATAATTCAACATAATATTAGCACCCAGATCTAATACGTGGTTTCCACCAAATAAGAAAGATTTCTTCAGCTAAGTCACTATAAGTTAGACGTTGGACGTCATAACTGTCGATCAATTATGACACGTAACCGTCGTAAAACCACTTGCGCTTAATGATAACGCTTATCTGAAAAACTTTAATAGTTTGATAATACGCTACGCTCTGGTATCACCGGACCTGTACATTTCTCACAGTCTCGGTCCGCGACCAACAACCTTTTTTTTTTTTTTAAAAAAAAAAAGCTCAATCTGCTCTGAAAATTTGTTGAAGTACAGAATATTGACTTGTTTCTCATATATGGGCACTTCATTGGTTCAACCCACTCTGCACCTGAAATAAAATGCCCATTTAATTCCGCCAGCTGGCACTGGTTAGACCAAAGTCTAGCTCTGAAACATCAACAAAGTATTGAATGGTTCAAATGGCTCTGAGCACTACGGGACTTAACTGCTGAAGTCATCAGTCCCCTAGAACTTAGAACTACTGAAACCTAACTAACCTAAGGACATCACACATATCCATGCCCGAGGCAGGATTCGAATCTGCGACCGTAACGGTCGCGCGGTTCACGACTGTAGCGCCTAGAACCACTCGGCCACTCCGGCCGGCACAAAGTATTGACTGTGCATTGAAAGCCACTACGATATTCACAAAATTCTCGTATTTGGGAAAATCCACTTTATCTGTCTTAAGCTACTGACATTATGTTAATCACACCATCCACGACATTCTGAACTCCTTTTGAAATCCCATTGCACCCTTATGCCGGTTTCCGTGACCACAACTGTCACCGGTACAACATGTAATTCCCGTAAAATCTGTTTCTGGATAGTGGAGTTGAAGGTGAGCGAGTAGGAAAGAGTGCTGCAAGCGTGATTTTATGCAATGTTGGTCTCAGTTTGTAAGAAACTGACTCACGCACTGTGACCTCTTTACTATACTCCGCGGCTCAAATGAAATGAGACTTGCCGGTACTAGTACAGTGTCTGTAATGGACTTCCGTTGACACCAAACGCCATGCATGACCTCATCCGACCACTGAGAACCACAAAAAGGAGGACCACCCTTCGCCAGTTTTGGCGTTGGGCAAAAGCACACGGTTTCCTCATCCGCCATCTCTCTGGATAGATATCTGATAATAATACGTGCTTCTACGACGTCCGTTTCCAACAAATCTGGAAAATATAGTTACGACGGAAATTGCAGCCTTATAAAAGGTTAGATATCTCATTCGATCAAAGGTTATAATATTAGTCTCAACAGTAAGATGTTGAGATAAATAGTACGTAAATTTCTGTAATCGTATGTGGAACCTGTCAGGCACCATCCTAGTTGGTTTAGTGTCGCAAGAAATAAGAGGCCATTATGTGCTGAACTGTCGGATCGTGGTTCACTGGTTTAGTGTCCACACAACATACACTACCTGATAAAAAGTATCCTGACACCTATTAGTGGACATTAACATTGGCTGTGTCCACCCATTGCTTTTATGACGGCTTAATCCCTGCCGGGAGCACTTTCAATGATATGTCTTGAATGTCTGTTTATGAATGGCAGCCCATACTTTCTCAAAAGCCGAAACCAGAGAGAGTTGTGACGTTGACGCAGTGGTGTAGAGCGAAATGGACGTTCAGTCTCATCCCATAGAAGTTCCATTGGATTCAGTTCGCAAGTCTGTTTAGACGAGTTCATTTCAGGAATGTTACTGTCCATAAAGGATTGAATATATCTGACATTGTCATATAAAATTACAACCATTTTAAAAAATTTACATAAAAGCTATTTAAGTCTTTCAAATTTTTCAATACTTAGCTCATTCGCTTTTAACATTTTTTTTCCTTTTTTTGCAGAACAGGCTTTTTACTCAGAGATTAATCGGATATTTCGTTTGCCTTTACACCAAAACGAAATTAATGAAGAAATTAGTATTTTGAAAGAGAAAGCATTTGCCAACGGACATCAGACCACTGAGGCAACAAAATTATACAATAAATTAAGGAATAAGACATTAGTTTCTGATACCAGCGACTGCATAGCAAGCAAGAATAACAGTCATAAAGCTAAAACTAAGTATACAACCATGATCTATATTGGCCCAGTTTCTGATAAGATTGAGCAATGCTTCCGGAAACCTATAGTTAAGATTAGGTTTCAGACAACTAATACTTTGAAACCACGCTTACGCCACAGAATAAGTCCGAAATTTAATAATTCGTAACTTATTCGTAAACCCCGGAATTACTAAATTCAACCCATTTTGGACTTATTCTGTGACCGCTGTTATAACGGTCAACTGATCGTTTATTTAACATCTGGTTTAGAGAGCACTTGTACGATCAAAATAAAACAGTCTTCGGTATACACATGAACACTGTGAATCATATAATACGAGATGTAACACGTGGAATGAAAGTACCACACGGTGAGCCCAAGTGGAGAACGTTAGAGTTGCTGAAGTAACTGGAAATTTGTAGCAGTAGGAACCGAATTCAGTCACACCTATTATTGTAGTATTTATGACGAGGTACTCTAACTCTCGGCAATCACTGCAAGAGATGCAATGCGATAGCGGCAGCCCGAGAGCCGTGTGCTTCAATGACATCAACCTCCATGTAGCGGCGCCTGCAAACTCAACAACGGCTCTTCCCGCCGTCACGTCCCACAAGAGGGAGCGTCGTTCTCGTTAGTTGCATTTAATTTTAAATACACTTTATTAAGTGTTACATGCTATGCACTGCGAAATAAATTTATTAATTTATATGGTTTTGCTAATGAATCATGACGAATAGTAAATTAGTGGTAAGTTCCTATGGGACCAAACTGCTGAGGTCATCGGTCCCTAGGGTTACACACTACTTAATATTATGTACGGACAACACACACACCCATGCCCAAGGCAGGAATCGAACCTCCGACAGGAGAAGCCGCGCGAACCGTGGCAAGGCGCCCTTAGACAAGGCGGCTAACCCGTTTGATACGTCCATTTTAGTGGGTTGGATTGGGTTCCTTGAGGAAGGAGACCAGACAGCGAGGTCATCGGTCTCATCGGGTTAGGGAAGGATGGGGAATGAAGTTGGCCGTGCCCTTTCAAAGGAACCATCCCAGCATTTGTCTGGAGCGATTTAGGGAAATCACGGAAAACCTAAATCAGGATGGCCGGACGCTGGATTGAACCGTCGTCCTTCCGAATGCGAGTCCAGTGTATAACCACTGCGCCACCCCGCTCGGTCCCATTTTAGTCACACGACGTTTATAATGTTTTTAAATCGCAAACTTTGTAACGCAGTTTCATATACATTATCCTTTGCAATATGCTTAACATAATTTTAATTTAATTACTTCCTGTTAAATAAAAGGAAACAGAAATAGAAGGAAACGAAAAGTTCCTTAGGACTAAATCTAGGAGCAAATCTCCAAGTTCATTGAACGTGTCAGTACATAAAATTACAACATAAAAGTAATAACAGATAAAAATAAAATGTTTAGAAACCCGAAAGAAGTCAAGCCATAAGTTTAAGTAAACGCAATTAACAATACAACAAGAATCACCTTAATTTTTCAAGGAACTCCTCGACAGAACAGAAGGGGTGATCCATGACGAAACTCTTCAATTTAGATTGGAAAGCGCGTGGATTACTGCAAAGATTTGTGAATTCTTGTGGTAGCTTATTGAAAATGGATGCATCAGTATACTGCACACCTTTGTGGACAAGATTTAAGGACGCTCAATCCAAATGCAGGTTTCGTTTCAGCCGATTATTAACTGAGTGAAAGCTGCTTATTGTTGGGAATATTCCAGCCGCTGTGACCGAGCGGTACTAGGCGCTTCAGTCCGGAACCACGCCGTTGCTATGATCGCAGGTTCGAATCCTGCCTCGGGCATGGATGTGTGTGATGTCCTCAGGTTACTTAGGTTTAAGTAGTTCTAAGTCTAGGGGACTGATGACCTCAGATGATAAGTCCCATGGTGCTTAGAGCCATTTGAACCATTTCTGTTGGGAATAAGCTAATATTGTTAACAAGAAATAACAGTGAGGAATATATACAATGAGAGGAAAATTTCAAAATATCCAGACTCGGTATAGGGGTCGACAGGAGGCTCGTGAACTTATTGCCCGAACCGCCTTTTTATGAGCCAAAATATCCTTTTAGAATGGGAAGGGTTATCCCAAAATATAATACTATACGACATAGGCGAATGAAAATAAGCAAAGTAGAGTAATTTTCGTGCCGAACGACCACTTACTTCAGATATCGCTCGAATGGTAATAATTGCAGCATTAAGTCTTTGAACAGGACCCTGAACGTGGGATTTCCACAACAGTTTACTATCTATCTGAACACGTAGAAATTTGAAATGTTAACTTTCACTAATCATATGCCCACTCTGCCAAATTGAAACGTCAGGTTTTGTTGAACTATGTGTTAGGAACTATAAAAGCTGTGTTTTGCAGAGATTTAGCATTAGTGTATTTTCTACAAGTCATGAATATATGTCATGAACTGCACTGTTTGAAACCGATCAAATATTTCATACAACATCCTTTACTACGAAGCTAGTGTCATTAGCAAACAGAAATATTTTAGAGTTACCCATAACACTACAGGACATATCATTTGTATAAATAAGGAACAGGAGTGACCCTAACATGATCCCTGGAGCACCCCCAACTTGAACGTACCCCAGTCAGACGCCACATCACAGCCATTCTCAATTCTGTGGGTAATGAGATTTTACTGTCTGTTGCTAAAGTAAGAGATGAACGAATTGTGAGCTACTCCCCGTATTCCGTAATGGTCCAACTTCTGGAGCAATATTTTGTGATCAACACAGTCAAACGCCTTAGTTAAATCAAAAAAATATGCCTAGCGTGCGATACCTTCTCTTTAACCCATGCAGTACCTCACAGAGAAAAGAAAATGTAGCATTTTCAGTTGTCAGACGACTCCTAAAACCGAACTATACTTTTGATAGCAAATCGTGTGATATAAAATGATCAATTTTCCTTACATACACAGCCATTTTAATAACTTTAGCAAACACCGGTGGCATAGAAATAGTTCTAAAATTGTCTACAGTATCCCATTCTTCCTTTTTATAAAGCGGCTTTACTAATGAGTACTTTAATGGTTCAGGAAACTGACCATTCCTAAATGAAAGATTAAAAGTATGGCTAAATACAGGGCTAACATGTGCAGCACAGTACTTTAATATTCTGCTAGACACTCCATCTCATCCATGGGAGTGATTTAGTGATTTATTTATTGACTCAATCTCCCCATGTCTCTACCACAGAGGGAAGGCATTTGCCAAGAGAGTTAAATGATTCCCTGTAGAAACTAAATTTTTATTTAATTCACCAGCAATGCTCAGAAAATGATTGTTCAATGCTGCACATATGTCTGATTTATCAGTAAATGAAATTTTTTTTTTCGACCTTGTGCTACTGACCAGACACTTCCTTCAAAACTGACCATATGGTTTTAATTTTATCCTGTGAATTAGCTATTCTATTTGCGTACCATATACTCTTTGCTTTCCTTATAAAATTTTTAAGCACCTTACAATGCTTTTTGTAATGGGCTTCTACTGCTTTTCTCTCACTTATCACTTTTGTACCAAAACGCAAACTACCGGTGCTTTCTGTAACTTAACTTGCCGTTCGCCGGAAAATACAACGGACAGTATTTCCATAAGTATGAGTACGTGGCGTTCATGTGTTATCCAGTGTACGTATGTTCTACTGTTTAGACAAGTTACCTAGTGTGACGTTGCTGTGAATATACCGGGTGATCAAAATGTCAGTATAAATTTGAAAACTGAATAAATCACGGAATAATTTAGATAGAGAGGTACAAATTGACTCACATGCTTGGAATGACATGGGGTTTTATTAGAACCAAAAAAATACATAAGTTCAAAAACCGTCCGACAGATGGAGCTTCATCTGATCAGAATAGCAATAATTAGCATAACAAAGCAAGACAAAGCAAAGAAGATGTTATTTACAGGAAAAGCTCAATATGTCCACCATCATTCCTCAACAATAGGTGTAGTCGAGGAATAATGATGTGAACATCAGTGTACAGCATGTCCGGAGTTATGGTGAGGCATTGGCGTCGGATGTTGTCTTTCAGCATCCCTAGAGATGTCGGTCGATCACGATACACTTGCGACTTCATGTTGAATAAAGCTTTTCGTGTAGCTATAGGACCTCGTGTTACGACTCAAACTGTGCGCAAAATGCTGCATGGTGTGCAGCTTCACTACCGACGTCCATGGCGAGGTCCATCTTTGCAACCACGCCACAGATGGGCTCAACAACATGCCGAATTGACTGCTCAGGATTGGCATCACGTTATTTCACCGACGAGTGTCGCATATGCCTTCAACCAGACAATCGTCGGAGACGTGTTTGGAGGCAACCTGGTCAGGCTGAACGCCTTGGACACAATGTTCAGTGAGTGCAGCAAGGTCGAGGTTTCCTGCTGTTTTGGGGTGGCATTATGTGGGGCTGACGCTGGTGGTCATGGAAGGCGCCGTAACGGCTGTACGATACGTGAAGGCTATCCTACGACCGATAGTGCAACCATATCAGCATCATATTGGTGAGGCATTTGTCTTCATGGACGACAATTCGCGCCCCTTTCGTGCTCGTATTGTAAATGACTTCCTCCGGGATAACGATATCGGTCGACTAGAGTGGCCAAAATGTTCTGCAGACATGAACCCTATGGAACATGCCTGAGATGGATTGAAAAGGGCTGTTATGGCCGACGTGACCCACCAACCACTCTTAGGGATCTGCACCGAATCGCCGTTGAGGAGTGGGACATTCTGGACCAACAGTGCCTTGATGAACTTGTGGATAGTATACCACGACGTATACAGGTATACATCAATGCAAGGGGACATGCTAGTGGGTATTAGAGGTAGCGGTGTGTACAACAATCTGGACCATCACCTTTGAAAGTCTCGCTGTACGGTGGTACAACATGTAATGTGTGGTTTTCATGAGCAATAAAAAGGGCGGAAATGATGTTTATGTTGATCTCTATTTCAATTTTCTGCGCAGGTTCCGGAACTCTCGGAACCGACGTGATGCAAAACTTTTTTATGTGTGAATAATACTACATATTCCCTGTAAATTTTTAAAAGTAAACTAAGTTTTACATCACTTTGTTACTTAAGGCAATATTTCTTTTGGTTTGTCTGTTATTCGACCTGAAGATACTAGTTAAGCTACCGAAAGTAGTCATCACTTTGTAAAAAAAAAAAAAAAAAAAAAAAAAAATTCCTCTTCAATACGCAGTACACAATGCTGCAACACGTATTCACCTCCTTCTCCTTTTAGCGTTTTCTTAAGCGCAATAATGGGACCACATCCTAACTACCAAAAGTACCGCCATGCCTTAACACCATCTCCTCTGTACTTCACTACTCATTAAGGTAGCTAACGTTCTCTAGGCATTCCCCAAATCCAGAACCCACCCAACGGATTTTCAAAGGTAATGGCATGAGTCACCAATCCAAATCTCTCATTTCCAGTCAGCCCGTCTCCAGTGGTGCCGCTCTTTACTCTACGTAAAGTCTCGCTTAGCATTGAAAACAGAAATGTGTGGCTTACGAGGAGCTGATAGACCACTATATCCCTTTGCTTCTAACTCGAGACGCAGAGTAATTGTTTTAGTTGGACTGCTAGTAGCACTTTGGATCAAGCAAGTGATTTATTCTGCTGGCTCCATGCGACATTTTACAACCATCTTCCGCAATGCTCGACGATTTATGCCCCTCAGTTCGTGAGGTCTGACTGGTCTTGTCTTAGCTGTAACTGTTCCTTCGCATTTCCACATCATTAGCAGATCACCAACAGTCGGCTTGGCCGTCTTGAAAAAGGACTGAAATATTTCCAACAGATTGGCTAGGCATGTGAAATCGTTTTTCTAGCCCACGTTCGAGGTCGCTGAGCTCTCCTGATCGATCCATTTTCCTATTATAGCTTCTCTCCTGACAACATGGTATTCCTCGCCTCCTTTTATACTGGCTGGACCGCTCCTCGTGACATCTAGTGATGAAGTCTGCGCAACATAGGAGTGTCTGCATACTCACGTTCAGATAGTGTACATAAATAGGCAGGGTACGTTCAACACTATTTATGCTGCATCATGTTGTTTCTTGGACGTCAATGTGTTGTAGTCCTGGATCACCGTGTTGTAACCAGATGCATATGTCAACACAGTGGAAGAAACCGGCTGCCCCAGAAGGAGATGAGAGCTGCAGCACTGAGCACGCTAGAATAAATGGCCCTCTAGACTGATAAGGCACAGGGACTGGTGGGACTGTTGTGAGGGTTCCCGCCTATCGCTCCTACTTTCACACTTCCTCGCCTGTTACGACCCAGCAAACACACTACTCCATTTATAAATATACGGTTCTCAATCCTTGTGGATTGAACGCTTTCTGGAGAATAGGTCGTGGTTTATTTAATTTCGACTGTCGATCTTGAGACCTCCAGGACTACTGGCATTGGATTCGCTAACTCGACGACGTCGCAGTCAAGCCGTCTTATGAGGCCGCCGGTCCTTAAAATCAGTGCAGCTCACAGAAGCTAAGCTAGACAGGTCGTTATTGCCATACAGGCCACGTCGCTGTCTGCTTCATTTCCACTAATAAGATCTGTTTCAGACACAAATGTAACCTGTGGATTCAGTTCTTAACAAAATACATGGAAGAAACAGAAAATAACGACACAAAGTACAATTTAAATTCAGAAGTTAAAAAGTAAATTGTGAGAGAACAACAAATGAGACGAGAACTCAACCAAATCAAAACAGCGAAACATTATAGGACAACCATAACAAAGGGATTTAGATGTAAAATTTTACGCAATGGATTATTTTATGTGGTAATATG
This sequence comes from Schistocerca cancellata, assembly GCF_023864275.1. Lineage (NCBI taxonomy): Eukaryota > Metazoa > Arthropoda > Insecta > Orthoptera > Acrididae > Schistocerca > Schistocerca cancellata. Next base: position 620,115,030 of record NC_064629.1, read on the forward strand.
ATGGACAAGATCAGCAAGCTTATTTGTTGTTTGGTCATAAAGCTTTCTGCGTACGCTGTAGGAGACTGTACTCTGTGTTTATAAGCAAGCAAATCAGACTGTCTCCAAAACGGGAGAATAGAAGTAAGTCACGTAAAGGCCAGGCTAATGTAAAATTTGATTAATATAACATAATTTGTTTAAAATGTACTCGGTTAATTCTTAAGTATAATGAAGTACGGCAATTAAACCATGCAGGGCGTATCTTCTGTCTTTTAACAGGACATCGTGAGCCGGGAAGGCACACATAACTAATACATTTTACTCTATAACGGTCATGGTTATATCCTTTGTGAGATGAGGGACTCGTGGATATTTTCAGGATGCACTCTGAAAAGAAGTAGCAATGTGATTTATAATGTGTGTTCAGTGGTACTAAAGGAGATATTTGCTACCGAACAATTTTCATTCTAAATACGATATCTGCAAAGTTTTTTCGTACACTGAAAAGGATTACGACAGATCAGGAGCAGATGAGATACACAGAGACTTACAGAATACCTTAGTGGAAGAATTTACCTTGTTGTCCGGTATGCTAAGGGCCGGGACTCATTTTATTCCTGGGGTGTAAGCGATATCAGCCCAGTAAATACGGTGCCAACATGCAACTAATAACTGTAAACCATAGATATGCATTGGAACAGTCAATTGTTAGCCGGAATTTTTAAATAGTAGACTTGCGACCGTAGTGTATCAACGCTTTTGTGTCCGAAATCGCGATGTGGAAAAATTTCCGAGTAAAGACATTATCCACAACGTTTTAAAGAAGAGAAAAATATATGCAAAGCTTGTGTCACACGTTTTGACTCCCGAACGAAAACCAACACGTATGGACGGCTACCGCGGCTTTTATCGAAATCCAAAACGCAAACTATTCATTTCTGGGAAAAATCATCAAGGGTTTTCAATACTAAACTACAACAAAACGACGAAGTGCAGAAATTTATATTAAGTGTCAACGCTTTGACGACATAGCCGACATTTAAGCAAATGTGAAGCGGATTTTCACAACTTCCCAAAGAAGAATTTTTCTGACAGTTTCATATAGTTGTATGAGCGTTCCGTTCGTGGGCACAGACTATATATAGCACCTAAGTCGCTGAAGCCACTATCATGAAATCTCTCTATCTTTTTAATGATGTATTCTAGGATATATCAGTATGAAAGAATTTTCACGTGTTAATATCTCTCTATGCATATTTCATACCATGAGGAGGTATTAATAAAGACGAGAAGCTAATATGTAAGTGAAACATAGAATTATGACTAGAAAGTCAGTATTATTATTTCCGCTAGATTTTGTTAAAGATAAAAGATTTTTTTTAATTGGATAAAAGACCAAATGCTCGAACTGCTTATACATACCGCTAGTTTGCAGATAGTATGAAACGCGTGATGTCGTTTAGGTTTTTAGTCTCTAACAGTGCATTTCATTCTTGGATGTAACGGTCTGCTAGAGTTTCTAAACGATTTCTGGGACGTGTATGTTTAGTCCACTGTTTGATATTCTACTTCATTCCTCGAGTGTTCTGTCTCACTTTTTATGTAACTGATAAAGTTTCTCTTTATGGTGTAACATTAAAGGAATGCATTCTGTGCCAGTACCACACATGTTCTACTTCGCACTTACTTTTGTAACTTCTCTGCTAACCTTGGCGGCGATAGGACGTGAAAGCCAAACTCTCTTTTCATTCATTTCTACTTGCTCAAAGTGAATTCTCAATACGTAATTATGCATACCGGGTGGAGTCATCTCAGACATGGAACGGGTGCTTCTGGATGCCGTGAAAACCACAGGATGCAGTCAACTGCAGATGGTGGCTCACGTCGGTACCAATACCAATGATGTGTGTCACTTTGGATCAGAATGGATTCTCTCTGGTTCAGATGGCTCTAAGCACTATGGGACTTAACATCTGAGGTCAACTGTCCCATAGACTTAGAACTACTAACTTAACCTAAGGACATCACACACATCCGCGCCCGAGGCAGGATTCCAACCTGCGACCGTAGCAGCAGCGCGGTTCCGGACTGAAGCACCTAGGTCCTCTCGGCCACAGCTGCCGGCAGATTCTATCTGGTTTGGAGAGTGAAAGGCTGCTAGTCTAGCTTGCGAGATGAAAGCTGAGCTCACCATTTGCAGAATAGTCGACAGCGCCGATTGCGTACCTCTGGTCTAGAGCCGACTGGAGGGTCCGAATCAGAGGCTCAGTCGGCTTTGCGAACGTGTAGGCTGCAGATTCCTCGAATTGCGCCACAGAGTGGTGGGGTTTCTTAATTCGCTAAATGGGTCAGGAATTCATTACACGCAGGAGGCTGCTACGCCGGTTACCTGGACTGTGTGGCGTGGACTAGGCGGTTTTTTTATGACAGAGGATCTCGGGAAATTACAAAAAGGGCTTCAGTCTCAAAGGGGGCAGTTCGAACACAGAGATGCATATCTACATCATTGGTATAAAAGTTGTAAATTGTCGCAATTGTGTCGGGAAAGTACCAGAGCTCATAGAGTTAATAGAAAGCAGTGATGCTCAAAGCTGGCTAAGGCTGGAGATAAGTTCAGCCGAAATTTTTGCGAAGGACCTAACGGTGTTTAGAAAGGATAGGCTAAACACAGCTGGCTGTGGCACGTTTGGAGCTGTTAGAAGTAGTTTGTCTTCTAGAGAAACTGAAGTAGATAGTTCCTGTGAGTTAGTACGGGTAGAGGTCATTCTTGACAACCGGAATGAAATAATATTGGATCCATTTACCGGCCTCCCAACTCAGATAACACAAAGTAAACTTGAGTTTAATTTCAAACACATACAAGACACATACAATTATAATTGGTGGTAACTTCAATTTACCCTCGATACGTTCGCAGAAATACATGTTTAAATCCGGGGGTACGCAGAAAACATCATTCGAAACTGTGCTAAATGTTTTCCCTGAATATTAGCCCACTCGAATAGTAAACGTGTTTGAAAACACACTTGACCTCGTAGCAACAAATAATCCTGAGCTAATAACGAACATCAAAATGGATGCAGGAATGAGTGGACACAGGGTTGTCGTAGCGAATATTGTTACTTCCAAATCCTCCAAAAATAAACGAAGAGTTTACCTATTCACAAAAAACTGATAAAAACACTCTTATCGCCTTCCTGAGAACCAATCTCCACTCCTTCAAAATTAACGATGTTAGTGTAGATCACATGTCGCTTGAATTCAAAGAAATAGTATCGACAGCAATTGAAAGATTTTTACCAAATAAATTAACGAACGGCGTAGTTGACCCACCTTGGTACACAATTAAAGTCAGAACAGTACTGCAAAGACAACGGAAAAAGTTTGACAAATTTAAACGAACACAAAACCTCCCAGATTGGAAATCTTTTGCAGAAACTCGAAATTTAGCGCGGAATTCAATGCGAGATGCTTATAATAGTTTCCACAACGAAATTTTGCCTCGAAATCTGGCAGAAAATCCAAAGAGTATCTTGGCGAATGTGAAGTACGCTAGCTTGAATTCACAGTCGATGCCTTCTCTACGCGCTACCAGTAGAAATATAGTTAATGACAGGGCTGCTAAAGCAGAGTTACTAAACACAGCCTTCCGAAATTCCTTCATCAAAGAAGACCATGCAAATATTCCAGAATTCGAATAACGAACAGCTGCCACTATAAGTAACTTAGAAGCAGATGTCCTCAGAATAGTGAAACAACTTAAATCAACAAATGCAGGTCTTCCGGTCCAGACTGTATACCAATTAGGTTCCTTGCAGCGTATGCCGTTGCAACAGCTCCACACTTAACAATACTCGCTCGACGATCCGTGCCCAAGACTGGAAAGCTGCACAGGTCACACCAATATTTCAGAAAGGCAATAGGAATAATCCACTAATGAACAGGCCCATATCATTAACGTTGACATGCAGCTAGATTTTGAACATATTTTGAATTCGGACATTAAGAACTACCTCCTCTCTTTCAGGAGTGCTAGTCCTGCATGGTTCGCAGGAGAGCTTCTGTAAAGTTTGGAAGGTAGAAGACGAGGTACTGGCGGAAGTAAAGCTGTGAGGACGGGGCGTGAGTCGTGCTTGGGTAGCTCAGTTGGTAGAGCACTTGCCCGCGAAAGGCAAAGGTCCCGAGTTCGAGTCTTGGTCCGGCACACAGCTTTAATCTGCCAGGAAGTTTCATATCAGCGCACACCCCGCTTCAGAGTGAAAATCTCATTCTGAGAACGGTCTAGTGACACAAAGTCAACACGAATTTAGAAAACATCGTTCTTGCGAAACACAACTAGCTTTTTACTCACATGAAGTGATGAGTACTACTGACAAGGGATTTCAAATTCATTCCGTATTTCTAGCTTCCGGAAGGCTTTTGATCCTGCACCTCGTATGCGGCTTGTGATCAAATTGCGTGCTTATGGAACACTGTCTTTGTTATGTGACTGGATTTGTGATTTTCCTGTCAGAGAGGTCGCAGTTCGAAGCAATTGACGGAAAGTCGTCGAGCAAAACAGAAGTGATTTCTTCTATTGTCCAAGATAGTGCTACAGGCCCTCTGCTGTTTCTTCTATATAAACCATTTAGGAGACAATCTGAGCAGCCGTCTTAGGTTTTTTGCAGATGATGCTGTTGTTTATCGTCTATTAAAGTCACCAGAAGATCAAGGCAAATTGCAAAACGAGTTTGAAAAGATATCTGTACGATGCAAAAATTGTAAAGTGACCTTCTATAATGAAAAGTGTGGGTTATCCACATGAGTGCTAAGACGAATCTGTTAAACTTCGGTTACACGACAAATCAATCAAATATAAAGGCCGTAAATTCGACTAAATATCTATGATCTACAATTACGAACAACTTAAATTGGAAGGAACACCTAGAAAACGTTGTGAGGAAGGCTAACCAGAGACTGCGATTTATTTGCAAAACACTTAGGAGATACAACACATCTGTTAAAGAGTCGGCCTACACTACGCTTATCCGTCTTCTTTTGGACTACTGCTGTGCGGTCTGTATTCCTTAGCAGGTTTGATTAACGGAGTACATCGGGAAAGTTCAAAGAAGAGCAGCACATTTAGTATTATCGAGAAATAGAGGACAGCGTGTCACGGACCTGATACAGGATGTGTGGTGGACATCATTAAATCAAAGGCGTTTCTCGTTGCGACAGGATCTTCTCACGAAAGTTCATGCACCAGCTTCCTCCTTCGATTGCGAAAATACTTTGTTGACGTCGACCTACATAGGGAGAAACGATCATCATAATAAAATAAGGCAAATCAGAGCTCATACGGAAAGATATAGGTGTTCGTTCTTTCCGCGCGCTGTTCGAGAATAGAATAATAGAGAAATTACTGTGAAGGTGGTTCGATGAACCTCTGATTATCAATTAAGTGTGGTTTGCTGGGTATCCATATAGATGGAGATGCAGATATCATTTTCGTGTGGTTAAACCCTTCGAAGCTTCTCAGCTTCTACTCCTTTGAAAGCAACACTTACGGTGCACCCTACTGCGACGTAAGCGGTTTCCATGTCGTGGAGCACTCAGTTGCACTCATAAGTTATTGTGTAGTGCCTCCGGAGCTCAAGTTACAGGCCATATTCATATCGACTGTTTCTAAGCGCTCTAGCTGAACTTAGTTTTTACTGAAACGAACTTAAAGTCCTGTGAGGAATCAGCGCACCCCATGCTTCAGTTGATGCGAATAAAGTGAAGAGTGGAAATGTCAAATGTTCTATGCGCTATTTTTTTTCGCAGAACGTGGTTTCTGTATTATTGTCTTCTAGGGATCCGTCGCCTATACCTAGGCTTGGCACGAAAGTGCGTTATAATAATGAAGGAAATGCATTAAAAATGCATAACTGGATGGTTCATGGTGTTAGTGTCAACCAGTGCCTCCTTATGGAGTTACTAGTGTTATGCGACAAAGTCCCCATTTAGCCTAGGATGGTTTGAAGAGGTAGCACACACATGTTTCTGGTGAACTGAAATAGCGTTTTGAGCTGTAATAGAGATTTTTTCAAGTAAGAAAAGCGAATAAGCAAACAAACATTTACACAAGTTGTTGAGTCGGCTAATGCCATGAACTCATTCCGTGTAATTCCTATGGTTACAACTGAGTTTTTCAGTTTTAAAGGTACTGCTGAAACGTTGTTGTCAATGTAGGTTTTTTCTTAATATCTCCAAATGTAGTGTAGTGAAAGTGTTTCATAACCATCAATATGAAATAGCCATTAAAAATTCTTCTTCTGTAACAGAAGAATAGAGAAACGGAAATGTATTAAAAAGGGGGAAAGACCATGGCCGGTGTATGCCATGCTGTACTTAATGTGAACGACCAACTATGTTTATTAGTTACAAAACAGAGAAACCTGTTAACGATGTTGCCATTCCTTCTTGAATAGCACGGGGAGTGCAGTCAACTTTCCGACAGTTGGCTCCCAAAATGGAATTGTATAAGAAACGGAAGGCAATAGTGAAAATTTTCTTCATGTTAGTTTTGTTATTTCATTGTAAGTAATTTAAAAGAAATGAAAAATGATTCTATTTATTTATATTTCTACTACTAAAAAGTACTTCAGTACTTTTTGTACTTGTATCATCACAGATAAAACGTAGTGTTTCAGTGTTAATGCCACTTGAAACCAAAACTTTCTTATCGGCAATTTCATCCTGTCAGTTTCCCACAACGTTGTTAATAAATTCATTGTTTTCTAATTTGTCTCATTGCTTTTGCAGTAACGGGGTGAAGAGTACAGTTCTGTGGTATCAGAATACCACACAATTTTTTAGCTACAAATAAGTTAATATAAAAAGAATTATATTGCTTTTTTGTTCCACCCAACAAATGTGAGAACTGGCACTTTTAACGTTTGACATTTCCAATTTTTATTTCGCCCTTCTAATTGCAAGTGTTGTCAAGCATGTTATGTGTTATATAAAACAACTGAAGTTCATTATTAGCGTTCAAAAATCTCCTGTGTAACTGACGTCAAGAATTACACTAATATGATTTAAGCAAGGGCGTTTCCGCTAAATTTATCAGCAAGGGAGGAGATGTAATGAACAGTCCGAAAAATTATGTTATGTAATAAGGTAATATGAAAAGATTATTTGATCTAAATAAAGGAAAACGGTGGTGACTTTATCTTGATTTTACTTATAATGCATACTTTACGTCTTTAGTAGAGTTAATTGTGAACTTCCAAGTGGTCTATGGAAATTTACTAACTATATAATCAATTATTATTACCATCCACAAAACAGATTATTATTATTGTTAATAATCTTTCGTTTGAAGCTGAGTAACATCGAAAACCCTACCTGGTCTTTACATTAACTCAATACAAGTTTCAAAAACGGTATAACAGGACAATATAAATCTAATTCAAGGAATATGAAATGTAAATGACGTGTTGCGAGTTAGAATGTAGTCTAACTGGAAGGAAGACAGCAATCAGTCGCTATTCCATCTGTATTTTACTGCAGATCTAGATTTCAGTTACGTTATATCTATCATCAGTGCTGGAAAAGGGAAGAAATACAAAGAAGAGAGACAGAGGAGGACATAACCAGAACTGAAGACTGCATAGTAACACGTTCCATATTAATGTGAAAGTAGACAAACAAAAACTGTAGTAAAATAACAGTTTTGCGTAAAACATATGACAAGGTAAAGTAAGACAGATAAAATGACTTGGTCGAACAACCCTCTGATCCTGATGTGAGTCATGTGACTTAAAGCTAATGTCAGAGCATTTAAAAAAAAATTAACTATGAGTAAAAGCTTAGTTAAGGAAATCGCAATTGTAATTTTTACTTTATTGTACAGTCTTGTGTAACACACAAAAAGCTACACGTTACCACTTTACGTAAGACAGTCATATAAACAAAAGTGTAACGGCTGTTGATGGAAAGTAACATACAACAAAGTTCCCGATAAAAGATTGTTGAAAGTCGATATATATATATATATATATATATATATATATATATATATATATATATTGACCTGAATTGACGTTAGTAATATTTTCATCGAAGGTATTGCCGATAGTAACACGAAAAACAACACAATTTATAACCACAAATCATCTGATAAGTTAGCAAGAGTTACTTCATGGAGAAGAACCTGCTATGCAGGGTATTATCACTCGTTCTAGCGGTCTCGTGACCTGGATACACTCACACGCCACCGGAAAATACAGAAACACATCAGGAATTAATTAAATGCAAAAAATGGCATGACTGACGCCAGTCATGCACCAGACTGAGCACTGCACTCCCCGTTAACACTTTCGAATATTAGGAAGCAGTCCAACCACTCAGCGGAAATAACAAGTGACAAAAGGCATCGGATGACGAAAAATTTCGATATCCTCCAGGAAGTCCATGAATCTACCCGTCTGTTCTATGTAGCAAACTAAGTTGCGAAGACAAAGACGGAACGCTATGTCCGCTTTCAATAAGGTGGGCAGAGTATTTTGATTTTCCCTTTCTGCTTTTCCTTTCAAATTCAACGTGTTCATTGACCCCAAATTTTAGTCGTGTTCCGTCTCCCCAATCACAATATGGACATTCTAATTTATAAACACCTGATTCATGATCAAAAATGGTTCAAATGGCTCTGATCACTATGGGACTTAACATCTATGGTCATCAGTCCCCTAGAACTTAGAACTACTTAAACCTAACTAACCTAAGGACATCACACAACACCCAGTCATCACGAGGCAGAGATAATCCCTGACCCCGCCGGGAATCGAACCCGGGGACCCGGGCGTGGGAAGCGAGAACGCTACCGCGATTCATGTTAAATGTTTTTTTTTTAATGTCAGGTATTTATAAATTAGAATGTCCAGACTGTGGTACCTACCATGTGAAGCAGACAGGAAGGCGACTCGAAGTCAGATTCAGTGAACATGTAGCCTTATTTATTTATTAGCTTTTGGTTTCATGACCAGGTAACCAACCACAGTTTATACGTATCAGTGACGACTGTTAGTTTGGGTTATTATCTATGTACAAATTCAAATGCATTTATACAAGGAGAGATATAATTATTGTACAATTGATATGTATGCACTACGCTTATCTATGCACAAAATGAAATTGGTCGGTTACAACTAAGGGTGTATTATTTTTAACTCTATAAATGTCTACAAAAACGTTTCACCTGATGTGACCGATCTGTCTTCTGAAGTGGGTAAATTTGATCAGTCCTACACGCAATCTAATTCTTCGTTTCTCTTCTGCCTCCTCGGAGTCGCCTGTCTCACATACGGTCGCGAGGTGTTTGTTTCCTCCTCCACCTCCTACCCGTACTCCTCCACCCTGCCATATCCGCAGGCTGTAGATTTTGACGTGGCTGGCTGTTGGACATTCATAAATCCTTGAGAGCTGTGTACATGAATTTATAGAGCCTAAAAATGTTGTTCCCGAGAGAGTGGTGTTACACAGGAGAATTGATTCATTGTATGTGCCTAAATTTTTTAAAGTTCTGCCTAGGAGGCCACCTGGAGGCCTTTGTACTAACAGCAATGTCAACAAAACATACTGTTGATGTAGCAGAAGGCAGGACACCTGCAGTGCCTTTCAACGCAACCTCCCAACGACGAAGTAGATACAATATAACAGGTTAGTATGAAGTGACGCTCCATAACTTCAGCGCCAGGGCGCCACTGCAGTAGTCAAATGTTTCAGGGAGAAACGAGTTCGGACACGCAGAATAATTATTGAATTACACAATGAGGCAAGGAGATCTAACAAGATCAATGTTGTAACAGCGACCGGAACGGTCGCGGGATAGAAGTGACGGAAACGCGGCGGGACCCGCGGAGCGGCCCGCGAACACAAACACAATGGGAGAGGCGGACACGACCAACGGAGGACCTTACGACACAACAAGAACAGACAACAGAGTAACGAACCAAACAAGTCAACCACATCCACTGGAATAGAAACAAGAAAGTCTATACGCTGACTGAGACGATACGTCCGGAGACGCACGCGATGTTAGACTGCCCGCTGAAGTTTTTTTCCCTTTATTGAATTTCAATTCCCCCCGAAGGGGGCGGGCTGGCAGCATCTTAGTACGCTGCTCTACAGCCTACAGACTTTTTTAAAAATGGAAGAAGAAAAAAACAAGAAGTGTAAAATAGCGGAAAATTGTGGAACGTTTAAACAGAAAACAAAGGGGTTAGCAATGTTAATAAAATACACAGGAATCAGACAAGTACCATAGCAGACACACAAATAAAAAACATGGCGACAGTCTGGTTTCTGTTCGCAAGAGATAAAAAATCATACCAAGTGACAGTATGATGGTCGTTCGCAACACTTCCCAAAAGACACACAACACGGAACACTCACTGTAAAACACTGCACGAAAATGACGGCACAAAGATGACACTCCATGGCCAAGGGCAGACGGGGGAGGGGGGACCTGGAGGAGGGGGAAAACAAGGAGGGAGGAGAGGAAAAAACGAAAAATGGGGGGGAACCAAAGGAGAGAGAGGACTCATAAGGGGGAAAGGGGCAGGGCAGACGTGAGAGGGAATGGGAAAAGGCAGAGGAGAGAGGAGGGAAATCCAAAAGGACTCAGGGGAGAGAAGGTGGCAGAGAGAGGGGAGGTGGGAAAAAAGAGGATGGAAGGGGGGGAGAGGGAGCCCGGGAAAAGGACAGAGGAAAGGAGGGGGAGTGAGGATCAGAGTTGACAGGAGGGATAAATGAAGGGAGAGAGGGCATCATCTGAGAGGGGGAGTTGATGGAAGCCACCTTGGGAAAGGAGATGAAGGGTGTAGAGATGGAGGGTAGGGCGGACACAACAGTGAAGACGTGGCAGGGGGCAGGGATGGGAGAGGAGAGGAGCAACCAGGGGGTCAGCGGGATCAAGGCGGCGGGAGGTGTAGAGTATGCAGGTATGTTCGAGGAATAGGAGCAGACGGGGGAAAGGAATGAGGTCATAGAGGATCTGCATGAGGGACGGGAGGCGTATACAGAAGGCGAGATGGAGTGCATGACGCTCAAGGATCTGGAGGGATTTATAGAATTTGGGGGGGGGGGCAGATATCCAGGCAGGACTGGCATAACAGAGGATGGGACGGATTAAGGATTTGTAGGTGTGGCGGATGGTAGAGGGATGCAACCCCCATGTCCGGCCAGAGAGGAGTTTGAGGAGTCGGAGGCAGTTGGGGGCTTTGGATTGGATGGATTGGAGATGAGGGATCCAGGTGAGGTGACGGTCAATGGTGAGGCCAAGGTAGGTGAGGGTGGGGGCGAGGCGAACAGGATGGGTGCAGACGGTAAGGGAGAAATCCAGGAGCTGGAAGGAGTGAGTGGTATGACTTGCGGTGATTGCCTGGGTCTTGGAAAGATTGATTTTCAGGAGCCACTGGTTACACCAAGCGGCAAAAAGGTCAAGGTGATTCTGAAGAAAGCGTTGGGACTGTTGGAGGGTGGGAGCGAGGGCGAGGAATGCGGTGTCATCGGCATATTGCAAGAGGTGTACTGGAGGGGGGAGGGGGTTGGGGCATATCGGCCATGTACAGGAGGTAGAGGAGAGGGGAGAGGACACAGCCCTGGTGCATACCTGCAGAGGGGTAGAAGGTGTGGGAATTTGCATTATGAATGGTAACATAGGAGGGATGGTGGGAGAGGAAGGAGGCCATCAGACGGATGTAGTTGACAGGAAGCACGTAAGTTTGGCGTGTAAACAGGAGACCGGGATGCCAGACACAGTCGTAGGCCTTTTCGAGGTCGAGGGAGGCAAAAATGGCGGAGCGACGGGAGTTAAGCTGGAGGGAGAGGAGATAGTGAGGAGGAGGAGTTGGTCATCGGCAGAGAAGGAAGGTCGAAAGCCACATTGGGTGTCGGGGAGGAGGTGGTTTCGGCGGAGGTGGTGATGGATGCGCCGGGAAAGGATGGATTCCAAGAGCTTGCTGAACACCGATGTGAGACAGATAGGACGATAGGAGGAGGTATCAGATGGAGGCTTGTTACGTTTGGAGAACATCGGGATACGGGAGGTTTTCCATATGTCAGGATAGAAGCCAGTGGCAAGGATGACATTGTAGAGGGTGGCAAGGAACGAAAGAAAGGAGGGAGGGCAGTGTTTGAGGTGGCGGTAGGTAATGCAGTCGTGGCCGGGAGCAGTGTTGCATTTAGTGCGGAGTGTGAGGCTGATGTCCTGTGTAGTGATGGGAGTGTTAGGTTCAGATGGTGGTGTGTGGCCCTAGGAGCAAGGGGAGGAACAGAGGTATTCGTACGGTCCATGACGTCAGGGAAGAGGGAATAATCAAAGTGGGGATCATCTGGGATGGGAAAAACATCTGAGAGGTGAGAGGCAAAGTGGTTGGCCTTACTGAGGTTGTCAGGAAAGGGACAGTCATCAAGGAGGAGAGGGTACTGGGGGATGGGGCGGTTCCCAGTAAGGCGGTGGAGAGCAGACCAATACTTGGAAGAGTTTATGGGCAGTGTGGTGTTGAGTTTTGTACAGGTCTGGCGCTAGGCACGGCGTTTCTTCGCAGTAAGCAGGTTGCGGATGTGTCGTTATAATTGCCAGTGGTGGGTAAGTGTATCCCGGTCACGAGTGCGGAGAAAAGAGCGGTAGAGGCGGCGGGACTCTCGAAGGAGGACAGCTTGTGGAGGTAGGGCGGGACGGTGAGTGTGGATGGCTTTGGTGGGGATATGGGTGGCGACGGCGTCAGACAAGGTCTGGTGCAAGAAGGCAGCAGTGTGAGAGATGTCATCAGGAGATTGAAGGGTAAGGTCGTGGTCGTCAACCTCGGTGTGAATGGAGTCCTGGTAGGCATCCCATTTGGCACGGGAGTAATCATGGATAAGTTTAGGAGGGATGTTGGGGCGAGGATCGTTGCGGGGAGGGCGACCATTAGAGATGGTGAGGAGTACAGGAGTATAGTCACTGCCAATGAGGTCAAGGACATCTGCGGTGATGCGCCCAAGGGGGCGGGCTGGCAGCAGCTTATTACGCCGCTCTGCAGCCTACAGAATTTGTTTTAAAAAGATGAAGATAATAAAAGAAAATAACAGTTGGCGATGAAATCGGTGACTTAAAGGTAAAATGGCAGAAAATTCTGGAGCTTACAACATAAAACACAGGGTGGATGATGCTAATAAAAGACACAGGAAGCAGAAAAATAATAGACAGACAATTAAAAAAACACGGCGACAGTCTGGGTTCTGTTCGCAAGAGATATAAAAAGCACACCCAGTGACAGCATGATTTCTGTTCGCAACACTGTGGAAAGACGCACAACACTGAACACTCACTTAAACACTGCACTATAAAGGTGGCACAAATATGACATACCACACCCGAGAGCAGGTGGGGGGAAACTGGTCAGATGACGGGAAAAAGAGGGGGGGGGGGAAGGAGAGGAAAAGTGAAGGGGGAGGGGGGAAAGGAGCCAATGGAAGATGAGGATCCATAACAGGGGTGGGGGGTGCTGAGCAGACGTGCCAGGGAGTGGAGAAGGCAGAGGAGGGGAGTACAAAAGGACTCGGGGGAGGGGGAGAAAGGAGATAGGGAGAGGATAGGCAGGGAGAAAACACAGGATGGAAGGGGGGAGGAAGATGGAGCCCAGGGAAAGGACGGAGGAAAGTAGGGGGGTGAGGATCAGAGTTGATAGGAAGGATAAATGGAGGGAGAGAGGGCAGCATCCGGGAGGGGGAGCTGATGGAAGCCACCTTGGGAAAGGAGATGTAGGGTGTAGAGATGGAGGGTAGGGGGGACACAACGGTGAAGACGTGGCAGGGGGCGGGGATGGGAGAGGAGGGGAGCAACCAGGGGGTGAGGGGGTTCAAGACGGCGGGAGGTATAGAGGATGCGGATATGTTCGAGGAATAGGAGCAGATGGGGGAAAGGAAGGAGATCAGAGATCATAGAGGATCCGCGTGGGGGACGGGAGGCGTATACGGAAGGCGAGGCGGAGTGCATGACGCTCAAGGATTTGGAGGGACTTATAGAATTTGGGGGGGGGGGCGGGGTGCCTGGCTGAGCGCGAGTCAAGTATGCTATCGGGAGCGCCGCTATTGGCCGCTGGAACCACGTGTTCCACTGTGGCACCCTCACACTAAATGCGGGCCAGGAGGCGCGTGCCGCCACAACTTACAGCGCGATGGTGCAGAGACTTCTATGGATCTTCGACGTCCATGACGTCTGGCGCGGATTCAAATTCCGAGGCGCGCGGTACCAGAACCAATAAACCAGGGCATATTCGATCATGCAACCAGAGGAGCTGCGTCATAGACGTAGGCTCAGCTCTTTCCATAATAAGATTTTTAGGGCTCAAAGGCACATCTAGTCACGCTGTCATTCTGCCCGTGCCGCTAGAACCAGAGAGATTGATTGTCTATTGAGTTTCATTGAAATCACGCCTAGCTGACTGGTAATGGTCTGCCCAGTACATGCTTGCTGAATGCAACATTGAGATGTAGCCAACCGGAAGCAAACCATAGCATGTTCGTAACGGTAGCTGGCAAACTCGTGAATATCTGCTGCACCATTTGTGAGTCTGTGGTGGATTACCTGGGCCTAGTCTTCACAATAATAGACATCCTGGACCACACAGCCGGCCGTTGTGGCCGAGCGCTTCTGGGCGCTTCAGTCTGGAACCGCGCAATCGCTACGGTCGCAGGTTCGAATCCTGCCTCGGGCATGGATGTCTGTGATGTCCTTAGGTTAGTTAGGTTTAAGTATTTCTAAGTTCTAGGGGACTGACGAGTTCAGGTGTTAAGTCCCATAGCGATCAGACCCATTTGAACCATTTTTTTGGACCACACAGTCGTCTGTCCTCGCCTGAGTCCACAATGGGCCGTCTATGAGAGCACTGTCGTGTGAGTATCGCAGGACGTCCGGCCGGATGACGCTTACTGATCTGCACGCTGCCACCGACACAACACATTGCCGGAGCTTACTGACTTGTGGCTCCGACGTCACGACTCACTGAGAGGGTGGGTCGGCACTTCTTCCTGGCACGCACAGATGGCCATCAGCCGTCGAATAACGTGAGACACTTTATAAATTTGTAAATTCAACAAGGGAAATGAATATTATTGTATCGCTAACACCTCCAGGCGTAAACAGAACCACTCTCTCACACACCGTGCTTGGCACCTGCACACAATGTGATCGCAGCTGCCTGAGTCACAACAGTGATAACACAGTGGGGGCCTTGGTGCCCCATAACACTCAGTTGAGTTATTGTCCTATCTGTCCTGTGTATGTAGAATGTAGGATTAGAAAGGAAAGATACAGCGGAAAAATCTAACATCGCTCTCCACCTAACTGAAAGCAAGCACGGATTTCTGTCTTTTTGCTATCATTTGAGCTTGCTACACAGCGGCGAGACCAGATTTATGGACGTTCTGGGGGTGACTGAAAATTTTTTGCCATATAAGGTGTTCTGTCAATGCTCTGCTCTATTGGCAGGAAGCAGTGAGAAGCATCCATGTTTGAGAGCGTTTATGAACTTGCATTCTTAGTGGCAGAGGTTACTAAAACCCATGAGGGGCATATTACATATTTTTTTCCTTTTATTATTTAATTTCCCCACAAAGTTGGCTGGCTGGCAGCGAATAGGAACCACTCTTCCTCCAAAGGTTACATATAATTAAAACATGATTAAAATATATAAAAAGGGTGACAAAACAGAATATTCTTGTAGAAAACACATTGGTGGAAGATATTTACTATTTTTACATAACAACAGATGACAATAACTGGAAGTTTTTTTTAACACATAGGTAGATAATACTGATGTTTCTGAAAGCTTGGCTGAAGATTTCAAGATTTTCTGTTACAGTTAAACATAGTTACTACTGAATGTGAATGATGCCATGGTGTAATGATGATACTGGTTACACATGAATATAGTAATCATGTTGAGGATGTAATTGTGAGTGTGACTTTGGGACTCAATAGAACGTCAGGTAGCGAATAAGTGTCACGAAGGTGGAGCAAGGTGAAAGGAGAATAGGAAACGATGATGTGACGTGGAGCGTTGTGATTAGTGGTGGAAAAATAGGTATATCTGCGATGGATTTCAGGTTTGTAGAGTGTTAGTTGATATAATTTCCATTCTAAGAGGATGGAGTAGGCATGAAGCTCCATGGAAGGTAGAATATGAATGTAGTGGTGCAGTTGGTACATGAATTGGTGATTAGCGTGTGGGAAATTGGATGATGCGACTGGGTTTTGCGGTTAATACATCGCATCGTAAAGTACTCTAAGAAGAAAAGAAGTGTTGGGAAGTGGATGAATTGGTACAGGATGCAAGCCGGAAAGGGCAGGCGGATATGGAAGGCGATGTGGGGTGCATGATTACCTGGGCGTCAAGGGATTTTTAGAACTTAGAGGAAGCAGAGATCTATGCAACGTTGGCGTTGGTCACGATAGGGTAGATGAGGGATTTATAGGTGAGGACAATGGTAGAAGCATGCAAACCCCAGGTGCAACCTGTTAATAGTTGTAGTCGATTTTGCACTCTATGTTGGATGGTAAGGAGACGTGTATCCTACGTTAATTTTCTCTCGAGGGTTAATCCTAGATACCCTACTGCCTTGACCAGAAGGTTGGGTTGGTTTTATTTGGAGAGATAGAAATCTGGACGACGGTTTCCACTTATTACACCAATCAACCACGAGAATCAGGTTGCGCTGGAGGCAGGCATGGGAGAGTTGAAGAGTATAGTGTGTGGCTAGGTAATCGGTGTCATCAGCATATTGCAGGAGGTGCATTGGGGGAAGGGGTGGGCAGGGGTGGTTTGAGAATGTCTGGAGAGTACAAGATTTGAAGAGGGGAGAAAGGGCAGGGCGTTGAGGCACACCTGCAGTGGGACAAAATGTGTGGGAGCAGATGTGTTTGACTGTGACATATAAAGGACGGTGGTAAATGAAGGATGCTATAAGGTGGACATAATTACCTTGGAGTGCATAGTTTTGTAGCCTGAAGAGCAGTCAAGAATATCGTGCCTAGTCAGAGACTTTTTGGATACCAAGGCAGATAAAGGTTGCTGACTTCTGTCTGTTTAGTTGCTGGGAGATTAGGTGTGAAAGGTAAAGAAGTTGGTATTCGGTGGAATAGTTGGGACGAAAGCCACAAACAGTGTTGGGAATGCGCAGGTGGGTTGCATGGTGTTGGTGGATTCATTAGATAAGAATGATTTAAAGGAATTTGCTGAAAACTGACGTGTAGAGTTATAGGTCGATAGAGTGAGGACTTTGAGGGTGGTTTTTCAGGTTTCAGGAAATGGAGGACTTCGAACATTTTAGATTGCTCTGAATACTAACCTGTGTAGAGATGGTATGGTAAACGATGACAAGGGTTTCGTTATAGGCTCCGGGACGTTCCTGGGGGTGTCGATAGCAAGTGTATCGTGACAGGCGTAGTGTTCTACTTTATAGCAATTGTTTCCGTAAAATCTTCAGCGAAATAGCAGAGAGAGTACTACGGATATGATAAGCGAATTGGGGTTTCAATGTTTAAAACAAAGGTGTTCTCACGAAGTTTCGATCACCTACTTACTCCTTAGAGTGTGAGAATATTTTCTTGGCGCCCACCTACATAGAGATAAAGAAGAGGGCTTCCTCAGTAAGACTTAAGTGTTCGTTTTTCCCGCAAGCTGTTCGAGAGTGGAGCTACAATGAAATAGCTAGAAGGTGGTTCGATGAGTCCTCTGCAGGCATTTAACTATGAATTGCGGAGTAATCATGTAGATGTAGATGTTGATGTCATTGGCGTGTTCAATCCTGTTCGTGGAGTGCTTTGTAAATACTGAAAGTTCGGTGCAAGAGGTGGGATTGAATGAGATTTTCACTCTGCAGCGGAGTGTGCGCTGATATGAAACTTCCTGGCAGATTAAAACTGTGTACCGGACCGAGACTCGAACTCGGGACCTTTGCCTTTCGCGGGCAAGTGCTCTACCGTCTGACCTAACCAAGCACGACTCACACCCCGTCCTCACAGCTTTACTTCTGCCAGTATCTCATCTCCTACCTTCCAAACTTCACAGAAGCTCTTCTGCGAACCCTGCAGAACTAGTACTCCTGGAAGAAAGGACATTGCGGAGACATGGCTTAGCCACAGCCTGGGGGTGTTTCCAGAATGAGATTTTCACTAAGCAGCGAAGTGTGCGCTGATATGAAACTTCCTGGCTCTACCATAGTGCACTTGTCCGTGAAAGGCAAAGGTCCCGAGTTCGAGTCTCGGTCCGGCACACAGTTTTAATCTGCCAGGAAGTTTCAAGAGGTGGGATAGTTGTGTTCGTACGTTCGTATACATATAGGTATATAGATTAATCGTAATTGGGATAATATGGGACGGTGAATGTGCCGTCCAGTACGATGTGAATTAGTTGTTTTCGGTGAGAATGTGTGGAAGTTGTCTGGTGTCATGCGGGATGGGCTAGGTGGGAGTGGGGTTGTTAGCGGAGAGTCTGTGGAATGCTTTTCACTGCCTTCTAGAGATTATATGTGTTTCGTTTGATCCTGTCCTGTCGTGTGAGCCTATCCCAGGTAACAGAAGGAAATAAATTCTCTGTGGTCACGACGGGATTTTTGTAGCAAAGCAAGAGGAAGTGAAGAGAGAGTAGGGCGGTCATAGTAGAAATTTAGGAGACGGAAATGATTGGAAATTGCGTCTGAGAGGGCGTGTTGAAGAAAGTCAGCCTAACTACGGATGTCTTCAAGATTTCAAATGGTGGAATCGAGTCTTTCGATTAGGGTAAGGATTTGGGCATGGTAAGCTTTCCAGTTTGCACAGGAATAATCCTGTATTGGTCGGAGTACACGAATAGGAATCTGGTGGGCTAGGCTTGGTACACCTTAAGAGATGTGGAGAACGACAGGTAGGTGATCATTCCCATTTAGGTCTAGAACATCATTTGTGGTGCCCCTCAAGAGTTAAGGGAAGACACTAATGGTATCATGAGTAGTGTCAGTGTCAGGACGGGTGTGGACAGGAATGTGAATATCATGGCCGTTGAGGATGTTGACATGCTGACGGCACCGCCATTTTTCGGCATGTTTACGGGATTGAATGTTAACGTCGGCTTCAATTATTTACATTGATCAGCCAGAACATTATGACCACCTACCTAATAGCCGGTACATCCACTTTTGGCACGGATAACAGCGGCATGCGTGATGGTATGGAAGCAATGAGGCCTCGGTAGGTCGCTACAGGGAGTTGGCACCACATCTGCACACACAAGTCACCTAATTCCCATAAATTGCAGGCAGGGGGTCGACGATCTCTGACGCCACGTTCAATCACATCCCAGATGTTTTTCATCGGGTAGAGACATGGTGAGTTGTGGGGGGGGGGGGGCGGTGGCAGCCCATTCATTGGATCTGTGTTCCTCGAACCACTCCAACGCACTCTTAGCCTTGTGACACGGTGCATTGTCTTCTTGAAAAATCCCACTTCCGTCGGGAAACATGATCGTCATGAAGTGGTGTACGTGGTGAACAACTAGTGTAGGATATTCCTTGACCACGTAATGGCGCCTTGCACGAGCTTTAACTGGACCCTTGGATGCGCACATGAATATTCCCCAGTGAATAATGGAGCCGCCGTGAGCTTGTCTCCATGCCACAGAACTGGTGTCAAGGAGCTGGAAGACGACAGAATCGCGCGCTCTTAGCGGCATAATGAAGAGGATACCGGGATTCATCAAACCATACAACTCTCTGCCACTGCGCCAACGTCCAGTACCGATTGTCACGTGCGCATTTCAGTCGTAGTTACCGACGTCGGAGTGTCAACACTGGCACATGCAACAGTCGTCGGCTATGGAGGCCCACCGACAAACCCCATGACTTCTGAACGTATTTCACCTAGGTTTTGTCACGTGTTGAAGACCCTCACTACAGCACTCCTCGACCACCCGACAAGCAGTGTAGTTTCCGAAATGCTCGTGCCGAGGTCTCCGGGTCATCACAATCTGCCCTCGGTCAAACTCAAATAGATCGTTCTCCTTCCCCATTCTACACAGGCACAGCATACTTAGTGATGCTACATGCAACTTGCGTGTGTCTGACTAGCAGTCATTCCTCGCCAGGTGACACGATGAACGCCTGGACGAGCTCATATCAATAGTAGGTCGGTGGTCATAGTGTTCAGGGTAATCAATGTATGTGGTATAGGTTCGGTCTACATTCGTTAGGAAATCCTAAGGAATGGGATGGAGGTATGGCGGATATAGATAATGGCAAGGGTTAATGTGAGTCTTGCGACAAAGATGGTGTGGATAAGACGCTTAGTTGGATCATTAAGTAGCGGCTGGGGAGTAGCAGGAATATCTTGGAGATGGACGATGACTGCTGCGACACGGGCAATATATAGCGATTATCAGTTGAATGTAACACGGAAGAAGACATGTATATGGACTGGTAGTGCAAAGCAAAACGAGGATAATGGAATGTAGTCGGATTAAGTCGGGTGATGCTGAGGGAATTAGATTAGGAAATGAGACACTTAAAGTAGTAAAGGAGTTTTGCTATTTGGGGAGCAAAATAACTGATGATGGTCGAAGTAGAGAGGATATAAAATGTAGACTGGCAATGGCAAGGAAAGCGTTTCTGAAGAAGAGAAATTTATTAACATCGAGTATAGATTTAAGTATCAGGAAGTCATTTCTGAAAGTATTTGTATGGAGTGTAGCCATGTATGGAAGTGAAACATGGACGATAAATAGTTCGGACGAGAAGAGAATAGAAGCTTTCGAAATGTGGTGCTACAGAAGAATGCTGAAGACTAGATGGGTAGATCACATAACTAATGAGGAAGTATTGAATAGGATTGGGGAGAGGAGAAGTTTGTGGCACAACCTGACCAGAAGAAGGGATCGGTTGGTAGGACATGTTCTGAGGCAACAAGGGATCACCAGTTTAGTATTGGAGTGCAGCGTGGAGGGTAAAAATCGTAGAGGGAGACCAAGAGATGAATACACTAAGCAGATTCAGAAGGATGTAGGTTGCAGTAGGTACTGGGAGATGAAGAAGCTTCCACAGGATAGAGTAGCATGGAGAGCTGCATCAAACCAGTCTCAGGACTGAAGACCACAACAACAACAACAGTGTTAGAGAAAGGCTTCGTTGACGAGGAGGGCATGGAATTCGTGTGGTGAGAGGGTACGGATGAGAATATGTTTATTAGAGTGGAGAGAATCGAAACTGCAAGGGTAAATCATGAAAGGTTGCCAAAAATAAAAAAAAGGAAAGAAAAAATCATCCAAATATGAATATCATCTGTAAATTTTGCAACTTTGGTAGAGTCGTACACTGCAAGCCGCTTTCGTCTACAAGAGTTCATGAACACTGAAAAACCGTTGATTAGAAGTGTGCCGATTGCGAATTAAAGGTAAGAGGCGACGCTGTTGCGTGTCATCTACAAACAAACAGCCTCAAACACCGTGTATAGAGGCCCTCAAAGGTCAAGCAAGACATAGTTCCAGCGAGCTACGGTTGCCTCAGCCGGACGAGCCTACAGCCAACGCATGTGAGCAGTCAGACTCAATTAACTTGGTGCGCTAAGGAGGACTTGCAAAACTTGCCTGCACCTACCTCTAGGCTAGATTTATTGGTTTCCACCGCTCATTTGTCTACATGTACCTTTGTCTGTATACGAATTACACTGTGACTAGTAGTTGACCGTAAGGCTTTAGTTACAAGAATAGAACCTTGCATCTCCATGGTTCGTGATCTGTAGTACCATGTATTATAGTGCATACCTGATTCTTGACTAAGATATAGTCCAGGATGGTCATTTATTCTGGTAATTGGTTGTAAGCCTCTTTTATGTTTTACGCTTACTGAAGTTATAAACAAGTGCCAGTGCTCTTCTGCATGTTCGTTGCTGACACGTGAAGTAGCAATAAAAGGCAGACTAGTAAGCCAACCCACAGTCTCATTTCTCCTGTTATCTCCATGTATATCTCCGTAGCCTAACATATGAGTCAGTCTGTACTGTCTCCAACCACACAGACGAAAAATGTCAGCTTGGTCATATTGATGTCTTACTCCAGTACGCAGTCGCTCGCATACCAAAAAAAGGGATAACCAAATACCCCACATCACCTCTTACCTGAGAGTGAGCTTCTAAAGGAAGTACATCGTGACCGATGTCGGGTTACAAAAATTTGAGAGGTAGGTTTAGACTAGTGTTTCGAGACGATAAAAAACGAAATGAGCTTGATTTAGTGACTAAGGGAAATACACTACATTATCAAAAGTACCCGGACACCTGGCTGAAAATGACTTACAATTTCGTGGCGCTCTCCATCGGTAATGCTGGAATTCAATATGGTGTTGACCCATCCTTAGCCGTGATGCCAGCTTCCACTCTCGTAGGCGTACGTTCAACCAGGTGCTGGAACGTTTCTTGGGGAATGGCAGCCATTTCTTCACGGAGTGCTGCACGGAGGAGAGGTATCGACATCGGTCGGTGATGCCTGGCACGAAGTCGATGTCCAAAATATCCGAAAGGTGGTCTATAGGATTCAGGTCAGGATTCTGTGCAGGCCAATCCAATACAAGGAAGTAATGGTCGTGTAACCACTCCGCTACAGGCCGTGCATTATGAACGGGTGCTTGATCGTGTTGAAATACGTAATCTCCACCTCCGAATTACTCTTCAACAATATGAAGCAATGTGGTAGTGCCATGAAAAACAACAAGGGTGTAAGCCCCCTCCATGAGAAACATGACCACCGCCTCAGAATTTTACTGTTGGCACTACACTCGCTTGCAGATGACATTCACCGAGCTTTCGCCTTAACCACACCCTGCCATCTGATCACCACATTGTGTACCGTGATTCGTCACTCCACACAACGTTTTTCCACTGTTCAGTAGTCCAATGTTTACGCTCCTTACACCAAGCGAGGCGTCGTTTGGTATTTACCACCGTGCTGTGTGGCTTATGAGCAGCCGCTCGACCATGAAACCCAAATTTTCTCACCTTCCGCCTAACTGTCACAGCACTTGCAGTGGATCCTGATGCAGTTTGGAATTCCTGTGAGATGGTATGGGTAGATGTCTGCCTATTACACATTACTACCCTCTCCAACTGTCGGCGGTCTGTGTCAGTCAAGAGACGAGGTCGGTCTGTACGCTTTTGTGCTGTACGTGTCCCTTCACGTTTCCACTTCCCTATCACATCGGAAACAGTGGACCTAGGGATGTTTAGGAGTGTGGAAATCTCACGTACAGACGTATGCCACAAGCGACACCCAATCACCTGACCACGTTGGAAGTCCGTGAGTTCCCCAGAGCACCCCATTCTGCTGTCTCACCTTTCAAAAACGTGTATGTTTTTCAGCATTAGTAATACGAAACGGATTACATCTTCAATCGTGGGGTCAGGACGGAGGTAGTTATTTGTGTGAAGTGGAATGTAAATTGTGCGTATGACAGTTTCCGAGGAGGGTGTTTGGATTTGCGCTTTGTATGTGTGGTGAGACTGGTTTCAGGTGTTTAATATAGCTAGTGATTTGTGGTATGGGAATTGTTTGGAAATGTGGTTTTCCTTTCACTGAGGACGCATGGTAGGTTCTTGCAAGTTTCCATAATTTGGTCACTATACTGGATGCATCGCTGACATCGATATATTTATGTAGTGGATCAAAGTGCTTCTGTAAATCAAGACCTCAAAATTTACAAGTTTGTCTATGGTTTCGGTAATTCTAAGAATACTCGTACTAAGAAGCGAGGTCCAATATCACATTGAATGCGTAATGTCTTGCCCACACTGAGTTCAGTTCACTTTGCGAGTTCAGTTTACTTTCGATTTCTTGGTCCATGTACTCTAACGCAACGTATCTGACCACTGCTGTGAGCGTTAGAGGTCGGTGCGCAGGCTGTGGTTGCTCTGGCGAAGGGTTTGTTGCGGTTGTTATTGTGTAATTACCTCCAAAAGAGGAAACAGTTCGGAATATGTTGACCGTTGGTTTTGATCTGGTCGAGTGCTTGATGCGGATGAGTTGCTAGATTTTTAACGTTGGTAAATATCGTTGAATGTGACTCAGGAGTGTTTTGGGTGTAAGGAACTTGGGCACATATCTGCATAAAAAAAGAAGAAGGTACTGGGTTTTGTTGTTGTGGACGATTTCGACCTGAGGTTGTCAGTGCAAGAGACAGCTGAGTCCTTTTGGTTTCACCATGGCGCTTACTTATACCTGGCCTTTGCTTAGTATTTTTTATGGCTTCTGGATGGGAGTGGATGGGTGGTTGTGGGATGGAACGGGTAGGAAATGTTTTCTTGTAGTTATCATGGTAGCTGACGTTGTTTCTGGCTGCGTTGTGTATTCTTTCAGTGATGGTCTGGCTGCTGCTGTTGCTGGAGATGCTGCAGGCGATGGTGCTACCACGGCTGGTGCTGCGTTTTCAGACAGTGGTGGTGCTATTGACTGGGTTGTCGGTGGCGCCGTTCATGGTGCTGGAATATTGTGGACAGGTCATACGGAGGTCTGACACGTATTCGTTCCCCATGTTGTTGTCCAGATATCAGGCTATGTCCTGCAGACGACGGTGGTTGTTGTTATGGTAGCAGCGGTTGCGGGTCAGGTTCTTATTCTGATGCCATGGACTTTGTGCAGTGGTCTGTGATGGAGGTGACATTCGGACCCGACAAGAGAGGCCTACCTCTCGGCGCAGATGAAGTGAAGACAGCTAGCTACTGATCAGCCAGATCAATCGATATAAGCCCTTCCAGGCGTTAACAGCGTCACCTGACGACGAGTGACTGTTCGTCAGACGCACGCACGGTGCATGTAGTATCAGTGAGCGTGCTGTTCGCATATAGAATGGGAAAGGCACGCTACCTATCTGACCTTCACCGAGGGCGGATTGTGATGCCTTGGCGGCTCGGCACAAGCATTTCACAAACTTCACGAGTTATCGGGTCTTCGAGTATTGCTATGGTGAATTTGTTCAACACGTGGCAAAACCAAGGTGAAACCATGTCCAAACATCATGGGATTTGGCGGCCACCCCTCATTACAGCTGTCCGACGTCGTAGGATGGGCAGAGCGGTAAAACAGGACAGTTGGCGACCTGTGGTGTAACTAACGTCATACTTTAATTCTGGGCAGAGTGCAAGTGTATCTGAACACACAGTGCGCCTAAAGAAGGGCCTCCACAGCCGACGACCCTTGCGTGGGTCAATGTTAATACTACGAAATCGGCAACTGCGACTGAAATTGGCACGTGACAGTCGGCACTGGACGTTGGCGCAGTGCAGAGAATTGCAAGGTCTAATGAATCCCAATACCTTCGTCGTCATGCCGATGGGAGGGCGCAAACCCATCGTCTTCCACGGGCACATTCCCTTGACACCTGTACTGCGGGACGCACACAATCTTGCAGTGGCTTCATTATGTACTGGGGAGCATTCACATGGGCATTTGAGGGTTCTGTGGAGCTAGTGCAAAGCACCATGACTGCCAAGGAGTATCCTACACTGATTGCAGACCGTGTACATCTTTTCATGACGATCATATTTCCCGACGGCAACAGTATTTTTCAACAAGGTAATGCTCTATGTCACAAGGACAGTATTGTGATGGAGTGGTTCGAGGAACACAATGGCGGGTTCCAATTGATGTTCTGGTCCAAAATTGTCATGTCTGAACCCGATCGAACAAACCTGGGTTATGATTGAACTTGGTGTCATAGCTCGTCGCACTCCTCTCCGGAATTTATGGGAATTAGGTGACTTCTATCAGCATCTTTTGTGCCAACTCTCTCCTACGACCTACCAAGGCCTCATTGGGTCCATGCGACGCGTCGCCGTTGTTTTCCGTTTTCTGGCTGATCAGTTTAGTTGGGGCGAAAATAATGTAATGAGACGAGAGACCGTTTTATAACAGTCACATTCGAATCTAGAATAGTATCTTCTAGCACTTTTGCCACTGAGGGTAAAGGGCACGAACCATTATTGGGGTATTCCTCCTATGAATTAACGCTTGCTAGCTTATCAAATGTGAACAAAGTTTGTGATTGCCAAATTATGTTGTTTTTCACTTTGAATATTGGCATTATCTTCGATAATAGTGTTAGTAGCATCAGTTCAAGCCATCATACATTGAACTGAACTATCACTATCTTTTTATAGGAAGCAGTATTGTATCTCACTTTCCATCAGCACCCATGACACTGAAGTTCATATGTTTGTGTTACGAAGGGTGTTATACCGGTAATTCTTTATCCTGTCATCTGTTTTATGCAAAATTATTATAATAATTGTTATTTGTCTGTTTATATTTTAAATCAAAATTTATTTGAACTCTTAATCATATACAGAAGTAGTTGGTGTAGAGGGCGTTGTCCATCGTGTATGACGTATACTGAGGATGGCTGCGTAGGTCTCTAAACAGCAGCCTTAGTTTGAATAAAGTAATGTACAAGCAAAGCTCGTGTAATACGTGGGCTGTTCGATAAGTAAGGTCCGATCGATCGCAAAATGTAAATCACAGTGAAAATTAAAAATATCTTATTCGCAACAATTAGCCACACCTTCCAGCTACCTCCCTAAATGGTCACAGCTCCGATTTAAACATTTGTCGTTGGCGATGTACAAACATTCCAGTATCCTCGTCACAGATAGCAGCCGCCTGTGCTTTCTGCAAATTCTCTAAGCCGGTCCACCTTTCGTTGTTTGTGCCAAAATGTTGTCTTCATAGCCAGCGGTTCATGTGAGCAGAGATGAACATGGGAGCGAGCCTATTAAGGGTTGTATTGTGGGCGATCAAACACTTCCCATCGAAAACGCTGCAGGAACGTCTTCATGGCCCCTGAAGAATGAGGCTGAGAATTGTCTTGAAGAAATTAACGAATCACATTCATGTTATGTGCGAAATATCTCACCATATCCACATTCTTGGATGGAGACACCGTTGTTTTAGGAATTTCTATGTTGATCACTTCGCGATCTGAAGTGAATACAGCGACGTGAAGCGATTGATAGGCACACTAACTGAAATTAGCTTGGCAGATAATTTTATTGATAGAGACAATGGATTTCCTCTTAGCAAGAAGTGAACCTCTGTACTATTCCGCGTTAAAACAACGTTCTTCCGTGTGGCGAGTCTGAGTGTTCGAAAATAGTCTCTGAGTGCAATATATCGTTGTCGGCGGCGCTCTACTAAGGGCGGCGCCACCTGAATAGTCTTGGGGAGCAGCAAATGTGGTGGGCGGCACATGCGTCGTGTTCGCTACGGAGGCCTGGCATCAGTTCTCAGCGGGACTCAGCAGTATCAGCAGCATTTCCCTTAAGATGGCGAACAGCTGGATCGCCGAAATACTGAATCGAGTTGGTTTCAGGATCAGGCAGCAAACTGGAAGAGACTTTCAAGACTTATTACGCTGGGAAAGCCTACGAACTCAGAGTCGGAAGCGTTATCAGTTCAATGTGCCTCGTAATTACTTCAACAGAAGTTAAATTATATCACTGGTGGAGTTTGTAACTAAAATTTGTACATTTTTTCACGTCCCATGAGGCAAGAGGAGTGTGCGGTTCCAGACCTGAAGCAACCAGCTCAGCAAAGTGTTCCATTGTCGGCATTATCGTCGTCGCTTCTGCTGTACGAAGCAGAAATGAATAGTACAGCGAGTGACTTGCAGATAAACTTTTTATTTGTTGAAAAAAACCTATAAATCGCCAGTGGCTATTTAGTGTGTGCTTAGTACATAAAGGGAAAACGTCTCTCGTCTGATATCGAGAACGCGTGCTTTCCGACATGGCACGACCACGATTCATGGCCCAAAACAAGAAGTTATGAAATCACTTTCAATTACTGTAGCGAGAACTAACACTTAAATCCTAAATAAAAGTGCTGGAACGCAAAAAGTGTGAAATGCGACGAAACTGGATAAACAGTACGTGCAATGCAGTTTAGTTGTTTCAGTTACAAAAGAAGGTTTTTTTTTCTATGATATTAATATTAATATCTAATGATTACCGCTTCAGCACCGAGGAAAAATGTGAATGAGACGAAACTTGAAAGAAGAGCAATGCAATTAGTATTAATGGCAAATCCCAAGCAGAGAGAGTGGTAGGGGAAGGAGGATATCCACCTTACACGTGCAAACGCCATTTAATTAAAATGTCTGGGTTCAAAAGACTATGGTAAATGACGGGCAGTGCACCGCCGAGGAACGGTGACTCTGTACTGATATCTCGAAGTCAAGTTTAAAGCCAGCGCTCCTTCATAATGCTAATAAATGTCTCTCAGTTACAGCCGGATATTGGGTTAATAAAAATGTTCTTACGTATCTATGCCAGATCTGCGCAGTTAATTACACTGTGATTTGCATAACTGGAAATTTTGTGCAGATCTTAAAGTAACAGGGCTATTGACTGGTATACAACCAAGTTACACTACTTCCTGTGCGAGTAGGAAAATCACAACAAAAAAGCACATTACATACGTAAAGAGTGGTGTAAGTGAAAATCCTACATTCCAGGTAAAATCAGGTTCTTGGGTTCCTACCAAAATGGAATTTTAGGCAAGCACTTATAGAAAACAATTAGTAAACCTTGAGGATGTATGTCTCCCATCCATACCATATTAAAATGTGGTTACTGAAGATATTTGTAAAATCGCTGGACAGAGAAATGGAAGCTTTTCTACATCTGAAGGCAATGTTTCCGCAGTACCATCGGTGCAAAGATTAAAGAGGGTGTGTTTATTGGACCGCAGATACGACAGCCAATGGAAGATACAGATTTCAACAACTCGTTGGTGGAGAAGAAGGTGCATGGAATACCTTCAAGTGCGCGTGTACCCATTAACGGAAATCACAAAACTAATGACTATAAAGAGATTGTGAATAGCATAAGATGTTTCCAACGTATGAAGTGTCTGAAGTCACCAAAGTTACAGTTTCTTGATTGCCATCATGAGATTTTCCGTCAGTACTTGGCGGATACAAGTGATGAACACGGGGAACGTTTTCATCAGAACACTATAGCAATGGAAGAGCAGTTTGTGGGGCTGTGAAAGTACAGCACGCTGGCAGAAAATTGTTCGCCCTTTGTCGCACGAAGAGCACGGATAAGAAAGAAAACGACTAACAGATTTCCTTTTAAACTTATCCTTGGATGAAACATTTGTCTCTCCGATGTTTCAAAATTATGTGTATTCCAAAATAATAGAGACTCAGCTTTGAAAATCGGTGTATGATAGGAAATTTTTATTTTCAAATCATTCAAAATGGCTCTGAGCACTATGGGACTTAACATCTGAGGTCATCAGCCCCCTAGAACTTAGAACTACTTAAACCTAACTAACCTAAATACATCACACACACCCATGCCCGAGGCAGGATTCGAACCTGCAACCATAGCCATAGCGCGGTGCAAAACTGAAGTACCTAGAACCGCTCGGCCACACCGGCAGGCTTCAAATCATTATTCCCCATAACCACGCCAAGTGAAAAACTATAATTTTATCCAGAGGGCAAATAAACAGTTAAAATGTATTTTTTATGTCATTAATTAGCAATGTTTCATTCTGGATAAGAATCCGTCCCTGAGATTCCTATAAAATGATAAACATGTATCTAAAAGAAATGTTACCCGACAATGGTACAACTATAACACTTTATCTTAAATTAATTCACAAGTGCCCTACCTACATCAAATTGCTGCTGATTTGTTGTGAGCATCATCCACAACATGACATTCACAAATCACTAAAGGTGATTAAATTTATAAATAGGCCGACATTTTCTTGCCCCAAGTAAGAGAATTTGAAACTTTCAAGAGAAAAAAAGTTTTTGGACAAGTTACCGAGGAGTACAAGTAGTGTCAAAGAGTTTCAGACAATGTGCCAGTGGAATAATAATTTCCCAGACTGGGCCAAGCTCCCATAAATAATGAATCAGGTTACATGTACAGCTGTCACCAATACCACACACAAATATTATGCAACTAGCTGAAAATATCATAATTTTATTCTCTTTGGGACACAAGGAAAAAACTGAAAGAATTCACAAAACACTCGCACACACACACACACACACACACACACACACACACACACACACACACACACACACATACACAGATTAAAGGCATTTAAATCGATTTATAGAGATATCCACAGATAATCAGTAGCAACAGTTGGTGGAAAAATACTTAGGTAAGAAGAGGAACTATCAGTGTAAGGAAAGGATAATTCGTTAACACCAAACCCCTGATGTCTTCAAATAAAGGTTTCAAACAAGTGATCCTGTTCCTTCGTGTCTCATTTATTCGACTTTTATGTAAAGGATAAGATGGTACATAATTGTGGAGGCTTGGCATTTCAGTGTTCCTGATTCATTGATTAATGCTGTACGTTCACCGACTCATAACTTTGGGAAATGAGTCACATTGCAAATGTTCTTAGATATGAACTTTATTAATTGAATATTTTCTCTAATTGTAATCATTCGGAGATTTTCTAAATTTACTCAACATTCCTCGAATTCATAACGTATGATATTATCGCAGATCATATTTGTACTAAAATCGTTGAATTCCTTGTACTTACCAAACAGACTTTTACGATTCCATATTTTTCTGTGTTTTTTGCAGTTATCTGTGAAATTTCTTCAAACATTATATTACTGCAGAGCATACAGTTCCGCTATTCGACTGTCTGGCAAGAAACGTTTCAAAGTATCATCTATCCAGATATTGAACAGAGGCGATCTTATTGAGCTGTCACGTTAGCGCTCCATAATGTATGCTCAACTGGAATAAATATTGGCAACTCGCTACACCGCATCGGCTCTTTCCCGCCACAGCTCGCGTACCCTTAACTGCCCTGACGGTCGCAGATTCCTTCGATAGCAGAAGGGTCAATTTTTCTAAATTGCAGAAATTAATCAAAACTTACATGAATTCCTTTAGCTTCTCTAAATACTGAAACTGGCTTTAACTTAATATCCTGGAATTACTGTATTACTCGCAAATGCGCGTTTAAAAGTGTGAATTTTGTTGAATATTTGTGCGCTGTAGGTACAAAGTAAATATACAGATTTGAATGGAATGGGAGCGTTAGTCACGAGGAAGTTTTTGATATGTGGTCACGCATAGAAAGGACAGGTGAAACCGTCCATACACAAAGCAGGACGACCGGAGCGGGACGTTGTCCTCGCAAAAGGGAGTTCAGCTGTTTACGCTGTGTCGCTCTGTTTTCTATCATAGATGCGGAAGTCAAATCAGTGTGTCATTAAATGGCATCTGGATGGAATCCATTGTGGCGAAATACTTGTTTCTTTTTATTGTGGACAATTACATTATACTGGCCAAATTGAAAAACCGCAGGAACGGATTCAAAAATGGTTCAAATGGCTCTGAGCACTATGGGACTTAACATCTATGGTCATCAGTCCCCTAGAACTTAGAACTACTTAAACCTAACTAACCTAAGGACATCACACAACACCCAGTCATCACGAGGCAGAGAAAATCCCTGACCCCGCCGGGAATCGAACCAGGGAACCCGGGCCAGGAACGGATTACTGACAGAAAATGGAGGAAAAAACGGTCCTATTAATATGTGTCCGCAAATGCATCGTTGACACGTTAGATGGCGCTGACGAATGAAAGACCCTCTGACTACGTCCCGTATGTTCCTTGTGTGCTGCATGCTGTGTGACCTACGCAACGTATTGTAAGCAGCAGAACGGTCCGGTATATATGTCGGGAACAAGCCGAGATGGTGTTTGTGTACGGCTAAGCGGATGGAAACGGACGGTAGGTACACGGCTATACCAATACAAGTACCCTCACAGACATCAGTCACATCATACATCATTTCAATCCCTTTTTGGGCGTCTGTCTGAAAGGATCCATGATCACGCAAACGCCCAAAAAGGGCTTGAAACGTTGTGTGACGGGCTGGTGTCTGTGAGGGTACTTGTATTGGTATATCCGTGTGCCTCTCGACCGTTTCCATCTGCTCGGCCGTGCTTACACACGATCTCGACTTGTTCCTGACACGAATAGTGAACTATTCTGCTGCTTACAGTACGTTGGGTCAATCACACAGCCTGAAATACACACGGTACGTAGTCAGAGGATCTTCCATTCGTCAGCGCCGTCTACCGTGTCAACGATACATTTCCGGTTACATGTTCGTCGGACCTTTCTTCCACCATTTCCAGCTAGGCATTCGCTCTTGTAGATTGTCGGTTTGTCCTGTATAATATAACTGTCCACACTAAAACAAATTTTATTAATATTCACCCTGTATTACGAAATTACATGTTATCAAATTATTACTATTATTATTAACAATATACAAATTATTACCTTTAGATTTCTTGTATCTGAAATAGCCACTGCACTTACTGCTCGCACTCTACAAACACCCTCCCCCCCCTCCCCACACACACACAAACAAACAGAACTCAACGATATATCGAAGTACATACGGCCTTCGTCTCAGGCTAATTCTGTTTGTATTATGACCCCCTACAACACGCGGTTAACAGTTTAATTCTGTTGAGATAACAATAATTGAAAGTATGCATCAGTGAACGATCACCAAGTCTCATAAAGAAGTACAAATCAAGGCGAAACCGTTAACATGGCGGCTTCTTCTTCTCTTTATGCTTACAGGGAATAAATAACCTTCTCAGAAAAATGAAGGTGCACCTTGAAGTGCCCAAGCTTGAAGTTTGACCTTTATAACACAGTTCAAAACAGCTGTAAGCTGTCGCAGCATCACCTTTCGACGGACTTTGCAAGCAATTAAGTGGTATGTGCACCAGTCACCGATTTAATTCAGGAGCTCGGCGCTGCAATGGTGCTGTCTCAACACCCTGCAATCCAGCGAGCTTCCGTCAGAGGTGGCCTAATTGCTATGTGATACTGCACAACGCGGCGTTTCCACAACCAGCTACGTAACAGCAGCCTAGCATTTGTCATAACAACACTCCGAAGAGGGTATACATGCTACCAGCTCAGCTGGTACAGTATTTCTTTGACGCTGCGCATTCGACCGCCACAGTCACCACGCTAGTGGTCAGTCGAATGAGCAGATAAGCTCAAAAATTGTTCAAATGGCTCTCAGCACTATGGGATCTAACATCTAAGGTCATCAGTCCCCTAGAACTTATCATCATCATCATCATCATCATCATCATCATTTAAGACTGATTATGCCTTTCAGCGTTCAGTCTGGATCATAGCCCCCTTTATGAAATTCCTCCATGATCCCCTATTCCGTGCTAACATTGGTGCCTCTTCTGATGTTAAGCCTATTACTTTAAAATCATTCTTAACCGAATCCAGGTACCTTCTCCTTGGTCTGTCCCGACTCCTCCTACCCTCTACTGCTGAACCCATGAGTCTCTTGGGTAACCTTGCTTCTCCCATGCGTGTAACATGACCCCACCATCTAAGCCTGTTCGCCCTGACTACTTCATCTATAGAGTTCATTCCCAGTTTTTCTTTGATTTCCTTCTTGTGGACACCCTCCTGCCACTGTTCCCATCTACTAGTACCTGCAATCATCCTAGCTACTTTCATATCTGTAACCTCAACCTTGTTTATAAGGTAACCTGAATCCACCCAGCTTTCGCTCCCATACAACAAAGTTGGTCAAAAGATTGAACGGTGCACAGATAACTTAGTCTTGGTACTGACTTCCTTTTTGCAGAAGAGAGTAGATCGTAGCTGAGCACTCACTGCATTGGTTTTGCTACACCTCGCTTCCAGTTCTTACACTATGTTACCATCCTGTGAGAATATGCATCCTAAGTACTTGAAACCGTCCACCTGTTCTAATTTTGTTCCTCCTATTTGGCACTCAATCCGTTTATATTTCTTTCCCACTGACATTACTTTCGTTTTGGAGATGCTAATCTTCATACCATAGTCCTTACATTCCTGATCTAGCTCTGAAATATTACTTTGCAAACTTTCAATCGAATCTGCCATCACAACTAAGTCATCCGCATATGCAAGACAGCTTATTTTGTGTTCACACATCTTAACCTCACCCAGCCAGTCTATTGTTTTCAACATATGATCCATATATAATATGAACAACAGTGGGGACAGGTTGCAGCCTTGTCTTACCCCTGAAACTACTCTGAACCATGAACTCAATTTACCGTCAACCCTAGAACTTAGAACTAATTAAACCTAACTAACCTAAGAACATCACACACATCCATGCCCGAGGCAGGATTCGAACCTACGACCGTAGCGGTCGCGAGGTTCCAGACTGAAGTGCCTAGAACCGCTCGGCCACACCGGCTGGTGCAGCTAAGCTACTTCAGCCTCGTAATAAGCGTTACTGATCTACTAACCGTCATTTAGCCCCGGTTGTTGAAGGTTTCAAATTGACCCACCAAGCTGAAGATGCCTTGTGGGTGCCATCACCTGAAACAGCAGCTAGTCTCCGAGGAAACAGGGTTCAGCTCGGTACGCCTGCACTTCGCTGCCTGTCGCTGTTGGCAGCGGGCTGTGTACAAACCTAACTGAAAGTTCGAATAGCAGATAGAGGAATGGGACACCAAAAAATACGAGGTACAGAAGCTATAAAACTTTTGAGAATCTTCCTGTAATGTTCTTTTTTAAATACTCTTATCTTCATCTTTTACAAACTGGAATGATAACTTAACATGTTTTGGAATGAATATTAAAGGCACATCTTTACCTTCAACGGGGTATGGACTCATGTGTTCAAGGGGTCTACTGTTATGACTGTTTCTCATGGCCTAATGGTGCGAAGAAGAAAATGGCTCTGAGCACTATGGGACTCAACATCTGTGGTCATCAGTCCCCTAGAACTTAGAACTACTTAAACCTAACTAACCTAAGGACATCACACACATCCATGCCCGAGGCAGGATTCGAACCTGCGACCGTAGCGGTCACGCGGCTCCAGACTGTAGCGCCAAGAACCGCACGGCCACTCCGGCCAGCAATGATGCGAAGAGTGTAGTGGTAATTTAAGGGCGCAGAGTTCAAAGGTAGGTCTTTCCGGTTTTTTATCGTTTTTACAAATTTATTAGAAAGAAAAAGATGTCGTATTTCGGACAGTGTTTACTCAAATTATGAAACCAAGTCTGAGGGTAGCGACATAGGTGGCTTTACTGCGTATCGGCTTCACTGTAATTCAAATATCTTCTTTTTCAAATATCTAATAGCGGGATAGATATGGTATCTTATAACAGAAAAAATATCCAATCAAAAGAAGAATTTTTTGAGAGCTATTATTAAAAGATAGAACCTAGGATGAACTCACTAACAGTTCATCGTAAGATACGTTACACATTGGTACAGGTACACCTATTAGGTTTTACTCTGAAATGTTTAGAAGCAGTGAGTGTATTTTCTCAGTAAGTTATTAAAGACAAAATACTTCAACCAACAACTAACGAGTAAGGCTGCAACGAGTACCTCTGTACCTACAAGTAGCCATTAATGCTCTCCTGAATAGGTATTATTATCAAATTAGCAACACAACGTGTCAGAAAACATTAACTTTAATATAATAAGTGTGTTGTGAGTTCTAGAAATAATTTACGTCCCCAGTTCAAAGCTTTACAGAAGAGTCTGAACACAGACATTGGCATTTCTAGTAATAATGTAAGAGCAAAAAATGGTTCAAATGGCTCTGAGCACTATGGGACTCAACTGCTGTGGTCATAAGTCCCCGAGAACTTCTTAAACCTAACTAACCTAAGGACAGCACACAACACCCAGCCATCACGAGGCAGAGAAAATCCCTGACCCCGCCGGGAATCGAACCCGGGAACCCGGGCGTGGGATGCGAGAACGCTACCGCACGACCACGAGATGCGGGCAATGTAAGAGCAATTATAGGCTTTAGTTTGGTATAATTCGTTAAATACAAACCTAAAATCATGATAAAAGGATGAAAATAGCAAAACTCGTGATTCTCTGTATCTTCTTGTCAGTGATCTAGTTATACTAAATGTTGGAACACATTGCACTCTTAAATACCTACAAATCTTGTTGATCACATGTGTCAAAATGTTATTTCGCTTTCCAGTTGTAGGGAAGCAGCATACTCACGCCTTATAAAATTCACATCAGCCTTTCCATTGTGTGCCAGCCTAGTCCGCTGTAACTAGCTCTGACGTCATAAACATTGCGCAATACTTTAAAATGAAGTAAATAACCTGAAACTTTTCTAGCATGTCAGGAGTAATACAAAATCAATATGTGTTGGATATCAGTTCAATAACTTTAACCATTTTCGAAATTTGGATGTTTTTCTGTAAAAATCATTGGCGCAACAGAAAAGCGCTAGAAACTTAAAAATTTATATTTAGATTCCTTTTGCATAATAATTTAGTAGAATCTGTATTCTGGATCTCACAAATTAAAAATTTTAGTTGAAATTCATAATCATCTGGTTTTTGTCTTAGAAATTAAGGAAGCAAGATAGATTAAGTAGGCGAATAAATAAAGCTAGGGTGTTTAAATTTAAGTAGAAGGGAGATCCGCTATAATCATAAAAATGTGAGAAGTTTCAACAGAATAACTATAAAACAATAGCTACAGCGTATCTCCAAAGAGCAAGTTCAGAGCTCGTCTACTGCGTGTAGTGTAATTAAATTAATTCTTTCGCCCAAAATATT
Organism: Schistocerca cancellata; assembly: GCF_023864275.1. Classification (NCBI taxonomy): domain Eukaryota; kingdom Metazoa; phylum Arthropoda; class Insecta; order Orthoptera; family Acrididae; genus Schistocerca; species Schistocerca cancellata. The sequence goes on from NC_064629.1 coordinate 620,151,696, forward strand.
TGACTTAGCCACGTCAGACTTTTATTATGATTACTTAATTGTGTGCTGATTGCACAATTAAATTGAAAGCTTCATCGGCCATCAGAAAAGGAAGCAATGATTTATTCGATAACTTAAAGTTGTGCATTACTAGCCCAGCGGCTAGTCGGGAGAGCAGATATGATCAGGCGTTCCCTTAGCAGTCCGCAACGCGGCTTTATATGTAAGAACGCTGAGCGAGAAAGTGAAGGACTCAGTTACTCGGGATACGCGTAACCATGAAATAGTTTTCGAGTGAAGTGTTAATTTTGGGATGACGTTAATGATCTATCTTTAGTTTGCGTATGTCGTATTTTCACGTGCCGCCGCAGGACAGACATTCTACCATTATTAGCGTGGCGTTTGACGAACATTATCATCAAATTATGACGAGCATTCACTTAAACATTTAATTTGAACAGTTATAGTTGCATCAGCGCATTAGACTCTGAACTGTTCTGGTAGTTGGATTGTGTGGATGCTTTTTGGTCTGTCACTTTCAGAATATAGTGAACATTTTAGAGAGAATGGTTTTTGATTATGAATCCCAGACAATCTCCTAATTCCTCAGAGCTATAAGCTGTAGCTATAAATGTATTTTTCAGATGAAGTGGGCACTAGGAATTCTAATTACAGGCTTAACGTTTTGCTAATCACTTTCTGGTTGCCAATATTGTAGTTAGAGAGCCAGTGTTGAGAACGGCAAACAACAGCATTAAATAAATAATAGGAACATTAACAATTATTCCACCCGACGCTCCACACAGTCTCACAACGAAAATGCTTGCGTAGCATCCAATGCAATGTCGACACTGTGAAGTGCGGCTCCACACACACGACTATGGGATAAAGTTCCTAATTTTTTCATGGGGTTTATAATATTACTCAGATTATAATCATTTATGTTTTATGTCCTGGACGCAAATCCTAGGAAACAGAAAATATCCTGTGCATACACCTACGTTTATTGACAAACAAATTGACAACAGAAACCGTCCCTGAAACGAAAAGCGACGAGGGGAAAACGAGGGAAAATATGGTCAGACGATCTGCAGAGATGAGGTGAAAAGATACCGACTCAGAATGAGGTCAAACCTGAATAGCATATTACAGCCACAGGGGGAAACGTCATGGAACAGAAATAATTTTAGCGCCAGTGCCCTGCAGAAGTTCCGGACACGCAATAGTATGAAAAAGGATTTTGGTCCGATGTCTGCTAAGGCTCTGGAGGAAATAACAAAATTCTAAAAGACACGTCTTTTGATTTACAATGTGACAGAGGAAGGAAAGTAGTTGATCTGATGTTTGTCGGTGGTGTGCAAACACACAGCATATTGCGCAGACAGTGAAGCCGCTGCTGCAGAGGCACATTAGAAATACTCGAACTATCAGACGTCAGTTCCCTAGAGCCTGACCGTTCAGATCACCTGATCATAATGCGTTTGCATTCTGGCTGTGGGTTTATCTGAAAGACAATGTGTTCAGTGCTCCAATTACGAACATAGCTGAACTGAAGGCACGTATTGCGCAACGCATTCTGAACGTGACTCCCGTGACACTACGATGTGTTGTAAAACATACTGTTTCTCGATTTCAGCTTGTGGCTGAAAACAGTGGATAACATATTGAACATGCCTTGCACCAGACTCACGACAATTAGAAACGTGTCATTTTGATTCTGATTCATGTTTCGACCCAAGGGCAACTAAGAGCCGATGTAATTTGCTTTTCATGCGCTTTTTGGCTCCAAGACAATTAAAAACGGATATCATTTTGCTTTTATACGGTTTTTGGCCTCAGGACGATTAAAAATCGATTTTTCCATCCGATGTGGTACGACATTGCCGTGGTGGATGGAACAAAAAAGTATGTGGATGAACTACCTCAGGGGCGATTGAATTCTTAGCATCGCCAGGAAATTTACGATTGCCATGAGCCCGAGTTAAGTGAGGGCATTACTTTATTTTTCTTTCATGCTGTTCCTTCTGTCACTTCGATTATCCTAAACTTTCTTCGCTATCAAAACAGCTAAAATCTAGGACAAGGACACAATATACTGAATGTGACAATAAACATATAAGTAACAATGAAATGATCACAATTAGCCCACCAGAACAAACATCTGCAAAGCCCTGGGCGAAAATAAATAAATGAATAATTAACGGATTTTGACATTGCATGGACAGGTCACAATAAAAGAAATTGTAAATACGAAGACAAGAGAACACAAAATACCGTTGCATTAAGAAATACTCTTACTGTACTTAAGTCAAACAGCAACCATCAATAACAAATGCTACAGTTAAAAATACTAGGCCTATTACAATGGAATAGGTGAATAATAAAATTAATATGCTTAATAATATAAATTGGCAGCAGAAGAGGACTGCACTAATCCAGGTTAGTGCGTATGACTAATTAAGAGAGAATGGAGGATTAGGTGATGAAACATAGCAACAGCTTGTGCGTCGTCTCTGGATAAGAAATAAATAAAGGTTGTCTAATAGTAAATAGATTTTATGCTTTATCATAGGAATTAATAAGGTGAAGTGGTTTCCGCTGAAATAAATGATTAGACGGTGATAGGCAAGGGATGATAGTACCAATGACGTTTATTGTGAAGTGAGGATAATCAGAAGTCAACAGCTAAGTCGTCGAATGGATTATGTTGTTTTAGATGAGTAAGACGAGGTATGAGTCGACCATTGGTTTATGGTGCTGACGTGTATAAGGCTGCAGGTAAGTCCGCCAGTTATTTAGGAAAAGAAAAAATGGTGTTTGTAGGCGAAGTGGATTCCGCCAACTCTTGGTGAAATATGGTGAAGTACGAGTAGATGCTCATTATTGAAACATGGGAGGCACAACAAGAAGTTACAACGCCCTCACGAGGTACATAAACATGGGAAACATAATATTTTCGTATGAGGCCCCCTGTGTTGAATCAAACAAAGTAACGTTATACACTTGATCTAAATAACAGGAAAATAAGAGGAAAGTCTACATGTGGGAAACGTATTCATCTCCAGAACATATTACAATTTGGTAGATGGGTATACTACGCACATATGAAATTACTTCCACTTGTGTCGATGACAATAACACGTAAGGCGACAACGAGTAACAAACTCATACTGTTGAGTAAACCAGTTGGTTTCAACTAAGTACTGGTTTGGATTTAACGAAAGCAATAGCAGTATTCTCTCAATGTACATTTGAATCGCAACTGCAGATCGAAGAAGAAAACGAAGTAATGCTGTGGTCAACACTAAATGGTAAATAATTGATATTTGGAAAATATGTAAAAAAATGTGATCCCAAATATGACGTAATTATGAAATAAGACTTATTATGGGACATAAGTACTAAAAGATGCTTTTGAAATAACGAGCAAAGCGTACAAGTGTGCTGCCGCCTGTCAAAGTTAGATGAGGAAAATACGCTGGGTAGAAGTTGGGGTCATTATCGACAGATTGTTGCTAGCCGACAAAGATGTTCAGCGTGTTACGAGCAGCGCCCTTGTAGCAAACAAACAGCGGTTCTGTTTGAATGTCACACAACCACGCTTAAAGAAATAATAATAATAATGTTTACTTATTTATGTTCGTGTGTAATGATTGTGTGTGTGTTTCAAGTTTTTGTTTAGAATTATTAAGAAGCTAATTTAAACTACTCTGTTTTGTTCCATGGAATGGTATGATGCGCGGAAGCTGACAAAAATGGTGCAAGTGGCTTCGAGCACTATGGGACTTAACTGCTGAGGTCATCAGTCCCCTAGAACTTAGAACTACTTAAACCTAACTAACCTAAAGACATCACACACATCCATGCCCGAGGCAGGATTCGAACCTGCAACCGTGGTGGTCGCGCGTTTCCAGACTGTAGCGTCTAGAACCGCACGGCCACTCCGGCCGGCCGTAAGCTGACGTTGGAGACTGGGGTATGGACTGATAGTTATTGAACTAGTGACAAGTTGGGCAAATCTGATGTCACGCACTGTGAAATCACACCTCAGGCAACGAAATTATGCCTATGTGTTGCTGTGGTGCGTTGTCTGCACCTGTTTATCGTAGCTTTGTGAGTGCAAGTTTTACCCTTCGTCTCTACGTGTGTATCAAATGGGCGTCAAGGGTTTTGTTTTTATTTTGTCAGGTGAAACGTCTGCTTAAGATAGGCAAGTGTTGATCTATGAAACTGGTGGCAATGCTCCGATATGTATGTCATCATAAGTGTGCAAAGACATCAAATAATAAAAAACTTTCCTTTTAAAATCACATTAATCATGGAATGGAAACACACAGCAACAGAACGTACCAGCGTGACTTCAAACACTTTGTTACAGGAAATGTTCAAAATGTCCTCCGTTAGCGCGGATACATGCATCCACCCTCCGTCCCATAGAATCCCTGATGCGCTGATGCAGCCCTGGAGAATGGCGTATTGTATCACAGCCGTCCACAATACGAGCACGAAGAGTCTCTACATTTGGTACCGGGGTTGCGTAGACAAGAGCTTTCAAATGCCCCCATAAATGAAAGTCAAGAGGGTTGAGGTCAGGAGAGCGTGGAGGCCATGGAATTGGTCCGCCTCTACCAATCTATCGGTCACCGAATCTGTTGTTGAGAAGCGTACGAACACTTCGACTGAAATGTGCAGGAGCTCCATCGTGCATGAACCACATGTTGTGTCGTACTTGTAAAGGCACATGTTCTAGCAGCACAGGTAGAGTATTCCGTATGAAATCATGATAACGTGCTCCACTGAGCGTAGATGGAAGAACATGGGGCCCAATAAAGACATCACCAACAAAGCCTGCCCAAACGTTCACAGAAAATCTGTGTTGATGACGTGATTGCACAATTGAGTGTGGATTCTCGTCAGCCCACACATGTTGATTGTGAAAATTTACAATTTGATCACGTTGGAATGAAGCCTCATCCGTAAACAGAACATTTGCACTGAAATGAGGATTGACACATTGTTGGATGAACCATTCGCTGAAATGTATCCGTGGAGGCCAATCAGCTGCTGATAGTGCCTGCACACGCTGTACATGGTACGAAAACAACTGGTTCTCCCGTAGCACTCTCCATACAGTGACGTGGTCAACGTTACCTTGTACAGCAGCAACTTCTCTGACGCTGACGTTAGGGTTATCGTCAACTGCACGAAGAATTGCCTCGTCCATTGCAGGTGTCCTCGTCGTTCTAGGTCTTCCCCAGTCGCGAGTCATAGGCTGGAATGTTCCGTGCTCCCTAACACGCCGATCAATGGCTTCGAACGTCTTCCAGTCGGGACACCTTCGTTCTGGAAATCTGTCTCGGTACAAACGTAGCGCGCCACGGTTGTTGCCCCGTGCTAATCCATACATGAAATGGGCATCTGCCAACTCCGCATTTGTAATCATTGCACTGACTGCAAAACCACGTTCGTGATGAACACTAACCTGCCGATGCTACGTACTGATGTGCTTGATGCTAGGACTGTAGAGCAATGAGTCGCATGTCAACACAAGCACCGAAGTCAACATTACCTTCCTTCAATTGGGCCATCTTTCCTTTATTTGTATGTGAGGAATGTTTCCTGAAAGTTTGGCCGTACCTTTTTGTAAAAAATATATATAATAGAGTATGAGGTTGTATATAAATATTGAGAATAACATTTTATTATTCCAAGCTTATTAATGATCACTACCAAATCATAATAAACAACTTTATTTTAAAAAAATGCCTGGGTCTTTCGCTAAGTAATGCGTCACATTTGTTGAAAAGCCATTAATATAGCTAGACAAACGTCTTTGTTGGTGCTTCACATTTGATGTTTGTTCCGTGCGCCGCTGAAGTTTCGAACCGTTTCCGCAGATGGCAGAGCCGTAATATAGCTTCAAAATGGCGTTTACATACGATTCACGTTACAGGTAGCGTGCTGTTATTAAATTCTTGTGTGCAGAAAGATGAAATGTGATGAACATCCATAAACGCTTGTATGCAGTGTATCGTGATGCTGCAGTTGATAGGAGTACAGTTGGGCGATGGGTAAAGAAAGTTACAGCCTCAGGAAATGCAGAAAAATGCTCCATAATCAGCCACGTTCGGACTTCCTGTCGCAGCCACAGCTCCTGACATGCTGAATCGTGTGGGTGCCATTATTCGTGCCGACCGGCGCATTACAACTCTAGATTTTTCTCTACAGTTATCGGTCAGCACTGGAAGTGCGTCTGCAATGATCGAGACTCACGGATATTCAAAGAGGTGCTCACGATGGGTTTCACGAATGCTCGCAGCGGACCACAAAGTTTAAAGAAAGGCCATGTCACATAAATTGTTGAAGCGTTTTGAGACCGACGGAGAAGTCTTTCTGTCACGGATCGTTACGGGGGACGAAAGCTGGGTGCACCACTTTGCGCCGGAAACAAAAAGTCAGTCCATGGAGTGGCATCATTCTCATTCACCAAAAAAGAAGAAATTCAAGACAATCCCCTCTGCAGGAAAGGTCGTGGTGACAGGCTTCTGGGATTGTGATGGCATCATTCTCGTGGATGTGATGCCAAGAGGGTCAACCATCAATTCAGAGGCATACGTCAAGAGATAAAGTGACATGGTATGCACGCGCGTCACATATCTAGCACTTTTTCGAGGTGTTAGGTATCCTGCATCCATAAGACAGTGATTAAGTGGGTGTAACAATTATTCTCAAAGGCTATATACATGTTCACCTCAAGGATGACTCCAGGAATGGAAGTTACCTGAATATGGGGAACAGTTGATCAGTCCCGGCGAAGCTTCGAGTCCTCCCTCGGGCATGGGTGTGTGTGTTTGTCCTTAGGATAATTTAGGTTACGTAGTGTGTAAGTTTAGGGACTGATGACCTTAGCAGTTAAGTCCCATAAGATTTCACTCAAATTTTTTGAACAGTTGATCAAATATCATCGCGTGTGATGGTTGGAACCTCGCAATGTCAGGAGTCCACTCCTAGACACGAGCTCTGGACCCAATAGATGCTTGGTATAAAGGATACATCACCAACAACCTGCCAACGTTTACACATATGTCTGACGTAGCTATTTCCAGTACACATGGTTAATTTTCCATCTATTTAAGAATTCTCTGTTAGAAATATATGTTTTGCAGTGTTTCATATTCTCCAAATTGAAATTCAGCACTTGGGACAAACAACCATTCACTGAGTTTTATCGTCATTATGTCTCACTAAGGCTACAAAAAGACAACACAACCATGTTGCGTCAAACTGTACTTTACACAAAAGTCGACGCTTCTACCTCTGTCTTATCGCTTGAGTTCCATCTGCAACTGAAGGTCTTGGAATTGGAAATTTGTGGTAAGGTGTTACGGGACCAAACTGCTGAGATCATCGGTCCCGAAGCTTATACACTACTTAATCTAACTTAAACTAACGTACGCTAACTGGAGGTCTGACAAACCAGTTTTGTTAGTTTAATTGGATATATATGTTTCAAAGAAACAGGCCTGTTACAGACGCAAACCATTGACATTTAGGAACTTTACAGTACAGCTGTGAATAGTGTTTTCAAATTCAAAGAAGTTTCTATTGAGGGACAAGCATAGGGGCGCATATACGAACACAGACTCATGACAAAATCTTCCATATCATGGGCAGAATTCGAACTCATGACCTTCAGAAAAGCTTCTTAGTGTCTTGACCCACTCATCCTTCTTAGGCCGGAGTCATGTAGGCTCACGGACTGAATTAAAGTGGCAATTAGTTATAAATAAGGTGCGTGTCCTTGTTCCGTCCATTTTTCTGATATGACCGTCCTCTGATTGTGAGTTATTTGACCAGAAAATCCCATAGATGGCATCAGTGTTCAGCGAGAGGGACTCCTAGGGCGTCAGTATTTCAGTTCCTGTTTGAGCAATATGGCGTCAGTCGCCTGTTTTGTGTTTTTCAAGTAACGTCTTCTTGCTTTTCTGCATCCAGCTTTCTTTGGCATAAGCACGTTTCTGAAATACATTTTTGTGAAAACGATCATTCTCTATTAAGTTTTTAATGCTCATTCGATTGATGTGCTTGATGGTGTATCTTTTGCAAGTTTTTCATAATCAATATTTGCAAAAGCTTATCTGCTGCTGATATGGCCACCAGGTGGCCATATCCAGTGAACCAGGCAATTTCAACTTTACTTCACTTTATTTTTTTCTCCTGTCAAAATTACTCACCAAAAATCTTTTTTTCAGATATAAAATTTGTCACAACGTTAAGAAGAGTGGATTATGGACTGATGATGCATGTCCAAGGCAGTGAGCGGTGTGGAGAGTGAAAATTTCTTAGTTCAAGGGCAACCAAGAAATTCTGTGTACCTAGACGTACTTTATGCCGTTATCTGGAGGAAGATGTCCCGTTAAAGAAGTCAAATCAGGGTGGAAAACTCACATTAACAACTGAGCAAAGGAAAAGGCTATGCCAGAGAATTTTCCGCATGTCTTCTGTATTCCTTCGAGGCTGTGCTAGAGTGATGCTGTATTTTGCTTGTGGTGTTTTACAATGCGCAATCAGAAGTGTCTGCATTTAAGAACACTAGGAAGGGGAGATAGAGACAGAGAGAGAGAGAGATAGAGAGAAACAGCAACTTGTAAAAATAAGCAGTGGATTTCTATTAGTCAGGTGCTGCATAAAATTATAAATCTCCTCTCATGGAACTATTCTGAACCAAATGGTAACATTTTTTAAAACTATGTGCTTGCCGAGTCGTATAGGATTGGTGAGATTTCTTAGGCCCTGGTACTGAAATGCGTAGCAGAGTGGCACTCGCAGTAAGGATGAGGTGGGTCAGATTACATACTTTTAATGGACTGTATTCGATTCATGACCAGATTTAGGAAGACTGTATATGTTCACCAAACAAATTTTTCATTTTATATGCTTTTTCAACTGAACATTATGGAGCGGGTCTTTATGAGGCTGTGCTGACCGCCCCATGCATCTCATGTAACCTTAATCAGTTTTTCCTGAATAATATCTTCGTAGTCTTCAGATAAAATAATAACTATAAAGCTAAATGAAACCTCATTTATTTATTTCACATTCATTCCTTTCATCAATTTAATTGCAATAAACATAGTTCATTCGAAGATGGTGGTAGTGAACAGCAAAGAAGCCTTCTATCCACGCTTTATGTAGAAGTAATTAAATAAATATTGTTGTACCCTTGATTCAATTCTAGGACCAGTCAGAAACGTCTCTGCTTAAAGCAGTAATTCAGATGGCAAGAATTCCTTAAATTAGTAGCTGATTTTCAGATCACAGTAGGTATGTTTGCCTCAAGATCTTCAGGAAAGCAAATACTTCGCCACCTGACATTATGTTTTGTCTAGAGCAGGCTGGTTTTTGTGATAGTGTTACATTAACAGGCCACTACAAAGGTGTTTGGTAAATCTGTGAATGAAGGAATGCAAGATATTATATACATATCTTGTGATCAGGTGAAAACTAGATGTTATTTGTGGGTTACGGACTAGGGTTCCGTACAAAGAAAGCTAGTCAATGACCAATATTAAAACATGTCAGATGCAAAAATATTCCGCAGCGTTTAAGTATATGTGTCTGTACCAAGCCTTGCCTGGGTATAGTCAGACTGCGTAATATTGTTTTAAGGGCTTATTCATTTTGGTAAAGAGATAAGTCTTATGCGCAATTTAGTGACCACTGGAAGTGGCAGCATAAATCACTTAAAACAGGTTACAGACACCATACAACCCAGCGACTGAGAGGTGTTTATCGCGTTTATCGTTGCCCCTCCATATACTTCATGTCTCCGCGTGTGTGGTAGGAGGCCGATTTTGTTCCCCTTTTACACTATTCATTTAAGGATTAACACTACTGTGAAAAGTATTTTATTTATTGGTATTAGTACTTGCTGCTTATATTATAGGTATCGGTTAAGATGACAAGTTGAGACCTCCTAACAGTACACACAACGTATCCATATTTATCACTAGTATTTCACTAAGGTAACACACACTGAGTTTTTTCGCAGACCTTGTTTTGGAATGATTGCCATGTACATGTTCACATTTATAGGTACGATAATGGATTCTTAACTCCGTTTTGAAGTACAAACGTAGTTAGTTATTACAAACTAGTTGCTTCATAATCTGGCGGTAATCAATGAATTTTTATCCAGAAACCCGTTATATGTAGACGGTTATACCATGAAATTGTGTTCATTTTAAATGAGGTATTTGTTAGTTGGAAGACCAAAGTAATCATTTACCAGTTTGTATTTCTTATATGCCACCAGTTTGTTAGTGTGTTGGTCCTTCATGCATTATTTCTGTAGTATCAGCGCCTTTTGTTGTTGACATACATTTACCATTGAAGATAATTTTGAAGAGGTTCCCGCTACGGTCGCAGGTTCGAATCCTGCCTCGGGCATGGATGTGTGTGATGTCCTTAGGTTAGTTAGGTTTAAGTAATTCAAAGTTCTAGGGGACTGATTACCTTAGAAGTTAAATCCCATAGTGCTCAGAGCCATTTGAACCATTTGAAGAGGTTTCGATATTTATAAAAACATCCTCTTCAGAACGAGTGGGCCTAAAAATGTATATAAATAAGTACGAACTATTTTTACATATATAACAAAAAATTTATAATAGAAAAATATTTATCAGTTAGGTGCACTCACTTGTTATATTATATGCTGGTAAATTACATTTGCTGGAGCCGAGCGGTTCTTATCACATATAAAATTTATGTAAAAACCAGAAACATCACATGCCATAGCTTAAGACAGCGGTCAGATTACATTCATCGTACGTCGGAATAAATGCACAAATGTATTCGTCCACTCGTAAAGTATCTCGTCTACATAAAATTATAACAGTATTCCAAAGAATAAAATTTTTGTATGACATAAGTATGCACCATGTCAGAGACGAACGCCAACTGTTCAAAGGTACAGGCTCAAATGATAAGGAAAATTCAGGACGCAGAGGACACTAAATATACGCAAGGAAGAACTAATCCTTGCCTGTGTTAAATAACAGCACTTTACATTAAAGTGTAATGGAAATTTCTTCAACAAGGTTATTAATATGCAGTAATTTTACAGGTGGATATTACGTGTAAAGTCTCTAATACATTTTCTAGCAGAGTAAGACTGTACGTAAACCCAGCGTGCAGAAGCTTGAGTTTTATTTACAAAGGACCAGTGTTACAAATGCATGGGAGCTAAAACAACATCACTAAAAAGAGAAACTTCCGCTTAATACTACGGAAGCTTACGCAATAAGGAAAAACTGGAATGCAGCGGGCGCTACATAGATGCGCGTATGTACTGTGTATTACTGGCGTTAAATAACGTAATTTTACATTATAGCAAAATAACAATCTCTTCTAGAAGGCCAGTAATAAATGAATTAATTTTAGAGGTATGCATTAAGTATAAAATTATCTGTAAAACATTTATGTAGCAGAGTGATACTGTATTTAAGTGTAGTGTGCAAAAAGATAACAATAGTATTACAAAAAAATTACTTCTGTTGCAAAAGGGTGGAGGAAAGAGTAAAATGGATGCTGTTACATCATAACATGTCAAATGAGGACCTTTTGATCGACTGTACGGAGGCTATCGCAGAAAAAATGTAAACTGTCTTGCAGCAGAAAAAATGTAAACTATATTACAAAATACAGTTTAGTTAAATACCAACTGTAAGAACATGTACTGAAATGCCACGAAAAATAAAACCCAGTTACATGAAGATTAAGTAGCTCAACAGTAGGGAGGCTTTATTTTGAGGAAGAAGGCACATTCGCCGATGTTCGCGGCGATCGGTATTATGTGGCAGTGAGCAGCGGTTTAAAGCCATTAAGAAAGTGCTTACTTGCGAGTTGCGACCGATCATTCAAAATGTTACCGTCTCTCTTAGCAAGATGTTCATAAATTTCAGGTTTTTCTAATAAATCTAATTTTCAGTCTTTATTTCCTTATGTAAAGTTATAGTTTCTTCTAATTTCCTCAGCGAATGGTAGGAAATAAATAAATGTTCAGCAAAAGAAGAAATATGAACATTTACCCCTTTCTTACCCAATAAGTGCTCCTTATATCTGGCTTTAAAAGCTCTACCAATCTGCCCTAAATAATAGCTAAGGCAATCTCTACAGACGATTTTGTAGAAGCCTGAATTTATGAAAGGATCTTGTTCTGGTTTCAAAATACGTACTAAATTTTTCTTTTGACTATTGTTAGTAGAGAAGGTAACTTTACAACTGTATTTTCTAGTCAGAAAAAGGCCAATCCTGTATGACATTTTATCTAAAAATGGTATTGAAATGAACTTGCCATTTTCCTCTTGATGACTCTTCGTTTGTTGTCACCTGGTGTTGAAAACGTTTTTATCATTTTGTTACTAAGTATCTGGTCGACTACGTCTTGTTTATAACCATTATTGCTAGTAATAATCTTCATGAATTGATTCCTTTCTGAAAATCATATGAGGATAGTAGTGCTGTTAAAGTATGATTTATTGCTGAATGAAGAAAACAACTTTATGATCCTGTAGTTGGGGAGAATGTGCTGAAAGAATATTGTCAGAGTAGTTTGTTTTACGATGAAAATCGTAAGTGACGCCACCACGCTGTGTGCGAAATTTCAGTTCAAGGAAATTTGTCACCGTCCTTATTTTGAATTTCTTTTGTAAAAATCTAATGGAAGCCGTTAAATGTATTAAATAGTAAATGTAATTCTTGGTCAAAGGTCAAAGCATTGTACATACGTATCACCGTTGAAAGTAAAATAACTGTATTTGAGCACTACATTTAAGAACCCCATCATTTCTATAATTTGCATCTCAGTTGACGTTTTATGCGGTAATAGGTTCTTTTCAATGATTTTAAGTGTCACGTCAATAGCAACGTTAGTGTGCTGGCTTGTAATTTCAGAGGACAACAACCTGGTATGTGGAGTGCACTCGAGCGTTTTCATTTTACTAATCAGATCTTGCCTATTTTTAACGGAAAAATTACTCTCAAAGTAGAAATATTCTTGAGTTTACCTTTTAAGTGCCTAGCTAGATTGTGGTGAGCACTCCATATACTATTTACGACCGAGCGGATCGAATGCTAGTTCTTGTGAAGCTTAAACTGGCATCTTAGAACTGGAGGCTTTGAATTCTTGTTAAGTCACCATTTATTCTAAAATTTCCTGAAAGAGTTTTCAGTATTATTTAAACAGTTTCGAATTCCTTTTCGCAGGTTAGTGGTGGGATATGTGCTGATTTCGGTGATGCCATTTTCCTCAAAAAATTTTAACGTTTTATCTACATACGAATTTTTATAGGCTTCAGTTATTATTTTACTTTAAGATTAATATTATTAATCACTATGTTTTCTTTAGTGCATATGGTACTGATAACTGCCATTTCTTTCTCTTAGATGTTGTTACATTCATGAGCAATCCTAACTTGTTAGGCCTTATCTACTTTAGCACTGTCGAGACCAATTTTAAGGTCAAACAGAAATTCGACTACTGCTGTAGAGTCACTAGATCTAGGGGTTACATTGTACTTTAAACCTTTTGGTAAAATTAGGCTTTCTTCCTCCGAAAAGTTAATCGAAATTTTATTTAACACTCTTTCAAAAAATGTATGCTGTGTTCTGTTATTTGCTGTAACTTTATAATTATTTATCGGGATCCTGTACTTCAGTTTTGACGATTTTTTTCGTGTCTAATTTCAGTTTCATATTTACGATTATACAACTAATCGTTGATACCGTTCCAGTTCAATCTGAAAATTAAATTTTTCCTTAAAAGCTTTGGTTAAAATAATATATAAACCGTAAGCTTCTACATTCAACCTATATTTCTTCCTATACAGCTCTATTGCTATGTCAGGTAAAACTAATTTCCTCTTATCGCTTGAGCCCTCGTATACTTTTGAACAGTTGACCAATGTCTCTGGCATGGTGAATATTTGTGTTATACAAATATTTTATACGTTGAACTCTTTTTATAATTTTATGTAGACAGGAGCCTTTACCAGTGGGCGAATACATTTGTGCATTTGTTCTGACGTACGGTGGATGTAATCTGCCTGCTGTCTTAAGCCATGGCATGTGAAGCTTCTGGTTTTTATATAAATTTTGTATATTACAAGAACAGCTCGGCTTCAGCTAATGTAATTTACCACCATATGTTGTAACAAGTGAGTACACCTACCTCACAAATATTTTTCTATTATTAATTTTCTGGTATATATGTAAAAATATTTGTAACCCTTTATATACATTTTTAGGGCAACTCGTTCTGATGAGGATATTTTTATAAATATCGAAACCTGGGTCAAGGGCTAAATATATCTTTGGTTTGCAACTGGCAGGTTGAGTTTTTCAATCTCTTCAGATTTACACAGTTGTTGAATCGCAGCCATGTTTAAGATTTTCAAGATAGTTTTTGTGCTTCTGAACTGCGATTTATGACAGCGATTTTATGATTTGGAGAATTATAAGAGGATTTAGAATGTAAGTTAATGGTAAACCGCAACCAGACACTGTTAATAATACTATTTATTAAAAAATAGCGTTGTTATTCGTTTCAAAGCGACAGGATCATCGTGTTGTTGTTTTCCTTTATATTTATTTTTGGCTTATGTTGTACATGCGGTGTTGGCTGTTTTTCAATGTGATGAGACTTTCTTGAAGTGCCGGTGGCCTACAGAAAAATAATCTGATTGTGTGAACTACTTTACGGTAATTAAACCTAACAGTTAATAAAAACAATGTAAATAACGTAGGACGAGAACTGAGTTACGTAGTTTTTTATTTACTTTCTTTGAAAATCCTTCATAGCTTATGACACTGTTGAGTGGTTTTGAAGAAGTTCTTATTTTGTGGAAATTACAAAGAAAACTAAATTCTGAAGATGCAGACAGTGTAGGGCACAAAAACCACACACCTTAATATAAACGGAAGTTTATATACGAACACGGTGATTTACAAAGACAAAACACAAAACAGTGGGACAGAAAGTATGTTGCACAATTTGTGCACAAATATAAAAAGAGAACCTAAAGTATTTTACATGTCGATCTTAGTTTTCTAGGTGATTATACAGGAAACCTCACCTTTCTGCATAAACGTATTCTGCCGTTTTTAATCGTGTAATAACGCATCTGCTGGCACGAGGATTGCGTTGTATGCTTCGTTATACGTGCATAATAGGATTCAACTGCATTTGCTCGTTCCTCTAACGTCTGCTGGTCGCGTTTCAGTGAGGTGGTTAAGAGTGAGATGAATTTATGAGGAAAGATGTTTTGTGTGATTGTGTAAGTGTGTGTGTGTGTGTGTGTGTGTGTGTGTGTGTGTGTTTGTCGCTTTTAATCCTTTTTTCTCATAATTATTAGTTCTTTTATAGCAGTACAGCGTATGATGCTACAGTAGGTTATGTGTTTGTTTATGACCTTTTTGCCTTCAACAAATATCTTTGATATGTAGTTCTTTTACAGTACGAGCTTATTCTGTACAGCTCTCATTTGTTTCATATACTTAGTTCTATGTCGTGGGCTTGACAGGTGTTGTCACTAAATTCGTATATCCCTGCATTGTGGGTTATGTCTGTGGTTGAGCTGTAGGTCCTTTCATTTTCTGCATTACGTTGCATACTAGAGGGTATTGGGGGTTCTTCATAATATTACCAATTCGCTACCGATATTTTGTTATTATGTATTAATGGTTACCCATCGCTTCCGTTTTCTATTTTATCATTGTATGGTACCTGTGTTCCGCATCTCAACTAGCTGATTTGGTATTTGGATGACTAAATGTGTGGTCTGTTTGATTTTCTTCCCTTTTCACTTTGCGGTTAAGTTTCTTTGCGTGTATGTTTTGTACTCATTCTCAGTTGCGAAATGCTTCGTTATCTTCAGTTCATGTATGTAGGGGAAAGTCGGGTAGCATAGGATACGTAAGTTTTATGGATGTTTCAGTCTTTTTTTTTTATAAATACTGTATTGTAACATTACAATGATACGTTGCTGAATAGAGTTACAAAAGTCATTGTTGTCATTGTTATTAGAATATGTGTTATTGATTATTTAAGTTTCTTCTCTCCTCTGAATACTTTTCATTTAACTTTTGGAGAATTATATGGGACATGAAAATGTTACGTGTAAAAAAGTATTTTTTGTTGCACAAATGTTTTAACTGGACTGAAAGTGGCTATAAACATTAAACAACAGTAAGTACAAATTTTACATCTCATTGCTAAATCTCCACGTGAAGAGACAGTTGACTAAAATTAGCAAAATTTCGTTCTAATGCTATTAAGTTCATATTTTGAACAGAATAGGCCTAAAGCAAAATATTAATATAATCTTTAACGATACATTTACCAGACCTGTAGTAAAGACTGTTCACGATCTATTGGCATGTTTCTCATGGGCCCAACCCTTATACATTTCGCATTGAATCCAGTCTTATACCAAAGTTTCACTGATCAGACAATATTGTTTCCTCTTCATTACTGAATGTTCTTGGAAGAAACTTGTTATTTCCTTAACTGAGTTTAGTGATCATGTCTTTGTTTGCCTGCATCGACGTAATTCTCTCTGAACTCTCTTCCCTGGCTTATCAACTAAAGCTGTCTAACCTTTACTACGGGTTCCTTTATGTTATTTTCATCCCTTTTATATCATGACTGATCTACATTTGCCTGTTAAACAAAATAAACCGTATATAATTTGTCCGGTACAATCAGAAATTGCTATCTCTGTTTCAGTGCTTTCTATCAGAGCCAGAAGCTGTTTTTTTTTCACAACACAGCTATTACTATTTTCAACTACGATACAAATGTTTCTTCGGCATGTCCACGTTCTGTGTATGACCTGCACCCTGGATGCCTCATCTATTGAGCGGATCCCAACGTCTGTCTACCATATGGCGCAAGTCGAGTATCTACCGCTTACGCGCTCACAGAACCGTCCGACTCTGCGTTTCAGAGCCTCCACTCACAAGGGAACCTCCCCATCGCACCCCCCTCAGATTTAGTTATAAGTTGGCACAGTGGATAGGCCTTGAAAAACTGAACACATATCAATCGAGAAAACAGGAAGAAGTTGTGTGGAACTATGAAAAAATGAGCAAAATATACAAACCGAGTAGTCCATGCGCAAGATATGCGACATCAAGGATAATGTGAGCACAGGAGCGCCGTGGTCCCGTGGTAAGCGTGAGCAGCTGCAGAACAAGAGGTTCTTGGTTCAAGTCTTCCTTCGAGTGAAAAGTTTAATTTTTTATTTTCAGTTTATGTGACAAACTATTATGTTTTCATCAGTTTTTTGGGAGTGATTATCACATCCACAAGAAAACCTAAATCGGGCAAGGTAGAAGAATATTTTTACCCATTCGCCAAGTGTACAAGTTAGGTGGGTCGACAACAAATTCCTGTCATGTGACACACATGCCGTCACCAGGGTCGTATACAATATATATCAGACGTGTTTTCCTGTGGAGGAATTGGTTGACCTATGACCTTGCGATCAAATGTTTTCGGTTCCCATAGGAGAGGCACGTCCTTTCGTCTACTAATCGCTCGGTTTAGCGGTGCGGTCGCAAAACACAGACACTAAACTTATTACAGTGAACAGTGACGTCAATGAACGAACGGACAGATCATAACTTTGCGAAAATAAAGAAAGTAAACTTCTCACTCTAGGGAAGACTTGAATCAAGGACCCCTCCCTCCCTAGCTGCTCACGCTAACCACGAGACCACGGCGCTCCTGCGCTTATGCTCTCCTTGATGTTGCTTATCTTGCACGTGGACTACTCAGTTTGTATATTTTGCTTATTTTTTCATAATTCCACACAACTTATTTCTGTTTTCTCGATTGATCTTTGTTCAGTTTTTCAAGGCCTATCCACTGTGCCAACTTATAACTAAATCTGAGGGGAGCGCGATGGGGAGGTTCCCTTGTCAATTCTGTTGCAAAGGTCCGCAATCCATCCTATCAGTGATGATGCAGATGGTTAACATGTGAATGCCGTAATGGTATGGTATCATCAAGTCGGTAGATAAGTAATGAATGAAATCAGATTTACTACCTGAAACTGTTTCGCCATTAGCAGGTAACGTAGTCTCACCCGCCAAACTTCTGGCTGCTGACCGTGAAGTCACATGCGTTTTTCCGAACTAAAGGAGTTTAAATTGGCAGAATAAACATCGTAAAAAACGAGGAGGATGGAAATTGCAGATTAGTAGGAGACACTAAATCCAAATAGATCGATGTGCTGATCATTTAAACAAAATAAGTGCGAGGTAGTCTTGTTACACAATTGGAGCGAAATCGACCCACAATTCTGGACTGCTTAGCACGCAGCCGGCTTGCTGTAGAACAAGAAAAATACGTAGAAAAACTATAGCTCAGCCAGTCTCCAGAAAGAGGTATCTGGAGAATTTAGATCACCTTCCAGAGGTGAGTAGCACGAAAATAAAAAGCTGGCCTCGAGGAGTCACGGAGACGATTGTAGAGACTGGGGCAGTGCGTTGCCAGTTGACAGTGATGCATGCAGCGTAATCTGAACTACAATATGTGGTGCAACGAGCGTGTGTAAATGCAAATATTTTTATATATGGTAGACGCATCAGTGTGCTGGTTGTTTGTCCTCTACGTCGGACAGTCTTCCCACAAACTCCGCCCGAATAGGCCTCGTAAGGCCAACGGTACCGACCGACCGCCGTGTCATCCACTGCTGATAGGCGTCACTGGATGCGGATATGGAGAGGCATATGGTCAACACATCGCTCTATTGGCCGTTGTTAGTTGTCATGACCGCAGCCGCGACTTCTCAATCAAGTATCTTCTCAATTGGCCTCACGAGGTATGTGTGCTCCCCGCCAGCGAACAGGGCTCGGCAGATCGGGGCGGTGACCCATCCAACTGCTAGCCAAGCGTAACACCACTTAACCTCGGTGGTCTGACGGAAGCCATGTTACCACTAGTTCAAGGACGTTGGCCTTGCCACAGGGACCATACATAATTTACTACCTGATGTTTTGTGCACCGTCGTAACTGCACTACTAAGTGGACCACGTCTGTCAGTATAGACTGAACATTTTACTTCCAGGTTTCCATACTTCAGCATCTGACCTACTGCCCAGTGGAACGTAAATGTGCGATTTAGTTCTCTTTCTCGCATCAGTTTTAACTACTATAGTAAGTCATTTAAACTACTAGAAAATAGTTTTTTCATTGGTATTATTTCTCCTTTTACAACTATATAATTTCAAACAAAAATTGTATACAGAATACTGTCCTGCTTTGTTCTCTTCTTGCAGTCGGTTATGACACAAAATAGGGAAGTTGTAATTATGGTTCATCATCTCATTTTCAGTACTAATACGGAATCTGAATCGTTTGAAACTTTGTGATACTACCCGTTCACAGATTAAAACTGGGCGAAATACTGTCATTGAAGCAACAGATGCAGTAGTTGGAGAGGTCTCTCTCATATCCCGTATACCAATGATCCGAACAGGTTAACCCACTTATTTTAAGTGACTTCAGTTCCAAATCAATGTTTTGTTTGCAATAACAATACACAAAACTCAAGGTCAGAGAGATGGAGGATGATGAAATGAGCAGAGAGGGGGCTTGGAAAATGGACATAGTGAGGGGGAGGATCAGATGGACAGAGAGAGGAGGGTCAGGAGGATATGGAAAAAGAGAGGGAGGAGGAGGAGGGGGTGTACAGAGAGAGGGGGTGGAGATGATTGAGAGAGAGGGTGGGGCAGGAGACGGTGGGGAGAGAGAGGGCGAGGAAGAGATGTTCAGAGAGGGGGGGGAGGAGAAGGAGCGTAGTTCAAATATCCAATTACAACATATATTTTGCCAATGTGAAGCACTGTTGTGTACGCTACTCACGTAATAAAAACTACCGAAGTAGCCACGAGCATTCTGTCACGAAGCATACTTACTCCAACTGGCTGCCTCCACACAAGGCTGCTTCCAAGGTGATGGAAGCGAGCACATGTACAATAAGATAGCAGCAACGCCTGCGCTACTACCAGTAACAATGTAATACCGACTAAGAACTGTAAAAGGATGGGGGACTGATTCTGTTGAACAACAGAATGGACTAACGGAGTGGCTTCGCGTGGCTTTGTAAACTAGGACGCAGCAACATGTTATGCACCCTCCGATTGGGAAATTGTACAGATTAGATTAGATTAGATTAGATTACTACTTGTTCCATAGATCATGAATACGACACTTCGTAATGATGTGGAACGTGTCAGGTTAAGAAAAGATGTCTATACAAGATATTACATCAGACAAAATATTACATGCACTAAATATTTAAAAAAAATTATTTATTTAATTATTTTTTATTTTTCAATTTTTTTTTACTTTTTTGTGGGGTTGGGAAATTACCCACTTACTATATCCAAAATTTCATCTAATGAGTAGAAGGAGTTGCCATTAGGAAATTCTTTTAATTTCTTTTTAAATGCTATATGGCTATCTGTTAGACTTTTGATGCTATTAGGTAAGTGACCAAAGACTTTTGTGGCAGCATGATTTACCCCCTTCTGAGCCAAAGTTAGATTTAACCTTCAGTAGTGAAGATAATCCTTTCTCCTGGTGTTGTAGCCATGTACACTGCTATTACTTTTGAATTCGTTCGGATTGTTAATAACAAATTTCATAAGTGAATATATATATTGTGAGGCTACAGTGAAGATTTCTAGTTCTTTAAATAAGTGTCTGCAGGATTATCTTGGATTAGCTCCAGCAATTATTCTGATTACACGCTTTTGTGCAATGAACACTCTTTTACTCAATGATGAGTTACCCCAGAATATGATGCATACGAAAGCAGAGAACGAAAATAGGTTTGGTAAGCTACTTTACTCAGATGTATATCGCCAAAATTTGCAATGATCCTAACAGCATAAGTAGCTGAACTCAAACGTTTCAGCAGATCCTCAGTGTGTTTTTTCCAGTTCAGCCCCTCATCAGCGTATACACCTAGAAATTTTGAATATTCTACCTTAGCTACCGATTTCTGATCGAAGTCTATATTTATTAATGGGGTCATTCGATTTACTGTGTGGAACTGTATATACTGTGTTTTGTCAAAGTTTAATGAGAGCCCATTTGCAGAGAACCACTTAATGATTTTCTGAAAAACATCGTTTACAATTTCACCAGTTAATTCTTGTCTGTCGGATGTGATAGCTATACTTGTATCATCGGCAAAAAGTACCGGCTTTGCATCTTCGTGAATATAGCATGGCAAATCATTAATATATATTAAGAACAGCAGAGGACCCAAGACCGAACCTTGCGGCACCCCATTCTTGACTGTTCCCCAGGTTGAGAAATCACCAGTTTTTTGCACACGGGATGTCAGAGAAAACAGGTCCCACTGACTCTGGCTCGCCTTCCAGGTGCCAGACCAAAGGACGCTGGAGAAGCTAGGGCTTGGACACACCTCTATGCCTCCATCCGAGGTTTGAAGATCACTGCCTTGAAATTCTACAGATTTATTCCATCTCGTAGCTATTCTACATTAGATGCTCACTGAACATGAAAATCAATTCCCCCGACCCCTACTCCAGCATTCGATTTTCCTCTACTGAGGCAAGCATTCGGTGGTTTCATATCTCCGACGAATCTCCCCAATATGCGTACAGTGTTCCCTAGATTTCTTCTGCTCCTTGGCATCTGTCTACGCTACTAAGAAATTTTCATGAAGTTAATTTCGCAAAAACTATGAAGATGGCAAAAGACTCGTTGGAAGATGAGGTTTATAATAGGCAACACTAAAAGGACAAATAAAGGGAAGATATGTGGCAGCAACAATAATCAGTTTTGAGAACAGGAACAAGGAGGGTGTCATGGGGGCAGTTGTAATGATTGAAACCTTAGGGAGTTACACAGCAGACCCAAACAGCTTAAATATGTACTAAATAGCTGTCTGTTTTTTTAATGAACTGCGCAACATTTTACTGACAGAATATCCTTTAATAAACACACATCAAAAAAATGTTTCTGCATCACCTCGGTTCCGATAATTCCGGAACCTGTACAGAAAACTGGAATAGAGATCAACATAAACATCATTTCCATCCTTCTTATAGCTCATGAAAACCACACATTGCACGTTGTACTACCATACAGCGACACCTTCAGAGGTGGTGGTCCAGACTGCTGAACACACCGGTACCTCTAATACCCAGCAGCACGTCCTCTTTCATTGATGTATGCCTGTATTAGTCGTGGCATACTATTCACAAGTTCACCAAGGCAATGTTGGTACAGATTGTCCCACTCCACTACAGCGATTTGGCGTAGACTCCTCAGAGTGGTTGGTGGGTCACGTCGTCCATAAACAGCCCTTTTCAATCTAACCCAGGCATTTTCGATTGGGTTAATGTCTGGAGAACATGTTTGCCACTCTAGTCGACCGATATCGTCATCCTGAAGGAAGTCATTCACTAGATGAGCACGTTGGGGGCGCGAATTGTTGTCCATGAAGCAAATGCCTCGCCAATATACAGCCGATATGGTTGCACTATCGGCCGGAGGATGGCATTCACGTATCGTACAGCCGTTACGGCACCTTTCATGACCAACGGCGTACGTCGGCCTCACATAATGCCACCCCAAAACAGCAGGGAATCTCTACCTTGCTGCACTCTCCGGACAGTGTGTGTAAGGCGTTCATCCTAACCGGATTGCCTCTAAACACGTCTCCAACGATTGCCTGGTTGAAGGCATATGATACACTCATCGGTGAAGAGAACGTGATGCCAATCCTGAGCAGTCTATTCGGCATGTTGTTAAGCCCATCTGTACCGCGCTGCATCGTGTCGTGGTTGCAAAGATGGACCTCGCCAAGGATGTCGGGAGTGAAGTTGCGCATCATGCAGCCTATTGCGCACAGTTTGAGCAGTAACACGACGTCCTGTGGCTGCACGAAAAGTATTATTCAACATTGTGGCGTTGCTGTCAGGGTTCATCCGAGCTATAATCCGTAGGTAGCTGTCATCCACTGCAGTAATAGCCCTTGGGCGCCCTGAGGGAAGCATGTCATCGACAGTTTCTGTCTCTCTGTATCTCCTCCATGTCCGAACAACATCGCCTTGGTTCACTCCGAGACGCCTGGAGACTTCCCTTGTTGAGAGCCGTTCCTGGCACAAAGTAACAATGCGGACGCGATCGAACCGCGGTACTGACCGTCTAGGCATGGTTGAACCACAGACAACATGAGCCGTGTACCTCCTTCCTGGTGAAATCACTGGAACTGATCTGCTGGCGGACCCCCTCCGTCTAATAGGCTCTGATCATGCATGGTTGTTTACATATTTGGGCGGGTTTAGTGACATCTCTGAACAGTCAAAGGGACTGTGTCTGTGGTACAATGTCCACAGTCAACGTCTATCTTCAGGAGTTCTGGGAACCTGGGTAATGCAAAACTTTTTTTGATATGTGTGTTTAACAATGCAAAATGCAGCATCAGCCTTTGACACAGAACTCTTACTAACCTTTGTAGTTCAGAACACAGACTATTGGCGTGACTTGCAGGCATTTTTATACAGCCATATAAACGGATCTTTGTACACTTCTCTTTACCTGGAAGGAACAGTCATGCGGAAACGAGTCAGATGGGAAAAAATACGTAAACGGTCTTTATTTCAGAAGTGATCGGCCAAATCAGTTAATACACTTATCCTACGACAAGACTAGACGATTAATGCCTTTATGAAAAAAATGTTCGCGTTTTCTCACGGAACCATGTTTGCACCGCGGCGTGCGCCTGTTCGTCCGGAGAAAGACGACGGCTGCGAATGTTTTCTTCAGGGCTCCAAATTTACAAAATGTATGGAGTACGTGTATAGGCTTTCCAGAGAAACTTTTGCAGCGTGCAAGAAATGGCATCAGTCTGTTGCAATTTACTGCCCACCTCATATTGCTAAGGGTGTTTCGACTACTCTGCAGAAGTGTTGCTGGGATACTCTTACATCCTCCAGACAGTCCTGATATCTCCTCACGCGATTTACGTATTTTTGGAGCCCTGATGAAAGGCATTTGTGGCCGTCGATTTGCTAAGAACGAAGAGGTGCACGGCTGTGTTCAGTCATGGTTCCTCAGGTAACCGCAAATATTTTTCCATGAAGGCGTTGACAGTCTCGTCCCACAGTGGGATAAATGTATTCACAGATATAGCGACTACTTTAGAAATAATAAACAGCTTACTTATTTTATTTTACTGCCCTTATAAAATACAAAACACGTACACAAATGTACGATAGCACGTGACACCAATTTTGCCCTACTTGCAGGCAGATTTAGTTCGCGCATTTCCTTACTGCCTATCAGAATGGTGTGGCTGCACAATAAAAACCGTCCACAAAAGCAAGATGGATGAACGTTCGTAATATGTGAACTCTACAACAAATGTGAGCTAACACCTGCAGCAATGACGTCAGTTCATATGTCGCTCAGCTGACGCGATTCACTGCACTTACTGAAACTGACAAAAGTCTGTGACAAAAGTGTGACGCTTCAACCTATTCACGCGTCGCTGTGTCAGCACGGTCTAGGCAGGTGTCCTCTGTCGACGCCGGGCCTGCTGCTCCTAATCCACCACCCTTATTCGCAGAGGCAATCGGAGACGGTGCGTGCCGTAAAAGTCGGAGTAATGAGGTGCGGGAGATGGAGGCCGGCTCGTAAATAAGTCAGTAAAGACGTGACCGCGGGCCCAGCTTCTTTGAGAGCGGTTCGCTCGCGGCGGTCTGTGGTCTTCCGCTCGCTCGTGCGCCGGCTCTGCTGCCCTCACCGGTTGTCACTCTTCTGGCTTGCCTCCGTGGACTGATATTATCGCAACATCCACTTCATCTAGAGGTTACTTTGTGCTTCCTTCTGTCATTTGCAGTCTCACCAGTAAAGAGTATGATTTTTTTTTTTTTTGGGTATTACATTTTAGTTGCCTCATTTACACACATGATCATGCAAACCATTAAAAATACATTTTGTTATACACTGCTCAACGTAATGCAACAGATATGTTAATAACTAAACATTTCAATTCTGTTCACTAATAATGTTGAAAGAAACTGTTGTTTTGCGAATGAAATCGATGACGAACACAGCGAATTGTGTTGCGGTGCATCTCGGTTATTGGTTTCCTAAAGTAATCCAGCAGCCATGTGTGGCAGAAGCGATGCTTGTTTTCAAAAATACAGTCCTTAAACTGCATTGTCGTGTTCGCAATGCTTCCACTTCTCTCCATCTCAAGCTGCCATTCTTTATGGGGGTCATTATATTAATTTTTTCTCATCCTGTCATTTTATTCTTTTTCTGATCCTTTTATATTTAGAGATATCCAGTTTAACATTTGTTCGTGCCTTCTATGTTTATGAAACGTGCTATTTTCGTTGCAATTTCAGTGATTCCGTGAATTCTTTCACCTTAATTTGCAGCAGACCCGCAATATCTGAAATTTATCTTATCGCTTCCGTTGACACCAAGCCACAACTTACACTGAAAATCGCATGAGGCCATGCCAACGTGATGCAACGGGTACATTTCAACAGACGGGATTAACTTTGAACACACTACACGAAACAAGATGTGCGGTATGTTTTTGTGATTGTATATGACCAGAACGTTTGTTAATAACATATCTTTATGAAAATAACGAGTATATTAGTGAAGAAATACCTTCTTTTTTCACAATTACGCACCATATTTTTCAAACAGGTGAAAAGTTAGTTACCAATACACTTAATGTTCGCTTTAGTACTTTTGTTACATGTTTTATGGTATATGACGGATTTTTTCGCGTTTTGCAATTTCGAACTTTATTTACAGTTTCTTTTGACGCTCTACGGTATCAGTGACAAACAAAGCGAGACTGTAAAATGAAAACGACTACAGTATACTCTAATGTTTCAGCGTTTCAAGCGACATCTGACCATAGAAACTCGTTCCAGCCGAATCACTGAAATCGAATCCTTTTACTGACTTTACTGTGACGGGGAGCGCGACATTTTTTTGCCGTACACAATATTCTGATATCTGCTGAGCAGATCAATGGAAAATGTTCTCAACAAAATTCTAGCCTCTGAATTCTGGGTACTGAGTTATTTACAGGTAAACAGGCGTCATTTTTACGCTGTAGTTATATTACAATATTACAATGAGGACTCACATTATACGTCTGGATTCGTAAGATTCGGAACTTCTTTGTTGTTGTTTATAGTTCTCTGAATTACACACTAGAATGGAAACGTTAACGTAAACTTAGGCGTCACGTACACTGCCTTATTTTACGTAAATTATTCGAAGATCTCTAAAAGTTATAGCAAGGCAGATATAACTGCTCCGTTTGGTAAAATATTGTTCTACTCAAAAATTGCGAGCAAAAAATTTGCATGTGGTCTGCAGGAACCACTAACATCCAGTACAATGTGGGTATTACCTTTTGTTAAATCTCATTTATACCGTCTGATAAATGTAAACGAGATGTTTGTACTGTAATGCCTTCCGCAAATCGTATATCCATATACACCCATGCTCATAAATTAAGGATAATATTGATATATGGCGAAACAACGCTCTGGATGGGCGATTTGCGCATTTAAATCACCTCGGAGTATGACCAAGCTGTGCATTTGACCTGCGGTCGTCGCACTGTGGCGCTGGAAGCAGTCCACATACGCAGAGGTGTGTTGGTGCATGCCAGAGTAGGGTGCAGCGAGTAGGTGTGCACACTTTTCAGACGTGCTAATGGTGACTGTGAGTTGAAAATGTCTCAAAGAACACATATTTATGACGTTATTAGGGGTAGAATACTAGAGCGACTGGAGGCTGATCAGACACAGCAGGTCGTATCAGGGCCCTCCGTGTGCCACAAACAGTGATCTCAAGATTATGGAAACGATTCCAGCAGACAGGAAATGTGTCCAGGCGCTACAATACGGGACATCCACAGTGTACAACACCACAAGAAGCCCGATATCTCAGCCGGCCGCGGTGGTCTCGCGGTTCTAGGCCCGCAGTCCGGAACCGCGCAACTGCTACGGTCGCAGGTTCGAATCCTGCCTAGGGCATGGATGTGTGTGATGTCCTTAGGTTAGTTAGGTTTAAGTAGTTCTAAGTTCTAGGGGACTGATGACCACAGCTGTTGAGTCCCATAGTGCTCAGAGCCATTTTCAACCCGATATCTTACCATCAGTGGCCGTAGACGGCCACGGAGTACTGCAGGTAGCCTTACTCGGGACCTTACCACAGCCACTGGAAGAGTTGTCTCCAGACACACAGTCTACAGATGACTGGACAGACATGGTTTATTCGCCCGGAGGCCTGCAAGGTGCATTCCACTGACCCATGGTCACATGAGATCCCGTAAAGCCTGGTGTCAAGAACACAGCACATGGTCACTGGAACAGTGGTCCCAGGTTATGTTCACAGATGAGTCCAGGTATAGTATGAACAGTGAATCTCGCCGGGTTTTTATCTGGTGTGAACCAGGAACCAGATACCGACCCCTTAATGTCTTTGAAAGGGACCTGTATGGAGGTCGTGGTTTGATGGTGTGGGGTGGGATTATGTATGATTGGTGCACGTACTCAACTGCATGTCTTTGACAGAGGAACAGTAACAGGTCAGGTGTATCGGGACGTCATTTTGCACCAGTATGTCCGCCTTTTCAGGTGTGCAGTGGGTCCCACCTTCCTACTGATGGATGATAACACATGGCCTCACCGAGCTACCATCGTGGCGGAGTACCTTGAAACAGAAGATATCAGGCTAATGGAGTGGCCTGCCTGTTCTCCAGACCTAAACCCCATCGAGCATGTCTGGGATGCTCTCGGTCGACGTATCGCTGCACGTCTTCAAACCCCTACGACACTTCAGGAGCTCCGACAGCCACTGGTGCAAGAATGGGAGGCTATACCCCAGCAGCTGCTCGACCACATGATCCAGAGTATGCCAACCCGTTGTGCGGCCTGTGTACGTGTCATGGTGATCATATCCAATATTGATGTCGGGGTACATGCGCAGGAAACAGTGGCGTTTTGTAGCACATGTGTTTCGGGACGGTTTTCTCAACTTATCAACAACACCGTGGACTTACAGATCTCCATCTACATCTACATGGATACCCTGCAAATCACATTTAAGTGCCTGGCAGAGGGTTCATCGAATCACCTCCACAATTCTCTATTACTGCAATTTCGTACAGCGCACGGAAAGAATGAACACCTATATCTATCCGTACGAGCTCTGATTTCCCTTATTTTATCGTGGTGATCGTTCTTCCCTGTGTAGGTCGGTGTTAACAAAATATTTTTGCATTCGGAGGAGAAAGGTGGTGATTGGAATTTCGTGAGAAGATCCCGTCGCAACGAAAAACGCCTTTCTTTTAATGATGTCCAGCCAAATCCTGTATCATTTCTGTGACACTCTCTTCCATATTTCGCGATAATACAAAACGTGCTGCCTTCTTTGAACTTTTTCGATGTACTCCGTCAGTCATACCTGGTAAGGATCTCACACCGTGCAGCAGTATTCTAAAAGAGGACGGACAAACGAAGTGTAGGCAGTCTCCTTAGTAGGTCTGTTACATTTTCTAAGTGTCCTGCCAATTAAACGCAGTCTTTAGTTAGCCTTCCCCACAACATTTTCTATGTGTTCCTTCCAATTTAAGTAGTTCGTAATTGTAGCACCTAGGTATTTAGTTGAATGGTGGCTTTTAGATTAGTCTGATTATTGTGTAACCGAAGTTTAACGAGTTCCTTTTAGCACTCATGTGGATGACCTCACACTTTTCGTTATTTAGGGTCAACTGCCACTTTTCGCACCATTCAGATATCTTTTCTAAATCGTTTTTCAGATTGTTTTGATCTTATGATGACTTTATTAGTCGATAAAAGACAGCGTCATCTGGAAACAACCGAAGACGGCTGCTCAGATTGTCTCCCAAATCGTTTATATAGATCTGTGTCGTGTGTGTTCCCTATGTGCCTATGCTATTAACGCCAGATTTGTGTAGTGCCACATTGTGTGGCACCACATTCTGCAGTTATCCTTACTTTATGAGCATGAGTGTAGAACATTTATGAGGGGCCGGCACAGACGCGTTTACATGAGACCTGCCTATGCAAGTGAGGTATGAGATATCCGCCCAGAGGATTTCCCTGCAGGAAAGCAGAGACGAAAGCGATACTCTCTTATCTCATATTAGTGATAGACCTTAATGGGTTTAGTATTCGTTATTTCCCAGAGTTTTGAGCTTAGAGTCCTCTCATGGAAGTCTTCATTGAATGACAGATGTTTCTGCCAAGGAAATTGAAGTTGATGGCCGCTAATGATTCTCATATTTTGACAACCCGTTGTGGTCCACAAAAAGTCAGAGCAAGACAACGTGGCATGCATCACGGCGTTGCAAGTGCTTCCTTCCAATGGTCGTGGCGGCAAAAGAGGTACAGCAATACCGACTGGACGCAAGTGGTCCAGACATGATGTCCCGTGCTCCAGGTTTCTGGTAGTAAAAGTAAACTCGTATGACATGATTCGCTGCGAGACCTAGAGGGGCAGGTTCAACCGCCTAATTGGAAAGGTTTTCCCTCTTCTTCGCGCACAATAGCACCTTTCGTCATAGCACACTTCGCGAAGGAAAGGTGCTATTTAGAGATAAGTACACAGATTAAAAAAGTAATGACAAAAACCCGTGAATACGACTGACGGTCGATCAAAATGTGTGCCGAATTGTCTCATTTTTACTGCATTAAAGCAGGCAATATTCGAAAATGTGTGATGTAATGTCTGCAGCGCCACACTTACGGATCTCCGTTTGTGAACGATGCAGGGAAACCTATGTATTTGAGGCACTACCCACCTAGACACTGAGCAGGGGCTCTGCAAAGCCACAAGGACAGCTGGTTACCTGCACAAAGCCGTCCACTGTAAAAAGTACATTCCTGCAAGTTCCACTGCGTTGATACGACGTGAAACAATTAACTAAGTGAGTACTCTCCCATAAATGTTAAGCTGCAGTGAGATGATACAAAGAAAAATGTTTCGTTATTATGATTCAATTTGTTAGTAAAGTAGTTTTGTGTCATGAAAGATATGTAGTTCTCCATTAGCCGGCCAAAAGTTCTAGTATCTCATCCACTCCTTATATGTACTTTGTCTTCAGTGACCTGGCGCCAATGTTACACGTGGCTATGAGCAGTGAGAAGACTTGTATTCTACGTGAGAGAATTAAACATGAAATTTAGATAATTATTTGTCCACTGCCTATAATCATATATGCGGGGCCAATCGTCTTCTTAAGTTACCCCAGATACATCGATAATTTTGGAAGCGCGTCCGGTAACTCAGATTAGGATGGCGTCCATAACACGCTGTTGTAAGTGTGCAGTGTCCCTTTGTAAAAACCCTAAACAGATTCTTTGATGGTGAAGGGAGGCACAATTGACGTCTCAGGAAACTACCAGGACTTTTAAATGCAAACGTCCATGTTTTCTGTTGGATGAGTACTTTTTTTCGTGAACTGTTGAAGATGATGGTAGGATTATGACTATGAGGATTACGCTGAGTAGTACGCTGGTGCAGTTTCTCCGTGCCTCAGTTGTAGCTGAATGTCTTCGGACTCGTGTGTCATTAGTATAAGCAGCAGCCATTAGGCATCGAGTTGTGCGTCAGCCGTCTTCTTGCAAAAGAGCCGCTCCCGCAGTGAAGTGTCATCTAACTTCTATGTTAGAGGTCGAGCAGCTAGAAATGAGTTACTCTTGATTCGATAAACCAATATATTGGACCATTGTTTACCCGACATATCCTCTCGGCTCTAGGATGGCGAGCGACCTAGGGGAAATGCGCACAAAGTACCGCTGTCCATTTTCAGAACAGCGTCTTCTATACCGGCGTCCTTTTGACTTATGTTTCTCGTAGTCAATAGGGCCGTAACACACTATGACGTGCCACATGTACATTTACGACGATCTAGGCAGTAACGTTATGCCAAATGCGATATTTGCATTGAAACGACCACTATAAGTATGTTAGAAGGGAACAAAAGTAAGAAATGCGTGGGCGCTCGTTATCATAAAATATTGTGATAACAATGTGACTGGTGAATGCATAATTTACTAAGTAGTGTACATCTATTAATATCTAACAATCCTAAGCAAGTTGTGTGAAATAGCAGACCTAAGGTTTCAAATTTGGTACACTCTTGTTTGGAGTTTAGAAAAGTTTTGTTGAAAAGATTGATGTGTTAGCCGATGTATCTACAGTAGTGACGACCAACTGAACCCAAGACAAGAAAGTGTCATTTGAATAAATTAGAAGTAAGGAGTCTTTCCTAATCTAAGTGTACCGCCGAACACTAACGAGGGTTGTTACGAAGAAAAACCGAAATAAAAGAACTAAACAGACATTATTCAGTGAATTTACAAGGGTTGGTTGTTTGAAAGTTCAAAACGAACCTTACGATGAAAGTTACATAAACTATGTTTGTTTCAAGAGAGAGAATATCGAATGTTCTTTCTACTGAGGACAACTATTTACGGTAGAAATGATATTTTCCAGCCGAAAGGCAGGTAGATCGATGACATTAAGACTATTTGAGAATTCATTGTCTACATTAATAAAATGGTTAGTATATTAAGAAGTTGTCAAATCTATTTCACATACAGTATTTCAATGACTTCAGACACTGCGAGTGATGACAGACATGTTTTCAATGTATGCGAATGCACTACTTTTTCGAAGGAAAGAACGAAGTTTACAGCTTCAAAGCCTATTGATACAAAAGCCACAAACAGACAAGATTATCCTGGACAAGAATGATAAAAGAAATCGGTCAGGGTTGTTTGAAAGGAAATATCATGATTTTCCCGTGAAGTGCATCCGATGAAGGTGTATTCAAGATGTCAACATAGTTTCTGCTGTGTCCACAGGACTCAGAGGAACTACTCGGTACAGCAATATCAGAGGGCTTGCCTGAGCAGCAGGCGATAAGTGGCGAGACGACAGTATAGTTCCGGTCGGGCGTACAGAGGACGCCGCCATTGCTGCACTATGTCGCAGTGCCAGACACGTGGACGGAATTAGGGAGCTGCGCAGTATTCTTCCGCCCGCCAGGTCGACGACAGCAGAACTATGTTGAGAGTCAGTGGATAAATTTCTGGGGCTAACTTCTTGCCAGCTAGTATGAAAAGCGATAGCGGACCAGAGGCTAGCGCCCGTATTCGACTGCTGCCGCTCGCCCAACAGTGCACCACTCCGTCAATGGCTCTAGACCTTCTTGTAAATGTAAACTTATCTGATTTTGATTTTGATACAAATTGATTACTAATCAGATATTGTGAATAACGTTTATGCTCTTCAAACTGGAGTTAAGAAATGCATATGCTGTAGTTGTGTTGCCACCTAGGTAGCACTGATATAATATTTTTAAGCGTCTCAGTATAACAATTGCCACATCCACAATCCTCCGAGAGTTCAATGATCGAATCCAAAACCTTTTATCAGTTCCTGATATAGAAGGCCGACACTGAGGCTGAAGGCAAAAAGATGCCAAACTGTAAAAGTAACCATTTAAAAATGCAGAAATATATAAAGTTAATATCACTGCTCAAACTTTTTATCTCTACACTCGCTCACAAACAGGTTATATTGAAAATAAACGGGCATGGTATTGAAAAATATTTGTGACTGCTCAAAGTGATTGTTAAAGTTGACGTTAAAATAGCTGAGAGAAAGAAATTTCACTTAAAGAATCAGCGTGAGCTCAAGATTAATCAGTAGTGTGAAACAAAGTGCCTTTCTTCCACTCACGCTACCATGCAAATAGTGATGATGATGATGATGAGGATGATGAGCGTTTGGCGTCATTGGCCGGGAGGCCCCTCGCGGGGCAGGTCCGGCCGCCTTGGCGCAGGTCTTATTACATTCGGCGCCACATTGGGCGACCTGCACGCCGGATGGGGATGAAATGATGATGAACACAACACAACACCCAATCCCTGAGCGGAGAAAATCTCCGACCCAGCCGGGAATCGAACCCGGGCCCGGAGGACGGCAATCCGTCACGCTGACCACTCAGCTACTGGGGCGGACATGCAAATAGTAAATGCAGATAAATAGGTTAATTTTGGTTCCGCTGTGTGTACGAAACGCAATAGACACCGTATAGCTTAACCCTCTACTAATCAAGGTATGGCAATAGCAAATAGTAGATTATAGCAGATATCGAGTGTATAACTGTAGCAAAATTAAGATCGGATGTACCGCAAGGTAATATAATAAAACCGCGGTTCAGTAACACACACGAGCTATCTCATAGCGACAGTAGCACTTTGAGCGTATTTGTAAATGATCAGGCTACCCACAGGGATTTGTCTTCTTTGAATGAGTGTAAGAAAATGCTAACGATCATAGACATTAATTCCGCTTACTGTGCCGATTGGCAGCTCTCTTTTAATGTATAGAAATGTAAAGCAACACTCACCAAAAAAAAAGAAAACTCTATTTTACCGAATTATGAGGTCGACTGTAAACTTCTAGAGTTTGTTAAATCGTTTGAACGTAAAGGGGTAATATTACACTGCGCAACACAACGCAAGGCCCACTATTTTGAAACCCCACAATTGTCTCCCATTGCAATGTATTAGTTTGAGATGTGGTTCGAAGGTGCCTCCAACCTTCCTCCATATTAGTGCAAAATCGTGGCGCCCTGCAACATTACCCTTCAATGCTTCAAACAGCAAGGTGTCGACACATGCGAAAAAAAGTACAGAAATCGAAAGCTCATACGTGTAAGGTGGGTTAATGATGTCACAAAAATTATACCCAACGTCATAATGGGCGTGTAACATGATGGGAAAAACCACCTCTTACCCTCATTTCATCCCTTAAGAGAATAACTGCGAAGTTGCCCTAGGGTCCTGCAGGCACGCAACCACTTCAAGCTCTTCGTTGCCAGTTGCCTACCTGCAGGCGTCTAGGACAACTCTTCAGGTTTTCTCTATGAAGGAATATTTTTAAAATTTTCAATAAATGTAAGTGGGTGTCACCGAGGCTGTTTCCGACCTGGATAGTCTTAGAGGGAACCTTAGCCGTTGTCTTCACACATGTATCAGTGTTACACCCATCCATGATCACGCCACAGAAGGGTGTGGAACAGGAAGGCTGAAGAAGCATAAGCATCCTTTGCTGCTTCGGGTCACTTTCAAATTTCATCGAATCGTTTTGGCGGTCCCTAGTGGTTATAACTAGTACACGAGAGCAAAAATTGCTATCGCGCTGCTCTCCAAAGGGTTGCGATTACGTTCGATGGAGACGTAGACCCACAATATCCTTAGAGATGGGTTGAACCGTTCACGGTTGTCAGTAGCGTCAGACGTTATTAAGAACGTCGTCCTGATGCTCATTGCACTGAGAACTGTCGTTTGCGACCGCGAAGTGTGCGGAAATCAGCGTCCCAAGGAAATTGGTAGTATGTTAAAGCCCTTTATGCCACCTCTTGAGGCATTTTCGTGTAGGTTCTATGAAGTGAAGTATCTGAAATCTTTTCCTTGGGTACTTGCAAGAAAACCGCGTGGTTTCAACGATGAGTTTCGCCGTTCTGACATCATCGCAGAGGCATGAAAAGCAGGAGTGAGATGTTGGTAAGAGGAGGAGTGGCGACCTTTTCGTGCGAAACATCCAAGACGGCATTGACCAGAATTGTGGTGAAATTTGGTGTAAATGAGACATCATTAACCAACCTTATACGTCATATGAACTTCTAAGCTCTGATCTTTGTTCCGCATGTGCCGCCACTCAGGATGCCACACTTTTGCACCGATACAGAGGAAATTTTTAGGCACCGAACACAAATCCTGTATTGAGATTTATTAAGGAGTAGATATGAGAAGAGACATCGAATAAATTCAGAGACATGCTGCTAGTATTGTAACTGACAAGTAAAAGTCATACGGAATTGTAACTGCAATGAGCCGAAAACTGGATCCTGGAAGAAAATGGTATGTTGTTCATGTTTCCCAATTTGCTAGCAGAGATCATGAGTGAACCCACTTCTTTTTAACAATAAAGCTTCCTGTGGTCAAATTCTCACATAAATTATATCCTTGGTTATACCGTTTAAGACTCACAAGTGAATTTTAGTAGACCATGAAAGAATTTTTTTCCCTAAGACTGTGTCAGAATATGTACTGTCAGCAGACTGCTACTGGAACGTGTCTCGAACATACGGTTATCCTGGCCACGTTATCAAGCAGTTTTAGGCAAAGTCTCGTTCTACGGCCGGCTGGAAATTACTGAAAAGTCAAAACCGCTATAGCTACATACATACAGGCTGAATCCAAAACCCCCAGACAAAATTTCTGAATAAATGGGGAAGATTTTCTGAATTCTTCGGTTGAGTTATAGAGTAGCAATGTAGCTATTGTATGTTCACTGTGCCAAATTATGTTTATTTTGTACGAAAATAGTTTTATCAAGAGTGTGAAATCAATAAGGAAACAGAAAAAAGCAATAACTGTAAAATCCCTCAGACGAAATATGTGAACTTTTGTCACAGTGTTTTCAAACTCTTCAGCCAGTGCGTAACGTTTCTTCTATATAAAATAATAACAAATTACCGGCTTTACTAAGTGTCATTTTATTTCGCGATGTTCTGATGCGTGAACTAACAGGGGCTGTCACCAATTTGATACCCATATATGGATATGAATCAGAAAGCTTGCTAATTGGCAGAAACACTAAAGAGACTAAATTAGTATAAGGACGGCTGCGTGAGAAGCATTCAACGAATACGGCCGGCCGGGGTGGCCGACCGGTTCTAGGCGCTACGGTCTGGAACCGCGCGACCGCTTCGGTCGCAGGTTCGAATCCTGCCTCGGGAATGGGTGTGTGTGATGTCCTTAGGTTAGTTAGGTTTAAGTAGTTCTAAGTTCTAGGGAACTGATAACCTCAGAAGTTAAGTCCCATAGTGCTCAGAGCCATTTGAACCATCAACAAATACGAAAGTAAATCTCTAGCTACGAACTTCACAGAAAATCGTAATAAATTCCGGTCCTATGTTAAATCGGTAAAAAAATCGAAGCTATCTGTCGAGACACTCTGTGACCGTGAGGGTATTGATACAGAGAGTGACACAGAAAAGATGGAAATATTAAACGCCATTCTCCAAAACTGTTTCACAGAGGTATAATTCGTCGCATGACCGACAAAATGACAAATCTCGAAATAGGTGACCAAGGGATAGAAAAGCAACTGAAATCTTCAAAAGAGGAAATGCCATTGGACTTCACGGGATACCAGTTCGATTCTACACAGGTCACAGGAAAGAACATGCCCCTCTTTTACCATCAGTGTAGCGTAGGGCCCTAGAGGACCGACACGTTCCAATGACTGGATAAAAGCCTAGTTCATTTTCGTTTTCAGGAAGGGTTGTCGCAAAGACGCACAAAACTATATGCCTATATCTCCGAATACAGTCTGTTGCGGAATTCTGGAACTTGTTTTATGGTCGTATATTGTGACATCTCTGGAGACCAAAAAATCTTCTCTGTAGGGACCAACATGGATTCCGAAAAAAAACCTATCTTGTGGAATCCAGCTCGCTCTGTTCGACAACGAGACACAGAAAGCGGTAGATACGAGCCCAAAGGTAGATGCAGTGTGCCTTGAATTCCGAAAGGCATTCGAAACAGTTTCATAATGCCGCATAATACAGAAAATACGAGCCTGTAGAATATCAGACCAACTGTGAAGACTGGACTGAAGAGTTTCTAGAAAACAGAACACAGAATGTTATTCTTAACGGAGAGAAGTCTTCAGACGTAAAAGTAATTTTGGGGCGTGTCCCAGGTGAGTGTCACACGATCACTACCTTTCACAATATATACAAACAACCTAATAGACAACGTCGGAAGTTACATGAGGCCTCTCGCGGGTGATGCTGTTGTTATATAGAGAAGATAGAAAACTGTAGTGGAATGCAGGAAGACCTGGAGAGGATCGGCGATTGGTGCAAGGAGTGGCAGCTGACCCTAAACATTGCGAATACATAGTCGGAAAAACCTTTTATTTTATAATTACAAAATTTCTTGGTAACCATTAGAAGCACTTATTTCCATAAAAATCTGGGAGTATGCGTACGGAGCGGTTGGCAGTGGAGCGACCGCATAAAATCAGTCGCGAGTAAGGTAGATGCTAGACTAAGATTCACTGGAAGAATCCTCAGGAAATGTAGTCCACCCACATAGGAGGGCAGGCTATAAAATCCTCTTTCGACCAACACTTGAATATTGCTCGTCCGTCTGGGATCGGTACCTGCCAGGAATGGTACAGGAAATTGAGAAGATCCAGAGAAGAGCAGCACATTTCATTACAGGATGATTTAGTAAGTGCAAAAGTGTCACCGAGGTGCTCAACAAACTCCTATGGCAGACGCTAGAAGAGAGGCGCTCTGGATCACGTTATGGTCTACTGTTTCGAGAGCTTACATCCCTAGAAGAGTCAACCAATATATTCCTTCCTCCTACATATATCTCGTGAAAAGTACACGAAGATAAAATTAGAGAATTTCGATCCCACATGGAGGGTTACCAGAAATCGTTGTTCCCGCGCACCATACGCGAGTGGAATATGAAGAGGGAGATGTGGTACTGAGACACTAAGTACCCTCAGCGAATCACCTTAAGGTGGCTTGGGGAGAATAGCTGTAGATGTAGAAGGCCATGTATTTTCGAAAACTTATAAAATTGGAAAATAAAAAGAACTGGTAAAAGGAAAAGCAAATAAGAAAGTGACAATTATGTATTTTACGTAATAAACGGGATTAGAAAGAACCGCGAATCTGTAAATAAATATCAACTGAAATGATTTTTTTTAGACATCAGTCTTCTGACTGTTTAGATGAGATCTGCCATGAATTCCTCCTTTGCGCCAGTGTCTTTATTTCAAAGAGGCACTTGAACGCAGCGGCCCTCAATTGTTATTTCATATACTCCAATCTTTGTCATCCCCTACAGTTTTTACCCTCTACAGCTCCCTCTACAATAGAAGTTACACCCTAACGTTTTAAGCCCTGTCCTGCCATCCAGTCCCTTCTTCTTGTAAGTGTTTTCAAATGATCGTTCCTTCGATAATTCTGTGGAGAAACTCCACATTTATTAGCTCATAAGTCAACCCAGTTTTCAACATCTTTCTCTAGCAACACATCTTATGCCATTCAATTCTTTTCTTTTCCGATTTTCCCTCAGTCCATGATTCATCATTCAATGCTATGCTCTAAACGTACATACTCATAAATTTCTTCTTCTGAGTAAGGCCGATGTCTGACATCAGCAGGCTTTTCTTGGCCGGGAAAGTCCACTTTTCCTGTGCTAGTCTGCTTTTTATGTCATCCTTGCTTCGTCCGTTAAGTATTATTTAGCTTTCAAAGTAGGAGTATTCCTTAACTTCATTTACTTCCTGTTAACAAATTTTGATTATTTGTGATTACATATAATTCATCGCTAATCTTATTTCTGATCTACTTTCGTATGGATTATAAGACACCCAATATGGGAAGGCGAATGGCTTGGTCAGTGGCAGGTTGTTGTTCCGCTAGGGGAAGCTGACCTTACCGTAAGCGTCAGACAGTGTGTGAGCAGCCAGTAGGGAGAGCGGCGTTCGCATCACGCATTAGTTGTTGGCGCTATGGCGTGTGTTTGTACGCAGTTCGTGTAGTAACAGAAATGATTCATCAATTCGATGAACAGTAAAATTTGTATATGTGTACACAGCTGTGGACAGAGTTCGACGGATCACATTGTAGATAAATCGCGTAGAATAGTGGTGGTTGAAGCGATGGTGCATGTGTATGCACAGTTTTTTACGTTAATCATGTTTCCAAAAATGGCTTTGAGTACTATGGGACTTAACTGCTGAGGTCATCAGTCCCCTAAAACTTAGAACTACTTAAACCTAACTAACCTAAGGAAATCACACACATCCATGCCCGTGGCAGGATTCGAACCTGCGACCGTAGCGGTCGCGCGGTTCCAGACTGTAGCGCCTAGAACCGTTCTGCCACTCCGGCCGGCAATCATGTTTCCATTGACGATCTGAGCTATGACTGCAATTTATAGCTGCTATAATTTGGCGTATATTAAAGGTTAAATCCGATTCTCTGTATTGGTAAAAAACCTCACACCAACAATGGTGATGTACTTATCAACAGTCTTTCCCCATATTACTTCAAAAAATACAATAAACTGATGAGCAACAGGATTCAGAACCACCCACAGTGCATATAGTTTTGTTGAATCATGGTGAACCATTCAGAGGTGTGTGGGGTTGATCTATTATTCTGTTATTCTGCGCAACAGATTAATCTGAGACGTACCCTTTACCCTGGGGCTCCTGCAAGATGCAATTTTCATCCCCACACTACTACAGAAGTCAGACAGACGCTCTTAACGTTCTAAAGAGAAATTCCTGAAAAACTTTCAGCAATAAATATCTTCTGGAGTCGTCCGCTGTAAGGAAATGACACAAAAATTCACAAAATTTCTTACATAACTAGTGGGATACTTGGGTACTGGAGTAGTGCTAGTTAGTGTAAGAAAAACATGAAACTAACGAAAGTTATTTATTTTGCAAAAATTCTGAGAAATCACAATGACACCTTTAGTTATGAATCGAACAAGTTATATCCTGGTTCTTTTCGGAATGTGAAGTTACTTTTCAAGGATAGGATTCGCTAATTAAATATCTACACAAAGTTTAAGATGGTTGTTAACTTGGCGGAATGACTGAGAGGCGCCCTTACTCAACTTCAATAATTATCCTTTAGAATGTTGCTAGGTACGGTCGAGGCTGTCGCGTGTGAAATGCAATGAAGTGTACTGTTGTGGAGGAAATATGGGGCTCGCAATAGCTGTAGCGCCCAATACCGTAAACTGCGATGACTGCTGTCTGCGTCGCTCGCTGCTGACAAATAAGATAACTCTTGTTCTATCTGGATTGACCTTCGCCAATCAAACACTCCCTACGCCTTGATGAAGTCAAGGATTCCTATTCGCCTCTAGTCTAACAATTGGCGAGGTACACCTGTCAGATAACCAGTCCACCGCATTGCCACTCAAAATCCGCTCGCAGGCGTTTAACTATAACTCTGTCCGTTCACACCGCACAATAAGTCTATCAGTCAACACAGTGAAGAACGCTTAATCCCAAGGACTCAATATAGAGTAGCACTTTGATTCGCTCTCGGCAGAGGTTCTCTCCCAGTGAAGTACTGAGGAGAGACTTGTTCCTCGCTCTTTAGAGTACACGTACGAGTGTGCACGGTCTCGTTACGTGTTCTCACTTCAAGAGCGACAACGGAACCGCCTCTCCACACCAGACGTGAAGCAGTATATCTTTCGGTCTCTTCCCTTATTCCTTCAGCTCAAGGCACCAGAAATATCGTCTGCCAATCAGCATTGCTCTTCTAAAACGGGAGAATGACGTTTCGTTTAGGGCGACCAATCCTGAAACCTATAGCTTTGGCGTTTGGCGTTTGCTGTCTCCCTGTGAAAATCTCTGAAACTGCGTGCTATGTGTAAAGAATGCGTAGGCTGGCCGCTCCCACACAATGTAGCGGAATTTGCTTTTAAGCCGAACACGGGGTCGTTCCCCCTTTTCACTCTGGCCCACGCTGTCCGCTACGGGCGGTCACCGGCCGACATAAGTTGGGTTGTCCTCTGAAGGGCCTGGGGACCCGCTGTGTGGCCTCTCTCCTGAACTAAAAGCCACTGTGACCGTCGTGTCTGGAATGTATGTGTACACGCCAGCCTCGAGTATTTCAACCACGGTGCGCTCACTTGTCAATTGCATATCGTTTACATGAATTCATACACATTGACTTTATCTTATCGAGTTTGGGTTCGAATGAAGCGCCTTGATGTGCAGAATATGATTGTGAGTGTGGAACATGTAAAGAATGAAGGTCAGGAGACCACAACGTCTTACACCATTTAAATTTGTCAGTGCAGATTATAAAATTCTAAAAGCATTTTGTATTCTTACAAACAGTCCCGCACCACAACAATCTTGGTTACACATGCCTAAACCCCTTCTGAAACGTCATCAAGAACGAAGATTTTCCATAAAACGGAAGATAAGGAACCCATGGCATGATGGATGAAACAGATGCAGTGCCGACATTAGCATCAGAATGGCATGTGAGTAATGTTCAAGTGAGTACAAGGAAGTCAAACAAGTGCGCAATGTGCCGCTGTTTCGTGCCTAAAATTACATGAAAGACTTAGCTCTTAATTAAATACTTTACAGTTAAGTAATCTGAAGTAAGTTCAAAGGATTTTGCTATTTGAATTGCTGTGAGGTCTACTAACTTATTATATCAGCATAACAGTTTGTTTCAACAGGAATTAGCAACATTAGTCCTAGCAGTACCAACACATTTTCAGTAATGTTTATTACCAAGGGAGGGTAAAGGTTGGGCGGGAGGTCCTTTATATCCACCCCAACTTTCTTTTTCAAAATTCGTTAATTGTTGTTGATTTTTTTCTCAAAACATGCTTTTTAAAGAGGCATTCATGTGTAAGTATGATACTTGACCAGAAGATATTAGATATGACATTCATTGTGAGAAACCACATCTACTACTAAGTCTTAAAATTTTCCGTTAAGTTTAACTAAAAATTTAAAATATTTATGCAGTTTAGTGAAGGACTTCGTTAAAACTCAATATGTTTTCCTAATTTTAATATTTAATGTACCTGACTAGATCATAATCTTTTTTAAAATGATATCATAAAGTACCATCCACTCCATTTGATACTACAATGATTTTGTAAATGAAATGCTGAAGTAATGTTAACTGTTACTACAGAGCCATTGTAACCTCTTTAAGGTACATTATCATTTTTCAAGCGTAATGGGTTACAAACTTACTTAAGTTTGGAGATCGAAGTCCATCGCAGTTATTCATCTCGATTCTCAGAGGAAGCTGAATTACGTGTTGTCGGTAGCTGTTCAAATCTCATACAACTTTACAAAGGTCAATTGGTTAATGACATTAGTTTCTCATTACGGCCGACAGGCAGAGAAACAAAGCCTACGTAAATGTTATAACTGTTCCGAAAGAATTACATCCGTTTGACAGCTACAGTTACCATAAAAACAGGTTGTCCCGAGTCGCAAATTCATTGTTTTGGTAGCTAGCCGAAGTGAAGAATGGGCAGGCTGTAAAGTTGGGTAATCTTGAAACGTCATCTGTTTGAAGATTGAATCAGTTAAGTCATTTCTCAGCGTCAGTATATAAAACTCTTAGGACAGATGAGTCACAAAATTGAGAACATGCATAATGATTCTCTGCCAAGACCTTAACACAGTCTTAAACACCAGACAGAATCTTGGTGTAAAGAGTAATTCTGTTCGTCGTAATTATGATAACGTAAAATTTAACGAAGTTCGATCCAGAAAAAGTTCAATATGTAAAAAACCCTATACTACTCCCTTACACGTATTGTTCAAACTGTCGACCATGATCATGACAGAGACTACAACAAAGGTTAACAAACAACTACCACTACCAGAAAATCAGCCCATACACATAATTACTGTTATCAAGAGGAAGTGCCGAGAGTAACACAACCGAGCGAGGTGGCGCAGTGGTAGCACACTGGACTCGCATTCGGGATGACGACGGTTCAATCCCGCGTCCGGCCGTCCTGATTTAGGTTTTCCATGATTTCCCTAAATCGCTCTAGGAAAATGCTGGGATGGTTCCTTTGAAAGGGCACGGCCGACTTCCTTCCCCATCCTTCCCTAATCCGACGAGACCGATGACCTCGCTGTTCGGTCTCTTCTCCCAAACAATCCAAAAATCCAATCCAAATCCGAGAGTAACAGTTTTATTTACAAACAATACGCACAGTACAAGCACTGCGAATAACACAGACGAATTACGATTACTCCGTAACAAGCCACCGAGCTGGCCGTTATACCAAAATACTCACAAAATATTCATGAACAACCTCCAAAATTTTGTCGGTTGATTTCAAGGTCACCCCATATTTTACGCGAACACTTGACCCTATTCAATTTTATTGTTAAAAAGAGGCGGTAACTTCATAAAATAATTTTGGGCAGATTTAAAGAATTTATGGGGCAAAAACTGTTGCTGCATCCTCCATATGTACTGTTATAAGGAAACCATTGACGAATTTTTTCACTCCCAAGAGACATCACAAGAATACTGAGCGGCCCGGCAGTGCACAGCACATCTTTGCATGATTTTGAAATGAGACAAAACAGCTAATCGTCGGACTGCAGGCGTCTAGTCAGTTGGCAGTCAGTTTCACTATTATTTGGGCCACTCAACTGACAAATGTATGGCCCTCTCAGTTTCGATATTTCACGAGCACTGTTCTTACGTCTTGTTGTATGATTGCTAATGGGGTACCTTTCCTTGTAGGCACGCTGGACAGTTGGCGTTGATACACCTTCATACTGGAAAACTTCGTTCAGTGTGTAGTTACGTGCACGTACAAAGTCGATAGTTACTTTGGGCCCTTGTAACATGGCACGCTATGTCGATTCAGCTAACTGTGCCTACACCACACAGTCATATAACTGAATGGCACATTCACATTTCACTGCCATCTGGTGTCAGCTCTGTCTGTAATGCGATCAGTGAGTGTTTTTTAAGTGTGTGACTGATATTTTGTCCGGTGAGCTGAGATACCACGAGAATAAGATAAATTAGATCAAGGCAATTAACGAGACATCTACATAATCAGCAGGGAAGTCGGTAACACTGGTACGAAGTAACCTCGACCACGAAGTAGATATAAGACAGATTACGCGGAAAAATGTGAAATCTAAATTTAGCTGACCAGATGGGGATTAGAGTCCTGCTCTCCCCGAATAGTGGCAATGTCGTTTTTTCTATGAGCGAATAGCCCATTCGGTGTCCGGGAAAGTTTTCTGTATAACGTTTGTTCTTTCAGCCTTTTTCCTACGCGAACTCCTTCTGAGGAAAAGCGACGCCTTAATGAATGAAGTTTTGGCTTCATAACCCTTGACACACTATCGATCGACGTATCCGAAGCGTACTACAACAGGGAATTTTGTTTGGAACCCTGTTCTAACGCCTCTGGAGGAAGCGTTTGAAAACGTCCAGTGATAGTCCATTCCACTCATGCACAAATTTCACTGCAGCCTGCCTGCGACGATTACGGTATGTTTACCACAAAATCAGAGTTTTTAATAGATGGCGGCAAAAATTAAGATCCGATGTCTTCTATGATGAGGATACCAATCGACCTGAAAAAATCTTCATTATGATTGTCGTCTAATGGACAAATACCTTGGTGTCATACATGTATACACATGGCTTCACAAAGTCTGCAACATTGTTCTCAATC
Organism: Schistocerca cancellata; assembly: GCF_023864275.1. Classification (NCBI taxonomy): domain Eukaryota; kingdom Metazoa; phylum Arthropoda; class Insecta; order Orthoptera; family Acrididae; genus Schistocerca; species Schistocerca cancellata. The sequence goes on from NC_064629.1 coordinate 620,196,138, forward strand.
CAATTTTGGTGTTCCGTCCAGTATTAAATACTGGTTGAGCCAGTCCTTCAGTACTTTGCTGTAACACGGAGAACCGCTCAAAACATGACACTGTACTAGACAGCATATCGCCCAAATTGGCACTAAACGCAACGCATTAATTTCACACGGAGTCTGCAACAGAACACACAGGACCCAATTCCGAAAGACTGTTTCGGAAGAAGTGATTCTAGAGCCACGATAATGTAACAAGTGTGTGTGCGTGTGCGTGTATACGTGCTTGTGTGCATGTGTGTGTGTGTGTGTGTGTGTGTGTGTGTGTGTGTGTGTGTATTTGGATCTTATGGGCGATCAACGGCGAGGCCATCAGCGCTCTTACAAGCATCAAAACAAACGAATGCGGACAGAACGAAATTTTCAATCTGTAGAGGAGTGTGCGCTGATATGAAACTTCCTGGCAGATTAAAACTGTGTGCCGGACCGAGACTCGAACTCGGGACCTTTGCCTCACAGGAGAACTTCTGTGCTGTTTGGAAGGTAGGAGACGAGGTGCTGGCGAAATTAAAGCTGTGAGGACGGCTCGTGAGTCATGCTTGGGTAGCTCAGTGGGTAGAGCACTTGCCTGCGTAAGGCAAAGATCTCGAGTTCGAGTCTCGGTCCGGCACACAGTTTTCATCTGCCAGGAAGTTTCAGACGAATGTGGAGATAAACTCAAGTCATTCCCTCTCACATGCGCTAAAACAAATAAGGAAAAAGAAAAGTAGCTACACATGAAATTAAAACACAGAGCAAACAGAACACAGAAGAGCTAAAAGAAAACCACAGTGAAATGTGACGGGCTGACCACTTCCTAAAACTTGGGTGAGACAAGTACCCAGTTGACATATTAAAAACATCTCACTAAAACCTTGTTAAAAATGGTGGACAATTTACAAAACTTTAAAACTTGAACCACATTCGTTAGAACGTTACCTAAAATAGAGGGCAGATCCTTCTTCAAATCCGCCGCGGTCCACTGGTCGGAAAATAAAGTGCAGTCCAATAAAGTGTGGCGCACAGTGGCCTGTACGCAGCAAGCACCACACATTAGAGGGTCCTCTTGCTGGAATAAAAATCCATACGTCATAGGACTGTGACCTATGCGAAGACGAGTAAGAAGGACCTCGTCCCGTCGACATGGCTGGAAGAAAGTTCTCCACGGTCGAGTTGTCGGCTGTACTATACGGGACGTCTTGTCAGTCACTTCCAGCTACTCGTCTTCCCACTGACGCATGACTTTGTACCCCAACAGTGATGTGATAGCTTGCTGCGGAATGGCACGTTCAAATACCTTAGAATGACGACACGCTTCCTAGGCTCTCAGATCCGCCCTTTCGTTCCCTGTAATACCCATTTGCCCTGGAACCCAGCAGAAAGACACCACTTTACCCAGTCGTTGTAGTTGGAGCAGGGCATCTTGGATATTCTGGTTATTTTATCTGCTGGGTACAAACGTTGGAGAGAGTGAAGGGCATTTAGACCATTGGAACAAACCAGATATTTAGCAGTGGAAGAACGTCGCATCTGCTCCACATATTTCTGCATTAATGACCGTAAATTCTGGAGACATTCGGATCTTGAGGACACGATGCGGGAAAACATCGGAGCAACTAACAGAGAACCCCCACTCAGACTAATCATTAAAGACAGTTACGTAGTTGTGGTGTGCATATAAAATGTCAGAAAATATCGATTTGAAGACAGAAGTATGCGGGCTTTCAAAAAAAAAAAAAATTTGGCCCTCTACTACATACACCTCTGCCTCAGAGTTGAAATATTAAAAGTTTTGGATAGTTTCATTGTTTAGGGGCTGGGATACGTAGTTGCAGCATTACATTCCAAATACTGCTGAGTCTACAGTATACGGTATGAATACACACATGAAAAGAATGGTCGAAGGTTCCTATAACTCTGAAATTGCGAATTTTGAATGTAACAAAGGAATTTATAAATGAAAGATTGCAATTAAATAAAATCTGCAGGTACTATTTTAACGAATTTAAATGATGAATACGATAGCAGAAGTACATTTAAGTATGCCTTTCATTACTGCAAACCACTTATTAGTGTCGAAGGTCCAGCAATTAGATAAAATTTAAGTTGAATAACAGGGAAACAATAGATTCCTACTTCACGTAATTCGTTATGAGCAACAACAAAACTCGCGAGATATTCACTTCTAAATGCATACTACGTCTTCACTGCTGAAGTCATGGAAATTTCACAAGTGCACAAGTCGGCCTGCGACCACGCGCAAACTTCTCAACACTCTCCAAGTATTTCCCGCGACCGTCCGTCGCGCCTTCCCGTCCATCACTCCCCCCGTGTCCTGTGCGACCCGATGCTCCTCCCCACTTCTATACAGTCTCTCCATTGACTCTGGTAGTCGCCTACCGTAGTAACTAGTGCTGTGATTGGCTAGAGCGCTCCCGCCATGTCTTCAAGCCAACGCACACTCACAAACATATTGAAACACATACGAATACTGGATTTACACAGATGGACCATGAACACGCTCTAACACACATTATTAAATACATAAACAAATCAAATAAACATATATCAATGGAATAGAAACAGAAGTAGGCCAATAGCCTAATGTCTGTGTGCTTCCTAAAACATAGTAAATATTTGACCAATTTCTGTATGAATAGTGTATATCGGATATAAACGAAGACATAGACGAATAAATATATATTTATAGACATGCTGCTACCGTTTTTTCGTGTAACTGTGGAGTACTTATGGCCTGACGTGAACAATAGTAATCGGCCACTTTGACCTCCAATAATTTATGTACTATTCAAGTTACATGCCTGTAATTCACACCAATTTATGTTTACACGAATAGCTTTCTAAAGACACGTAGATCGACAAAATCGGATGAATGGTTTAGATTTTGGAAAATTGTTGCTGGGTGTTATTTGTATAATTTACAGTCAGATACTAAACTTTAAACTAATAAAATCTGATTACACCATCAGAATCGTCGCGCAAATAATCGTAATGTACATGTTTCTTTTTAAAGTATCATGATTCCTCTGGCTATTATTAATTTCTACATGAACTGTGAAATGTTTGCCATTAAGGTTTCACAAAGTCCGCCATCTTTGGCACTCCCGGCATACAAATCTCCTCCATCGACACGAAGCACAGTCCTCGACACAGCGTCATGGAATTCCCAGCCACACGGTCGGGCTGGAATACGTGCTGGGGCTACCCCTCTTGCTCCAGCTAATGTTGGACACCACATCCCTTGCTTGCTAATCGGCCCATATGGCCACACCAAGTCCGAACTTGCAATATTTTCAGGGCGCCACAACTCGCCCTTTACCTCATAAGCAGGAGTGCAATCTCTCCTGTACTGCACCAAATTTAAAATGATGCTCGGCCTATGTGGTAACCAGGGTAGCAGACGATTAAAACCCTAGATTTGGGGTTGTACTTTCTCCACATTGAGTGATTCCAACACATGCTGCAAACGGACCCCAAATGGCATCGTGACTCGTGGAAAGTCGAAGAAAAGGCGTTCAAGAGACTGATAAGAAATAGTGTGCTATGTGGGAGAAGGTGGAGCAGCAAGGAACTTCCAATCCTGACACACCATTAGGAGCTGCTGCATCCAGATGGTGAGTGCTGATTCCCCAGCCTCAGCACAGACACTGGGTAGGGGGTGGTCCTGCGAGCACCCATGGACAGCTGAATCCTTTCAAGGTAACAGCGTAAATGACCTTGCCGATCCATACACTGTGCACCCATAGTCCAGCCACGAACGCACAAAAGCTCTATGAAACTGGCGCAGATGTGCCCTGTCCCAACGCCGGTGGCTAAGGCACTTGATGATGTTCAGTGAATTTAGGGTTCTTTTTCAGGTCTTTCAGGTGTGGCAACCACGACAGTTGGAATTCAAAGATGAGGCCCAGAAACCTCATTGAGTCTGTGAAATTTAGAATGGTGTCCCTCACATGCAAGTCAGGCAAGTTAAAATTACGACAAGAACAATTAAAATGAACACACACACACACTTATCTACAGAAAACTGAAAATCTGTCCTTGCAGCCCACTCCTCTAACCTGCGCAGTGTAAACTGCAACTGACTAGTCCCTGTTGCAGCACTGGAGGAGGAGCAGAAAAGAGCAAAAGCGTCCACAAATAAAGAGCACTGTGTAGGACTCATTACCGTAGACGTGACACTGGCTGTGGGAAAGAGGGTAACACTTAAAACAGTGCCCTGACAGAAACCATTCTCCTGCTCAGATTTGTCTGACAGAGTGTCCCCAACTCGGATCCTAAGACATCTCTGAGACAGAAAAGACCGTATGAAGACAGGGAGGTGCCACGAAAGGTCGACTGAAACAGTGTCTCCAAGTAGTATCGTAAATCTTACTGATATCGAAGAATATACTGAAAGGGCGATGTTTACGTAGGAAAGCCGGCTGAATAGCCGCCTCTAGCAGAGTCGGGTTGTCGACAGTGGACAAAATCTCCGTAGTCCACACTAAGAGAGGCTAAGGAGTTGCCAAGTTTCTACCAACCAAACCAGATGACGGTTAACCATTCGCTACACGGTCTTTCCTATACAGCTCCTTAAGGCGATACTCCAATAACTACTGAGACACGTTCGGTCCTTTCCTGGTTTGAGAAGAAGTATATGAAGTGCCTCTCTCCATAAGTTGGGAAGTTACCTGTCTGCCACATGAGACTGACGTATTCGAGGAGGATTTCCTTTGACGCCGTTGGCAAATGTTGAAGCATGCAGTACCAGATTTGTTCGTGGCCAAGTGCAGTATCACGACCCTCAAACAGAGCCGATTCCAGCTTCCACATGGAAAAAGGGTGGTTGTAAGTCTCATAATTGTTCGATATGAAGTCTCATTTTGCACTCTGTACAGTTGCACGACAGCGACGAAACGCTGGATCCTGGCAAGAACTGGAGAGCAGAGAGAGAGGTCAATGGCCAAGAATTACCCAGTTGCAGCAAAAAAAAAAGAGTGGGAGTACCAGTGTTTACGGTGCACAGCTCTTTGGATGTCATGAGACCCTCCAAACCGGACCTCGAGGGCAAGTGGGGGTCGAGCCCCACAAGACGTGGTGAGTGTTGAAGACTCCCAGGAGGAGATATGGGAGATGTATTGTATCAGAAGATTTCTGAGAGGCTGAGAATCTACTGCATCAGCAGGAGGTAGATACAGCGACCAAAGTTTCATCCTCAACTGCAACTGCTTGCAGCTCAGTAGTAGGAGGGAGAGTGGAGGGTTGGTGTGCGGTATTTACAAACACAGCAACTCCACCCTTGGCTCTTTACCCAGTCAGGTCATCCCTGCAAAAGACTGAATAGCCCTGTAGGACAGGGGCATCAAACGCTTTAAAATGCGTTTCCTACAAACAGATACACAATGGGCGTTCCTGTGCTAGGAACTTCAGTTCCTCCACATGGGTTCTGAACCCATTAACATTCCACTGAAGGCCGGGAGACATTTGTCACTGAGGTCTTTCCACCTGGGAGGGGAGCCTACCATATGAGGCGGCTGAGCTTCGGGGCGACATGATTTTCCCAACCCAATGTTAGGTTCCATTTGCCCTGATGAAGAATCGAGAGATACATAAGAGGACAAATTGGACATCATTGGACAATTTGCTTCCTGGCTCTGTCAGTGGTTGACGTTTTGTCTTACATTATTTGCCCTGAGTGGGCTTTGGGACCTCAACTGTGGTTGTCTTAATAGGAGCAGCACTGGATGGTGGTCCAGGTTGAACCTACGGAGGCGAAGGGAGCTCTGAAACAACGGCACCCACAGCCTCGTCGGCCGTCTTGGTTTGAAGTATTGGCTTCGAAATAACTGAAGCAGAGCAAGTGCACTAGCAGACGCAGGCACTAGTGCTGACACCGGCAACCTCCGTTTGTGTTGCAGCATCGGCGTTTAGGGACCGTCTGTTTAATAGAAAACGCAAACCAGGTAGCGAACGTCTGGGGCAGCATGGCCTTACAGATCTATTTGGTCTCTCCATATCAGATACGTTTAGTTGTTTTCATTTCCTGTATCTTCCTTTCTTCAAGAAAGACACTGCAGTCCCTATTCCAGACGGGTGATCCCAAAAGCAGTTGACACACTCCACAGGAGCTGAACAGCCATCTCTTCCATGGGCGGCCATCCCATATTTGCCACAAGTGGCTTCTCCATTACATCCGACAGCAGTGTGTTCAATGCGCTGGCACTTAAAACAGTACATGGGGTTCGGAAAAGATGGCCGTGTTCTATGGCGAAGGAAGCCAGCCATAATGTGCTGTGGAAGTTTCGTGATGCTGAAAGTCAGTATAAACGAGTCTGACTTCACTAGATTGCCATCCAAACTTCTCATAATATTCGGCACGTAAACAATGTCTTCTCAGAATCATTCAGCTTTCAGTTCTTCTCGGGAAATGTCAGCCATATCTCTGCATGTCACAACGCCTTTCTGTAGTTCAAGGTGATGTGCAGTTTAGTTTCAATTGCATACTTTTCTTATTGGTAAGGGGACGTTTCGAACAACAGGGTCCCATTTTGCAAGTTCTTGACAGATTTTAGTGCACCAACAATGTCCTCCAATTATTTTTGTATAAAAATGGTGAGTTTTTTTCGAAATTGCCCTCTTTTCTCTTAACTATCAGAAACACATTCTGAGAAACAGCATGTGTTCTGTTACAAACGAATGAGTTAGGAGAACTGGGTTCCCGAGCCCTCTTATTTAACTGGGTGTTGTTACCTACCAGCGCCCCACGCATTCCGCTATGAGTTGGAAGTGCAAACTTCGAAGGATCCATCACAGTCCCACGAGCAGCTAGCGAAAATAATAGTCCACCTAGACAGAGCCTCGTGTGCCTAGGTAAGCATTACACAACTGAGGTGCTGAAGATTCCCCGGATGTTGCCTGATAACGACTGTTCCACTTCAGCAGCCATGCGTCTCAACAGCGCACAGCACACCTTGAGACTGAAGGTTTTTGTACCGGTTTTTACCATCATCTCAATCCGGGCTGTAAAGCGAAGATCCCCGTTCCCTATGACACAGAACTTTCCACTGTCGCACCATACAGTGATCACTGAAGCATCCCTAGAGCAGGAGACTGGCGGCGCTTACCAGTGCCTAGCTCAGGAACCCCGGGTCTCGAAGCCCGTACTCAGCGGACGAATGCTGAGACCTGAGGAGACAAAGTAAGTAATCCTGTTGTACTCGAGGATGTGAAGAGGTATACTACGAAGAATGTGACCTCCTCCGATGTCAAAAGCAGCAACGTATAACCCAGTAATGATATTGAAAAATATCTATCATTAAATTTGTAATTAACCAAGGTACCCTCCGCCACACACCGTCAGGTGGCTTGCGGGGTATGGATGTAGATGTAGATGTAGAGAGACATTTCCTTGTGATGTTACAAACATGTACAGTATTTCCGCTTCACCCATTGTAGCTAATGCTGGTTCTACTTGCATCTCTAAACACCTGGTGCAAGGACTGTGGACATACGAGTAATTACATGAAATTTCTTCACATTAGCGATTACGAAAAATCATCAGCTGTATAAGGGAATGACGACAATGAAAATTTGTGCCGGACCGGAATTCGAACCCGGATTACCCGCTTTACACGAGAGATCGCCTTAATCGCTTTACCTATTCCTACACGACTCACGGCAAGACTCAAACTTCCATATTTCGTCGTTTCTGTGTCACAACCTGTACTCGTGCACACATTATGTAATTCCCATACACGAGAGGATATTTTAATTAAAAGTCGCTGCTTAGTATTGCCGGATAATACGATACTGCAGTGCCCGTGTTGTTAAGGATAATGATGCAATGTCCCTTCGAACACACATAACTGGAAGCGATTGGAAGATTCAGATTTGTTGGATTATGGAAATGTGTGGTTTGCATTTACAGGAAAGGCACATAAGACGGCAATGTGATCGAATATGTTTACCAGCTAAGTACGGCAGCAAACTTGGAAATAATGAAGTAAAGCACTACTAGAAATGTCTCTGTTCCGAATCGATTCCCAGTGAAGTTGAGTGAGAATCTAACTCGAGACCTATTATAATGTGTTGACGATTATAATCCATTATAAAGTCGGAACGGAACGATGTAGGAGCATTTTATTGTCGCGATATTTCAGTAATAAACCTAGTAGACTTACAAATGTATGATTTTAGAATTCACTACCACAAGAAATCACACAGCGTAATATCGTGCAATTATGATACGATAAAGTCGACGGAGTGTGTCTCTTTTCATATTTGATCATTATGATATATGCACCATCGCAAGATGTATGATTTTAGAATTCACTACCACAAGAAATCACACAGCGTAATATCGTGCAATTATGATACGATAAAGTCGACGGAGTGTGTCTCTTTTCATATTTGATCATTATGATATATGCACCATCGCAAGATGCAGGAAAATAATTAACACAATACTTAAATCACTGGCTAATGGAACTAAATATACGGAGACAACAAAAAAGAGAGGTTCGTATGAGAAAGGAAGCGACACTACCTTGATAATCTAGAGTACATAATGAGTCACATTGTACCTCGGAGTTGATGGAAGACGTGTGAACGATGCATCAAATTCACATCTGGCCACCCATATTTCGGTTTGCTGTGGTTTCTCTAAATCACTGTAGGCAAATGACAGAACGGTTCCTTTGAAAATGCACAAAACATTTCCTTCCCCAATCTTCTCCCATCCTAGCTTGTATTCCGTGACCAATGAGTTCATTGTCGACGGGACGTTGAATCATAATCATTCTTTCCTTTTTTTCAAAATTGGCACAACTATTCATCAAGACTACTTATTTGCCTCTGTGCTGATTCCTTATAATTGGTTACTATAGTAAAGCCTCACAATCATTATTTTAACTAACAAAAATTATTCATACGTTCTATAGCAGCGTCTCCTTGATGACACGTGACTGTCGTCACCTCAGTGTTGAGCTTACCTCTAAACTCCAACAGGATTGGGAGGATGTTCGTTGTCCGTAGTCAACTACTGGTGATATTGTGTCAGGTAGATATCGTTAATTATTTGCGGTTTAGGTAGTACCTCGTCGTAAGTCAACGGTTGCTCCTAACAGCGTACTTTTACTATGTGTGTGCTGTATGCAGTAGTTGGGATAATAGTCCATTCGGAACACATCTAGCTATCCCCGATGCTATATCATCACTGCTCTTCTGTTTAGACTTGGATGCGGCAATTAAAATGTCGTGCTATTGCGCTCTAATAACGGACGAACTTTCAGTGCAACTTCAGTCAATATTACTTTTGACGTGGAGTTAACAATACGTAGAAGAAGAAACACTTTCCTACATCCACAGTAGTAGCATCGCAAAAGTTAAACTTACGTTAGGTACTTACAGTAAATTACTGCAACCAACTGAGGGGCCGAGCGGTTCTAGGCGCTACAGTCTGGAACCGCGCGACCGCTACGGTCGCAGGTTGGGATCCTGCCTCGGGCATGGATGTGTGTGATGTTCTTAGGTTAGTTAGGTTTAAGTAGTTCTAAGTTCTAGGGGACTGATGACCTCAGAAGTTAAGTCCCATAGTGACCAGAGCCATTTGAACCATTTTGAACCAACCAACCGAATTAATTTTGAAGTGATAATATATGTAGCTATTATGCAGTTTTCCCCCTTGTCACACTTTGTTAGAAACAGTTACAAATACAGTCAACATCTTTGTATTTACGTTTGTTAAATCACCTATTTTAAATTTTGAAGGGCGAATAAGATAAATGTTGTGAATACCAAAATACATGAATTACACTAATAATTAGTCAACTTTACAAAAATTACAACATTTTTCAACACTGTCGCACAACAGCAAATTTGTACACAAAAATCATCCTGAAGGGAAAGACGCAAGCAGAAATAAATGACAAGAAGAAATAGTGGTATTAAAACGCAACCAACAAGTGGAAAACTTTGACACAAACTTATGATATTCTAGCAAACTTATACTCGGCATCGATCTAACGAAAAAACTGGATCAGTTTTTCACAGGGCTAGACGATACTACACAGATAAAATGTTACGTGAAAACGACAACACAAAATATATATACAGCCGCTCATTGTAAAGAAAAAATATACTTCTACTAGCTTTACAACACGCCTGGTAGAGTTCGTTTAGGCACTATATTTCGTTAGAAGTGGTACACGTTTATCCTGTTTTCTGTAACTTCACGCAAAATCGCAAACTGCCATGATTACAAGACCATGGCGAACACGGGGAATGGAGCAACTGCTTCCATAAAATTTATGAGATACTTTGTTATGTAAACTCGAAGGGTTTTCAGACGTCATCGCCTTATAATAAACGTCAGACTTTCCGTCGAGAGTGAGTGTCTCGCTACCACAATATTTCGATAACTCCCTGACGCTACTGAGATTTCACGACGGCACTCCATACTTATATTCTTAAGGAGGGCCCATAAGTTCGGCGTGATGCGTATTTTGTCCATTATCAATAGACCATGAGCGTTAATAGCACAGACACATTGCACAGCGTTTTTATTCCGTTTCCCCTTCGTTATTTGGGGAAATTCTATTCCATACTAGTTGAGTACTTGGCGTCGCTAGGGTATGTGTATATTACCATTCCATTGGCCCACCTCTTTTTCTTCCCCTCTCTGTCCATGTAGTCCTCCCTCCTCCCTGTCCATCTGCTACTCTCCACTCTTTTTGTTCATCTACTCCTGCCCCCTCTATTCATCTCCTCCTGTACATCTCCTCAACTTTCCTTCCTCTGTCCAACTGATCACCCCATCTCTCTCTGTCCATCTTCTCCTCTCCTCTCTCTCTTTCCATCTCCTCCGCCCTTTCTCTGTTTAATTCCTCTTCCTCATCTCTCTGCCCATCTCCTTCTCTACCCTCTCTCAGTCCGTCCCCTCCTCCCCCTCTTCCTGCACATCTTCTCAACTTTCCTTCCTCTGTCCAACTGATCTAACCATCTCTCTCTGCCCATGTCCTACTCTTCCCTTTTCTGTCCATTTCCCCCTCCCCTTCCCTGTGTCGATCTCCCCCTATCTCAAATCTCTGTCCTTGTCTACTTCCCCCCCCCCCCTCTCTGTCTGTCCATGACTTCCTTCCCCCATCTCTCTCCTGATAGTAACTCTCACCCAAATAGAAGTTTGCTGGTTCCTTCCTCCCCATTGTATTTCTTTCCAGATACTAACACATGTACCACATTTGGTAGATATTGATCCAAGGGTTGACCCGCGACTCTTACAGAGAACGCACATGTCACATATTTCACACATATTTGCACCCATGTTTCACTTGGATCGGTAGCTTATTTCATACAGCAGTTCAAATTTCGCGCAGCTCAATTCGTATGACATCATATCTCCTGAAAAATGAATCGTACAACGATATTATTTTGCATGTATACTCAGTGGTGTATTTCTGTACTGTTTGCGACATGTGTTGCGAATAGAGTTAGTATTATAAATCAAAACGTCATGCTGCTGTAGTTTTTCATTCATCTTAATGCTTACGACGTCATATTTCCTGAACTGTATGTCGTATAATGATATAATTTTGCAAGTACGTCCAGCGGCATATGCTACTCTGTATGCGGAACGTGTTGTGAATAGTTGGGAGGGAGAGAAGTAATAAATTTAAACGTAATGCATGATGCGGCAGTTTTTCACGCATTAAAGAATTTTACGTCATGTCTCGTGATCTATGTCGTACACTGATATATTTCTGTATCTGCATTCAACGGCAGATGCGGATACTGTCTGCGAAAAGTGTCATGGAAAGAATTAGTAACAAAGAAGTAATAAATGTAAACGCCATGCATGATGCGACAGTTTTTCACCCTTCTCAGTGTTTAGAGGTCACATCTCCTGAAATGCGGGTCGTACATCGATGTAGTTCTGCAGGTACATTCGGTGGGATATGTGAATACTGTCTGCATAATTTTCCATCACTAAAGTTAGTGGTAGAGAACTAATAAATTTAAACACATTCCTGATGCGGCAGCGTTACTGCACGAAAATGTAGTAAGCGGTAAACTTATTTTCCTTTCATCACATTGGCAGCCAGAAAATGATTGTTAAAGATTTGAAATTATGTGTAACACTCGTTTGAAGTCACTAAGTGCTCTCATTCTCAAGTACTGGATGAATAAATTCGCAGAATTAGCTCGTCGTGAGCTATAACACGTTTTTATCCTCACCGCCACGCCCTCTATCTTTCTATAGGTAAGCTGTTCTTACCCCACAGTGATTCTCTGCGGACAGTAAGTGACATGTTTACCAAATATGGGTGAAGTCGGTCTAGCGGCTTAGGAGGCGATGCGGAATATTCATTTATACGTACATGCCTTTATACGCTGCTGGCCATCCAAAATGCGACACCAAAAGGACCGGAAGTATCACAGCCAAACTGATTTGGGAGATAACACGTTGTACAAAGAAAACATGATTGAAAATACACCCCGCTGAGAAGTGAGGAAGTTTGGGAAAACAGTATTGAATGTTGCCCCCACTGCTGGCTGTAAACGCTGCTACACGACTCGTCGTTGAATCAAAGAGGGTCCGGAGATGTTACTAGAATATAGTAGACCACATATTGCGATAGATGATCTGGTGTAACTGCAGGTGGTGAATCCCGGGCCAGTCGTTCTGCAATCATCGACCAGACGTTTTCAGTAGAAGAGAGGTCGGAAGAACATGGAGGCCAAGGCAACAATGCAATCCGATGGACGACGAAGTAGTCTTGAACACGGGATGCCATGTGTGGTCGCGCATTATCCTGTTGCAATGTCGCTTTCGGCAAGCCCCGAATGTATGGGAGGACAACAGGCCCAATACTTCAGTGATGTAGCGCTGGCTAGTTAGTGTAGCGGCAATGCATACTGGGGAGGGGGTGGGGGATGCGGAAGTGGAATCCAATGCCACCCCAAACCATAATGCTGAGTACACGACTAGTATGGCGATGCATAAGGCAACAGTTCAACAATCTCTTATATGGTGTCTCCGGTCTCTAATCCGACAATCGTGCTGGTGCAGACAGGACCGGAATTCGTTGGTAAAAACAATGTCGTTCCATTCGGTTGCCCATGTCCGTCGTTCATTGCATCATTGCCGTTGCAATCGCCTGTCTACATCTACATCTACATGGATACTCTGCAAATCACATATAAGTGCCTGACAGAGGATTCATCGAACCACCTTCACAGTTCTCTGTGTCCCAGTCTCGTATAGTGCGCACAAAGGACGAACAACTGTATCTGTGGCAGTGACTCAGTGGTAAACGCACCAATGGACGCATTGCGAACAGTTCACTCTGCTTGAAACGACGTCGAATGGTACAAACGGACACAGCTTGTTGCGCAACAGACCGAATTTGTTGTATTATGATTCATGATGTGGCAGAGCGATCCACTTATAGTAAGGCAACAAGGTGGGTGTAACCGGTTCTGTCGGTTCGTCGTCCCTCTTGCATCCAGTTGCCTGGCTCCGTCCGACAAGATCATCGATTTGTCAGAAGGATAATCCGCAGTCCCGATAGGAAACTATTCTTTCTTGGTCGAGCTCTGAAACGTGCTCGAAAGACGCTCGCTGTCTTGTACAAAGCATACTTATAGCTGCTTACGCAAAACAACTGCACTAAAGAACAATTCCAGATCGTTCACATTGGCGTCTCTACCCCCTTTATATAACGCTTGCAGGTGGCGATACTGGCGACCGTGATGGGCGCCAGCAATGAAGCTCTAATCATGTGCATTTCTCGTTGCCGCAAACTCATGCTGATAATTCCACCTGATTCTAATGCTTCTTTAAGGGTGCTACACTTTGGGTGGCCAACAGCACTTGGTGATGGAAAACCAAGATCAACTTTTGGCCCGTTCTGACACTAGACGCTTCGTTATGACGCCCGTTGGCCGGCCGGTGTGGTCGTGCGGTTCTAAGGGCGTCAGTTTGGAACCGCGTGACCGCTACGGTCACAGGTTCGAATCCTGCCTCGTGCATGGATGTGTGTGATATCCTTAGGTTAGTTAGGTTGAAGTAGTTCTAACCATTTTTTTACGCCCGTTCCCAGCCTCTAATTCTGCCCGCGTTCCATTATTGTTACAATAGTTGGAGAACGTATTTCGTCAATTTTCTATCAGCCCCCGAGTTTTGGAACCGTGATAAAGCTTTCTAGCCAAGCTGTGTCAAGATGAGCCGACGGAATCATCTGTACTTACCCCTTTCATGTAGTGTCAGCAGCGTACTGTCTCTGCCCCACTTATAGATTGTCTGTAGTCTCCGAAGCTTGGATTAGTATGTACCCTGCTCCTCTAACAATGAAGTTTATGCCAAACTAATGTGTACGTACTGCTGTCATTGCTAACCTTCAGCACAATCGTTAGTTCAGAAGCTCAGTTCGATTCTTATCAGAGTTCACTTCGTATTTTCGTTAAAGGTAATGTTCTACCACAGCGGATTGGCTTGTGTGTAATACACAAGCGTGCTTTTCATGTTCCGTACGTAGAATCTCAACTATCGTAACGGTCTGTCTACATCAGGCCATCCTCATTTACGTTTGGTTGGTTGATAAGTTTATGAATGGAGACCAAACAGCGTGGTCGTCGGTTCTATCGAATTACGGAAGGATGGGGATGGAAGTCGGTCGTGCTCTTTCAAAGCAACCATCAGAGCATTTGCTTGAAGCGATTTAGGGAAATCACGAAAAACGTAAATGAGGATGACTTGAGGTGGGTGTGAACCATCGCCCAGCCGATTGCCAGTGCAGTGTACTAACCACTGCGTCAGGTCGCCTCATTTACATAGAGTGCGATATAATACAGGCTTTCGTAGCTCCACGTACTTCTTGATATTGTTCTGATAACGACGTATATGGAAGCTGAAATCACATACATTTCATATCACGCAATAAAAGTATTCTTCGGATATTGGCAGACACTCTGTCACCTTTTGAGTCAGGTATTGTCTGTTCTACAAAAACTCACTAATAGCTTAGTTAGTCACAATCACGAAGGGAGTGTCTCAGTGTTATCACGTTATTAAGGTCCTCAACATGGTACACAACCAATGAACTTGAATTAATTTTACGAAGTGACATACAATATTAACAGGCATTATCTGCGTTATTCTCAGTAGTGCATTAATCAGTATCAGTATTTAATCAAGTGTCGCACGTGTCGGCAGGACAGTATGGTCCAAAACGGTTCGTTTTCATCTCCATCGATGCGCAAGACGCCGCATTGTCGTCAAATAGAAAGACTTGCTCTAGGAGGACGAATTACCACAGACGGCGTCTCTCCACGATTAAAGCATACCATCATTTCATTAATTAAATGTAAGAACCTTTTCTGAAGATTTTGGTTACAACACAGACATTTAGCTTTTAAGCCGAAAACTTAAATAATAAACTGATAATCAGTGGAAAGGTGTAATTATGTTCGTCTCACTTAAATGGAAATAAGCACTATCTTCACGCTTTATTTTGCAACAAGCAGGTCAGCACTTAATTATCATGTTACTATTAATCAACCGAGAAAGTGTAGAGCAACACAAACATTATGATGTAAATCATAGCCAGATGTTTGCATGTGTATTGTAGTGTACGAGTAATTTGCATCCACCTGTGCACCTCATCTGTCAGAAGCAGATGTGATCACTGCAACATGATGATGCAAATTCATGGACTCACTTTATTAATATGTTTCAGACTTCTTCAAGCAATTAGCTTCCAACGGAGCAAGGCACACATAAGGAAGAAGTGTGTGTGTGCGTGCGTGTGTGTGTGTGTGTGTGTGTGTGTGTGTGTGTGTGTGTGTGTGTGTGTGTGTCTGTGTGTGTGTGCATGTGCGTGTGTGTATTTAAATCTTACTGCACTTGAATATTCGCTAGTTTTGCGTATCGTGAGTAATGGTCGTACCGAATGAGTAAGCCAGTCAAGACTCTCTACACAAGAGTCTCTTTAACAGCTTCAGTTCTACGAGCACCTCTGTCTTACTTCTCATTTCTTACAGAATATAGAGGATTAGCACTCCTCCACAGTTTAAACTTCTTATTAAGTTTCACAGCTTCTCGCGCTTCATTGCTGAGAATAATATGTACTAACTATCTTCCTTCACTCACAGTGTTAGTCCTCCATTATCTGCCGGTATCTAATTGGTTACAAATGTTATTTCATTCACTACAATGTCTATAAACTTCGTACGAATCATTCCTGAAACCATATCTTAGATTTCGTATAATTTTGGTGAACCTTCAGTAACTGTAGTCGGAGTTATTAGGCAGTATCTAGGATGATGAAACGGTAAACATCCACACTGCCAGAGTCCTTTAAATTTCCTGGTTCGTCTTATGATGTCTTTCATCCGTATTGGCCAGGGACTTGACATCCCACATACTCACTGTTTCATCTTAAGCTAGCTTTGGTCTGATGACATTTTGGAATATTTATCTCAGAGACAAAAATCAAGTAAATTTTGATAGTGATAGCTATTTTTTCATGAAATTCAGTGCCTCGTATGATGTACAGTCTTCTTCTTTGGATGATACATGGAACATTTAGCATATTCCAGTGAAGGTAATAACATTCATTCGAGGCTAAATTAATTACAATTGAATGTTACAATTTTGCGATCTTTTGGTTTTCTGCTACGTAACAATGAATAAATCTTCTCATCTGCCTCTCACTGAAACTAAAACTTAGCCGCTGTGACACAGGTCGTCTTTTGGGAAGCCTGCTGTGCCACATTTAAGGAGGAAGCTAGTCCAAAAGAATTGGTGTCTATTAACGTTCCGCTGTTCTAACGCACCGCGGATAAGGGCATCTCTTTTGAAAATGAGAGCATGAGATGATAAATATCAATCTGTACACTCGGTGTGTGTTCTTTCGGCCATATTCAAAACACTGAAGAGGATATTCCGCAGCTATCGAAGGAACAGAGTAAAACCAGCTCTAGATTGTGGGGTACGTTAGAAAGAATGATATCTGTTATCTAGGTTCGGAGGCAAAATTTCGAAGTCTCTAGCGACTGGTAGAAAATTGAGGACGGCCTTGCAAGAGAAATTTCAACGAAGCTCATAATCTGCAGCATTACCACAAGAATTGTTCATGGTCACCTCATTTTCGTTCTAGCAGAAATCTTCTACCAAAGACGTCGAAGCTTCTGTTACAAACTAGGCGGTGACTTCCTTGACTTGTGCAATACCGTCGAGAGCTATCAGGACCACCTAAATGAGTCAGGGTTACATTACGCATCGGAGACTACTATTTAGTTAATTGAATGCGTGTGAAAGACACGCAAGCGGTTCTTACATTAGAATCTTAAGCATGGCTGCGGCATCAACTATGAAAATGTAATGTATCGAATAAACACAGACACCAGTAGCGGAAGGCAGTAGTCAGAAGGTCTTGATCTAGATTTCAAACGACATAAATGGGCCTTCTTCAGAAGTCTTATTACCTAGATATAAGTATATACAGATAAAAGCAGCGTTCAAAAATTAAGATTTTATAAAAACACAATCAAGGTCATTAGGATATGCAGTAAAATAAGTCCACTTGTTATCATAAATGCCAACTGAATGGCTACGTCAAAACACAGCACAGCGGCCGACTGGCCAAGTGCCTAACATGGGCACCGATACACTACTGGCCATTAAAATTGCTACACTACGAAGATGACGTGCTACAGACGCGAAATTTAACCGACAGGAAGAAGATGCTGTGATATGCAAATGATTAGCTTTTCAAAGCATTCACACAAGGTTGGCGCCGGTGGCGACACCTACGACGTGCTGACATGAGAAAAATTTCCAACTAATTTCCCATACACAAACAGCAGTTGAGCGGTGTTGCCTGGTGAAACGCTGTTGTGATGCCTCCTGTAAGGAGGAGAAATGCGTACCATCACGTTTCCGACTTTGATAAAGGTCGGATTGTAGCCTTTCGCGATTGCGGTTCATCGTATCGCGAGATTGCTGCTTGCGTTGGTCGAGATCCAGTGACTGTTAGCAGAATATGGAATCGGTGGATTCAGGAGGGTAATAAGGAACGCCGTGCTGGATCCCAACGGCCTCGTATCACTAGCAGTCGAGATGACAGACATCCTATCCGCATGGCTGTAACGGATCGTACAGCCACGTCTCGATCCCTGAGACAAAAGGCGGGGACGTCTACAAGACAACAACCATCTGCACGAACAGTTCGACGACGTTTGCAGCAGCATCGACTAGCAGCTGGGAGACCATGGCTGCGGTTACCCTTGACGCTGCATCACAGACAGGAGCGCTTGCGATGGTGTACTCAACGACGAACCTGGATGCACGAATGGCAAAACATAATTTTTTCGGATGAATCCAGGTTCTGTTTACAGCATCATGATGGGTCGCATCCGTGTTTGGCGACATCGCGGTGAACGCAAATTGGAAGCGTGTATTCGTCATCGCCATACTGGCGTATCACCCGGCGTGATGGTATGGGGTGCCATTAGTTACACGTCTAGGTAACCTCTTGTTCGCATTGACGGCAATTTGAACAGTGGGCGTTATATTTGAGATGTGTTACGACCCGTGGCTCCACCCTTTTTTCGATTCCTTCGAAACCTTACATTTCAGCAGGATAATGCGCGGCCGCATGTTGTAGGTCCTGTACGGGCCTTTCTGGATACAGAAAATGTTCGACTGCTGCCCTGGCCAGCACATTCTCCAGATCTCTCACCAACTGAAAACGTCTGGTCAATGATGGCCGAGTAACTGGCTCGTCACAATACACCAGTCACTACTCTTGATGAACTGTGGTATCGTGTTGAAGCTGCATGGGCAGTTGTACCTGTACACGCCATCCAAGATCTGTTTGACTCAATGACCAGGCGTATTGAGGCCATTATTACAGCCAGAGGTGGTTGTTCTGGGCACTGATATCTCAGGATCTATGCACCCAAATTGCGTGAATATGTAATCTCATGTAGTTCTAGTATTATATATTTGTCCAATGAATACCCGTTTATTATCTGCATTTCTTCTTGGTGTAGCAATTTTAATGGCCAGTAGTGTATATTTCAAAAATATCTCAAATTATTAATTATTAAAATAAGCCACAACTTACGTTTTACATGCTAATCATGATGTGCCGCGAATAGTGCTACAATTAAAACTGAGAATCGTAGAAACAGCCTTCTGGCCTTGTGATTCATAAAATAATACACATATTCGTAGAAGCAAGTGTGACCAGTAACGGATAAACATGCGACTGACGGAGCTACATTCATGTGTTAACAGAAGTTCAGGAACCTGCGCGTAGATGTCGCTGATACACCCTGCCGCCTATAGCCGCAGAAAACAGCTGGTGTAACTGTACCATATGCTCAAATCGAAACATTTTTGCTTCCCAAATTCTGAAGAGAGTGAGTGACAGAAAGCATCAGAAATTGTTACAATAGGACAACTAGGTTGATGAAAATTACGTGAGATGTGACATGATTATACAGACGTGTACAAAATTGTATTGGCAACGCTTATGAAGCGATTGGCATTCAGAAAACAGTATACTAACCCGACGTAATAATTATGTTAATTCGAGCACAGGATGAAAACCATGGAAGAAATTTTTATTTCTCAGTTGCAGCTGGTCGTTAAAAATTGCGCCCTTATTGTTGAAATGCATTTGAAAATCTGAAGGTCTTCCAATAAATCCAAGCTACTCGTATATTCCTTCTCCTCTCTACGCAAAATAACAGTATCTTCCAAATTACTTGGGGAATGTCCGCTTTGAACGAGATGCTCAGCATATGCGATGCCATGAATATTAATACCCCCTTTTCCTAGCAAATGTTCCTTGTACCTAGTTTTAATTGTCCTCCCCGTCCGACCTATATAAAAACGTGGGTAATAATTACATTTTATCTCATGAACTTACGATTGTGGAAATTGTTATTTTTTACGTCCTAAGTTGTGTATTTACTTTGGTCCAACTTTGTTAGTAGTTGAGAAAAACGCATTGCTGCTGTATTTCTCAGAAAGAAGTCATCTAATTTTATACGAAGTATTGCCTAGAAACGGTATGAAAACGAAGCATATTTCCCCATCCACATCTTCCCGTTTACTACCCCTAATGTTTTGGATGAGAAAACCTCTAAAGTTGTCCCACATTAGAGGGTAATAAGCGGGATGATTCGGACGGAAAAAACGATTTATTTCCACACCGTTACTAAATAATATATCGAATAAAATTAGACGACTTCTTTCTAAGAAATACAGCTGCAATGTGTCCTTTCAGCTAATAGAAACTTGAGAGGAAAGCTAATACACAACTTAAAACGTAAAGAGTATCCATTTTCACAGTCGTACGTTTATAAGATAAAATGTAATGAATACCAACGTTTTTATATACGTCGGAGATGGAGGGCAATTAAAAGTAGGTACAAGGAACATTTACTAGGAAAAAGTAGGTATTCATGGCTCCACATATGCTGAGCATCTCGTTCAAAGCGGACATTCCCCCAGTAATTTGGAAGATACTGTTATTACAATGAAATGAATACCCGTGTCCGAAAGAACAGACAACATCGGTGATCATGCAGCTCGCTACAATGAAATTATAATGAAATGAACATCCTTATCTGCTTACAGGCGTTGACATACGTCAACGGGGACAGATGAAAATGTGTGCCCCGACCGGGACTCGAACCCGGGATCACCTGCATAGATGCTTACATGTCCGAAAGAACAGATACCATCTTAGTATATGTATAGTTAAGGCTCACCGGCCACTTGACCATCTTCTTCTTCTGTGCGAATGCACAAACAGTGCCCGAACTCTTACGGGAATCGGCAATGCGCCGCGAGTAATGAGTATAATGGGCCGAGGCACTACGAATATAGTGCGGGACAGTACGTTCAGAATGTGGGTTTCGCGGGAGGCGTGCAAGAGATAAATCCCTGCAGTGGAGCTATCCTCTGAGTCCTTGGTGGCTCAGATGGATAGAGCGTCTGCTATGTAAGCAGGAGATCCCGGGTTCGAGTCCCGGTCGGTTCACACATTTTCATCTGTCCCTGTTGACGTATGTCAACGCCTGTAAGTAGCTAAGGGTGTTCATTTCACTGTAATTTCATTCTAATGTGCTTAGTATATATATAGATACTGTTATTTTGCGTTGAGAGGAGAAGGAATATACGAGTAGGTTGGATTTATTGGAAGACCTTCAAATTTTCAAATGCAATTTCAACAATAAGGTTCAAAATGGTTCAAATGGCTCTGAGCACTATGGGACTTAACATCTGAGGTCATCAGTCCCCTAGAATTTAGAACTACTTAAACCTAACTATCCTAAGGACATCACACACATCCATGCCCGAGGCTGGATTCGAACCTGCGACCGTAGCGGTCCCGCGGTTCCAGACTGAAGCGCCTAGAACCACTCGGCTATAACGGCCGGCCCAACAATAAGGGCGCCATTTTGAACGACCAACTGCAACTGAAAAATAAAACTTAGGTAGTCCGGCTTTCGCCGCCGTGCAGTGCGGACGTGTTGTTGTTTCCGCCTGCGGAGCGCGCGCGCTCGCTGTTGTTTACATTTCAGCGGCCGTCACTTACGTGTCGCTTACGTGCACTAGAACCATGGCCAACCGTTTTCGAAAATAAAATTTACGATTCAACTTCTGCAACGACTACGCACGACCAAAGGCCTTGGAAGTGGAACGATTCCTATGCGACGTTGCTAAGATACCAGCTTCCACCATCTTGTGCATCCATTTGTCCATATTAAGCAGTACCGTGTACGTCAAAGTCGTCAATGACGCGGTATGTGAAAGAATACTTCGTGACACCAACCATGGATTGCGCTTTTGCCACGCCGATGGCAATGTCGGAGCGGTCACTGTCGACCATGCCGGCTTAGGAATGCAGTCTGCCTTCGGCAGTGACACAGTGCGGACCGTGTTGCCTGTCGGCCGCGCTGTGGTGCGCGCGCCTGTTTGTTTACGCCGGAGCAGCTTCGCGTGTGCGGTGTTGTGAGTCTAGAACGTGATGGCACACTCGTACAGAAAAACGATCTTGAAATTCAGTTTTGCGAACGACTATACACGACCAAAGGCACACGAGATCGAACGTTTCTTAAGAGAAGAGGTAAAAATCGATCCACAGGAAATCGGAATTTATCGATCGTTTCAAGCGTCGTCTATGTCAAGCTTGTTGACGAGGCTGCTTGCGAAAGACTTCTACAACAATCACCGAACGGGTATCGTTTCCGTCATGCCGACGGGAATGTTGGTGTGGTTACAGTCGATCATGCGGGAATGGGGATCCGCACTATACGAGTCTTCGAACTTCGGTTTGAGGTCCCGTCTGAACTTGTTACCGACGCCTTTCGACCATACGGTACATTTCTATCCCATGTGGCCGAAAAATGGACGAGTTTTACCACGTACCCCGTTTTAAATGGGGTGAGACAAATACGGATAGAACTGCGAAAGCACGTCCCCTCTTATTTGTACATAGGAGGTTGTCGAGCGATTATAATCTATGATGAGCAACGCCGCACTTGCTCGGGGTGCGGTGAAGAAGGTCACGTGCGCTCGGGTTTCCTCCAGCGACGTTTAGTGCAAACCCCACGGGATGACGTTCAGACACTACAACAGATGACTGTCTTACCGTTGACCTTTGTGGAAGCCCTGAGAGGCGACGTGAGGGAGATTTCCGATGGGCACCAGTAGCTGCCCCCTATAGAGAACATGGACACCAACGGACTGGAACTCAGACCACCGGTTCCACCACAGCAGACACAGGACACCACACAAGAGATGCAGCTGACGGCCGCTCCAGGCTCATCCATGGTGGCTGCCAGTGCTTCCACCGAGAGCGTGATAGGCCAGGCCCAAGACGGAGGATACGCAACCCAAACGGCCGATGCGGAAGCAAGGCAACGGAAACAGCGTTCGCCGAAGAGAAGAAAGAAGCGTCGACTGACTTCTGCTGACGATAGCCATAGTCCCGAGGGGACAGTGGGTGACAACGACAGTATCGACCTGAGACCAGTGGATTCAACACATACCGAGATGACTGTGCAGGAATTACACAGCGACGATAACTTGAATTCTCCTTCTGGTGACCGGAAGCCAGAAGTGGAGATGATAATTGTCCAGCATCAGAGCGGTGACAACGTTGCCTCCCATCCTTCGACCAGTTCCGGAAATATGCTGGGGGAATGGGGGCAAGAAATGGACCAACAGGAACAGAATGAAAATACGAACGCGACGATTGAGGATAGTCCCGTCCAGAGGCCGGGAGGGGTCGGGAAATGTTAAACAACTTAGTGTGGTGAGGAGCGCCGGGGGTGCAGATAGACGCTTAATGACACCGCCCTCCAACTGATGAACACACACCAGGCGTACCGCATTGCAACGATAAACATTAATGGCATTCGGACACCGCTTAAAATTCAAATGCTGAAAGATATGTTGCGCGCTGCGGACGTGGATATTGTACTCCTACAAGAAGTGCGTTTCACATCGCCGCCAGAGTTCTACGGCTACGAGGCACATTATTCAGTGCACGATGAAAGTGGATGTAGTGTGGCGATTCTCACCAGGGAAGGAATAGGACTGGAGGACGCCATGTCTCTCCCTTCGGCACGTGGCATAGCGATCACTGTCGACAGCGTTCGTTTCATCAATTTATACGCGCCATCTGGCTCCATAAAACGAAGAGAAAGGGCGACATTTTACACCGAAGAGATAGAACCGTTGTTCGCTGGACACTATGATAACTATATAGTTGGCGGCGACTTTAATTGTGTCGCCGACAAAAAGGACCAAGTACCTCATTACGTGCCATGCATGGAACTGCGTGCGTCGATTACCAAATGGTTCAAGTGGCTCTGAGCACTACGGGACTTAAGATCTATGGTCATCAGTGCCCTAGAACTTAGAACTACTTAAACCTAACTAACCTAAGGACAGCACACAACACCCAGTCATCACGAGACAGAGAAAATCCCTGACCCCACCGGGAATCGAACCCGGGAACCCGGGCGTGGGAAGCGAGAACGCTACCGCACGACCACGAGATGCGGACGCATTGATTACCGAAATGGCGCTTCTGGATACCTGGGAACTGCAGCATGGCGACAGACCCGGTTACACGTTTGTAATGGGACACTCGGCGAGTAGACTTGATAGAGTGTATCTGACACGAGCTCTACGGACGGCGATAATTGATGCCGAAATCTGGCCAGCGGCTTTTACGGATCATATGGCGTACGTCTGTACGATTTCACTAACGCGTCAGAAGATATGGCGGAGTAAGGGTCCCTGGAAAATGAATTGTGCACTTTTACATGACACTGCATGTCGCCGGTCGATAGAGGCGGCCTGGGAGACCTGCGTTCGCCGCCAACGAGCATACACCTCGGTTTTCCAGTGGTGGATCAAATGCGCAAAACCAACGTTACGGAGAACTTTGATAAGATACGGGCAGGACAAATCGCAGTGGAACCGCACTACGGCTGATTTTTATTTTACAGCCCTGAGGGAGCTGATGACCCAACAACCATCGCCAGAAAGGCACACGGCCATGCGTAGGATAAAAGCCAAGTTATTACAGCTGACGAGACAAAGAATGGAAGGTATAATGGTCCGGGCGAGATTGGCGGACACAGTTACTGCCGAAACCCCCTCCATGCACCACGTAGTACGTGAACGCCAACGACGACGCAGGACATTGATCAGGGAACTAATCTCTGAAACTGGCCAGCAAGTTGTGAACCAGCGTGATATTGCTCATGTGTTTACTGACTATTTCCGCCAGTTATATGGACCTGCACAAGTGAACCACGAGACACTACATAATGTCATCTCGGAAATGCCAGATAGAGGACCACGACTGGATGCAGAGACTTTCATCACAGCGATAACAGAGGACGAGCTGACAGATGCAATTGCCAGGGGGCCTCCGAACAAGTCCCCAGGTCAGGATGGCTTCCCAATTGAATTTTACCGTGCCTTTGCATACCTCATGGGACGGACCTGGATTCAGATGTACAACAAACTCCTGTTACCACAGACTGAGATACCTGCCGAGTTCACGGAGGGTATCATCATCCCAATACCCAAACCACGCGGTGGCAGAAGGCCAGGAGATTAAGGACCACTCACTCTCTTGAACTGCGACTATAAGATTTTCGCGCGCATCCTTGGGGCCCACCTACGGTCTTCAATTTCTGATAGACTCCTCCTAGATCAAACTTGCCTCGGCGGTAAGAGTAACGTACATACAGCGCTCGGTGACTACCGAGATATCATCGCATTAGCAGCGGCATGCCGAGTGCTTGGAGCACTCGTTGCTATTGACTTCGATCATGCGTTCGACAGAGTGGATCATACCTTTTTGGATGTGGTGATGGGCAGATTGGGAATCCCACAGGCCTTTATTCTAGTGATCATGCGACTGTTACACGGCGTGCGATCAAAGGTCTCGGTGAATGGACGGGGCACTGACTACATTGTTATTTCAAGGTCAGTTCGTCAAGGTTGCCCCCTTTCGATATTTTTGTATGCAATGGCTTTGGAACCCTGTCTATATGGTCTCCGAAGACGGTTGGAGGGAGTGCCGTTGCCACTACTGACCTTTCATTGCCGCCATTATGCTGACGATGTGATGCTGGTGGCAAGGACAGGCGACGAAGTACGTACAGCTTGGGCATGGATACAGCGATACGGGATGGCGGCAGGAAGCGTGCTTAATCTACAGAAATCGCGCTGCATGAATGTCGGTCGAGGATTACAACCGGAGGAGGAAGGCCCGCTCATGTTAGTTAAGACCATAAAATGTCTAGGTGTTACATTCCACACGGATGTGCAGCGGACAGCAGCGGATAACTACCGACGCATATTGAAGCTGATGCGGACAATGGTGATGTTACAGAAATTAAGAGCGTTGGATATGATTCAGAGGGTAACCTATGTTAACGTATACCTAGCACCGAGACTCACACACGTAGCGCATGTCCTGCCTTTAACGGGCACAATGGCATCACGGATACAAGCAACTTTCGGAACCTACGTGAGTGTGGGACACCTGTTTAAGATCCAATACACAACGCTTACGCTACCACCTGGAGAGGGTGGACTTGGTCTAGTGAACGTATATGAAAAGTCACGGGCGTTATTCGTTAGTACGATTTTCCGACAATGGCGCGGTCAATTTTGCAATATCTCGGGTGCATTGGCCGATGTACTAGCGCCCACTTCAATGCTGCCCCAGTCAATGTGGGACATATTTCACCGAAGCTGTCACATTTCAAGTCTTTGTTTTTGGAGCTTAGCTATGTCAGAGATTCCTTCCCAGCAACACGACTACCGACGACGCGAGATGTATACCAACTCTTACTGCGCCGGTGCCCCAGGAATACCCTGGAAAAGAAGTACCCAGACAAGAACTGGCGACAGATATGGCGCGTTATACGGAACGTTTACCTCCCAAGGTCGGTACGCTCAACATGGTATGTGGTGGTAAATAGGAAGTTCGCAACGAATCAACGGCGGCACGCGATTCATTTGGCAGACACTCCACTATGTTTAGGCTGCGCAACAGTGGACACTGATGAACATCGTTTAGCATGTAGTGGGGCGGCTCCAGTGTGGCACTTAGCACAACAGATAGTGGCGTTCCTGTTACGCTCTGCCCCTCACACAATTTCGTCAGACACACTTTTTTTTCCCCAAGAATCTTATTTTCCGGTCCAAAAATCCAATGCAGTGACGTGGGTACGGGGAATGGTGGTGGGCTACGTGTATAACGAATCGGAAAAGAATAAAATTGATTTTTGGCATTTTGTTTTGGATGGACAGACACAGTTGCAACAGCATAGGAGATATGGGCAAGACTTCGCTAATTACTTGCGACTTACATTTACCGACCCGAAGGCCAGATGGGGTGTGACGGGTGAGAGATGAGATAGACGAAGAAGCCGAGATAGACATCGATCACACTTACGGACCCTTAGTTAATTTCGAGAAGACGACCCAGTCTTACACCAACGTCTCGGGAACGAGTCCATAGATGGCTCTCTTGCTCTATCGAACGTCGGGTCGTGAGCAGGTGTCGCCCCCGACACGAATTTCATTTCATTGCTACAGGAGCATGTTTCTTTTGTATCTTTACTATCCGCAATGTCTTCCTGTCTTTCATTTGGGCATTTTCAGTTTTCTTCATTTCCTTAATTAATTAATTTTCTAATTAGCCACTATTTGTCAACATATGGACATTGTAGACACTATTTATGCGGTAGTACAACAACATGTATGTCAGCAAAGGTGGTAAGCCTGACTTCGAAAAAAAAAGCGTGTTCGGTCAGAGGGTTAGTTGCATAAAATTTTTTTTAAAAATATTAAATAACAAATAAAGAATAAAAAAAAGAAAAAAAGAAAAAAAAATAAACATTAAAAAAAGTGGTAGAATGCTCGCCTGCCACGCGGGCGGCCCGGGTTCGATTCCCTGCCGATTATAAAAAAAAAATACGGTAGAGCACGTGCCCCCGAAAGGCAAAGGTAAAAAAAAGATGGATAGAGCGTCCTCCACGTAAGCAGGAGATCCCGGGTTCGAGTCCCGGTCGGTTCACACATTTTCATCTGTCCCTGTTGACGTATGTCAACGCCTGTAAGTAGCTAAGGGTGTTCATTTCACTGTAATTTCATTCTAATGTGCTTAGTATATATATAGATACTGTTATTTTGCGTTGAGAGAAGAAGGAATATACGAGTAGGTTGGATTTATTGGAAGACCTTCAAATTTTCAAATGCAATTTCAACAATAAGGTTCAAAATGGTTCAAATGGCTCTGAGCACTATGGGACTTAACATCTGAGGTCATCAGTCCCCTAGAATTTAGAACTACTTAAACCTAACTAACCTAAGGACATCACACACATCCATGCCCGAGGCAGGATTCGAACCTGCGACCGTAGCGGTCCCGCGGTTCCAGACTGAAGCGCCTAGAACCGCTCGGCTATAACGGCCGGCCCAACAATAAGGGCGCCATTTTGAACGACCAACTGCAACTGAAAAAGAAAACTTAGGTAGTCCGGCTTTCGCCGCCGTGCAGTGCGGACGTGTTGTTATTTCCGCCTGCGGAGCGCGCGCGCTCGCTGTTGTTTACATTTCAGCGGCCGTCACTTACGTGTCGCTTACGTGCACTAGAACCATGGCCAACCGTTTTAGAAAATAAACTTTACGATTCAACTTCTGCAACGACTATGCACGACCAAAGGCCTTGGAAGTGGAACGCTTCCTACGCGACGTTGCTAAGATACCAGCTTCCGACATCTTGTGCATCCATTTGTCCATATTAAGCAGTACTGTGTACGTCAAAGTCGTCAATGATGCGGAATGTGAAAGAATACGTCGTGACACCAACCATGAATTACGCTTGTGCCACGCCGACGGCAATGTCGGAGCGGTCACTGTCGACCATGGCGGCTTAGGAATGTGCACCATACGAGTTCTCGAACTCCCGTTCGAGCTTCCGGCGGAAGACGTTATCGCGGGTTTCCGCACCTATGGCACTGTACCTGACCACACTGCCGAACGCTGGGCGCAATTCCAAACGTATCCCGTTCTTAACGGTGTACGGCAGATCACCATCGAACTCCATCGCCACGTGCCATCTTACCTGAAAATTAGCGGGTGCCGCGCGGTTGTCATATACGACTGCCAACCCGTGACCTGTTCCGGGTGCGGCAAAGAAGGCCACCTCAGATCTGAGTGTCTTCAGCGAGGAATCACCCAACTGCCAGCCGCTACCGTGGCACCTCCGGCTCCGACGACGGTTTTACCGCTCACCTACGCATCGGCGCTCTCTTCTCCTCCCACCGGCCGCCGCCCATCGGACCATGTACCGGTGACCCTTCCAGCTGCTACGGATACCGCCGGAGCCGACACGTCGCGCTCATAGCCTGTCGCTACTCCGGCGCTACTACCAACAGCGACGACTTCCGACACCCACCCGCCTGAACATTTGGACGCCCCTTCATTTGACGTTCCCGCGACGGCCTTCCTCTCAGAGCGACGCGACTCCCTTCCGTCTTCCGACACGGAGGGACGAACCCGTAAACAACGTTCACCTAAGAGGAGCAAGAGGAGGCGCCGTACGGTCTCGGAACGAGACGGATCACCTCCCCCTGATGCTCCAGAGGTCGTCCGACCCGACGAGGCCTCGGAGAACCTACACGACGATACGAATGACGACAACATGACGCCGACTGTGGATGTGTCGATGCCTACTCTACTGGCTCGCTCAGGTGCTCCTGAACCAATGGACTCCACCGATGCGACTGCCACCGAGACGTCCTCAACCCCTACGACCGAAGTGGAACGTACGACCAGCACAACGACAGCGCCCTCAATGGCGTGGAGTGAGGACGTCAATGAAGGCCCGGACCACACGCTGGGGACAGACTTACCCCAGACGGAAGCCTCGTTACGCCGCTGATGCCGTCAGGTGGCATACGGCACGACTCGCCGTTGCCTCGCCCCTCTTCTTCCTCCACCGGTGTAGATCCCCTCCACGGCAGGGTACGGCTCCAAACCTACCGAATAACGACGATCAACACTAACACCATTAGCTTACCCGTGAAACTTCAACTGCTGCGAGAGATGATATGGGCGTCGGACGTCGATATCGCACTACTACAGGAAGTCCACTTGGCCACACTTCCAGACGTTGCGGGATATAACACTTATCCTTTTCCTGGTGACCACCTGGGACGCGGCGTAGCCATCTACGCCAGAGAAGGCATTCCAGTGGCCGATATCACATACCTTCCATCTGCCAGAGGCATGGCCGTCACCGTCATGGGGACGCGTATCGTCAACATTTACGCTCCGTCAGGCTCCACCCGCAGACGCGACAGGGCACTCTTCTATTCACAAGAAATCGCTCATTTCTTTCTTGGACGCTGCGACCATTACTTGCTTGGGGGTGATTTTAATTGTGTCTTGCACCCCAAAGATCAAGTGCCCCACTACAACACCTGTCAAGAACTGCGTCTTGTCGCCCAAGATCTGTTCCTCCGCAACACTTAGAAAGTTCAGCACGGCGACGCGCCTGGACATACTTACCAGACGAGTCACTCCGCGAGCCGCCTTGATAGAATTTACGTCTCTCGGGAACTCACACCTGCAGTCCAAGGTGCAGAACTTTGGCTCCTGGCCTTTTCGGACCACTGTGCCTACATCTGCAACATTCTCTTCCCCAAACAAGTGGTCTGGCGTAGTCGTGGAAGCTTAACACCTCCCATCTTCATGATCCGGAATGTCTTCAACGTGTTACCGAGGCATGGGCCACCTGTGAACATCGCTTACCTAAATACTGCACGACCTTGACCTGGTGGCTGGAATATGCCAAACCTGCCATTCGACGTACTTTGATTCAGTATGGAAAGGAAGTTGCTATGTGGCGCCGGCACACTACCGACTATTTCTACGCCGTTCTCCGCGACCTTGACGCCCAACCGCCCACCCCCGACACCCAGAGGGAACGCAGCATGATTAAGGCGCAAATTGTAACTTTGACATGCCGTAGACTGCAGGGGTCTATGGTGCGAACCCGATGTCAAGATTCGGCGGAACAAGAACATCCGACCATGCATCATATCGCCTCCGATAGGAAACATCGACGACAACAACTCATCACCGAGATCACCACATGTCGCGGCCAGCACGTCACTTGCCAGGCCGATTTCTTCCATGGTTTTCGTCCTGTGCTCGAATTAACATAATTATTGCATCAGGTTAGTATAATGTTTTTTCAATGCCAAACGCTTCATAAGCGTTGCCAATGAAATGTTGTACATGTATGTATAATCATGTCACTTCTCATGTAATTTTCATAAGCCTAGTTGTCCTATTGTAACAATTTCTGATGCTTTCTGTCACTCACTCTATTCAGCATCTGGGTAGTAAAAATGTTTCGACTTTAGCCTGTGGTGCAGTTACATATCCTGTTTGCTGCTGCTGTAGACCGCAGGGTGTATCAGCACCATCTAGGCACAGGGTTCTGAACTTTTGTTCAAACATGAATGTAGCACCGTCAGTCGCATGTTTATCTGTTACTGGTCACACTTGCCACTACGATTATGTGTATTATTTTATGAATGACAAAGCCAGACGGCTGTTTTTACAATTGTCAATATTAATTATGACTAATACTATTCGCGGAACATCATGGTCAGCAGGTACAACGTAAGTTGTGGCTTATTGTGATAATTAAGTTTTGGTATTTTTGAAATACGTCAGTGCCCATGTTTGGCACTTGGCATGTCGGCCACTCTCCTGTTTTTTGCACGTGGCCATTCAGTTTGCATTTATGATAACAAAGTGGACGTATTTTATTGCATATTTTAATAACCTCCACCATAACATACATATGTTGCGTTTCTATAAAATCCTAATATTTGAACGTTGCATTTATCTGTATATACCTATTTCTACGTAATAAGACTTCTGATGAAGGCCGACTTGTATGGGTTGAAATCTAGGTGAGGACTCCTACCTTCCGCAACTGG
Organism: Schistocerca cancellata; assembly: GCF_023864275.1. Lineage (NCBI taxonomy): Eukaryota > Metazoa > Arthropoda > Insecta > Orthoptera > Acrididae > Schistocerca > Schistocerca cancellata. Next base: position 620,227,728 of record NC_064629.1, read on the forward strand.
TGGCTATTTTTTCTATTCCACATATTTATTACATTAGAGGACACTCCATCAAGTGAGAATAATGATAGAGCTACAGGGTATTGCGAAGTGTTAATGTATGGTCCACATAATTCCGATCGCGACCCCACACACACACACACAATACACACAATCATATAAAGGTATTATAGTTATCAGCTGCCAAATCATTCACAACAAAGTGCCAGAGTTTAAATCAATTTTAAAAATCAACGGAAGGTGCTACTGCAATACAATTCATAGTTGATAACACTATTATTCTCAGACAATAATTGTAGCTACGCGAGGGGTTGAGGTTGTATTTAATATTAATTTAATGATTGTTCTCTAGGTCATCAAGCTCACACCCAGTTTTAAGGAACTCTTAGCTCACTAGCGCACATGCTTATTTTGTCATCACTGAAGAAGATTAATCACTGAACATTCAAATAGAATAGTTAAAGTTTTGAAAAGGGTTAGCGCGATGATACATTCTGATAAAAAAATACTAATTCCTTTAACTGAAAACTACTTAAAACAGATAGTTCGAAAGCTCACTCATGACAGAAGTACCTTAGATCCAATGGTAACGAATAGATCTGGTGTCTCTGAGTGCGTAAATACGCAACCCATTTATGCTGGGAAAAAAATAGTTCCGATTTGAGACTCAGGTACAAATCTACCTTTGTACCGTATCTCGTCGCCGTCTCTGGTGCTCATATTAAACGAATTGTGTAAGCGACGGTTCATAATAAAATCAAAATTATGCCTTTCTCACTTGTTTAACCTTTTCTGCCCACATCCCGTTCCTAAGCCAATGCGTATGGAAATATTTCTGTACGTCTGTCTTGCATTCACAGAGCCAGATTTACATCTGATGGACAAAACTGAAACATTTTTTTTTCAGCGTAGATCGGTTCCTCATTAATGCTTTAGAATATCTACTAAGTTACGTTGCCATAGAATAATTACAGACCACACTGGGTCTCTATTAGTAGCTGCCTATTAACTATAATCATCCGGTACAAAGATCAACTGAAACAAGTTGGAATCAGTATATTTTCATAAAACTGCATAAGGATTCAGTTGAGTTATATGTGAAGGAGAACATCCAAACATTTTGCTCTTCGTAAGAGCACGTAAGGAAGCTGTGTTCAGCGTTTATTCGAATAATTCACCAAGCAAACGTATAAGTTCCGAAATGTGTATTAAAATTTTTATTTATGAAAGTGGACCACGGAGTAGTGCAGCAGTTTCTTCCCTGCCTGGCACCTAGACTTTCTTCTCATGTTTCGATTTCAGTTACAGCAATGCAATCTGTATCAGACTGAATCACAGCTGTCTCCTGGCCACGTCGCTGCGAGGGGCTCTGCCCACGTGATCTACCTACTACCCAAGAAATTGACATCAATATGTCGTAGAATCTTAGAACACGTTCTAAGTCGAAACATGCTGAAGTGCTTCTAACACACTATTTAATATCCCTTCGAATGGCAAATATCAGCACCCATCGGAGCCACTGCTTGGAGCTGACGAGTGCGGCAACAAGTATTAAACTACTGTTATTATGTTAAGAGTGTAGATACCAACACGTGTGAAATCACTAAGCACACTCACTGAGACGATGGATAAGACGGAACCAAGGAAATTAATTGTAGCTGTACGATAGTTAGTTGTAAGAGACATTTCTCCCTACTTCTGGTTTGTTCTCATAAGGTAACGATAATTTCATCCGACGAGAAATGCGCACGCAGACTAGGTCGTGTTCTTGCACATTTCATTATAACACCACAGGGAGCTACAAGATATTTTAAGAAGTGACGTCTGTGAGATGGCCATTTTAAATGTTTAATGCCAGCTCCTGGTACAAAGAGCTGCGAGTTTTAAGTATTCGTATCTCTGGCTGTGTAGCGGGGCACGTGCAGAGTAATGGGGCGGCAGGACGGCGAGCGACGTGGCAGCGCCCTGTTGATGGACTGCACTCATTTTCCCCAACCGCTGAATCACAGCAAACAGCTGCCGTGGGAAGTCGACTTGCTCTGTTTTTTATCGCTGCCTCACTGTTTTGGCGGACAGAACTGTTCTTTATTCACTCTAAAAGAGGTCGGCCACCGTCCCAGCGGCGAAACGTGCAGCTTCCAACCGAAACAACCCAGAATAAAATCCTATAGGTGTATCCCTCACTTTTAGTCGATACCAAGCAAATCATTGAAAAATTGTCACCTACCACAGTCGTGGTTGAACATGTGCCACATCTGTTGTAACTTCGTCACAGAGATGATGACGTTCGAAAAAAGATATGATATCGAAACTAGGTTTACGGAAAATGATAGATATCGAAAGAGCGAGTATTTTCCTGTATGGCTAGTTACAATACTTTATTTTTACCAGCGAAAGAACTAAGTTTTTGTTAAATGGGAAGGTGTCCCTTAATCAATAAGGTTCGAGAGTATATAAAAAGAAAAGTGGGATGACATGACGCTCATTAATATAAATAGTAAAGATTTTTCCAAAAGTAATACTCAAAGAAGCTGAAATTGAACAGCAATCCTGGCGGCATTACTTTCACCTCTGGGTCACAAGGACCTTAAGTTGTTCGTCCAGACGGTTTGACAGCAATATTTCCAGACTAATTCTGTGAAATATTCACTGCATATAGGTCTTTGTAAAGTTCTGATGATGATACTTGGAGTGTGGGGCGCCTAACTGCGCGGTTATCAGCGCCCGTACAAATTCCCAATCCGTACACAGTACAGACTCGCCACATTCACAAACGATGATGAAATGATGCGGATAGCACAAACACCGTCCGCAGCTCGTGGTCGTGCGGTAGCGTTCTCGCCTCCCGCGCCCGGGTTCCCGGGCTCGATTCCCGACGGGGTCAGGGATTTTCTCTGCCTCGTGATGACTGGGTGTTGTGTGCTGTCCTTAGGTTAGTTAGGTTTAAGTAGTTCTAAGTTCTAGGGGACTGATGACCGCAGATGTTAAGTCCCATAGTGCTCAGAGCCATTTGAACCAAGCCATACGTCAACGGGGACAGATGAAAATGTGTGCCTCAACCGGGACTCGAACCCAAGATCTCCTGCTTACATGGCAGACGCTCTATCTATCTGAGCCAGCGAGGACACAGAGGAAAGCGCGACTGCAGGGATTTATCTCTGGCACGACTCCCGCGTAACCCACATTCTCAACGTATTATCCCGCAGTACATTCGTAGTGCCCCTGCCCACTATACTCATTAATCGCGGCGCGTTGCCGATTCCCGTAAGAGTTCGGGCACTGTTTGTGCATTCGCACAGAAGAAGAAGATGATCAAGTGGCCGGTGAACCTTAACTATATATACAGGGTGTTACAAAAAGGTACGGCCAAACTTTCAGGAAACATTCCTCACACACAAATAAAGAAAAGATGCTATGTGGACATGTGTCCGGAAACGCTTAATTTACATGTTAGAGCTCATTTTAGTTTCGTCAGTATGTACTTTACTTCCTCGATTCACCACCAGTTGGCCCAATTGAAGGAAGGTATTGTTGACTTCGGTGCTTGTGTTGACATGCGACTCATTGCTCTATAGTACTAGCATCAAGAACATCAGTACGTAGCATCAACAGGTTAGTGTTCATCACGAACGTGGTTTTGCAGTCAGTGCAATGTTTACAAATGCGGAGTTGGCAGATGCCCATTTCATGTATGGATTAGCGCGGGGCAATAGCCGTGGCGCGGTGTGTTTGTATCGAGACAGATTTCCTTAACGAAGGTGTCCCGACAGGAAGACGTTCGAAGCAATTGATCGGCGTCTTAGGGAGCAAGGAACATTCCAGCTTATGACTCGCGACTGGGGAAGACCTAGAACGACGAGGACACCTGCAATGGACGAGGCAATTCTTCGTGTAGTTGACGATAACCCTAATGTCAGCGTCAGAGAAGTTGCTGCTGTACAAGGTAACGTTGACCACACTGTATTGAGAGTGCTACGAGAGAACCAGTTGTTTCCGTACCATGTACAGCGTGTGCAGGCACTATCAGCAGCTGATTGGCCTCCACGGGTACACTTCTGCGAATGGTTCATCCAACAATGTGTCAATCCTCATTGCAGCGCAAATGTTCTCTTTACGGATGAGGCTTCATTCCAACGTGATCAAATTGTAAATTTTCACAATCAAAATTTGTGTGCTGACGAGAATCCGCACGCAATTGTACAATCACGTCATCAACACAGATTTTTTGTGAACGTTTCGGCAGGCATTGTTGGTGATGTCTTTATTGGGCCCCATGTTCTTCCACCTACGCTCAATGGAGCACGTTATCATGATTTCATACGGGATACTCTACCTGTCCTGCTCGAACATGTGACTTTACAAGTACGACACAACATGTGGTTCATGCACGATGGAGATCCTGCACATTTCAGTCGAAATGCTCGTACGCTTCTAAAAAAAGAATGGTTCAAATGGCTCTGAGCACTATGGGACTTAACATCTATAGTCATCAGTCACCTAGAACTACTTAAACCTAACTAACCTAAGGACATCTCACAACATCCAGCCATCACTAGGCGGAGAAAAACCCTGACCCCGTCGGGAATCGAACCCGGGAACCCGGGCTTGTGAAGCGAGAACGCTACCGCACGACCACGAGCTGCGGACTGTACGCTTCTCAACAACAGATTCGGTGACCATTAGATTGGTAGGGGAGGACCAATTCCATGGCCTCCACGCTCTCCTGACCTCATCTCTCTTGACTTTCATTTATGGAGGCATTTGAAAGCTCTTGTCTACGCAACCCCGGCACCAAATGTAGAGACTCTTCGTGCTCGTATTGTGGACGGCTGTGATACAATACGCCATTCTCCAGGGCTGCATCAGCGCATCAGGGATTCCATGCGACATGGGTGGATGCATGTATCCTCGCTAACGGAGGACATTTTGAACATTTCCTGTAACAAAGTGTTTGAAGTCACGCTGGTACGTTCTGTTGTTGTATGTTTCCATTCCATGATTAATGTGATTTGAAGAGAAGTAATAAAATGAGCTGTAACATGGAAAGTAAGCGTTCCGGACACATGTCCACATAACATATTTTCTTTCTTTGTGTGTGAGGAATGTTTCCTGAAAGTTTGGCCGTACCTTTTTGTAACACCATGTATATACTAAGATGGTATCTGTCCTTTCGGACATGTCCGAAAGGACAGATACCATGTTAGTATACATAAAAACGATTAAATCATTTCTCTTAGAGGAAAGCTTGTAGAAGATACAATTATGCGCAATATAAAGAATCTCTGTGTGTACCAATAACCAAATGTGTCGTCGAATTAGTCTCAATTTTTCCGCTTTTGATAAAAGTACCAGCAGGAGAGGCGAAAACGTGCTGTTTTAACATAAACGGCCGGTAGAACAAAATTGTGGTGCGTTTTTCAATAGACATCCACTAATTTTATTGTACCGATTAGTATTTCTACTTCGGCGAAGATCTTTAATTGATTCACGAACATATATTCTGCTATTCCCATCATCTCGACCCGCGCCTATAGGATTTTGAACATGGTTTTATGATAGAATTAACATATTCAGCAACTAAATATTTGTTTCGTTCCATTTCATATCATTTCGTAAGTTTACATCTAGAAATTTATCCCTCTGACTCTTCAGAAACACACCATTCAATCTATAGAAACTCGAATACCACTATATTTCCTGTACATCTAAGTTACCATTCTGTACATTGTACTACATACAAACCTAGTACAGGTATCGCGACATTTCACTGCTATTATTCCACTCTTTCGTCACAACAGCCTTATAGACCAGTAATTCCGTGGACGTTTCGGATTTACTGCGTAGTTTTAAAAAGATTTTAGTAAATGAGTCGATATTGTATTCTGGTGGCTTCGAATTACAGGGGTAGGCAAAAATGTGGAAACATCGAAAACACATTACATTACAATGCCGAATACAGTGCAGGAAACCTTTTGACATTCGAAACAGCTTCCATTCGCCTCGAAACGGGTAAATAAGGCCATGAATGGTTTTCAAGGGAATGTTACATCATTCTTTCAGCAAAATAAAGGCAACTTCCACGTAACCATCATCGTGGTGGATAGCGATCACACGCCTTTCCCTCCGAAGTGGACGACAAAGACTCAATAACATAGAGACATAGAGACGTAGTGACTGCAGTGACCAGGGGAGGTGAGACAATTTATCTTCGTAGTCACAAAATTAGTGCAGTACGATGAGAGCTGTACGAAATGGGTCCCTGTCGTCTCGGAACACAGTATCAGAATTGGGGACCAATCACTCACTCTACCATCGGATCGACCTCATCAGTCAAAACGGTCATATAGACCTTGGCAGTAATTCGACCCTGCAGGACAACCATTGGGCCCATGGAAAACCACAATATGGCTGCTAAAATCATCAGTGAATCCCCGCCATGGTTCACTCCTGGGACACAAACTCTACCAAAAGTTGGAAAGAGTGTGACCAAATAATTGCTCCATAAGGTAGATTTTATGGATTCAGCACCTCGTTTTCCTATTACAGATAATTGTTTCACGGACGTGTGGTTTTGGAATTCCAATTCGCCTTGCAATTTCCAGTAAATGGACATACCTTTGTGCTGAGAGGCTTCGCGAAAGCGATATTCAAACCTGTAGTGAGTTTGAGGCCGTCGCCCTCTTATTTTTCATAACAATCCTCCTCAATGCTTTCACTCATCACACTCTTTCGTCAGCGTTAAGACTCGCTGGATAATGTTTCCCCGCTTTCCATGTATGCGGTACAAATCTTCGATACAGTGCTTTTTGAAACACTAAACACTTCGCCTATATTGGTACAGGAACACCCGATGCACGAGCACCAACTGTTTGCCCACGATAGAATTCGCTTAGCTCCCCCCCCCCACCCACCCACCCACACACACACACACACACACACACACACACACACACACACACACACACACACGCGCGCGCGCGCGCACACACACACACAGAGGACTCGCCACCCTTTGGCGCGTTCGTGCTTTGCTACCACGGTACCCCAGCCTTCACAGCGTTTTTGGCTTCCGTGCTGCATGTCAATCCTCTTGCTATTCTTTTTTCCCTCCCTTTGGGAACATGTCTAGGCTATTACTGGGAATGTTCTGCATTGTCTGTCGCTGTCACAAGAACAGTATCACTTTTGTTTTCCGCTCCCTTTTCCTTTCTTTGTTTCCCTTCTCCTCTCGTTCCTCCGCTTCGGCGTTTGAGGTTCCTCTTTTTGTTGCTCCTCCCTGTGAGCTCTTGAAGGTCGGCCCACGCGTCTGACGCGTAACAGGTGACTCGTTAACGGCTAATTTCCAACTCTGCGTTGACAGGTAGGGTTCGCACATACCCCTAGTACAGGCCAGGACCAGGGAGGTGTGATTGCTTGAGCTGCAACCTTCCCAAATCGCCGATTGGTCCCTCTGTCAGATGTTTGGTTGGTGTCACCTAAGGTGTGAACAATCACCGAAGGCGGGTGCGCCCCCTTGTGAAGGGAGTCCCCAGATGGAAGGAGCGCGCCATCGGAGACGCTGGCCATCATGGGGATTTTCTCGCAATGAGACTGTCATCTTCCCAATCAGCGTCTACGAAACGTAAACGTAATGAGGCTAATGAATCGAAGACCCTTCCCTCTGCACCACGGTTCCTCGTGCTCTCACGGACTAAAGACGGTCGGTCCTTCGCCACAATAAATCCGTTTATTATTTTGAAATGTGTTGATGCAAATCCATTTGAAATCCTGCTCTCATTTACGGAATGTCACTTTGCTTTTGGAGACTGCTTCTGATTCTGAAGCACAACAACTGCTTCCTGCTTCGCTTCTCCAGGGCTACCCTGTTCGTGTCGAGGCCCATTGAACTTCGAATTCTTCCTGTGGTGTAATTTACAAAAGGCTGCTCGACGGTCTAACTGAGGCCGAAATCCAATCTTACCTTCTGATCAGGGTGTTATTGCCGTCCATCATGTACTGAAAAAAGTTGCTTCCTCCATAATGCCCACTCATCTACACCCACATCTACATCCATACTCCGCAAGCCACCTGACGGTGTGTGGCGGAGGGAACCTTGAGTACCTCTATCGGTTCTCCCTTCTATTCCAGTCTCGTATTGTTCGTGGAAAGAAGGATTGTCGGTATGCCTCTGTGTGGGCTCTAATCTCTCTGATTTTATCCTCATGGTCTCATCGCGAGATATACGTAGGAGGGAGCAATATACTGCTTGACTCCTCGGTGAAGGTATGTTCTCGAAACTTTAACAAAAGCCCGTACCAAGCTACTGACCGTCTCTCCTGCTGAGTCTTCCACTGGAGTTTATCTATCATCTCCGTAACGCTTTCGCGATTACTAAGTAATCCTGTAACGAAGCGCGGTGATCTCCGTTGGATCTTCTCTATCTCTTCTATCAACCCTACCTGTTACGGATCCCACACTGGTGAGCAGTATTCAAGCAGTGGGCGAACAAGTGTACTGTAACCTACTTCCTTTGTTTTCTGATTGCATTGCCTTAGGATTCTTCCTATGAATCTCAGTCTGGCATCTGCTTTACCGACGATCAACTTTGTATGATCATTCCATTTTAAATCACTCCTAATGATTACCCGCAGATAATTTATGGAATTAACTGGTTCCAGTTGCTGACCTGCTATATTGTAGCTAAATGATATAGGATTTTTCTTTCTATGTATTCGCAGCACATTACACTTGTCTACATTGAGATTCAATTGCCATTCCCTCCACCATGAATCAATTTGCTGCAGATCCTCCTGTATTTCAGCAAAATTTTCCATTGTTACAATCTCTCGATATACCACAGCATCATCCGCAAAAAGCCTCAGTGAACTTCCGATGTCATCCAAAAGGTCATTTCTGTATATTGTGAATAGCAACGGTCCTATGACACTCCCCTGCGGCACACCTGAAATCACTCTTACTTCGGAAGACTTATCTCCATTGAGAATGACATGCTGCGTTCTGTTATCTAGGAACTCTTCAATCCAATCACACAATTGGTCTGATAGTCCATATGCTCTCACTTTGTTCATTAAACGACTATGTGGAACTGCATCGAACGCCTTGCGGAAGTCAAGAAACACGGAATCTACCTGGGAACCCGTGTCTATGGCCCTCTGAGTCTCGTGGGCGAATAGCGAGAGCTGGGTTTCACACGATCGTCTTTTTCGAAACCCATGCTGATTCCTACAGAGTAGATTTCTAGTCTCCAGAAAAGTCATTATACTCGAACATAATACGTGTTCCAAAATCCTACAACTGATCGACGTTAGAGATATCGGTCTATAGTTCTGCACATCTGTTCGACGACCCTTCCTGAAATCGGGGATGACCTGTGCCATTTTCCAATCCTTTGGAACGCTACGTTCTTCTAGTACACTGCTGCAAGAAGGAGGGGGGGGCGGGGGAGTTGTTTCGCGTACTCTGTGTAAAATCGAACACTGGTTTCCCATCAGGTCTAGCGGCCTTTCCTCTTTTGAGTGATTTTAATTGTTTCTCTATCCCTCTGTCGTCTATTCAGATATCTGCCATTTTGTCACCTGTGCGACAATCTAGAGAAGGAACTACAATGCTGTCTTCCTCTGTGAAACAGCTTCGGAAAAAGACATTTAATATTTCGGCCTTTAGTCTGTCATCCTCTGTTTCAGTACCATTTTGGTCACAGAGTGTCTGGACATTTTGTTTTGACATAAGACCAAAATTTCCTCACCTTTGATAGAGGCGTGCCGCTGATCCCGACGGAGGTTCGGATCCTCCCTCGGGCATGGGTGTGTTAAGCAGTGTGTGAGCTTAGGGACTGATGACCTTAGCAATTAAATCCCATAAGATTTCACACATATTTGAACATTTTTTTGATAGAAAAGTGCTGCAGTTCAAGATCAAAGCAGGCTATGAAATTATCACTGTCCCGCCCTACATTCCGAACCCGATGTGCTGCTACCAGTGTCATTGCTTCAACAACACAATAATGTCTTGTCAACATCCAACTAAATGTGTAACCTGTGGTAGGGATGCACACGAGGGCGACTGTCCGCCTCCTTTTCCATGCCGCCTCCTCTTGGAATTGTCCTGTGTATCTTGATGAGTGGACTGTCCAAGAGATTCGGTTAAAGGAAAAAGTGCCTTACCCAGTAGCTCGCAATTTACTGGCTAGTCGCAAACTATGTGTTCAACCGTCTGGCACCTATAGTTCTGTTCTTGTTACCCCTAGCTCCATGAAGGACATGGCCACGCAGACATGCGCCCTCAAATTCAGCTCTGAGGTTGTGAAACTGCCCAGTGTCGAGGTAGCGTCGCCATCCCCTCCTCTCGCCCATCCCTTTGTGCAACAAACCGTCAAACTCTCGCCTTAAGGTGTGAACCCACCAGCTATACAACCAGTAGGCAGGAAAGGACAGGAGGAGTACTCCCATGAAGACTTCCTCCGTCCCTCCAGCCAAACAACACCCCAGTCTTCCTCTAACCGGAAAGGTTAGAAGAAGTCCTCCAAAGGCAAATGGTCTCCTCCTTCACGAGCTCGAAGATCGTCTTCGACAGAGTTGCCACTTGATACCTTAGCCCTGCTGGCCTCCATGTCACCACTGTGTACCAATCCCAAGGCGGCTCACGGTCCTTTCGTGAGTACGTTCGTGGAGAGCATGGGGCCCCGAGCTATTGCAGCCTTCCTTTTTTCCCAGGCTGCATTTCCTTTCCATTCACCTCCCACCCTGTCCTTGCTCCTTCTCCTCCGCCCTCTCCTCTCTCTCTCTTCGTGTCCTTGTTTATGTTGGCCCTGCTATCCTCCTGGTTATGTTGACTTTTGCGATTTGGTTTTGTTGAGTAATTACCTCATCCTTTAGGTATTCTCTGGTCCCCCTCTGCGGCGTGACCTCTATTACTAAATCTCTCTTCCGTAGTGTTATCTATATGGGGAAGAGCACCATACCTAGTGTCTTCGGTGTGTGCTCTCCTAGTTCCATCCATCTTTTCCTTCACGTCGTTGTCTGATGTTAGGGTATATAGCCAGCACAGTAGCCAGCCCGTGTAATGGGGTCGCTATGTACCCTTTTGGTTGAGCCCCTTGAAAACACAGGGATCGCACTTCTGTTACCTGAGCTGTGATATCATGTAAGCCTAGGAGTGGTTGCTTGTCATCCTGGAGCATCAGAGCACCCTGGCAATGGACACCATGTCAGATGGCCCTTGCTGTGGCTGGGTGTTGCCCGTGGGGAGAGCCCCTGATCGGAGTGGGTAGTATCAGAGCGGACGCTATGCAAATGAAATGCATATGGGTCCAGAGTACTGGCCGTTCATCTATGGCAGTCTCTGTGAATGGAAATGATTCTTTTCATGCCACTTCTTCTGCCCCTTCGGCCTTTCCTTCCGTGGCTACCCCTGGGAAGAGGGTCAGGTTCGTTGGCTAGGGGCGAAACCTTTCCTCCACTATTTGGTTTGCACCAGAACTGATGGGGATACTTTCACCAGTACCAAACCTTTATTTTTTGTGGAACACATTGAAGACAAGTTTGGTGAAATGGACTCTCTGAGCAAGATGCGCTCAGGTTCGTTGTTGATCAAAACTGCTTCAGCTGCCCAGTCTGCAGCCCTTCGTGCCTTTGACAAACTTGGCACAATTCCTGTATCCATTAACCTCCCTCCCCCCCCCCCCAGCAGTCTTTGAATATGGTTTAAGGTGTAATCTTTGACAGGGACATCATCCTTCAAACTGATGAGGAACTTAGGTACAATCTAGGACAGCGGGGTGTTCACTTTGTTCGGTGCGTTCAGACGGGTCCGAAGGATGATCACATTGATACTGGTGCCTTTATCATGGCCTTTGAAGGGGATACCCTCCATGAGAAGGTCAAGGTCATGGTTTATTGATGTGACATGAAGCTGTACATTCCACCACCTATGAGATGTTTTAAGTGATTGCATTTTGGTCACATGTCTTCCCACTGTTCGCAGACCCCTCTCTGTGGTGACTGGACATCCACTCCATGAGGGGAGTTCGTGTGTTCCCCCTCCTGTGTGTGTTAATTGTCATGGTTATCATCTTCCACACTCACTGGATTTCCGAGTTTATAAGAAGGAAAAGAAGAGACAGGAGTAGAACGCCCTTGATCGTCTAATCTACACTGAGGTTCGTAAGAAGAATGCACCTCTTCATCCTGTGTCAATGACGTCTAGCTGTGCTTTAGTTACATCTTCACCCCTTCCTCCCCATTCCTTACCCCACTCTCAAACCCCTCTCCTCCCCCACTCTCCTGCAGTTTCCACACCCTCACTCCGGGCGCCACTCCCCCTCCCCGGCCAGAGAAATGTCCCACTTCTTGAGCGTCTGCCAGTCACAGGCGCCCCTCCCGGGACCACCCTTTCCAGCTCCTTCAAGGCCAAAGTTCTGCTGCCACACGATGACCACGAGAACCACGATCTGTGGGCGCCCAGGTCGCCTGCTCTCTTCTTGTTTCTGATCTTGCTGCAGCTGGCTCCTTTTTGCAGCACAGCCTTCCTCAATCTCAAACAGAAAAGATAAAGAAACATAAGTCCCAGAACTAGGAGCCTCTGGTGTACCCAGAGGTCCCATTCCCAACTTCGCAACCTGACTCTGACCTGCTGCTGATGGTAGTCGCCCCCTCCTTGTCGTTGACGGTGGTGGACCCAGTGGCATGACTGGCTTTAGCCTATTCAGCCCCCATTTGAATCATCGTTCTGTGGTTATCAAATGGAATTGTAATGGATATTGCCGTCACCTTCGGGAGTTGAAATCCCTTATTTCGTTTCACTCTGCACCTTGTTTGGTTCTACAGGACTCTCATTTTACTGATAATCACTCACTGACCCTCCGTGGGTTTCATGCCTTCTGTCGAAATTGGGTCGACTCCTGCGGGCCTCTGGTGGTGTTTGTATGTTGGTCTGTACGGACATTGCTAGCACTTGGACTCCTCTTAAAACTACATTGGAAGCGGTTGCTGTTAGGGACCACTTGGCCTATGGGGTCGCAGTTTGGAATCTTTATTTCCCTCATGATAGGACTCTTACACCTTCTGCCTTAGCTACCCTTCTTCTGCAACTTCCTCGCCCTTCATCCTTCTCGGGGATTTTAATGCTCATCATCCCTTGTGAGTCAATGCATTTACATCTAGTCAGAGTCTTCTTATAGACCAGTTTCTTGCAGACCACGACTTGTGCCTTCTTAATGATGGCTCCCCGACCCATTTCAGTGCTGGTCATGATACGTTTTCTGCCATTGATCTTTCTCTTTCTTCTCCCTCCCTCCTCCCTTCATTACACGGGTCGCCACACGACAACCTTCGCAATAGTGAGCACTTTCCGTTAATTCTCTCGCTGCCTTCCCACTCCGTGGTGGACAGCTTACCTCGTTGGTCTTTCCAACGCGCCGATTGGCCTCTATATACTGCACAGGTCGTTTTTTCTCCCTCTTTGTCGGATTGTATTGATGAAGTCATACGTGACGTGTCTGATGCTATTTTTCGCGAGGCTAGCCTTGCTATCCCACGCTCATCTGGACCATTTCGCCGCCGGGAAGTCTCGTGATGGAGTACGGCCATTGTCATTGCCATCTGTGATCGCCGTCGAGCTTTGAAACATCTTAAGAGGCACCCATCCGCTGTCAATCTTATTACCTTTAAACGCCTTCGCGCCAAAGCCCATTACTTAATCAAACAGAGCAAACGGGTGTGTCGGGAACGCTTTGTTTCTTCCCTCGGTTCTACTATCCCTGTTTCACAGGTATGGGCTACACTACGCTCTCTCCAAGGTGGCAATCGGCAATCTACCCTCCTGGGCCTTGCCCTCCCACGGACCCGTTGTTCTCGTGGAACATCTTGCGACTCATTTTGCGACAGTATCAGCATCAACCTCCTATCAGGCTGCTTTTCTTCACCAGAAACAGCGGGCTGAAGCTTCCGCCTTATGTTTACCCCTTGTCAGTCAGAATCTTACAACGAACCTTTTACTGAAAGGGAACTTCTTTCCACACTTTCTTCTTCTCATGATATATCCCCTGGCCCAGACAGTATTCATCACCAATTGTGCTCCACAACATCTCAGTGCTCCACAACAACATCTTCTCTGGCTGCTTAAGCGTATTTGGCTCCAGGGTGACTTCCCTTCTCAATAGAGGAATAGCATCGTGGTTCCTGTCCTTAAGCCTGGTAAGAACCCCCTGTTTGTCGAAAGCTGTCGGCCAATTAGTCTGACAAACGTTGAATGCAAGTTTCTTTAACAGATGGTTATTTGTTGGCTGAATTTGGTCCTCGAATCTCGGGATCTATTGTCCCATTACCAGCGTGGCTTCCGAAAGGGACGGGCTCTGATCGATCATTTACTTCGCTTGAAATCCGCAGTTCGGCAGGCTTTTTCCCAGCGCCGCCATTTGGTTGCCGGATTTTTCGACCTTCGCAAGACCTATGTCACGGTCTGGTGCCATCATATTTTTCTTACACTTCATGAGTGGGGCCTTCGGGGCCCGTTTAGAATCGATGTCTTAATGTGTCGCACAGTGGCTGGCTTTTACATTTTATTCTCGTGGTCGACCAGCCACGGTCATCTGCTCTCTTGTTTTTTACCCATTCTACGTGTTTCTTGCTTCTCTCTGTGGTTTTCTTTTCCTGTTTTGTCCATTGTAGTATTGGGTGTCCTTCTGTCGTTCTTCTGGTTCTTCCTTTCTCCTATTATTGTGCTGTACATCTTCTGTCTTTTCTTCTATCCCCTGTGTGATTATTTTGCCGGGAACAAGGGACCTATGACCTCCCAGTTTGTCCCTTTCCCCCCGCTCCTCTTTTAAACCCACCAACCTACCCTGCCCCACTGCCATGAATTTCTCCTCAGCAAGTATGCATGCCGTTGGTCTGCCATGCGTGGCCTCCCATTCTATACCTCCTTCTTTGATGATTCCTTTGATCGTCAGTATTGGGCTCGTCCTTTCGGCACGTGCTACGGCGGCTTAACTTCACACTACCTGCACCTTTCCCGCTGGGTGTGAACCCTTCACCACTGTGGCTTCGTGAAGTGGCCAATGTTAAACTTGGCCGTCATTTGCTTCGTAAGGACACTACTCCAGCCGCGGTCTATCACCTGCAGTTTCACGGTCTTCGCATGGAACTTCACGATAGTACGTTTATACACACTGATATATCTCAGACTGACCATGGGATCGCGTGTGCCCACGTCATTGGCACCCGTGTCTTTCAATATCGGCTTGTGGCACACTCCTCAGCATTAACAGCCGAGATTTTCTCCTTGTTTCAGGCCATGGAGTACATCCGGCGACACAGCCTTTCCAATTGTGTCCTCTGCTCAGACTCACTCAGTGCCCTTCAAAGGCTATGTGCGCTGTACATCGTCCATCCATTAGTGCAGCGGGTCCAGGAAAACTGTCATCTGTAACAGTTAGCAGAGTCAGACTGATGTTTCTGTGGGTTCCTGGTAATGTCGGTCTGCCAGGAAACGAAGCTGCTGCCAAAACTACAGTCCTCTTACTTCAGACTGCGAGTACCTCTATTCCCTCCGATGATCTGTGTGGCCGTCTGTCAGGAGGTGGTATCCCTTGGGAATCGCCAATGGTTCTCCCTTCACGGGAATAAGCTCCGGCTTATTAAGTACCTCCCAGCGGCTTGAACGATCTCCTTTCGGCCCTCCAGCCGAGAGGAGGTCATTTTAAATAGACTGTGTGTTGAGCACTGTCTTTTTAGCCATCGTCATTTGCTAACTGGCGCTACCCCACCTCTTTGTACACACTGCGCCTAAGTTTTAACTGTCTACCCCTTCCTGATGGAATACACATTTTTTAACCGTTTACGTTCCCGCTTGGGTTTGCCAACTGAGTTATCGACCGTTTAAGAAAATGACGTGCGGGCCGTCGACCGCCTCTTGCCAAAGCAATATGGCGAGGGCCATTTAATTTTTAGTTTTGGACCTCCGTTTCGGTATGGTGTCTTTTTGGCCCTTTTTCCACGTGCTTGGTTTTAGCTGTCTTTCAGTATGTCAATTGCGACTACCGTATAGTCGCGTTTTAGCTCCTCTGTGTCTTCGTGTTCTATAGTTTTGACTTGAGCGCATATGACCCCAGTTGTTTTACTCCCTAAAGCAAAACAAAACCGAACAGACCAAACTTAGCTCAGATATAATGCTCTAACAAATACACAATACACAGTTACGACTTGCAACGTATTGAGGACATAGTACAGGTGCCGTTCGTGATAAAGTGCAGCAGCGGAACTTGCAGGCTTGGCTAGCATCGGCATTTGTGTTAAATCATGCATTTCTCGCGGTGTTTGGGTATTTGTGTCCAACCCAACTATATTCGTATGTTTTGCTTCATAATGTCGTGCACGGTAAGAACATACTCAGGTCCTTAATTTACCCATTCATTTGAGTGTGCAGTAACTCCTATCTGAGGTTTGTACTGGGCAGACATAAATAGCAGCAGGAATTCAGATGAACATTAAGTGGCTCACTTTTCCACTTTGTTACCTGATATTATGCGCAAAATTTTTTATTTGCTGTTTGTCTTAGCTCCCGGGATCAACGCAATCTCCACTGGTTTGCCGTTTTTGACGACTTTGTATTACTATACCTGCACATAGTAGATTATCCACCAATTTACTAATCAATTTCAGTAGTAGATTCAATGGGACCTGCGGATAATGCATCACTGTCCTCTCACACCGGACTGAAACATACGGTACTCTTGCTACAAATACCGGTTTGAAGATTTTCTGGTATACGAAACTCATTCATAATGTTACAAAATGATGTCGAGTGTGTAAAACGAATGACTCATGAGAAAATTGTATACTTAACTGGGTCATTCTTATTCAGTTGAATAGCCAGTGTTTACAGCTGAACAAAATATGGTGTAATGAGGATTATATTCAACGAAGTAACTCGCATTCCTTGTTCTCTCTCTTGCAAGGAAATCTGCCATTAACAGCAAGCAGTTATCTGTATCAATAGGACAGAGCAATGAAATACAGACCCTCAAACAGTAACTGTGAACACAAGAACATATGAAAAGATAGCTATAACACCTAATAATACTGCAGGATTACGAAAGGGTCATAAAAATTTTGGTCTGTCCAGTGGTACTCATTTCAGCTCCGGTAGACACGCATCCTCGCTTCTGTGAGAGTGAAACGTGTGATGCGGTTACATGAATCCCCACCTAACCTGAGCTATTTCGTCAGAAATGAAGTACGTTGTCAGAGGCAGCTAACGATGCAAGTTTTGTGCTGTGTGCAAACGAGCATTTTACAGTGCGCTACGTACAGCGGTTGATGAAATGTGTAATGTTCTCTGTGTGGCGTGGAACATTTTATAGTCCATTAAGCAGAATGCTCGATGAAGCACGTAATATTTCACCGAGAAGTCTGTACGGCATATATCGAGATAGCGTAGCGTGTCCAGTACGAAATTCGTAATTCCAGTCGGCACACTTTCTCCATCTTATTTGCAAACAGACACTTTTAACTGAATTTTGAAAACTGGAGCCAACGTGCTGTATTATCATTGAAAAAATTAGCATTTAGAAAGGAGAAAAGTAAATAAATCATTTATGTATGTAATTTTTCCATGAGACTGATGCACATCACACCAAAAGCAGCCGTTTCGTTAGTTCATAGTGTGAAAAATAGTAAGAAGTAATAGTATACATAAAAACAGTGGAAGGAAGCAAAAACAAAAAAATGGCTCTCAGCACTATGGGACTTAAAATCTGAGGTCATCAGTCCCCAAGAACTTAGACCTACTTAAACCTAACTAACCAAAGGATATCACACACATCCATGCCCGAGGCAGTATTCGAACCTGCGACCATAGCAGGCATGCGGTTCCGAACTGAAGCGCCTACAACCGCTCGGCCACAACGGTCGGCGGAAGGAAGCAAAATTAGGGTTTGACATCCCATCATAAACGCAAGTATACGGGAGTTGTACGACCTTTAACATCGTCAATGTGAGTCTTAGTTCACACAGATAGTGAATAGTGCTGTGGCCAGCGTCTTTAGTTAGCAGGCCAATCTCATAAATTATCTACACATATCAGAGTAGTCAAGGAAGTAAAATAGATAATGAGGTGTCGTCGATGTCGAGTTGTTTGCATCTGGAGCTTTTATGAAGTTACCATTCCAGAATTCCTTTCATAATATTGTTTAGAGAAAGTGCGAAAAACCTAAAACAAGATAAACATTTGCACCAGAATAAGATTCCAGTGAGTCAGTCACTGGACCACATTGATCAGTCACGCTAGCAAAAGAATTACGTAATGTCTGAAAATATCCACATACAAAAATAGCGGGTTTTCTCAAAACTACTTTCTCCATAAGGTATCAGATCGATTAGTTGACATAGTGGGCCCATGGATATTAGATACGTCTATCGAGTAAAGTCTCGAGGGCAGAAGGTTGCTCTACAGCGAATGGATATCATGGAGAGCATCTCTGGTCAGTGTACTCATTTCTCTTTCGTACGTTATTTCTCGTTTTTATGCCAATATTTTTATAAAATTACTTACGTATTTCTGTCAAAATCGCTCTGAAATCTAACCTCGCCCCCTGCGAGTTCGTGGGGTAATAATAGGCTTTAGGTATTCCTGCCTGTCGTAAGAGGCAACTAAAAGGAGTCTCACATGTTCCGGACTTTATGTGATGGTACCCTGTAGGGTTTGACCTCCATATTTCCAAATTTTCCTGAAGAGCGAGCCAACTGGGGAAGGGCGCCTTACGTGGTGCATCGTATCTGTCGTAACAACGACCGGAACGGGCGCGGGGTTGCCATGAGGGAAAGCGCGGCGGGATCCATGGAGCAGCCTGCGGATAACAACAAAAACGGGAGAGGACGGACAAAACAACGAAGGACAACCGAGCGATACCTTACGAACAACAAGCAAGAAAATACGGAGTCGCAATAAAACCACATGAATCAACCACGTCCACTCGTACAAGGAACAAAGAAACGTGGATACGCCGTCTGAGGCGAGATGTCGATAGACGCACGCAACGACTGACTGGCGGCGCGAGAGGCAGGCGCTTAAATACGTGATAGGGGACGCTGCTATTGGCCGCTGGGACCACGTGTTCCACTGTGGCGCCCTCACATTAAACGTGGGCGAGGAGGCGCACACCGCCACGGCTTACGGCCCGACGGTGCAGAGACCTCTAGGGGTCTTCGACGACCATGCGTATGGCGTGGAATCAAAACCCACGGCGTGCGGTACGAGAGTGTCCACAGTACGTTGAGATATTTAGCCCATTTTCTCGTCGTCCATTGCAGTCCCGCTCATTCTCCATCTCTTGGGCGAGGATACATTCCTGGGTGCGGTTTCCGCAATGCACTATGCATTGTCGCTTTCTGTGGCAAGGACGACCATGGACTTCTTTGCGCCTGATATCCAGCATGGTAGGCAGTCCACTGCGGTGGGGCGACCATGTCCACTGTTGGTTGTAGACCCCTGACAACACAGAGATCGCTCTGCAGATGCCTACGCCATTAACTCCTCACTTATGCCAACGAGTAGATGCCTATCTCCCTGAGGCATCGGGACTCCCGGCAATGGCCATCAGGTGGCCCTTGGTGAAGCTGGGTGGTGCCCGTGGGGAGGGCCCTTGGTCGGAGTGGGTGGCTTCAGGGTGGGTTACACGCAGTGAAGCGTAGTACAGTTTCTCTTGCTGGTGGCCAACCGCTAACAGTCTCTAAGCGTTGGAGCGCTCACTTCAATGTGCAGGAGTATGACCCCAAATCGTTCCTGTACCTAGCCACACCGTGGGAGGAGCAAAAGGTTAAGGATGGCAACGAGACTTATTCGCCCCAGTTGCTATTTTTTACGAGAGCTAATGGGGAGTCTTCCATGACGATCAAGCATCTGTTCTTTGTAGAACATTTAGGGGACAAGTTCGAGGAGGTGAAGGGCTTGTCCAAAACTAGTTCTTGGGCAGTTTTGATAACAGCATCCTCTGCCCAGTCACGGGCATTACTCGCTTGTGACAGGTTGGGATACATTTCTGTTTCCATCATGCCCCATAAGAGCTTAAATATGGTCCAGGGTATTATATTCCACAGGGACCTTCTTTTGCAGTCTGATGATTAGCTGCATGCCAATTTGGAACTGCAAGGTGTTCATTTCGTCTGGCGCGTTCAGCGGTGTCTGAGGGATAATTCGGTTGCCACCAGTGCCTTCATCTTGGCCTTCAAGGGTGATACATTACCCGAGAAGGTCAAGGTGATGGTCTACTGCTGTGACGTCAAGCCCTATATCCCTCTCCCCATGCAGTGCTTTAAGTGCTGGGAGTTTAGCCATATGACTTCCTGCTGTACTTCCAGCCTCATATGTCGAGATTTCAGAGACCCATCACATCCCAATACTCCATGTGCCCGCCTCCCATCTGTGTCACCGGCAGAGAGCATCATTCATCTTGCTCGCCAGACTGCAGGATCTTACAGAAAGAGAGGAAAATCATGCAATATATGATCCTGGAGCGACTGACCTACACTGAGGCTAAGCAAAAATACAAGAGGCTCCATCCTGTGCATGTGACGTCAACCTATGCCGCCACTACAACAGTTCTACCATCTCCCATTTCGCTGCGTACAGTTGGCCCTCAGAGCTGTCAGACTCCACCTTCCTTCTTGATGGTGGGGGCACTTCCCTTCCGGTTGCACCTGCACCACTTATTTTGGGAGCTACCCTCCCCCCCCCCCAACCACTGTGGATATCAGTCCCCACTTCTCAGCCAGAGAATCGTAAGTCTTATTCGGCTCCTCTCGCCAGGAAGGGGTCCCTTGAGTCACTTTCTTCCCAGGCTCGGACCAGTGGAAAAGTGGACACCTGCCAGTGGCTGAAACAACCACAGGGAGCTGGTTGTAGGGCTTTGTAGTCCCTGAGACTGACCCAGTGGTGCCCTCCCAGCCAGAACCACCGAAGGAACAGCGAGAGAAACCAAAAGAGAAGGCACCCAAGAATCCACACCTTGTGGTGGCACCCATACCACCGCCCCCTACAAGCTCTGCGTCTGAGGATGAGGTGGAGATTCTGGGCCCTCAGACACAATGAATGTCGATCGCACAGGTACTCATCTGCTGGCAGCAGGTGACCCTGAGGCCTCATTGAGTGTTTCATACCTTCCCAGTCTCACGATCATGTAATCCTCCAGTGAAATTGTGGCGGCTTTTTCCACCACCTGGCTGAGCTACAGCAGTTGTTAAGCCTTACACCTGTTTTCTGCATTGCCATCCAGGAATCTGCATTGCCATCCAGGAAACCTCGTTCCCATAAATGCAAACCCATGCCCTCTGTGGCTATAGGGGATATTACAGGAACCATAGCAACTATAACAGAGTGTCAGGTGGAGTTTGCGTCTATGCCCTGAACTCAGTATGCAGTGAACTTGTGCCCCTTCAGACCCATATTTAAGCTGTGGCTGTCAGGATAAGGATGACACAGGAAATAACTGTCTGCAGTGTATATATTCCTCCAGATGGTGCAGTACCACAGAATGTATTGACTGCACTGATGGATCAGCTCCATAAACGTTTCCTACTTTCAGGAAATTTTAACACACATAACCCATTGTGGGTTGGTGCCATACTTACTGGCCGACGTAGGGAAGTAGAAAATTTACTGTCCCAACTCGACCTCTGACCTTAAATACAAGTGCCCCCACATATTTCAGTGTGGCATATGGCACATATTCGACCATTGATCTTTCGGTTTGCAGTCCTGGCATTCTCCCATCTATCCACTGGAGAGTGCATGACGACCTGTGTGGGTGTGACCACTTCCCCATCTTCCTGTCAATCGCCCAGACTCATGCCCACGGACGTCTACCGAGATGGGCTTTAAACAAGGCAAACCTTGAAGCCTTCACCTCTGCTGTCACCGCTGAATATCCCCCACATATTGCCATCGATGTTGTCGTTGAGAAAGCCACTATAACGATCGTTGCTGCAGCGGAAAACGCGATCCCTCGTTCTTTATTGTGCCCCAGAGAAAGGCAGTCAGTTGGTGGTCACCGGAAGTCGCTGAGGCAATTTAACTGCGACGGCGAGCTCTACAGCGACATAAGCGGCACCCTTCCCTGGAGCACCTAATAGCCTTTAAGCGGCTCCGTGCCTGCGTTCGCCAGCTTGAAAACTGACGGAAACGGGAGTGTTGGCAGAGGTACATGTCGACCATATGGTGCCATACGTCACTTTCCCAAGTGTGGACAGGGATCAGACGACTTTTTGGGTACCAGACCCCAACAGGTGTCCCTGGCATTAACGTCAATAGCGTGTTATTTACCGACGCAAACGCGATTGCCAAGCACTTTGCTGGGCACTGTGCTCGAGCCTCTGCATTGGAAAACTACCCCCAAGCACTTCACATCCTCTGACGGCGGATGCAAAGAAAAGTCCTCTCGTTCACTATACGCTACAGTGAACCCTATAACGCCCCAGAGTAGGAGCCCCCTCAGCGCCTTTGCATATTGCCCAGATATAGCTCCTGGGCCGGATTTTATCCACAGTCAGATGATTAAACATCTCTCATCTGACGACGAGAGACATCTCCTCGATATCTTCAACCAGATCTGGTGCGATGGCGTATTCCATCGCAATGGTGGGAGATAACCATCATTCCGGTCCTCTAGGCGACATCATATCCTTGCCACATTGTATGAGTGGGGTCTCCGGGGCCCACTCCGTATTTTTATCCAAAACTTCCTCTAGCTCCACACTTTCCATGTGCAAGTCAGTGGCTCCCATAGTTCTCCCCCATATTCAGGAGAACGGCGTTCCGCAGGGCTCCGTATTGAGTCTCTATTTTTAGTGGCTATTAACGGTCTAGGAGCAGCTGTAGGGCCGTCGGTCTCACCTTCTCTGTATGCGGATGACTTCTGTATTTCGTACTGCTCGACCAGTACTGGTGATGCTGAGCGAAGCCTACAGGGAGCGATTCACAAGGCACAGTCATGGTCTTAGCCCACAGCTTCCAATTTTCAGCCGCAAAGTCGTGTGTCATGCATTTCTGTCAGCGTCGTACCGTTCATCCAGAACCAAAACTTTACGTTAATAACGATCTACCCACTGTAGTGAAGACATATCGAATCTTAGAACTGGTTTTCGACCCTTGAATGACTTGGCTTCCACATCTTCGTCAAATTAAGCAGAAGTGCTGGCAGCAACTCAATGCCCTCCGATGCCTGAGCAACACCAACTGGGGTGCAGATCGCTCTACGCTGCTGCAGCGTTACGGAGCCCTTGTTCAATCCCGTCTTGAGTACGGGAGTCTGGTTTGTAGTTCGGCAGCGCCCTCAGCGTTGCGTTTACTCGACCCAGTGCACCACTGTGGCGGTCGCCTATGGACAGGAGCTTTTAGGACGAATCCAGTGACCAGAGTCCTGGTGGAAGCCTGAGTCCCTCCATTGCAGGTTAGCCGTGCACAACTGCTCGCCAGTTACACTGCACACGTTCGCAGTTCCCCTGCGCATCCGAATTACCGTCTTCTTTTCCCACCCACGGCGGCCACTGCATTGGTGGCCCAGGTCAGGGCTTCCAATAGCAGTTCGTGTCCAATCCCTTCCTTCCGAACTGGAGTCTTTGCCTTTACCACCAATACTTGTGATCCATTCACGTACACCTCCATGGTGTACACCTAGGCTGCAGCTTCGCCTGGACCTGTCACATGGCCCTGAGGACTGTTAACCCCGTGGCTCTCTGCTGCCACTTCTCGATTCTTGACATGTACAGAGGTCATGTAGTGGTTTACACTGACGGCTCGATGTTCTTTAATTACGTCGGCTTCGCGTATGTCCATGGAGGACATATTGAACATCATTCCTTGCCCAGTGGCTGCAGTTTTTTTCACTGCCGAGCTGGTGCCTATATCTCATGCTCTTGAGCAATTCGTTCAAGCCCTGGGGAGTCATTTCTTCTGTGTACTGACTCCTTGAGCAGCCTACAAGCTATCGACCAGTGCTATCCTCGTCATCCTTTGGTTGCGGCCATCCAGGAGTCAATCTATGCCCTGGAATGGTGCAGTCGGTCAATGGTGTTTTTCTGGACCCCAGGCCACGTCGGAATCCCACGCGAAGAACTTGCCAACAGGCTGGCCAAACAGGCGACTCGGAAACCGATTCTGGAAATGGGCATCTTCGAAACTGACCTACGTACTGTCTTACGCATCAAAGATTTTCGGCTTTGGAGACAGAACGGCATAAAATACACCTAGCAAACTGCATGTCATTAATGAGACTACGAATGTGTGGAAGTCTTCCATGCGGTCCTGTCGCAGGGAATCAGTTGTCCTCTGCCAGCTCTGCATTGGCCATACGTGGCTAAGGCATGGTTACGTGCTCAGTCGCTAGGACCCACCTATGTGTCGCAGTGGCTCCCAAACGACAGTTGTCCACCTCTTGCTGGACTGCCCACTTTTAGCTGCTCTTCGGCGGACTTTTAATTTTCCCAGCACCCTACCTTCGGTGTTGGGGGACACTGCCCCAACAGCAGCTTTAGTTTTAAGTTTTATTTGTGAGTGTGGATTTTATCATTTTATCTAAGTTTCAGCGCATGTCCTTTGTCCCTTTGTGTCCTCCATCCTAGTGCTTTTAGGGTAGATGTATTAATCTATTGCAGAGTGGCTGGCTTCTACTTTTTATTCTCATAGTCAGCCAGTCATGGTAATCTCTTCTCTTGTTTTGATATCTTCGACATGGTTCTTGCGTCTCTCTCTGGTTTTCTAGTCCAATTTTGTCCATTTTCCTGTTTGTTGCCCTTCTGTCATTCTTGTGGTTTTCTCCTTCCTTCAAGCTGTGTTGTGTATGTCTCGTTTACTTTACTCCCACCCTTGTGGAATTATTTTAATCCGAATGAGGCCCGATGACCTAGCAGTTTGGTCCCTCCTCCCTTTTTTAAGCCAACCAAACAACCAACCAACCAACATCGCACTGATAATTCTAATCCTATCGCCAGTGGCGGAGTAGCTATCGTCCATCTCCATTACGTCCCTTCTACTCACCAACCGCTCGTTAATGATCCACATAAGCACCTCATCCTCCCCAACTGTCTCCAACATCTGACAAAGGAATTGCGACTATCTGCATCCTTCCTAATCGTCTCATCCCTTACGATTTTCTAACCCATTTAAACCGAACTTCTGCCACATACATAATCGTAGCCGATCTCAACGTCCACTCCCGCATACCTGCCGAAAAACGGCGATAGCGTTAGTGTATCTACATCATTAATGGCCCCAATATCCACATCTGTATCCACACTCTCCCTGACAGATTCTCCGCTCATAGCCGCTACTGTCTCACCTAACCTCTTAAGGTGCACCACAGTAGAAGTCCTAGACCCAAGTAACAGTGACGGCCTACCCATCCTTCGGGAGATTTCATACTGTTTGTCCAACTCAACCCACTCCACTCCTAAAATTCAAGATTATTCCCCTCGAAACAGGAACGCATACTACGCCGAAATCCATTCACTAATCGAAAGCCATGACAGCAACCTTGAGACTCCTGATGACATCCAAACTAGGGATGACTACCTACAGCACACCGTATCAGGTGCAATTTCCAGTCATATACCACTCCAGATTCTCTACTGTGACTGTCCTAGTCTCCGTAGACGTGTTCTTGCCCTGCTCCAAGAGCCCCGTTTTGTCTACAGAGAATTCCTTTGTACTAGCAACCGGGACACGGTCATACGCCACCGACAGTTCCAGAGACATTACAACCCAAACGACGTCGGGAGTTGCACATGACATACACTAAACTAAACTAAACAAACCACCTGTAAACTGTATAAAGTCATGGAAAGCATTCCATATACTCTCCGGCGACGACCCCTCCCACCTATTCCATAATATATAAAACAGACCGCTTCTTGTCAACCTCAACAAAGCCAACCACATCGCATCCTATCTGAACGGAAGAAAGGCTAATGCGGAGACAAGGCTTTGCCACAGCTTGGGGGATGTTTCCAGAATGAAATTTTCACTCTACAGTGGAGTGTGCGTTGATATGAAACTTCCTGGCAGAAGTGCTAGTTCTGCAATGTTCGCAGGAGAGCTTCTGCGAAGTTTGAAAGGTAGGAGACGAGGTACTGGCGGAATTAAAGCTGTAAGGACGGTTCGTGAGTCATGCTTGGGTAGATCAGTTGGTAGAGCACTTGCCCACGAAAGGCAAAGGTCCCGAGATCGAGTCTCGGTCCGGCACACAGTTATAATCTGCCAGGAAGTTTCATGTCAGCGCACACTCCGCTACAGAGTCAAAATTTCATTCTGGAAACTTCCCACCCGCGAATCAAAAATCCAGGTACCCTGCTACGACGCTGGGCAATATTCCATCTTCCATGTTCCTTCACGTCTCATCCGTGTCCTCCCGCCGAAATATGTACTAATTCGCACTTCCGAAAAATTATATCCCTTCTGAGATATACTAGTCTTTCCAACCCAATTCACAACGCTCCATCTCACACCAACCTTCCATTTTGTCCTTTCGCCTTCCTGACTTTCAATAGCTACCTCCAGCTCCACTGTGACCTCATAGTCATACTCATACTCATCATTCCACCTTCATCACCACCACTATCATTTCCATGAGTCACTAGTGTCACCATTACTTCAGGGCATCATTGATATACATTCGTGACCATATTCTAACTGTAATATAAAATCGTCAAACAAGTTTTAAAATTCATCAATATTTTCCACCAATTTGTTTTTTACAAACATCTTCATTTATTGTAATTTGTTTCTATTTAAACATCGTAAATACATTCGACCAGTATGTTTCATACAAAAATCATCTGTTTTGTCACCTGTTTTTGCATATCTTAATCATATTTTAAATATATGTAACCTTTGTCGGAAGGAAAACTTTTATCCGCTGCCAGCCCGCCCGCTTGTGGCGAGTTGAAATAACAATAAAGGAAAAAGAAACACTGATCGGAAGTTTGGCCTCAGCTGTCGAACCACTTGTTCCTTCTACCTCTCTGGGCCAGGCCCCTGCTTTATCCACAGCCCAACAGTCAGTCTCGCTAAGGAATCATCACCGGACAGTTGCCGTGCTTTGTTTATTTTCTAAACTCTACCGAGTTTAGAGCAGTGACTTCACTTCTTAAGACTTTGGCTCTACGCCAAGAGAGTACTGATCGTGTGATAAACGTCCGACCATTCTAAGTGCTGGTCTATACTGAATTAACGTAAGTTCTTCAGTAATGAATCTAGACTGGAAACTTTTGTTACTCATTTTGGCGTTCCACGATTTAATCGTTATTCGTGTTTCTTGGGACTCAAAGTACCAAACAAACTTTAATTTGAATGTTTCTTAACACTCCACAAAGAAGACTTATCATCTTTAACATTCACAAAAAACTATTCTATATTGTTTACTTGGGGAGAGGTCTAATAGCGCCTCCATCGGCGTAAAACATATTACAGTATTGTACTACTCTGATATTCTAAGTTTTTATACTTTTTGATTGCTCATGGTCTGTATCATCCAGCGTTAGACATAAACGCATATTTTTCATGAATTCTTTGTTGATGACACACAATAATCTTTGAAAATTCCTCTTCACTTCGCGTATGATATTTGGACACTGTTATGCATCACTAGACTAAGCGCCAATGTATCATAAGTGAGATAATAGAGCCTAAAGTTTCCATTCACTAAAAAATGTATTTATTGGTGAATTTTCCCAATTTTTTGTATCGTAGAACGATTATTATTATTATTTCACTTACCAGTGGAAACTCGATGTAATTAAACACCAAACAACATCAGAAAATAAAAACAAATTATCGTTAGCCCACTTATGCTTAACTGCCACTTGTGAGCTTTTGTTATGCATCAATAGACTAAAAAACTTGAAAGTCCTTTGCTCTCATTATGTATAACTGAAAAGTGCATTAGGCCTAATATAACAATAAAGCGTTAGCAAGCCACAGACCTTACATAGCCTGAAACAGCCTGATGAGGCCACTTTATTGGATACGAAGATTAAATAAATAGCAAATTATGTTTTATCAGCTAAAATTGTTGAAAAACGTACTGAAGGTAACAAAATTGTAGTTACTGTAGCTTTGACGTATCTTTTATTGTTATGATACACAAAACAATTACAACTGTGAAAATAACATTAAGGATTTATACTTGGGTAATTTTTCAATGCGTTCGGTAACCCCTTGTACACAGGTATCATTATTTTAATTTTCCCACCAGC
Source organism: Schistocerca cancellata (assembly GCF_023864275.1). Lineage (NCBI taxonomy): Eukaryota > Metazoa > Arthropoda > Insecta > Orthoptera > Acrididae > Schistocerca > Schistocerca cancellata. The sequence continues at coordinate 620,255,966 of NC_064629.1, forward strand.
TACCCCACGGAAATCACGAACTCCTTAGGGTGTTTCTTATTTTGCACAGCGTTATTCACTTGACAGCTTGATATCCTCATCGTCTGTAAAAAGAACGTGTTACATGCAACCACCCCACACAGATCGTATGACCTACTAAACTACCTTTTGTCTGATGTTGTCACTCTTTTCCGTTTTGATTCAAACTCAGAAACCATTGAGCCAATGAGTGCACGTTCGGAATCATGAGGTTCAACTCTATTAAATTGGTCAAATTCTTTTCTAGCATTGTCCTCTCCTTCTTTCACCTAACGTTTGCAAGGACAGGGGTAATTTCGGAATCCTTTAGCTTCTTTGAAGACAGTTCTTTGTATAAACCAGCCCTTGTTTCGGATGCAACATTCTTTCTAGTCTCCCTGTCTTGGTTTTTGTACTTACATTTCCGTCCACTTTGTGACTTCCCTTTCTATAGCATTTCTATTTGGATCAGGAATGTTATTTTGTACAAAAATTCCGCTGTGGAATATCTTCTACATTTACGTTTATTTTGCTTTCGTCATTGTCAACGGGGTTACTGACAGATCTGCAGTTCTCATCTTCCTTAGATGTTACAAGACCATCAACGATTTCCTTACCCGCTACTATTCTCTAGATTAAATCATTGTCACGGTTATTTCCATTCAGATAAGGATCTTTGGCTGGAATGTCCGCGTTTGAAGATGTATATTCTCCTTAAATAACAGTAGAAGAATGGAATGCGTAAGATTTTTGACATTTTGTTTAGGTCTCCTTGGAGTAGTTTGAAGTTAGACTCCAAAGGAAACTTACGTTATCATGCCTTTGTAGCTCCAGAGCAATTCAACCTTCACGTTGCAGTTTCAGTAAGACATTATGTCCTTGCTTTGAATGAATTCATTATCGCACCAGGTCATATCATCATTCAAGACTTTCCAACAAACAACTTCGTATTAGGTCCGTTACAGACAACCCCCATCCACCCAACTCCCTTGGAGAGCGGGTTCCCGGGTTCGATTCCCGGCGGGGTCAGGGATTTTCTCTGCCTCGTGATGGCTGGGTGTCGTGTGCTGTCCTTAGGTTAGTTAGGTTTAAGTAGTTCTAAGTTCTAGGGGACTGATGACCGTAGCAGTTAAGTCCCATAGTGCTCAGAGCCATTTGATTTGAACCTTGGAGAGCGAAACGGCGGGAAATGTTTTCTCATATTGTTACTTCTGACTTAGACATTAATTAAAATAACCATACATGAACGTTTTTAAAGTAGAGCGGTTAGTCAAAGGGTTACGTGATTTATAGGAACCAAGAGAAAACCAAATCTTTGTGACAGAATAGAAACCTGAACAGCAGTGTTCCCAAATGCGAGACCTTTTTGCGAATCATCACCTTGCTCTGTGAGATAAATGAGGACATTAAAAAAAATTTTTTTACTAATCTCAAAATAGAAGAGCCGTTGAAATTTACAGGGTATTTTGAACTGGGAAAAATATCTGAAATGGGCAAAATACAAAAATTTGGAGTAATGAATTTCATGATTGCAGTTTTGAATTAACATACGTGTCACATTAGCGTGGGACAGAGACGTGGAAGTAGAAGGGACCTGTTCGTGTGAATGTAGAACGCATGACACATGATTCAACACTAGAGTGAAGTTTCAATCCTTGATGTGACAAATTCTTTCTTAGGTCAATCCTTTCGTCCCAAATATCAGTCCTAGAGAAAAAAGGTAAACATAGGCTCATGATAGCTATTATCCTTTTCATTAGCGGACTAAACTTTTTTACTGATTCTTCTTTCAATACTATTTCCTTGCTGTTGTGCGTTGAAGTAGAATTTATTATTACTTAATTGAGCCTGTTATATCTCCGTATTATGGTCATCGTAAATTTCTCCTTAAATTTACAACCACTGTTATTCTAATAAGCTACATCAGTTACAGTCGGATTTATTTTTTCGCAAGGCGGAAGGGTGCATGCTCAAGTAATCAGATGAAACCTAATAGGTATCTACGGAAAATGACACTAGCATTTGTGAGAACTGCCGCACTAAGAGGAAAATATGTGACTGAGATGAATGTTTTACCACAAATTAGGTGCTAATAAACAGCATTACAGCACTCGACATTATCTCTGGTAATGAGATCGCAAATATTCTAAACGTGTTTCAGGGGAATTCCCAATACCTGGTTTCTATTAGAGTTTGCACATAGTCGGTTGTGTTTACTGGAGTACCGTGGCGAAATGATTGCTGATTAAATGTATCCAAGAATATATTATTAAGAATAAGATATCAATTTTTGTATTAAGAAGTGTGCCAAACCATTAAACTTGTTATTATACCTCTACGCTGCATATCAGTGCTGACTGCCAGGTTTCGTTAACTACGGTTGTGTGTGTAGCGTATGCAATCTTCCTTGTGAGACAGGCTGAAACTGATCTGATCCGACTACGAACATAGTGTGAAATACCTGTGTGTCAATACTGATGAAAATAAATTTTATTTTGTCTGTCCTTAACTGTAATATAATGGCGGAAAATCTAAGTTTCAGGAGGACAGGAGATCCGATCGGAAATACTGGAATGTTAGATGTGTTTCATTTTTAATATTTATTCCGAAACCAAACATAACTCAGTCAATATTGCCGACATTATCTTGCGTAATATCATCTTCCTAGTGACATTACATCTATCTACATCATCAAACCACTGTGAAAGGCGTGGGAGAGTGAATGTCCCATAGTACCACGTTGTTGTTGTTGTTGTTGTTGTGGTCTTCAGTCCTGAGACTGGTTTGATGCAGCTCTCCATGCTACTCTATCCTGTGCAAGCTTCTTCATCTCCCAGTACCTACTGCAACCTACATCTTTCTGAATCTGCTTAGTGTATTCATCTCTTGGTCTCCCCCTACGATTTTTACCCTCCACGCTGCCCTCCAATACTAAATTGGTGATCCCTTGATGCCTCAGAACATGTCCTACCAACCGATCCCTTCTTCTGATCAAGTTGTGCCACAAACTTCTCTTCTCCCCAATTCTATTCAATACCTCCTCATTAGTTATGTGATCTACCCATCTAATCTTCAGCAATCTTCTGTAGCACCACATTTCGAAAGCTTCTATTCTCTTCTTGTCAAAACTATTTATTGTCCATGTTTCACTTCCATACATGGCTACACTCCATACAAATACTTTCAGAAATGACTTCCTGACACTTAAATCTATACTCGATGTTAACAAATTTCTCTTCTTCAGAAACGCTTTCCTTGCCATTGCCAGTCTACATTTTATATCCTCTCTACTTCGACCATCATCAGTTATTTTGCTCCCCAAATAGCAAAACTCCTTTACTACTTTAAGTGTCTCATTTCCTAATCTAATACCCTCAACATCACCCGACTTAATTCGACTACATTCCATTAACCTCGTTTTGCTTTTGTTGATGTTCATCTTATATCCTCCCTTCAAGACACTATCCATTCCGTTCAACTGCTCTTCCAAGTCCTTTGCTGTCTCTGACAGAATTACAATGTCATCGGCGAACCTCAACGTTTTTATTTCTTCACCATGGATTTTAATACCTACTCCGAATTTTTCTTTTGTTTCCTTTACTGCTTGCTCAATATACAGATTGAATAACATCGGGGAGAGGCTACAACCCTGTCTTACTCCCTTTCCAACCACTGCTTCTCTTTCATGCCCCTCGACTCTTATAACTGCCATCTGGTTTCTATACAAATTGTAAATAGCCTTTCGCTCCCTGTATTTTACCCCTGCCACCTTTAGAATTTGAAAGAGAGTATTCCAGTCAACATTGTCAAAAGCTTTCTCTAAGTCTACAAATGCTAGGAACGTAGGTTTGCCTTTCCTTAATCTTTCTTCTAAGATAAGTCGTAAGGTCAGTATTGCCTCACGTGTTCCAACATTTCTACGGAATCCAAACTGATCTTCCCCGAGTTCGGCTTCTACTAGTTTTTCCATTCGTCTGTAAAGAATTCGTGTTAGTATTTTGCAGCTGTGGCTTATTAAACTGATTGTTCGGTAATTTTCACATCTGTCCACACCTGCTTTCTTTGGGATTGGAATTATTATATTCTTCTTGAAGTCTGAGGGTATTTCGCCTGTTTCATACATCTTGCTCACCAGATGGTAGAGTTTTGTCAGGACTGGCTCTCCCAAGGCCGTCAGTAGTTCCAATGGAATGTTGTCTACTCCGGGGGCCTTGTTTCGACTCAGGTCTTTCAGTGCTCTGTCAAACTCTTCACGCAGTATTGTATCTCCCATTTCATCTTCATCTACATCCTCTTCCATTTCCATAATATTGTCCTCAAGTGCATCGCCCTTGTATAGACCCTCTATATACTCCTTCCACCTTTCTGCTTTCCCTTCTTTGCTTAGAACTGGGTTTCCATCTGAGCTCTTGATGTTCATACAAGTGGTTCTCTTATCTCCAAAGGTCTCTTTAATTTTCCTGTAGGCAGTATCTATCTTACCCCTAGTGATATAAGCCTCCACATCCTTACATTTGTCCTCTAGCCATGCCTGCTTAGCCATTTTGCACTTCCTGTCGATCTCATTTTTGAGACGTTTGTATTCCTTTTTGCCTGCTTCACTTACTGCATTTTTATATTTTCTCCTTTCATCAATTAAATTCAATATTTCTTCTGTTACCCAAGGATTTCTACTAGCCCTCTTCTTTTTACCTACTTGATCCTCTGCTGCCTTCACTACTTCATCCCTCAAAGCTACCCATTCTTCTTCTACTGTATTTCTTTCCCCCATTCCTGTCAATTGTTCCACGTATTAGCCTTTTACTCACTCCATTCGCAAATGAGGAGTGGAAGACTGACTGCTTAAATGCCTCTGTGCCCACGGTAGTAGTTAAGATTTCCTTCGGGTTCCCTTCGAAAGCGGGACATAGATGGTTGTAGTATTTCCCTAGCTACTTCACTAACAAACTTCGCAAAACATGTGGCAATTCAGATTTTCCATATAAGTACCCAGGAATTTTGCACACTAAATTTTCTGTACTGGTTGACCTCTACACTTTATTTTCAGCTTTCAAGGTCTTTTTATGAACATTCCAATAGAACTTTTGACGGCCTTGGGAGAGCCAGTCCTGACAAAACTCTACCATCTGGTGAGCAAGATGTATGAGACAGGCGAAATACCATCAGACTTCAAGAAGAATATAATAATTCGAATCCCAATGAAAGTAGGTGTTGACAGATGTAAAAATTACCGAACTATCAGTTTAATAAGTCACAGCTGCAAAATACTAACGCGAATTCTTTACAGACGAATGGAAAAACTTGTAGAAGCCGACCTCGGGGAAGATCAGTTTGGATTCCGTAGAAATGTTGGGACACGTGAGGCAATACTGACACTACGTCTTATCTTAGAACAAAGATTAAGGAAAGGCAAACCTACATTTCTAGCATTTGTAGACTTAGAGAAAGCTTTTGACAATGTTGACAGGAATACTCTGTTTCAAATTTTAAAGGTGGCAGGGGCAAAATACAGGGAGCGAAAGGCTATTTACAATTTGTACAGAAACCAGATGGCAGTTATAAGAGTCGAGGGGCATGAAAGGGAAGCAGTGGATGGGAAGGGAGTGAGACAGGGTTGTAGCCTCTCCCCGATGTTATTCAATCTGTATATTGAGCAAGCAGTAAAGGAAACAAAAGAAAAATTTGGATTAGGTATTAAAATCCAGGGAGAAAAAATAAAAACTTTGAAGTTCGCCGATGACATTGTAATTCTGTCAGAGACAGCAAAGGACTTGGAAGAGCAGTTGAAGGGAATGGACAGTGTCTTGAAAGGAGGATATAAGATGAACATCAACAAAAGCAAAACGAGAATAATAGAATGTAGTCGAATTAAGTCGGATGATGATGAGGGAATTAGGTTAGGAAATGAGACACTTAAAGTAGTAAAGGAGTTTTGCTATTTGGGGAGCAAAATAACTGATGATGGTCGAAGTAGAGAGCATATAAAATGTAGACTGGCAATGGCAAGGAAAGCGTTTCTGAAGAAGAGAGATTTGTTAATATCGAATATTGATTTAAGTGTCAGGAAGTCGTTTCTGAAAGTATTTGTATGGAGTGTAGCCACGTATGGAAGTGAAACATGGACGATAAATAGTTTGGACAAGAAGAGAAAGAAGCTTTAGAAATGTGGTGCTACAGAAGAATGTTGAAGATTAGGTGGGTAGATCACGTAACTAATGAGGAGGTATTGAATAGGATTGGGGAGACGAGAAGTTTGTGGCACAACCTGACTAGAAGAAGGAATCGGTTGGTAGGACATGTTCTGAGGCATCAAGGGATCACAAATGTAGCATTGGAGGGCAGCGTGGAGGGTAAAAATCGTAGAGGGAGACCAAGAGATGAATACACTAAGCAGATTAAGAAGGATGTAGGCTGCAGTAGGTACTGGGAGATGAAGGAGCTTGCACAGGATAGAGTAGCATGGAGAGCTGCATCAAACCAGTCTCAGGACTGAAGACCACAACAACAATAACATGGACCCATATACAGTGAGATGACAAAAGTCAAGGGATACTTCGTAATATCGTGTCGGACCTCTTCTTGACTTCTGTGGTGCAGCATTTCGACGTGGCATGGACTCACGAAGTTTCATAGTTCGATGTATTGATAAGTCGTAGCTCGATACTTCAATAGGTCATCGATCGATAAATAAATTGTTCAACTACGACAGACCAATATGTCACTGTTGGACAGGACGACAGGTCATATTTCGATACACGAGTACACTGGCTTCTGAAGAGTCGACACGTCGAATAGCTATAGGACGATACCACTTAGTTCGATAGATCAGTAGGTAGGAGATCGGAAGACGGATAGGCAGAAGCATGTCACGGTGGTCTATCGTAGTTTGATTGGTCGATAGTCTAGGTTTCATTACCATATAGTTCGAAGCGAGATAGACAGGTAGATCGAATCATCTTTTATGAGCAAGTCGGACTTTGATGTGTCGATAGGTATAATTTTATACAATGGTGGGTCAGTTTACGTCAGACTGACTTCCCGAAGTCGTATAGATCGATAGGACTAGCAACCCACACTAATATGTCGCAGTTCAATGTTTGATGGATTGGTCGTAGAAGATCTATAGACCGATAGGTTGACTTTTGTTAGACTGATATATCGAAGTCCTACAATCTAGCTTGGCTGAGTTCGATAAATCGACGTGTCGAAATTCCTTACGTCCGTATGTGAGAAGTCGACAAAGAAACAGACATTTCGATTGATCGATAAGATGAGCACCAGTAGAATCACGTTGTATGTTGTTCACGTTGAATGTAGAACATCTACAAATCGTTAGGTCTACAACGAGTATAGGAGTTGCTCGAAGAGAAATTGATCGATAGGTCGAAGTTTTGTAGACCTTTGTGCCTACTGCGTTGTACTTTAAAGTCGTTCTTAGATAGACCGATAGCTCGAAGTTCGGTATACCAGTTGGTCAAAGTGTGATATTCCGAAACGCAAGGTTCAATATATGTATTGGTCGAAGTATCATATACGATAGGATCGATGTTCCATAGATGTGAATGTGAATTCATATGTATCGATTTGTCGTGCCCCTATGTACTGTAGGGCTGTGTACGATAGATCGATATGCAGCTGTTCGGTATATCGGAGAGTACGTGCTTATTGCATCTTTACGTCCCAGTCGACGTATGGATAGTTTGATGACCATTTTATCAATAAGTCAAAGTTCATAGTATTCATAGATCGTAGCTCGATACGACAACATGTTGAAGTTGGATATACCAACTGGTCGATCCTCGATATCGCGGCTTATCGATAGCACGTCAAAGTTCGATAAGTCGATAGGTTAGTGTTGTATATGTCTATAGGTGGATGTTCGAAATCCCTGCGTGCTGAAGTTTGTATCTGATACGTCTCCTTTCGACTTACAGACACATTGAAGTGCGACCTATCGATGCGTCTAAGTCCGCCATATCAATCGGTAGAAATTAGTGCTTTTTTACATTTTTATGTTTATATTTTTGGAGAGAGACACTATTAAAATAATATATGTACATGAATATAATTTTATAATATTTTTGGTAAATTGCTTAGTGGTAAATTGTAATTTTGTGATGTTTTTGGTAAACTATTTAATGGTATATTACTATTTTCCAATAAATGATGATACTCATAAAGCTGAAGATTCATACAAGAAACAGAGAGCTACATTTTTCAGTATCTTTCCAAATATGAATTTCTCTTTCCTCATAACTATCAAATACCTATTCCAATAAGTAGCAAGCTTCTTCTCTATTCATTCCTTTACAATAAACAGTAGCCTAAAATAAACTGCAAACAACACTTTCTACCGCGAGTGGCGGAAGCCTGTGATCATTTGTGCTGTCCCTTTCCGTATGTATTCAGCAGGGATGTTATACCTATTTGGTTCGGGTCCCATGTACTTGACCAATACTCCAGGACGAATAGCTAAAGCGTTTTGTAAGCTATCTTCTTTGTAAACTGACGGCATTTTCTCGTTGTTCTACTAATCAATTATAGTCTATCAGCTTCTTTACCTACGATTGAGCCTATGTGATCAGTCCATTTCATATAATCACAGAGTATTATTTCCAGTTATTTGAATGTGTCACAAATGTGACTCCAAGATAACATGCTGCGCCTCCTTTAAAACATTAGACTATCTAGAACAATGTCAGTATATTATAACAATCGATTTAAAAACTGGGCACCACTAGCCTGAGGTAGTCGCAGAAGACAGACCAAAGATAACTTTCATGTTCCCATGGAGAAATAACCAGTACAATAAGATGCTGTTAAACACGCCATCCGAGTGTCAAGAGATTATTAGATGGGCTCTTACATGATTTAAAGCAAAAAATTTGCATGGTATATTTGGATAATATCATTGTATGTTCAAGGGATATGAACGAGTAGGACAGTGCAATAGTAAGCATACTGGACTTGCATTTGGTGGGAGAATGATGGGTCAGACACACGTCCGACAATCCTGATTTAGGTTTCCCCTGATTTCTTTAAGGCAAATGCCAGGATGGTTCCTCAAAAGGGCATGACTGCTGTCCTTCCCCATTATTCCCTAATCCAAGTCTGTGCTCCATCACTAATGACGTCATTGTTGATGGGACATTACACACTGAACCTCTCCTCCACTTTCTCCTCCTTCTCCTCCTCTTCCTGCTCTTCGAGGGATGTGCCAAAGATCGTGAAACGTTTGGAAAATATATTCAGCAGGCAAAAATCTGCACATTTGAGGCTAAGAATAGGCAAGTGACATTTTGCGCAAACATAGGTGAACAACTACGGGTATGTGAGTAGGGGGAAAGGTGTTCTAACTAATCCTCAAATAGTAGTAGCAGTCCAGCAGCTCACAGTGCTACAAAACAATTATGTAATTATTATCACCAATATATCGAATTTTGTGCAAATCACAGACGCTTTAAATCAGTTTTGAGAAAGTGCCTGATATTTCATTGGTCAGCGGAAAATCACACAGTGTTTGAATCACTGAACGCAGCATTAGTGTCTGATCCAGCACTTCTATTTCCTGATTTTGAGAAGGAACTTTTCACCTTATTTGACGCCAATCATGAAGTGGTTGGCTGTATTTCGAGCCAGAGTATCGGTGGGCAGCAATATCTAGTAGTGGAAAAGGAAATGTTGACATGATATATGGAGTAGTGTACTTCTGTTATTTATAATGGTGGAGATTTAAGGTCGTCACAGAGCATATATTATTAAAATGGCTGTTGAGCACTCAGGCTCAGTGAGTATGATAATGAGGTTATCAATGAATTAGATAAAAAGCACACAAATGAACATTTATTGATTAGGAAAGTTGCACTGTTGAACACAATACGCAATAGTTTAACATACCGGCAGAGAACACAAGTGACTGACTCAGACTTATCGCAACCGCAGTTCGTGATGCATGTGGGCATGGTCCGCAGAACGACGAAATGCTGAATGCGTTTAGTGGTCCCAGCAGTCTTCACGGACAAAGTATTGGAATAAGTGCTTGATCATGTTTTGTCAGGTCATGTGTGGATGCCAAACAACAGACAGGCGAATAGTTTGTTTGTTTGTTTGGGGGAGGGAACCAAACATTGAAGTCAACGGTCCCATCGCATTAGGGAAGATGGGGAAGGTAATCGGCCGTGTCCCTTCAGTGGAACCATCCGGGTATTTGCCTGAAGTGATTTTGGCAAATCACCGGAAACCTAAATCAGGATGGCCGCATGCGGTTTTGAACCGTCGTCCTTCCAAATGCGAGTCCAGTATGCTAACCACTGCGCCACCTCACTCGGTAGACAAGTAGTGAAAGCGTTCCGGTGGAGAACAAGAAAACATGATGTTAAGCAGTACGTGAAGGACTGTCTATCTTGTACACAAAGAGCTGACCATATTCATCAGAAATTCCCTTCATAAATGCTGCCAGAGGCGTTTAGGCACTTCGAGTTGTTTGGACTTAAGGCCGTTTAGTAGGACATCCACTGAAAATACGTATGTGCAGACATTTATAGATAATGTTTCGAGATTATTGGCAATGGTGGCTGTTTTTGATCAGCAGGCTATTGGAGTGTCTAAAGCTTCAGTTAATAGATACATACTTAAATTTTGGGTGCCTGACACATTAGTTATAGATCAGGGTACAAATTTTGTATGAGACATTATGAAGTAGTTATCTTGTACTTAATATCTAGAAGTGACGCACGAGCTAGAAGTGACGGACGAGCCCATTCCATCCACAGACTAATAGAAGAATGCAACAAGTCCATAAGATCATCTCTAAAATGTTGAGTTATTATATTAGTAACTGTTTACAATAAGCTGTTTGTGCATTTAACTCTAAAGTACATACTGGTACAGTCCCTCACCTTTCGAGGTGGTGTATGGTGGAAAAATTCTATCTCTGTCAGAACTCATGATCCTTAAATGAGGACCAAACTGTGAATCAGTTAAGAAATTTACAAACAGAATATGGGAGGTTATGGCAGAAAGTAACGTGAGCCAACATTAAGGCTTTAGAAATATACAAACAGTCAACACACTGTGTGCGAAACTGCCACAGTATCGAGTGGATCAACAGCTGTTAGTTTCTAACCCCTACACACCTAAGAGAAAGACAAAAATGTTCTAGACAAAGCATCACAGACCTTGTGAAGGCATCGAGATTACTTTTCCAGTAAGTTTTGATATGCAGTTTCGGACAAAAACGTCTATTGCCTGTGTAAGTAGGGTTAAAACTTTTAGAGAATAGGGGATGTGTTGCCGGAAGTCCCAATGACGGAGGGAAGACGCAAGTAAACGATTCAAATGTCAAAAAGAACACAGCCACGGACAATAGCGCAACCTGACTGAGGTCACGTGACAAGCACTAGTATGTTAAGTTTAGTTCTGTTAAGTCTAAGAGTTGTTTATTTCAATTAAGGAAGCAGTTAAAGCAGTGGAATGTATGACTGACCACCAAACTGTGATGACAACTATGAATACAGGTATTACAAGAACTGTTAAGAAAGATAGGAAAATATTTTTGCTTAGCGCGAGATAACAGGATAGAAATTGTTGTGTATCTGAGTAGTCAGCTTCAGATATTCAGTACTGCGGATGAAGATGTGGAGCAGAAATTTAAAAAAAATATTTAAAACGTTCTTCAATATGTCTTACACAAGTATGTTCCGAGCAACGTCTTAAGAAATAGGGAAGATCCACCGTGGTCCAATAGCCTTGTTAGGAAACTGTTCCGTAAACGAAGAGAGCTTCACCTTGGTTCTCTAACATTCTGCGTGGTGTCTGTTTGTTCTAAGTCGTGTCTCCCTACAACTTTCACGCAACAACGCTCTGAGCGTGTTTTTTTAGGGAATTGAATAGTTTGAACCAGGGACCTGTTGATGGTAAGGAGACGCCAGACCACACATGAGATGTAGAGTTCAGAAGAGTTCAGTGAGACTAGCGATGATATAATCAAATACTTAATGATTTCAGCGTCAGCTCCACAGCACTCCCTGTAAAAGACTCTTAATACTAAGTAAATTTAGTGGAAGGGGTTCAAGGCTTTCCTATTTTTAGTTAGGTGGTAAAACAACGTCGAGAAAGTAGTTAAGTTTACCATTGGAATTTTTATTCTACTCACAAAACATTGTTTATACATTGCACTATTGATAAAAGGAAATATTTTAATACAGGATGATAAAAACCAATTGCGTTCAACAAAAATGTGAACGAATATTCCCTGAATGGGTTTCCAAGTTCTATAATGGCTCGAAGGATGACCTATGCCATATCACATCTATAATCTAGGTTTAAGTTAAGTTTCATAAAGGAGAAAACTATCAAAATGGTCTACAGTGACCCTCAATTATCTTTAATTACTTATTTAACTTGTCGTAAATTACAGTGGCTGATGTTGCTTCTCAATAATTATATAACAGAAAAATCATCGTGTTTCAGATTTTAACTTCTAATAGCAAATGTGAATACCACGAAGTTTAATTGACGATCGACACTAGTATTACGTAAAAAGGGGATGTAACAGATGAGACTTCTGCAGTTCTGAGTGAAGCCTTATGACTTTTATGTGGCATCGCATGCGTTCATTACCTTGTCGTTGGTTAGGCAGGGTCAGGGGTCGGCGGGCGGCGCAGCTCCACACACCTCGCCGTCTCGGAAGCAACTCTCTGTAACTTCTCCTTACTACAATTTACCGAAGTTGGTTTTAGAAAAGCTATCTGGCTGTGTTTTCAACTGACCAATCAGGGTCTCAATGTTAACCTTAAGCTCCGCCTACAAAACGTCCGTCTATCCAATGAGAAACGTTATACTTTTCGTGGTGGGGCAATGTTTTTAATGTTTGCAACGTAACAGAGACGGGTATAGTCTCACGCTAAAACTTTCAGCTGGTGTGGGCCTTTTAGTGTTATCGTAAGATCTATACTGTTCTTCTGGAGGGCTCTATCTTTTAACATGGGCTGGGGGTGGTCTTGGCGGTTGGCTGGCGACGTGGGTGTCCGTCCCTTATCGTAGGGCCTCCTAGCCTACACGATTCTGCTCTCGGCTTCTGTTCTCGTTTCTCCCCCCCGGAACTTCGTCTGTTTCACGGTGGGAAGGTATGACATGCATTTAGGCGCTCTTGTGTTAGCCTGTGGTATTCCATTTGCTCACTCGTTGATCGTATTACTTTGGTTAATTTAATGTCAAGATTTATTCGGAACTATGTGACATACTGTCGGATTTGCTATCATGTAAGGGTTTTCATGGAAGGTGTTGGATTTGCCTGACACCTTACAGTTTAAGAGAAGTCATAATATAGCTGACAAACTAAAGCTGAACGAAGCGAAAGTCAGTGTATGGATAGCAATTGGAGAAGTAGTCAATTACTTTTAAAGTAAAATTTTGTTAGCCGTTGTGAGTAAAAACCCAAAGAAGTTTTGGTCTTCCGTAAAATCGGTAAGCGGCTCGAAATCCTCTACTCATTCACACAGTAGCCACACTGGCCCCGAAACGGAAGTTAACAGAGAGGACCGAAATACTGAATTGAGTCTTCAGAAATTGTTTCACCGCCGAAGATCGTATTACGGTCCCTCCTTTCAGTCATCGTACAAAGGTCAAAATTTCAGATACTGAAGTAACCGGTGGCGGAACAGAAAAGCAACAACTGTCGCTTAGTAGTGGAAAGGCATCAGGACCAGGTGAGATGCCTGTAAGATTCTACGAATATTATGTGAAAGGACTTCTTCCCTTTCCAGCAGCAGTTTATCGTAGATTACTGGAGCAACTAAGGATACTTATCGACTGTAACAAAGTGCAGGTCATTGCCGTTTTCAACAAGCGTGGTAAGGATGACCAATATAATCATAGGCCAATATCGTTGACGTCAATCTGTTGTAGAATTATGGAACATGTTTTATGCACAAGAATTATGACATTTCTGGGCCACAAAAATCTCCTCTCTAAAATAACCACGGATTCCTCTAACAGAGATCTTGGGAAACTCAGCTCGCTCTGTTCCTCCATGAGATCCATAGCACTGTGGATAACGACGCGCAAGTAGATGACGGGTTCCTTGATTTCAGGAAGGCGTTTGACACCGTCCCACACTAACTTTTAGAAAAAAAAAAGCATGTCGGACATCGGGCCAGATATGCGTCTGGATTCAAGTCTTTCATGCAGGCAACACTCAAACCGTCGCTCTTAACGGCACAAAATAGTCAAATGTAATTTCCGGAGTACCCCAAGGAAGTGTGACAGGATCATTTATGTTTACAGTGTAGACAAATAATGTAGTAGAAAGCATCCGAAACTCTTTAAGATTGTTTTCAGGTGATGCGGTTGTCTGTAAGAAAGCAGCAACGCCAGAATACAGTATGTATTTCCTGAATAACCTCCAGGGAACTGATAAATGGTGTAGGCTCTGGAGGTTGACCCTGAACATAAATAAAGGTAACATACTGCGCATACATAGGACGAGAAATCCGTTAGTATACAACTACGATATTAATGAAAAATTGCTGGAAACAGTACCTTCCATAAAGTATCTAGGAGTAACTATACAGAGCGACCTTAATTGTAATGACTACATTAAACAAATAGTAGGAAAAGCAGTTGCTAGTCGGAGATTCGAGGAACAATCTCAAGGAAATATTACTCCTCTACGAAAGAAGTGGCTTTCATGGCTCTTGTTCGACCGACTCTTGAGTGTTGTTCATCGATCTGGGACCCTTCCCAGATAGGACTTATAGAAGAGGTAGGAAGGATACAATGAAGAGCTGCACGTTTCGTCACGCGTTCGTTTAGTCGGAGCCAGTGCGTTAGAGAAACGCTCAACAAGCTCCAGAGGCAGACGTTACAAGACAAACGTTGTACATCACGAAAAAGTTTACTATTAAAGTTTCAAGTAGCACATTCCAGAATGACTCGGAGAACGTATTACTTCCTCCCACACTCAGTTCACGAAATGACCAAGACGAGAAAATTCGCGAAACGAGCTATAAAGAGGCTTACCGACAATCCTCCATCCCACGCACCATTCACTAGTGGAACAGGGAAGGGAGGATCAGTTGGTGGTACCAGAAATACCCTCCTCAAAGCGCCATAGGTGGCTTACGGGGTATGACGTAGATGTAGAAGGGTGTTGTAACATGTAATTATCGAATTTAGAACAGGGAGTTCTGAGGAACGCCAAAATGGTACATGCGTTAACGTTGGGGTTAGCCCAGTAAATCCAGGATACAACGAAAACAGTGAGCCGTGATTTAGAGGAAGTACAAAAACGAATGAGCTTACGGGACTGAAAACTAGGAATATCCAATCTATTACAAGCACTGGTAGCTAGACTCAACGATGTGAGAACTGGAGTGGAGTTGTTACAAGGAACAGTATACCATGAAGTAAACTACGACAGTTGTTGACATTGTTGCACCTGGGGAAAAAGGATTTCTTGCGGAGCTAAGACACGTAACACAGGTGTCGAGAAAGATCTCAGCAATGTTTTACGACATAGGAACCATGGAAGTCAATACAGACAGAGAAAAATTGTACGTATTGGTGCGACTACCAGTGGTATGGATGAACGCAGAGTGTCGATATTATGCGGTTCACCCTCATCCAGTAAGAGATAGCGATGGGTAAATAGATACACCCAAAGGTACGAGAGGTGTTAATAATTTCCGAGCATGGATATGTTAACCCTCTTGAGTTACTAAAGAGCCTACAAAAATGTTTGAAGGAAAATATCACCATCTGACCAGCCAGAGCAGTGCAAAATGATGCACAGATACGCGAAGTGCAACTGTTTCTAGGAAAAACGGAGGCAACAAAATGCTACAAATAAATATTGGCACCACACTCATTTTCAGACGGTTGGAGCACATTGGATATACTCAGTTTTTGCGCCGGAGACAGTGACACATATTGCTAGAACAATGGAAAACTCAGAGCATGCTAAATTTCGAGTTACGTGATAGTTGTATCTTGGTGAACGGCAAGACTTGCGAGATAGCCGAGGTGAACTTCCGTCACCCAGCTACACTCACGAGTGTGACCGCCGTCCAATTAACCCATTATGCGTTGTATTGGCCAGAGAAACCGTTGGAAGTACTGCTAACGCAAAATCTAATCTATTTGAGCTAAGCCCTGAATTCTGATCTCATACACACTTTTTACGCATTAATAGCATCTGAGGAAGGCAAAATTTCAACGGCGTAAGTTTTACAACATATTCAGCAATACCAAGAAATAAGACGCCGAATTGTGGTAACCATAAGCATTAAGATTACTGTTCTTGTCATTGTTCTAATAGCAACCTGCGTACCTCACTTTCGTCCCAGATGTAGATTTATCCATTCTCCAGACCTACCCACTCATCACATATCGCTCGAGTGTTTAACTAACGCATCCCGAGAAATGTACATTAGTAATACTGAAACATTAATGTAAGTTGTAAAAACGGTAATAATGATAATGAAGCACAACTGCATCAAAGGTATGGCAAACCGAAACTTAATAATAACTATACAGGATTAGGAAACAAATTAACAATCCACGTAAGTCGTCTTGCATGAAAAGAAAAGTTGATGCAATGGGCACAATGCACAAGAATGTAAGTAGATCTATACGTTTATTTCACAGGTTAATCAAAGGCATATCGTATCTCGTCACCGAAGCTTTTTTTTTACGCAGCTTTGCCAGTACAGTAGTTACCTCGCTTTTATGGAACTCGAAGTTGACTTTGAATTTTGTTTGTGTGTTGTTGTGTAAGAAATATAGCTTCCTTCCACCTTACTAATTGGGGCTCAAGTTACTAGCAGTCGTAACATCGGCTGTCCACTGTGTTTTAGACTATAGAAAGTGTCAGATTTGGTTTACAGAAGCGTCGTGGTTCACGGTAATGACCTACCTCGTTAGTGCCAGGTGGTGACGCAAAACATATGATTATAGGTAGAGAGATTCCAAGTGATACATGTTGATAAAAGATATATTTACGCCAGTGACTGTAACACTTTCTTTATTTCACGATTGAATTTTCGGCCTTAGGCCATTATCAAGTGCAGATTTTTGTGACTGTACGCTATGTCAGCTTAAAATGAGATGACACATTTGTATGTCGTTGTCATTACTAGTAAATACATTCGTGACGTTGTTACATATTGCGAGCACACATATCCATATGTCATAAAACAACATAGTCTGTTAGCCCATCGCTAGTCACTTATAAGTTGCTACATTTGTTACCAGTAGGTTCGATCAGCATGCAGGTGTTACGGCGGTGATTCCTTAAATCAAATGGAAGTCCCTGGAGGAAAGACAATGCTCCTTTCCTGAGGCACTATTGTCGAAATTTAAAGGACAGCCATCTGAGGCTGACTGCAGAACGCTTCTTCTGCCGCCAACTCACATTTGGATTAACGACCATGAAGATAACATGGGCGAAATTAGGGCTCATATGGAGGCTTTGGGACAGTGATTTTGTCTTCGCGCCGTCTGCAAGTGAAACAGAAAAGGAAGTGAGCCGTTAATGGTAAATGATACCGTCCGTCAAGCACTGTACTGTGGCTTCATGAGTATGTAAGTAGATGCAGATAACATCTGTTTCCGTATGAAGAGTACAAAATTATAAGTGTTTTCAGAGTAAGGCGACTTGTCACTGAGTTGTGACATCGTCATGCAGGTGATTGCCACGGTCGTATGTTGTGCTGGCTGCATCGTAAGGACGAGGCGGCGTCGCCCGCCAAACGTTCCTTTACGCAGTTTGGCTGCAACGTCTGTGCTCTCGAAGGCAGATCTTCAGGCACTTAGGTGGAGACTGCCAATTGTGTTTCAGCATGTTGGTTGTCGCGAAGACCAGGAGACGTTCATCCATCATGGATGGACAGAGACTGCAGCAGATGCTCACAAGTCAGCCTGGAGGATGCACATACGCGCCAGGCCTTGTCGGTGTGAAGATGGCAACTTGCAGACCGTCCGCAGATACCCGTAGTGGACGAGCGCTGGCTGCACAACAATCTATTCATCCGTGATGACCCAGCAGACAGCAGGCCACGACGGTGATAGACATCAGGCTGGCTGCATCTCGATGTTGAAGTCAGCATGTAGGAAACAGGCTAACCATCATCGATCGGCCTGTCGTTGTTTCGCTGGAACTCGACAGACTGTCGTCTTCTCTGATTCTGTCGACACAGACAGAATCGCAGCACGACTGAACGTGTCTCTGAGCTTCGAAAACCGCGTAATTTACATACGAATGTCCGAGCCAGCTCCCATGACGTGGTATCTAGCGATAGCCCTGTTTTAGCAGATCCGTCAGCGAACTTTGCCTCGCTATTATAATTCAGTAATTATTCTGGGTCTCCAAGCTCTGTTCTTTCTGCCTGTGTAGAGTTTTGCAGTGCCTTGTATGTACTACAGTAAAATTTGCGTTTCTGCATTCCTCACTCTGAGGTGGTGTAGCAATTCTCACTACATGACTTGACGACTGTTACATTGACAGTATACCTCGTTGACATTCCGATAAAGCACACTGACTCAGAGTTAACCTCTGTTCTGAGCTCTTCCGGTAGAAAATTTTAAAAAATTAAACATGTACAAAAAAAATTATTCTGTTGTGCAACACTTCTCCTTCAAATTTAACTTAATGCGATGAATTTGGCAAATGCTAAAGATGAAGCATTCTGCATCATTATGCGTTTTACCGCTTAAATTTCGAGAACGTACGTTTCTAGAAGGGTCAGCTAATATGTATATCCCTCCAACGTGTACCTCCCGAAAAGGCCATGAAAGTAAAATTAGAGAGACTCGAGCTCATGACCGAGGCTAATGAACAATCCTTCCGGAAGACCATTGGGGACTGGATCAGCAAAGATTAGAAGTAACAGTAGTTTACGAAGTACCCGCAGTCACACACAATAAGAAGGGTTGTGGATGCAGATGTACTTCAATCGTTAGATGTAACATTTTTTTCGTCGGTGTAACCCATTTTACGAAACAATAATAGAGATAATTTCTATAGCTGGATCATGTCAGTTTTCAGTCTGACACCTCGACACTATGCTAAAATTGAAAACCAGTAATTGATTACCAGTTTTCCTCCTCTGTTTCAAATTCTATTTAAATGTGCGAGACACTCTTTAAAATATGCCGATAACGGGCCGGACTAGGTCACACCACGGGTCCAGTCCGTTTTATGTAAATATGCCGAAGCCTGATAAGCGACTGACAGACCCTTCAAGCGTCAGTCATAACAGTATCTTCATGGAGCACAAAAGATATGTTTGGAACATTGCTTGCCGCGCGGGGTAGCCGCGCTGTCTAAGGCGCCTTGTCACGGCTCCCCTCGTTGGAGGTACGAGTCCTCCCTCGGACTTGGGTGTGTGTGTTGTCCTTAGAGTAAGTTAACTGAAGTTAGATTAAGTAGTGTGTAAGCTTAGGGACCGCTGACCTCCGCAGTAGGACCGTACTACAAATTTCAATAAATAAATAAATAAATAAAAAATAGGAATATTGCACTAACATATCACGATTTTGAGATAGTTGAAGGAATAAAATTGTCTTCGATGTGTTGTAAATATTGAAATTACACATGACACTCCTAACTTACTTGGATGGAACATTACGAATGGAATTTAAACTGCATATCTCTACCAACATCCTGTAACATTTAGATCGCTTTCAACGGTCATTCAGCTCTCGCATAGCAAACCAATGAAACATCAGGTCGGCTAAACCCTTGTGCCATACGAAAAATTACATGTTCCTTCTCCTTTTAATAACTTTCAGTTCATTCACATCAGCTGCTAACACTTTCCATACAGATTTTCCTTAAAGTTGAATATCCGAAAGAAAAAAAAATCTGCATGACAATTTTCACAATTTCCATTGTCAGTCGGACTTATTTTGATAACTATAGACGTTATTGCTCAAATATGTCTATCTGAGTCTTTCATTCGTAAATGTCCTTACTATCACCACCTCAATTTCGCTTCTGCTGGAAACATTTCGATCAGGAAATTATTCACATGAATTGATGTAACTGGTAGTTATAGCTCTTCCTGTGACGTAATTCAACATATTTATAATGTTTTCTAACGCTTTTGTAGTGTTTTTAACTTGTCATTTGGAGCTTTATATCAGCCACTGCTATTCTTTCTGGAGTGAGGGTTCTGGAATTTGACGGAACGTCCACAATCACGCCTCCGAAACAGCTTTCATTCAGTTCCCTCATCTTGTTACTATATCCGTGAGCGATGGCTATGGTTCCTCGTTGAAACACGGCTTGCCAGTAAGCAACATTAGGCGTAAGCGCCTGTTAAGCACACCAATAATTTTATGTGGCTGTTCAAGTCATCTAGAGCTATTGAGCAACTACTGTATTTGTTTCAATTATTTAAAAAGTACAATTAAAATGAAGTAGTAAATAACAACCACAAAAAATATAATACCCCATGCGTTCCAGTTTTCAAGAACATTTCACACTATTAAAAAAGGAATGTCTGAACAGAACCGAGCAGGAGTCTTTTTTGCGTCAGGGGAGGTGAATGAAGCGTGACGCGTATGCTTTCATCTCTCTCCCCTCTAACTTGCAAGGAGTGAGGAGCTTCGCATGTCGTACTTCATCCCTCCGGTCTCCAAGCATCTGTGGTCTTCCGGCAGGCGGCCCTTTCTCTGAACCGCGCGGAAATGAATGGTGGCGCTAAATGTCGTGTGCCCCAACTTCTGCTGACACTTGGCGCCTCCTTTCGTGTCTTCTCATCACATTCCCGTTAGCCGCACAATGCTGGCCGCCGTGAATGTTTTACTTCGCCTCGAACCTTACTCGCGAAAGGTTTTACTTGTGACTTGCTGCGCAAAGACTTTGATCTCCAAACTTTTCTCTCTTGTAGAGAGTCTGCTGACACAATCTGGCTCACTTATTTGAAATTTTCAGACATTCTATGCCTCCAGCTCTCTTCAGAAAAATTAATACATGTCTTAACGATAGTTCTGCACATAAGAGACAACACTCTCCATAACGTAGACATCAATTAAATAAGGCACAAGAACAAAGTCTCAGAATAAATAACTAAATCACAAACTTTAAATACAGAGGAGATTAGGTGATTTCCAGCCCTGAGAGCAACGATAGAGACGTAGTCTCATGTAACGAGGATATCACTAACATTCCGTAAACTATTCAAAGTGTTCATACAAGGGATTAGATTAATGGTAGCAATGAGGAAGTCCTAATATTTGAATAATTTCGAAGGTCGAGTGGATGGTTTTTATAAACTGCTAATTTGTCTGTCACCATGATTTAATAAATTGTTAACCGGTTGGTCCCCACCGACTGACGACAGTAATCTTTTAGTTTCATTCGATAAGCCTAAAATACTAAATTCCGTTTTTCTAAATTGAGTCAATGAAGTAGATCGTACTGAGGCTTCTCATGTATATGTAGTCAGACCAGCGTCAGAATGACAGATATTGAAATAAATGACCAAGAGTTAGGAAATCAATTGAAATCGCTCAGCAGAACAAAAGAAACTCGACTTGATGGGAGACATAGGTTATGCATGTAGAGTGTGCGAAATAAATTGCTTCTCTTCTAGTAGCAGTGAAGCGTAGGTCGCTGAAGGAGCGAAGCGATCGTCATGATTTGAAAAAGCGCAGATCAGCAGATCATTGCCGTTTCAGGAAGGGTCACCGGACAGATGCACCAAACAATAGGCCTATATTGCTGACGTCAGCCAGATGTAAAATTTTGGAACATGTTTTATGCTCGCGTGTGATGACGTTTCTGAAGAGAGAAAACATCCTCTATAGGTGTAGATATCGACATAGTTTCCGCAAACAACGATTGTGTGCGACCTAGCTCAGTCTGTTCGTCCATAAAAACATAGGTACCGAAAGTAGATACCGGCCAACAAGTAGATGTCGTGCCCCTTGACTACCAGAATGCATTCGATACAGTACCGCACTGTCACCTCATGAAGAAAATACGAGTGTGCGAACCGGCAGATCAGTGTTGTGATCGGACTGTAGAGTTCCTAGCAAACAATACCAGGACACAGTGTATCATTTTAAACGTAGAGAAATCATCATACGTAAAGTAATTTTTTGTGGGGCGCACAGCAAAGGAATGTTTTGAGGACCATTACTCTTCACAAATTTGGATAGACCTTGTAAGTAATATACAGAACAACGCTTGTCAACATTACATTAAAATTAAATAAACTTCTAACTACACTACATAAGTTAAGTGATAACAAATACTTCTTAGCTGATGGCTGCGTCAGAAAGTAGTAGCAGAGAGTACCTTCTCAATGCTCCTACTAGGGGACTGAACAGACGTTGCCAGTGGAATTCTTTACATAGGTACGTTTTTCGTAAGACAATACATTTTGATCTGTATGCATAATTAAAATTAAGTTGACGTAAGATAATACATAAGAGTGATTTTATATATTATTAAACAGCAGTCAAAATTATTGAAAATGTTTTAAAATTATTAAACAATTAAAAGCGACAGTACATGTGTGGTAGTCTGCAGCCTATAGCTTGTAATCTGTTGACCTCAATTCAAAGAGGGTCAGACTGTAGAGGAAGTCAGCGAAGTATTTAACGAACGCGGGCAACATCGATTGACCGCAGTAGCTGCCACATCTACGCTACACAGGCGCATAGCTTTTCTAGGACTCAAGTATTTCTTTCAGTGTTGCAGACAAACTGGCAGAGTCTTCGTGAACGAAGCTGGAGGCGTCGGTTGCTATGCGTCTATCGTTGGGTTGGACCGCAGAGCGTTGCTGGTCAACGACAGTATCTAACGTGTTTAGGTGACGGGAAAATAATACACTTCACTGTTGGAAAACTTTCCATGTATTTGATAATAGGGCAATATAGCGGATGTAACGACAAATAAGAAAGAGTAAACCATAAAACAACAGTCATGAGATTCAAAAACCATGCAACAGTAGAGCGACAGTCTAAAAAGAGAACTTGGCCTAACCCGCGTTCTTGCTACATCCGTACTGCTCGATAAGAAATCCTCGGATTCTTTGATGGAGGTGAATCACATTTCAGAAAACGCAGGATCATTCACTAGCTCGGTTTTTGAGCACGACAGAGGATACCAAAATTGTAACTTACACTACAACATGATGCTTAAATATTACTGTGTCATTTACGGAGGTAGGTATAGTAGCATTCGCGCTTTCATTTTATTGCTTGAAGCCTATTGACAACCTTCTGTCAGTTTTCGAAAATAATGAAGGCAACAAGACTATTAATTATGTAAAGTTTCAATACAATTATCACTGGATATTAGTCTAAACAAGGAGTGTTGAGTGTGTACTTGTTTTCCTCAGTATAAACGAATAAATTCGCAGAGATACTGTGGGGCCTTAAATAAACAGTGTCGATCTCCACGACAATGTCTTTCCTCAAATAGCTCAACGAAAAAGGATATTTCTGCTTGATGTGGCTGGGAAAATCTTGACCATCCTCCGTGTGCAGCGAGGTGACAAAAGTCATGAGATACCTCCTAATATCGTGTCGGACGTCCATTTCCTCGACATATTTGCTAAGGTCTCAACAAGTCGTTGGAAGTCCCCTGCAGAAATACTGAGCCATACTGCTGCTACGGCCGTGCATAACGGCGAAAGTGTTGGAGATGCAGGATTTTGTGTACCAGCTGATCTCTTGATTATGTCTCATGTCGGGCGATCTGAGTGGCCAAATCATTCCCTATAACTGTCCAGAATGTTCCTCAAACGAACTGCGAACAATTGTAGCATGCTGACACGGGACATTGTCACCCATAAAAATTCCATCCTTGTTTGGCAACATGAAGTGGTCTCCAAGTAACTGAACATAACAATTTCCGGTTCTGTTGAACCAGAGGACGCACCATTCATGTAAACACAGCCCATACCATTGTGGAGCTAGTACTATCTTGCACAGTACCTTATTGATAGCTTGTATCCATGGTTCCGTAGGTTCCGCGCCACACGCGAGCCATACCATCAGCTCTTACCAACTGAAATCGAGACTCAAGTAGCCAGGCCACAGTTTCCAGTCGCCAAGGGTCCAACCGATATGGTCACGAGCCCAGAAAAGGCGCTGCAGCGATGTCGTGCTGTTAGCAAAGACACTCCCGTCGGTCGTCTACAGCCATAGCCCATTAACGCCAGGTTTCGCCACTGTCCTATCACATACGTTCGTCGTACGTCACACACTAATTTCTGCGGGACGTTATTTCAAGTAGTGTTGCTTGTCTGTTTGCACTGGCAGTTCTACCTGAACGACGCTGCTCTCGGTCGTTATGTGAAGGCCGTCAGCCACTCCGTTGTCCGTGGTGAGAGGTAATGTGTAAAATGTTGGTTTTCTCGGCACACTCTTTGAACTGTGAATTTCGGAATACTGAATTTCGTAACGATTTCCAAAGTAGAATGTCCCCTGTGTCTAGCTCCAACTACCATTCTCCGATCACAGTCTTAATGCAGCGTCGTGCGGCCATAATAACGTCGGAAACCTTTTCACATGATTCACTTGACTAGAAATGGTAGCTACTTCGATTCACTGCACTTTCATACCTTTTGTACGCAATATTACCGCCATCTGTATTTTGCACATCACTATCCCATGACTTTTGACACCTCAGTGTATAACTCAGACCTAACGCCAAGTGATGGTCACTTCTGCTAGTCTTCTAAAACCATTCAGGCAGTCAACGGCATTCCAACGGCGATCAAGTCGAAACGGCCGTCCAGCAGTGGTTGGCAAATGAAACGGCAGATTTCTATACGAACGGATACCTAAAGTTGGCTGTTAGTTGCGATAATTTTTAAAACACTGGCGAAAACTGTGTTGGAAAAGTAGATTTACATAGAGGCTTTAGTGTAATAACAAAATTGTTTTGACATGCACCATGTTTGCTTTCCATAAAATATTACTTAATTATGACTATCATTGTACGTTTTATTTTCTTTATATTGATAGTGATAATGTGATACTTCTGTGGTGTCTTCATGACTGGCAGTACGATTATTCGTTTCTTAACGTTCTACATTTCGGTTTAATAATAAATCCGTGTGGCTCAACACCAGTCTTTTAAATCTACACGTCTTCATCGACTTCCGAATTTCTAGACTACGTTAAGAATCCTTTCGCGAAACGGTAACCTACACTTTAGCGTAGAATCTGAACCATATGTCGTTCTTAGCGAAGCTTCACATCATTAAAAGACTAAGGGTAGATTATAAACCTACTGAAATGTTCCGCGATCTGACGAGGTTTCGATTCGACAGCCATTCCGTTTACTTTACATTAGGCAAACAGGTCCAACATACAGTTCATTTTTCCCGCCCTGGTTAAACTATTAGTCACTTTTGTTGCGGTCTTTCGTCACTCTTTCGTCACTTAGCATTTGGTCACCTGACTCTTCCGATACTTTCTGCATTTTACTTCTTTCTGTTGCTTAATTGATGCATTCATCTACGTTTCATCCACTTGCATGGTCATTTTCGCAAAAATGTCGAGTCCATATTTTGTTTCCTTAGGCGATTATATTATTTGATGACTATCTTGATATTTTATGGATATGTTTTTTGTTAGGCATCCTACAACATTGATTCGTCGAATTTTTAGGGAGTATCTCATCTACATCAACATATACTCCGTATGCCACTTTCTAATGTATGGCGGAGTGAATTTGGGAGGACTTTGTCTTATGTCATTCGTCTGTGAAACAAGGGGAAAATGGCAGCCAAACTGCCTCTATGCACATCTTGAACTTCCTTATCTTATTCTCATGATCCCTTCGTCAGGTATACGGTGGTTTGAATAGCTTTGTTCCATAGTCTCCCTCGAATACCAGAAAACAAATTTTGTCATTTAGCTGTATTGACCTGTTATGATTGTAGCAACACATCCATGAGGGTTATTTCAGATATATGCTGGTACATCAACTTCTTAAGGACCAAAGGTTACACTGGCGAGGATGTATAGAGATATAGTGACTGGAGGTCGATCGGTTGACGTGCTCAGAGTTTGACATGTTGCCAGCACGAAGGAAGATTGCATGGGAGATGTCCATTATGCAAAAAGCACAGTGTAAATAATGGAGCTGTAGACGAGCATAGGGCATTAAATGGGCAGATCTTCCTGGAATCAAACTGAAACGATGGAATATGGGAGCTGATTCGTAAGTTGCTTGAGAGGTCAACTTTGTTAACAAGTCAATGTATTTGAGCATTGTGTAACTAAAAAGAGGTACCAACTTACGGAGACCTGACATGGAACAAACGCAAGGTGAGTCGTCGGGCGAGGCGTCTGTCATCGTAAAAACAAGTCGCGCAAACCTATACGATCTACCGGGTGCAATGTTGGAACTCTCATTCTAGGTGATCGACGGATCACAATCAAGCTCCTCGCTGCACAACTGGACGTCTTGGTAGTAATGACACATCTATCCAGCAGTTGAGATGTGTGCCCGCTTGTTCCCTCACTGCTTGACAGAAGACCATACAGAGCACCGGAGAACCATCTATGCTCCGACGTCGACCAGTAGAGTGGTAAAATGCAGGCATTGTGACCTTCCCTGTAAGGGTCCGTAAGACCACCACATTGAACGAAGATTACGTTGGAAAATAGGGTTTTCTAGCCAAAAGACTGAGATAATATGGGGTATTAGAATCCTGAGTAAAACCAACCAGGATTGAGGAAAAAAATACGTTGCATCATTTATCGAAATTACTGGTACACACACACACACACACACACACACACACACACACACACACACACTCGCACACATTCATACAAAAATTTTTATAATTTGGTTGGATTTATGGACGAGCGGCACAATAGTGAGTATTACTAATTTTTTCCGTTACGATGTTTTGTGTCCTTATGAAAATAACTTAAAACTAAATGAATTTAGATGTGTTAACCCACTTCTAGCGCCCATCGTTATCTTTTTGACTGCATAAGTAAAATTATTTAAGTGTAATACATTAGTAAGGACCATATGATTAGTTACTTGAGAATTGTGTGGTGGCATACGAAATCTGCGTGTTAGAGAAGACCAGTACCTAAATGTCCGTCATAAAGTAAAATTCCATTACAGTGTAGGATTAGTCAGTATACTAATATACGTTTCTATTTTTCTTTCTTTTTTTTTAACGGCAGTTTAGACGCAGCATACACCAAAAACACTTGTTTCCTCTACACATTTACGGCACTTCTTACGACCCTTACAACGAATTTAAGACTTCGATTGATTTTTCCTACTACTGACTTTACGTGTTCAACACATGTCATAACGATTTGTAATATTACGACTATGTATTTACATGATGTGAGAGGATTCTGAAGTTAACTACTGATATCCCAGAAGGATACTGTCTATTTTATTCTCGTTTGTATAACCACTATCTTAAATTTATCTATATTTATAGAGAACTACCATTCAGTATACCATGTGTAAGTAATAAATCTTCCAGAATTTCCTTACAATACTCTTACGATCTTACTTTCCTCTGACAACAGCATCATCTGAAACTAAACTGAACTACGTTGCCTTTGGGCTTATGACTTGTTCAAAAATGGTTCAAATGGCTCGGAGCACTATGAGACTTAACATCTGTGGTCATCAGTCCCCTAGAACTTAGAACTACGTAAACCTAACTAACGTAAGGACATCACACACGTCCAAGCCCGGGGCAGGATTCGAACCTGCGACCGTAGCAGTCGCGTGGTTCCGGACTGAAGCGCCTAGAACCGCTCGGCCACCGTGGCCGGCTATGACTTGTTACTTCAGTTTCTGCAGCACATTGAAAATCCTGTACAACGCAATGGTTCACAAATCTGTCCAATCACATGTTTGTGAAGATACTTTGTATAAGGCAATATTCGTTATGATTTCATAATGTGATACAATGTGAAAACCTTTTTGGAAATCTGTAAAGACGGAAACCAACCACTTATCTCCATCCACCAATTCACACTATTTGATCAAAATATTCGGACACCCCAAAAAACATCCGTTTTTCATATTAGGTGCATTGTGCTGCCATCTACTGCCAGGTGCTCCATATCAGCGACCTCAGTAGTCATTCGACATCGTGACTGCAGAATGGGGCGCTCCGCGGAACTCACGGACTTCGAACATGGGCAGGTGACCGGGTGTCATTTGTGTCATACGTGTGTACGCGAAATTTCCAGACTCCTAAACTGCACAAAAGTGTACAGGCTGGCCTCGTCTCTTGACTGACAAGAGACCGCCGACAGTAGAAGAGGGGTCGTAATGTGTAATAGGCAGACATCTATTCAGACCATCACACAGGAATTCCAAAATGCATCAGGATCCACTGCAAGTATTATGACAGTTAGGTCGGAGGTGAGAAAACTTGGATTTCATGGTCCAGTGGATGCTCATAAGCCACACATCACGCAGGTAAATGTCAAACGACGGCTCAATTGGTGTAAGGAGCGTAAACATTGGACGATTCAACAGTGAAAAAGAGTTGTGTGGAGTGACGAATTACAGTACACAATGTGGCGGTCAAATGGCAGGGGGTGGGTATCGCGAATGCCCGGTAAATGTTATCTACCAGCGTGTGTACTGTCAACAGCAAAATTCGGAGGCGGTCGTGTTATGGTGTGGTCGTGTTTCTCATGGAGGGGATTGCACCCCTTGTTGTTTCGCGGTCTCTCCATCTCCTCGTCCTTCCATTTCTCTCCACGTTACCAAACTCTTCAATAGGAGGCTGGTAGTTCTTACCCCTACAGTATTTCTTTC
The DNA here is from genome assembly GCF_023864275.1 of Schistocerca cancellata. Lineage (NCBI taxonomy): Eukaryota > Metazoa > Arthropoda > Insecta > Orthoptera > Acrididae > Schistocerca > Schistocerca cancellata. The sequence goes on from NC_064629.1 coordinate 620,284,752, forward strand.
CAGGTTGTAATTAATATATGTACCAATTCTGACTGAATTCGTTTCACCGCTTTAGAATGAGTCTTTTACACGAGGCTTTGCTCACATACGTACACGACAAATATATCTGTCTCATTGATTGGCGACTCCATGGAGTGCTGTGTGCACAACGACCTTATAGGTTAGATTAAAAGGAAGGTCAGCGTTGGCCGTAATATTGATGGTTTATTGATTGCAAAATCGATTTTAAATCACATAGTGATCATCTTCAGTGCTGTGGTGTACAAATGAAACTCATACACAATGGTATCAAGTTATCAGTAACAAAAACTGAGAAGCGATCACAATAACTGAAGCCCTGTTTTGTGAACGCTTCTCAGTTTTGGTTACTGATAACTTGATACCAGTGTCTATGAGTTTGATTTGTACACCACAGCACTGAAGATGATCGCTATGTGATTGAAAATCGATTTTGCTATCAATAAACCATCAATATTACGGCCAACGCTGACCTTCCTTTTAATTTTAATATCTGTCACATATTTAACCTATTTCATGCGTATTTGTACACATATTTCACCTCCATGTCTAGTGAATTTTATCCTGCAGGTTCATTTTCACGTAGCTCAATGTTTATGGCGTCATATCTCCTGAAATATATGGTATACAATGACACAATTTTTCAGGTACATCCACTTGTTTATGTGGCTACTGTCTGCGAAATGTGTTGCGAATAGAGTTAGTAGTAAAGAAATAACAAATTAAAACGTCATACATGATGCAGCAGTTTTCTCTTGGATCTCAGTGTTTGACTTCATATCTCCAGAACTGTGTGTCATGTATTGATATTTTTTTAGATACCTTCAGCGACAAATTTTAACACTGTCTGCGAAGAATGTGTGAATACATTAGCACCTACAAAACAATAAATGCATGATGTGGTAATTTTTCATGCATTCCGTGTTCGTGAAGTCATATCTACTGAACTAAGTGTCGTAAAATGATGTACTCTTTCTGGTAAACCAAGTGATACATATGAATCCTGTCTGCAAAATGCGTCAGGAAAACAGTTAGTGGTAAAGAAGTAATAAATTAAAATGTCATGCCTTAAGCAGAAGTTTTACTGCATGAAAAGCGCAAATGCAGTAAGGGACAAACTTTTTTCCTTTCATCATTTTGTGGAGATCGTCAGCTACAAAAAGTTTCGTAAAGATTTGATATTATGTGTAAAGTTTGTTAGACGTCACTAAGTGCTGCCATTCTCAAATTCTAGATGACAAAAATATATTGGTATTTTCACATCGTGTGTTACACCGCTTTTTCCCCTCCATCTCCACCCCTTTGGTAGATGGTTGGTTCTTAATCACACAACGATTCTATCCAAACAGCATATAATATCTGTACCAAGTTTGACTGAAATTCGTCCAGTGATTTACGAGGGAGGAGATGTGGACGAGACATACATACATAATACAAACGTACATCCATTTTTTTAAAAATTTGTATGGATTCAGTCAACTTTATTTTCTCTAGTACATGGAAGTTTGAAAAAAAAATAGTTGTTGAATATGTTGACCTGAATTAAATTTATAATCGTTATTCCAGAAAACATTACTTCAAATTTAACTTAGCTTGAAATTTAAGACATCTGATTAAGAACACATGTACTTTGTCGAGTGTGTGGTTTCGTCTAGACACAAACAGTCATAATTCCCGCTGGGAGTGACACAGTCTGCAGTAGAAAAATTTCTTACGCCTACAACACCGACGATAGCCTCGGACATTCATGTGGTATGAAACTTCCTGGCAGATTAAAACTGTGTGCCCGACCGAGACTCGAACTCGGGACCTTTTGCCTTTCGCGGGCAAGTGCTCTACCAACTGAGCTACCGAAGCACGACTCACGCCCGGTACTCACAGCTCTACTTCTGCCAGTACCTCGTCTCCTACCTTCCAAACTTTACAGAAGCTCTCCTGCGAACCTTGCAGAACTAGCACTCCTGAAAGAAAGGATATTGCGGAGACATGGCTTAGCCACAGCCTGGGGGATGTTTCCAGAATGAGATTTTCACTCTGCAGCGGAGTGTGCGCTGATATGAAACTTCCTGGCAGATTAAAACTGTGTGCCCGACCGAGACTCGAACTCGGGACCTTTTGCCTTTCGCGGGCAAGTGCTCTACCAACTGAGCTACCGAAGCACGACTCACGCCCGGTACTCACAGCTCTACTTCTGCCAGTACCTCGTCTCCTACCTTCCAAACTTTACAGAAGCTCTCCTGCGAACCTTGCAGAACTAGCACTCCTGAAAGAAAGGATATTGCGGAGACATGGCTTAGCCACAGCCTGGGGGATGTTTCCAGAATGAGATTTTCACTCTGCAGCGGAGTGTGCGCTGATATGAAACTTCCTGGCAGATTAAAACTGTGTGCCCGACCGAGACTCGAACTCGGGACCTTTTGCCTTTCGCGGGCAAGTGCTCTACCAACTGAGCTACCGAAGCACGACTCACGCCCGGTACTCACAGCTCTACTTCTGCCAGTACCTCGTCTCCTACCTTCCAAACTTTACAGAAGCTCTCCTGCGAACCTTGCAGAACTAGCACTCCTGAAAGAAAGGATATTGCGGAGACATGGCTTAGCCACAGCCTGGGGGATGTTTCCAGAATGAGATTTTCACTCTGCAGCGGAGTGTGCGCTGATATGAAACTTCCTGGCAGATTAAAACTGTGTGCCCGACCGAGACTCGAACTCGGGACCTTTTGCCTTTCGCGGGCAAGTGCTCTACCAACTGAGCTACCGAAGCACGACTCACGCCCGGTACTCACAGCTCTACTTCTGCCAGTACCTCGTCTCCTACCTTCCAAACTTTACAGAAGCTCTCCTGCGAACCTTGCAGAACTAGCACTCCTGAAAGAAAGGATATTGCGGAGACATGGCTTAGCCACAGCCTGGGGGATGTTTCCAGAATGAGATTTTCACTCTGCAGCGGAGTGTGCGCTGATATGAAACTTCCTGGCAGATTAAAACTGTGTGCCCGACCGAGACTCGAACTCGGGACCTTTTGCCTTTCGCGGGCAAGTGCTCTACCAACTGAGCTACCGAAGCACGACTCACGCCCGGTACTCACAGCTCTACTTCTGCCAGTACCTCGTCTCCTACCTTCCAAACTTTACAGAAGCTCTCCTGCGAACCTTGCAGAACTAGCACTCCTGAAAGAAAGGATATTGCGGAGACATGGCTTAGCCACAGCCTGGGGGATGTTTCCAGAATGAGATTTTCACTCTGCAGCGGAGTGTGCGCTGATATGAAACTTCCTGGCAGATTAAAACTGTGTGCCCGACCGAGACTCGAACTCGGGACCTTTTGCCTTTCGCGGGCAAGTGCTCTACCAACTGAGCTACCGAAGCACGACTCACGCCCGGTACTCACAGCTCTACTTCTGCCAGTACCTCGTCTCCTACCTTCCAAACTTTACAGAAGCTCTCCTGCGAACCTTGCAGAACTAGCACTCCTGAAAGAAAGGATATTGCGGAGACATGGCTTAGCCACAGCCTGGGGGATGTTTCCAGAATGAGATTTTCACTCTGCAGCGGAGTGTGCGCTGATATGAAACTTCCTGGCAGATTAAAACTGTGTGCCCGACCGAGACTCGAACTCGGGACCTTTTGCCTTTCGCGGGCAAGTGCTCTACCAACTGAGCTACCGAAGCACGACTCACGCCCGGTACTCACAGCTCTACTTCTGCCAGTACCTCGTCTCCTACCTTCCAAACTTTACAGAAGCTCCCCTGCGAACCTTGCAGAACTAGCACTCCTGAAAGAAAGGATATTGCGGAGACATGGCTTAGCCACAGCCTGGGGGATGTTTCCAGAATGAGATTTTCACTCTGCAGCGGAGTGTGCGCTGATATGAAACTTCCTGGCAGATTAAAACTGTGTGCCCGACCGAGACTCGAACTCGGGACCTTTTGCCTTTCGCGGGCAAGTGCTCTACCAACTGAGCTACCGAAGCACGACTCACGCCCGGTATTCACAGCTCTACTTCTGCCAGTACCTCGTCTCCTACCTTCCAAACTTTACAGAAGCTCTCCTGCGAACCTTGCAGAACTAGCACTCCTGAAAGAAAGGATATTGCGGAGACATGTCTTAGCCACAGCCTGGGGGATGTTTCCAGAATGAGATTTTCACTCTGCAGCGGAGTGTGCGCTGATATGAAACTTCCTGGCAGATTAAAACTGTGTGCCCGACCGAGACTCGAACTCGGGACCTTTTGCCTTTCGCGGGCAATTGCTCTACCAACTGAGCTACCGAAGCACGACTCACGCCCGGTACTCACAGCTCTACTTCTGCCAGTACCTCGTCTCCTACCTTCCAAACTTTACAGAAGCTCTCCTGCGAACCTTGCAGAACTAGTGCTAGAGCACTTGCCCGCGAAAGGCAAAAGGTCCCGAGTTCGAGTCTCGGTCGGGCACACAGTTTTAATCTGCCAGGAAGTTTCATATCAGCGCACACTCCGCTGCAGAGTGAAAATCTCATTCTGGAAACATCCCCCAGGCTGTGGCTAAGCCATGTCTCCGCAATATCCTTTCTTTCAGGAGTGCTAGTTCTGCAAGGTTCGCAGGAGAGCTTCTGTAAAGTTTGGAAGGTAGGAGACGAGGTACTGGCAGAAGTAGAGCTGTGAGTACCGGGCGTGAGTCGTGCTTCGGTAGCTCAGTTGGTAGAGCACTTGCCCGCGAAAGGCAAAAGGTCCCGAGTTCGAGTCTCGGTCGGGCACACAGTTTTAATCTGCCAGGAAGTTTCATATCAGCGCACACTCCGCTGCAGAGTGAAAATCTCATTCTGGAAACATCCCCCAGGCTGTGGCTAAGCCATGTCTCCGCAATATCCTTTCTTTCAGGAGTGCTAGTTCTGCAAGGTTCGCAGGAGAGCTTCTGTAAAGTTTGGAAGGTAGGAGACGAGGTACTGGCAGAAGTAGAGCTGTGAGTACCGGGATTGTGTCGTGCTTCGGTAGCTCAGTTGGTAGAGCACTTGCCCGCGAAAGGCAAAAGGTCCCGAGTTCGAGTCTCGGTCGGGCACACAGTTTTAATCTGCCAGGAAGTTTCATATCAGCGCACACTCCGCTGCAGAGTGAAAATCTCATTCTGGAAACATCCCCCAGGCTGTGGCTAAGCCATGTCTCCGCAATATCCTTTCTTTCAGGAGTGCTAGTTCTGCAAGGTTCGCAGGAGAGCTTCTGTAGAGTTTGGAAGGTAGGAGACGAGGTACTGGCAGAAGTAGAGCTGTGAGTACCGGGCGTCAGTCGTGCTTCGGTAGCTCAGTTGGTAGAGCACTTGCCCGCGAAAGTAAAAGGTCCCGAGTTCGAGTCTCGGTCGGGCACACAGTTTTAATCTGCCAGGAAGTTTCATATCAGCGCACACTCCGCTGCAGAGTGAAAATCTCATTCTGGAAACATCCCCCAGGCTGTGGCTAAGCCATGTCTCCGCAATATCCTTTCTTTCAGGAGTGCTAGTTCTGCAAGGTTCGCAGGAGAGCCTCTGTAAAGTTTGGAAGGTAGGAGACGAGGTACTGGCAGAAGTAGAGCTGTGAGTACCGGGCGTGAGTCGTGCTTCGGTAGCTCAGTTGGTAGAGCACTTGCCCGCGAAAGGCAAAAGGTCCCGAGTTCGAGTCTCGGTCGGGCACACAGTTTTAATCTGCCAGGAAGTTTCATATCAGCGCACACTCCGCTGCAGAGTGAAAATCTCATTCTGGAAACATCCCCCAGGCTGTGGCTAAGCCATGTCTCCGCAATATCCTTTCTTTCAGGAGTGCTAGTTCTGCAAGGTTCGCAGGAGAGCTTCTGTAAAGTTTGGAAGGTAGGAGACGAGGTACTGGCAGAAGTAGAGCTGTGAGTACCGGGCGTGAGTCGTGCTTCGGTAGCTCAGTTGGTAGAGCACTTGCCCGCGAAAGGCAAAAGGTCCCGAGTTCGAGTCTCGGTCGGGCACACAGTTTTAATCTGCCAGGAAGTTTCATATCAGCGCACACTCCGCTGCAGAGTGAAAATCTCATTCTGGAAACATCCCCCAGGCTGTGGCTAAGCCATGTCTCCGCAATATCCTTTCTTTCAGGAGTGCTAGTTCTGCAAGGTTCGCAGGAGAGCTTCTGTAAAGTTTGGAAGGTAGGAGACGAGGTACTGGCAGAAGTAGAGCTGTGAGTACCGGGATTGTGTCGTGCTTCGGTAGCTCAGTTGGTAGAGCACTTGCCCGCGAAAGGCAAAAGGTCCCGAGTTCGAGTCTCGGTCGGGCACACAGTTTTAATCTGCCAGGAAGTTTCATATCAGCGCACACTCCGCTGCAGAGTGAAAATCTCATTCTGGAAACATCCCCCAGGCTGTGGCTAAGCCATGTCTCCGCAATATCCTTTCTTTCAGGAGTGCTAGTTCTGCAAGGTTCGCAGGAGAGCTTCTGTAAAGTTTGGAAGGTAGGAGACGAGGTACTGGCAGAAGTAGAGCTGTGAGTACCGGGCGTGAGTCGTGCTTCGGTAGCTCAGTTGGTAGAGCACTTGCCCGCGAAAGGCAAAAGGTCCCGAGTTCGAGTCTCGGTCGGGCACACAGTTTTAATCTGCCAGGAAGTTTCATATCAGCGCACACTCCGCTGCAGAGTGAAAATCTCATTCTGGAAACATCCCCCAGGCTGTGGCTAAGCCATGTCTCCGCAATATCGTTTCTTTCAGGAGTGCTAGTTCTGCAAGGTTCGCAGGAGAGCTTCTGTAAAGTTTGGAAGGTAGGAGACGAGGTACTGGCAGAAGTAGAGCTGTCAGTACCGGGCGTGAGTCGTGCTTCGGTAGCTCAGTTGGTAGAGCACTTGCCCGCGAAAGGCAAAAGGTCCCGAGTTCGAGTCTCGGTCGGGCACACAGTTTTAATCTGCCAGGAAGTTTCATATCAGCGCACACTCCGCTGCAGAGTGAAAATCTCATTCTGGAAACATCCCCCAGGCTGTGGCTAAGCCATGTCTCCGCAATATCCTTTCTTTCAGGAGTGCTAGTTCTGCAAGGTTCGCAGGAGAGCTTCTGTAAAGTTTGGAAGGTAGGAGACGAGGTACTGGCAGAAGTAGAGCTGTGAGTACCGGGCGTGAGTCGTGCTTCGGTAGCTCAGTTGGTAGAGCACTTGCCCGCGAAAGGCAAAAGGTCCCGAGTTCGAGTCTCGGTCGGGCACACAGTTTTAATCTGCCAGGAAGTTTCATATCAGCGCACACTCCGCTGCAGAGTGAAAATCTCATTCTGGAAACATCCCCCAGGCTGTGCCTAAGCCATTTCTCCGCAATATCCTTTCTTTCAGGAGTGCTAGTTCTGCAAGGTTCGCAGGAGAGCTTCTGTAAAGTTTGGAAGGTAGGAGACGAGGTACTGGCAGAAGTAGAGCTGTGAGTACCGGGCGTGAGTCGTGCTTCGGTAGCTCAGTTGGTAGAGCACTTGCCCGCGAAAGGCAAAAGGTCCCGAGTTCGAGTCTCGGTCGGGCACACAGTTTTAATCTGCCAGGAAGTTTCATATCAGCGCACACTCCGCTGCAGAGTGAAAATCTCATTCTGGAAACATCCCCCAGGCTGTGGCTAAGCCATGTCTCCGCAATATCCTTTCTTTCAGGAGTGCTAGTTCTGCAAGGTTCGCAGGAGAGCTTCTGTAAAGTTTGGAAGGTAGGAGACGAGGTACTGGCAGAAGTAGAGCTGTGAGTACCGGGCGTGAGTCGTGCTTCGGTAGCTCAGTTGGTAGAGCACTTGCCCGCGAAAGGCAAAAGGTCCCGAGTTCGAGTCTCGGTTGGGCACACAGTTTTAATCTGCCAGGATGTTTCATATCAGCGCACACTCCGCTGCAGAGTGAAAATCTCATTCTGGAAACATCCCCCAGGCTGTGGCTAAGCCATGTCTCCGCAATATCGTTTCTTTCAGGAGGGCTAGTTCTGCAAGGTTCGCAGGAGAGCTTCTGTAAAGTTTGGAAGGTAGGAGACGAGGTACTGGCAGAAGTAGAGCTGTGAGTACCGGGCGTGAGTCGTGCTTCGGTAGCTCAGTTGGTAGAGCACTTGCCCGCGAAAGGCAAAAGGTCCCGAGTTCGAGTCTCGGTCGGGCACACAGTTTTAATCTGCCAGGAAGTTTCATATCAGCGCACACTCCGCTGCAGAGTGAAAATCTCATTCTGGAAACATCCCCCAGGCTGTGGCTATGCCATGTCTCCGCAATATCCTTTCTTTCAGGAGTGCTAGTTCTGCAAGGTTCGCAGGAGAGCTTCTGTAAAGTTTGGAAGGTAGGAGACGAGGTACTGGCAGAAGTAGAGCTGTGAGTACCGGGCGTGAGTCGTGCTTCGGTAGCTCAGTTGGTAGAGCACTTGCCCGCGAAAGGCAAAAGGTCCCGAGTTCGAGTCTCGGTCGGGCACACAGTTTTAATCTGCCAGGAAGTTTCATATCAGCGCACACTCCGCTGCAGAGTGAAAATCTCATTCTGGAAACATCCCCCAGGCTGTGGCTAAGCCATGTCTCCGCAATATCGTTTCTTTCAGGAGTGCTAGTTCTGCAAGGTTCGCAGGAGAGCTTCTGTAAAGTTTGGAAGGTAGGAGACGAGGTACTGGCAGAAGTAGAGCTGTGAGTACCGGGCGTGAGTCGTGCTTCGGTAGCTCAGTTGGTAGAGCACTTGCCCGCGAAAGGCAAAAGGTCCCGAGTTCGAGTCTCGGTCGGGCACACAGTTTTAATCTGCCAGGAAGTTTCATATCAGCGCACACTCCGCTGCAGAGTGAAAATCTCATTCTGGAAACATCCCCCAGGCTGTGGCTAAGCCATGTCTCCGCAATATCCTTTCTTTCAGGAGTGCTAGTTCTGCAAGGTTCGCAGGAGAGCTTCTGTAAAGTTTGGAAGGTAGGAGACGAGGTACTGGCAGAAGTAGAGCTGTGAGTACCGGGCGTGAGTCGTGCTTCGGTAGCTCAGTTGGTAGAGCACTTGCCCGCGAAAGGCAAAAGGTCCCGAGTTCGAGTCTCGGTCGGGCACACAGTTTTAATCTGCCAGGAAGTTTCATATCAGCGCACACTCCGCTGCAGAGTGAAAATCTCATTCTGGAAACATCCCCCAGGCTGTGGCTAAGCCATGTCTCCGCAATATCCTTTCTTTCAGGAGTGCTAGTTCTGCAAGGTTCGCAGGAGAGCTTCTGTAAAGTTTGGAAGGTAGGAGACGAGGTACTGGCAGAAGTAGAGCTGTGAGTACCGGGCGTGAGTCGTGCTTCGGTAGCTCAGTTGGTAGAGCACTTGCCCGCGAAAGGCAAAAGGTCCCGAGTTCGAGTCTCGGTCGGGCACACAGTTTTAATCTGCCAGGAAGTTTCATATCAGCGCACACTCCGCTGCAGAGTGAAAATCTCATTCTGGAAACATCCCCCAGTCTGTGGCTAAGCCATGTCTCCGCAATATCCTTTCTTTCAGGAGTGCTAGTTCTGCAAGGTTCGCAGGAGAGCTTCTGTAAAGTTTGGAAGGTAGGAGACGAGGTACTGGCAGAAGTAGAGCTGTGAGTACCGGGCGTGAGTCGTGCTTCGGTAGCTCAGTTGGTAGAGCACTTGCCCGCGAAAGGCAAAAGGTCCCGGGTTCGAGTCTCGGTCGGGCACACAGTTTTAATCTGCCAGGAAGTTTCATATCAGCGCACACTCCGCTGCAGAGTGAAAATCTCATTCTGGAAACATCCCCCAGGCTGTGGCTAAGCCATGTCTCCGCAATATCCTTTCTTTCAGGAGTGCTAGTTCTGCAAGGTTCGCAGGAGAGCTTCTGTAAAGTTTGGAAGGTAGGAGACGAGGTACTGGCAGAAGTAGAGCTGTGAGTACCGGGCGTGAGTCGTGCTTCGGTAGCTCAGTTGGTAGAGCACTTGCCCGCGAAAGGCAAAAGGTCCCGAGTTCGAGTCTCGGTCGGGCACACAGTTTTAATCTGCCAGGAAGTTTCATATCAGCGCACACTCCGCTGCAGAGTGAAAATCTCATTCTGGAAACATCCCCCAGGCTGTGGCTAAGCCATGTCTCCGCAATATCCTTTCTTTCAGGAGTGCTAGTCCTGCAAGGTTCGCAGGAGAGCTTCTGTAAAGTTTGGAAGGTAGGAGACGAGGTACTGGCAGAAGTAGAGCTGTGAGTACCGGGCGTGAGTCGTGCTTCGGTAGCTCAGTTGGTAGAGCACTTGCCCGCGAAAGGCAAAAGGTCCCGAGTTCGAGTCTCGGTCGGGCACACAGTTTTAATCTGCCAGGAAATTTCATATCAGCGCACACTCCGCTGCAGAGTGAAAATCTCATTCTGGAAACATCCCCCAGGCTGTGGCTAAGCCATTTCTCCGCAATATCCTTTCTTTCAGGAGTGCTAGTTCTGCAAGGTTCGCAGGAGAGCTTCTGTAAAGTTTGGAAGGTAGGAGACGAGGTACTGGCAGAAGTAGAGCTGTGAGTACCGGGCGTGAGTCGTGCTTCGGTAGCTCAGTTGGTAGAGCACTTGCCCGCGAAAGGCAAAAGGTCCCGAGTTCGAGTCTCGGTCGGGCACACAGTTTTAATCTGCCAGGAAGTTTCATATCAGCGCACACTCCGCTGCAGAGTGAAAATCTCATTCTGGAAACATCCCCAGGCTGTGGCTAAGCCATGTCTCCGCAATATCCTTTCTTTCAGGAGTGCTAGTTCTGCAAGGTTCGCAGGAGAGCTTCTGTAAAGTTTGGAAGGTAGGAGACGAGGTACTGGCAGAAGTAGAGCTGTGAGTACCGGGCGTGAGTCGTGCTTCGGTAGCTCAGTTGGTAGAGCACTTGCCCGCGAAAGGCAAAAGGTCCCGAGTTCGAGTCTCGGTCGGGCACACAGTTTTAATCTGCCAGGAAGTTTCATATCAGCGCACACTCCGCTGCAGAGTGAAAATCTCATTCTGGAAACATCCCCCAGGCTGTGGCTAAGCCATGTCTCCGCAATATCCTTTCTTTCAGGAGTGCTAGTCCTGCAAGGTTCGCAGGAGAGCTTCTGTAAGGTTTGGAAGGTAGGAGACGAGGTACTGGCAGAAGTAGAGCTGTGAGTACCGGGCGTGAGTCGTGCTTCGGTAGCTCAGTTGGTAGAGCACTTGCCCGCGAAAGGCAAAAGGTCCCGAGTTCGAGTCTCGGTCGGGCACACAGTTTTAATCTGCCAGGAAGTTTCATATCAGCGCACACTCCGCTGCAGAGTGAAAATCTCATTCTGGAAACATCCCCCAGGCTGTGGCTAAGCCATTTCTCCGCAATATCCTTTCTTTCAGGAGTGCTAGTTCTGCAAGGTTCGCAGGAGAGCTTCTGTAAAGTTTGGAAGGTAGGAGACGAGGTACTGGCAGAAGTAGAGCTGTGAGTACCGGGCGTGAGTCGTGCTTCGGTAGCTCAGTTGGTAGAGCACTTGCCCGCGAAAGGCAAAAGGTCCCGAGTTCGAGTCTCGGTCGGGCACACAGTTTTAATCTGCCAGGAAGTTTCATATCAGCGCACACTCCGCTGCAGAGTGAAAATCTCATTCTGGAAACATCCCCAGGCTGTGGCTAAGCCATGTCTCCGCAATATCCTTTCTTTCAGGAGTGCTAGTTCTGCAAGGTTCGCAGGAGAGCTTCTGTAAAGTTTGGAAGGTAGGAGACGAGGTACTGGCAGAAGTAGAGCTGTGAGTACCGGGCGTGAGTCGTGCTTCGGTAGCTCAGTTGATAGAGCACTTGCCCGCGAAAGGCAAAAGGTCCCGAGTTCGAGTCTCGGTCGGGCACACAGTTTTAATCTGCCAGGAAGTTTCATATCAGCGCACACTCCGCTGCAGAGTGAAAATCTCATTCTGGAAACATCCCCCAGGCTGTGGCTAAGCCATGTCTCCGCAATATCGTTTCTTTCAGGAGTGCTAGTTCTGCAAGGTTCGCAGGAGAGCTTCTGTAAAGTTTGGAAGGTAGGAGACGAGGTACTGGCAGAAGTAGAGCTGTGAGTACCGGGCGTGAGTCGTGCTTAGGTAGCTCAGTTGGTAGAGCACTTGCCCGCGAAAGGCAAAAGGTCCCGAGTTCGGGTCTCGGTCGGGCACACAGTTTTAATCTGCCAGGAAGTTTCATATCAGCGCACACTCCGCTGCAGAGTGAAAATCTCATTCTGGAAACATCCCCCAGGCTGTGGCTAAGCCATGTCTCCGCAATATCCTTTCTTTCAGGAGTGCTAGTTCTGCAAGGTTCGCAGGAGAGCTTCTGTAAAGTTTGGAAGGTAGGAGACGAGGTACTGGCAGAAGTAGAGCTGTGAGTACCGGGCGTGAGTCGTGCTTCGGTAGCTCAGTTGGTAGAGCACTTGCCTGCGAAAGGCAAAAGGTCCCGAGTTCGAGTCTCGGTCGGGCACACAGTTTTAATCTGCCAGGAAGTTTCATATCAGCGCACACTCCGCTGCAGAGTGAAAATCTCATTCTGGAAACATCCCCAGGCTGTGGCTAAGCCATGTCTCCGCAATATCCTTTCTTTCAGGAGTGCTAGTTCTGCAAGGTTCGCAGGAGAGCTTCTGTAAAGTTTGGAAGGTAGGAGACGAGGTACTGGCAGAAGTAGAGCTGTGAGTACCGGGCGTGAGTCGTGCTTCGGTAGCTCAGTTGATAGAGCACTTGCCCGCGAAAGGCAAAAGGTCCCGAGTTCGAGTCTCGGTCGGGCACACAGTTTTAATCTGCCAGGAAGTTTCATATCAGCGCACACTCCGCTGCAGAGTGAAAATCTCATTCTGGAAACATCCCCCAGGCTGTGGCTAAGCCATGTCTCCGCAATATCGTTTCTTTCAGGAGTGCTAGTTCTGCAAGGTTCGCAGGAGAGCTTCTGTAAAGTTTGGAAGGTAGGAGACGAGGTACTGGCAGAAGTAGAGCTGTGAGTACCGGGCGTGAGTCGTGCTTAGGTAGCTCAGTTGGTAGAGCACTTGCCCGCGAAAGGCAAAAGGTCCCGAGTTCGGGTCTCGGTCGGGCACACAGTTTTAATCTGCCAGGAAGTTTCATATCAGCGCACACTCCGCTGCAGAGTGAAAATCTCATTCTGGAAACATCCCCCAGGCTGTGGCTAAGCCATGTCTCCGCAATATCGTTTCTTTCAGGAGTGCTAGTTCTGCAAGGTTCGCAGGAGAGCTTCTGTAAAGTTTGGAAGGTAGGAGACGAGGTACTGGCAGAAGTAGAGCTGTGAGTACCGGGCGTGAGTCGTGCTTCGGTAGCTCAGTTGGTAGAGCACTTGCCTGCGAAAGGCAAAAGGTCCCGAGTTCGAGTCTCGGTCGGGCACACAGTTTTAATCTGCCAGGAAGTTTCATATCAGCGCACACTCCGCTGCAGAGTGAAAATCTCATTCTGGAAACATCCCCCAGGCTGTGGCTAAGCCATGTCTCCGCAATATCCTTTCTTTCAGGAGTGCTAGTTCTGCAAGGTTCGCAGGAGAGCTTCTGTAAAGTTTGGAAGGTAGGAGACGAGGTACTGGCAGAAGTAGAGCTGTGAGTACCTGGCGTGAGTCGTGCTTCGGTAGCTCAGTTGGTAGAGCACTTGCCCGCGAAAGGCAAAAGGTCCCGAGTTCGAGTCTCGGTCGGGCACACAGTTTTAATCTGCCAGGAAGTTTCATATCAGCGCACACTCCGCTGCAGAGTGAAAATCTCATTCTGGAAACATCCCCCAGGCTGTGGCTAAGCCATGTCTCCGCAATATCGTTTCTTTCAGGAGGGCTAGTTCTGCAAGGTTCGCAGGAGAGCTTCTGTAAAGTTTGGAAGGTAGGAGACGAGGTACAGGCAGAAGTAGAGCTGTGAGTACCGGGCGTGAGTCGTGCTTCGGTAGCTCAGTTGGTAGAGCACTTGCCCGCGAAAGGCAAAAGGTCCCGAGTTCGAGTCTCGGTCGGGCACACAGTTTTAATCTGCCAGGAAGTTTCATATCAGCGCACACTCCGCTGCAGAGTGAAAATCTCATTCTGGAAACATCCCCCAGGCTGTGGCTAAGCCATGTCTCCGCAATATCCTTTCTTTCAGGAGTGCTAGTTCTGCAAGGTTCGCAGGAGAGCTTCTGTAAAGTTTGGAAGGTAGGAGACGAGGTACTGGCAGAAGTAGAGCTGTGAGTACCGGGCGTGAGTCGTGCTTCGGTAGCTCAGTTGGTAGAGCACTTGCCCGCGAAAGGCAAAAGGTCCCGAGTTCGAGTCTCGGTCGGGCACACAGTTTTAATCTGCCAGGAAGTTTCATATCAGCGCACACTCCGCTGCAGAGTGAAAATCTCATTCTGGAAACATCCCCCAGTCTGTGGCTAAGCCATGTCTCCGCAATATCCTTTCTCTCAGGAGTGCTAGTTCTGCAAGGTTCGCAGGAGAGCTTCTGTAAAGTTTGGAAGGTAGGAGACGAGGTACTGGCAGAAGTAGAGCTGTGAGTACCGGGCGTGAGTCGTGCTTCGGTAGCTCAGTTGGTAGAGCACTTGCCCGCGAAAGGCAAAAGGTCCCGAGTTCGAGTCTCGGTCGGGCACACAGTTTTAATCTGCCAGGAAGTTTCATATCAGCGCACACTCCGCTGCAGAGTGAAAATCTCATTCTGGAAACATCCCCCAGGCTGTGGCTAAGCCATGTCTCCGCAATATCCTTTCTTTCAGGAGTGCTAGTTCTGCAAGGTTCGCAGGAGAGCTTCTGTAAAGTTTGGAAGGTAGGAGACGAGGTACTGGCAGAAGTAGAGCTGTGAGTACCGGGCGTGAGTCGTGCTTCGGTAGCTCAGTTGGTAGAGCACTTGCCCGCGAAAGGCAAAAGGTCCCGAGTTCGAGTCTCGGTCGGGCACACAGTTTTAATCTGCCAGGAAGTTTCATATCAGCGCACACTCCGCTGCAGAGTGAAAATCTCATTCTGGAAACATCCCCCAGGCTGTGGCTAAGCCATGTCTCCGCAATATCCTTTCTTTCAGGAGTGCTAGTCCTGCAAGGTTCGCAGGAGAGCTTCTGTAAAGTTTGGAAGGTAGGAGACGAGGTACTGGCAGAAGTAGAGCTGTGAGTACCGGGCGTGAGTCGTGCTTCGGTAGCTCAGTTGGTAGAGCACTTGCCCGCGAAAGGCAAAAGGTCCCGAGTTCGAGTCTCGGTCGGGCACACAGTTTTAATCTGCCAGGAAGTTTCATATCAGCGCACACTCCGCTGCAGAGTGAAAATCTCATTCTGGAAACATCCCCAGGCTGTGGCTAAGCCATGTCTCCGCAATATCCTTTCTTTCAGGAGTGCTAGTTCTGCAAGGTTCGCAGGAGAGCTTCTGTAAAGTTTGGAAGGTAGGAGACGAGGTACTGGCAGAAGTAGAGCTGTGAGTACCGGGCGTGAGTCGTGCTTCGGTAGCTCAGTTGATAGAGCACTTGCCCGCGAAAGGCAAAAGGTCCCGAGTTCGAGTCTCGGTCGGGCACACAGTTTTAATCTGCCAGGAAGTTTCATATCAGCGCACACTCCGCTGCAGAGTGAAAATCTCATTCTGGAAACATCCCCCAGGCTGTGGCTAAGCCATGTCTCCGCAATATCGTTTCTTTCAGGAGTGCTAGTTCTGCAAGGTTCGCAGGAGAGCTTCTGTAAAGTTTGGAAGGTAGGAGACGAGGTACTGGCAGAAGTAGAGCTGTGAGTACCGGGCGTGAGTCGTGCTTAGGTAGCTCAGTTGGTAGAGCACTTGCCCGCGAAAGGCAAAAGGTCCCGAGTTCGGGTCTCGGTCGGGCACACAGTTTTAATCTGCCAGGAAGTTTCATATCAGCGCACACTCCGCTGCAGAGTGAAAATCTCATTCTGGAAACATCCCCCAGGCTGTGGCTAAGCCATGTCTCCGCAATATCCTTTCTTTCAGGAGTGCTAGTTCTGCAAGGTTCGCAGGAGAGCTTCTGTAAAGTTTGGAAGGTAGGAGACGAGGTACTGGCAGAAGTAGAGCTGTGAGTACCGGGCGTGAGTCGTGCTTCGGTAGCTCAGTTGGTAGAGCACTTGCCTGCGAAAGGCAAAAGGTCCCGAGTTCGAGTCTCGGTCGGGCACACAGTTTTAATCTGCCAGGAAGTTTCATATCAGCGCACACTCCGCTGCAGAGTGAAAATCTCATTCTGGAAACATCCCCCAGGCTGTGGCTAAGCCATGTCTCCGCAATATCCTTTCTTTCAGGAGTGCTAGTTCTGCAAGGTTCGCAGGAGAGCTTCTGTAAAGTTTGGAAGGTAGGAGACGAGGTACTGGCAGAAGTAGAGCTGTGAGTACCTGGCGTGAGTCGTGCTTCGGTAGCTCAGTTGGTAGAGCACTTGCCCGCGAAAGGCAAAAGGTCCCGAGTTCGAGTCTCGGTCGG
Organism: Schistocerca cancellata; assembly: GCF_023864275.1. Lineage (NCBI taxonomy): Eukaryota > Metazoa > Arthropoda > Insecta > Orthoptera > Acrididae > Schistocerca > Schistocerca cancellata. The sequence goes on from NC_064629.1 coordinate 620,300,970, forward strand.
GCACACAGTTTTAATCTGCCAGGAAGTTTCATATCAGCGCACACTCCGCTGCAGAGTGAAAATCTCATTCTGGAAACATCCCCCAGGCTGTGGCTAAGCCATGTCTCCGCAATATCGTTTCTTTCAGGAGGGCTAGTTCTGCAAGGTTCGCAGGAGAGCTTCTGTAAAGTTTGGAAGGTAGGAGACGAGGTACTGGCAGAAGTAGAGCTGTGAGTACCGGGCGTGAGTCGTGCTTCGGTAGCTCAGTTGGTAGAGCACTTGCCCGCGAAAGGCAAAAGGTCCCGAGTTCGAGTCTCGGTCGGGCACACAGTTTTAATCTGCCAGGAAGTTTCATATCAGCGCACACTCCGCTGCAGAGTGAAAATCTCATTCTGGAAACATCCCCCAGGCTGTGGCTAAGCCATGTCTCCGCAATATCCTTTCTTTCAGGAGTGCTAGTTCTGCAAGGTTCGCAGGAGAGCTTCTGTAAAGTTTGGAAGGTAGGAGACGAGGTACTGGCAGAAGTAGAGCTGTGAGTACCGGGCGTGAGTCGTGCTTCGGTAGCTCAGTTGGTAGAGCACTTGCCCGCGAAAGGCAAAAGGTCCCGAGTTCGAGTCTCGGTCGGGCACACAGTTTTAATCTGCCAGGAAGTTTCATATCAGCGCACACTCCGCTGCAGAGTGAAAATCTCATTCTGGAAACATCCCCCAGTCTGTGGCTAAGCCATGTCTCCGCAATATCCTTTCTCTCAGGAGTGCTAGTTCTGCAAGGTTCGCAGGAGAGCTTCTGTAAAGTTTGGAAGGTAGGAGACGAGGTACTGGCAGAAGTAGAGCTGTGAGTACCGGGCGTGAGTCGTGCTTCGGTAGCTCAGTTGGTAGAGCACTTGCCCGCGAAAGGCAAAAGGTCCCGAGTTCGAGTCTCGGTCGGGCACACAGTTTTAATCTGCCAGGAAGTTTCATATCAGCGCACACTCCGCTGCAGAGTGAAAATCTCATTCTGGAAACATCCCCCAGGCTATGGCTAAGCCATGTCTCCGCAATATCCTTTCTTTCAGGAGTGCTAGTTCTGCAAGGTTCGCAGGAGAGCTTCTGTAAAGTTTGGAAGGTAGGAGACGAGGTACTGGCAGAAGTAGAGCTGTGAGTACCGGGCGTGAGTCGTGCTTCGGTAGCTCAGTTGGTAGAGCACTTGCCCGCGAAAGGCAAAAGGTCCCGAGTTCGAGTCTCGGTCGGGCACACAGTTTTAATCTGCCAGGAAGTTTCATATCAGCGCACACTCCGCTGCAGAGTGAAAATCTCATTCTGGAAACATCCCCCAGGCTGTGGCTAAGCCATGTCTCCGCAATATCCTTTCTTTCAGGAGTGCTAGTCCTGCAAGGTTCGCAGGAGAGCTTCTGTAAAGTTTGGAAGGTAGGAGACGAGGTACTGGCAGAAGTAGAGCTGTGAGTACCGGGCGTGAGTCGTGCTTCGGTAGCTCAGTTGGTAGAGCACTTGCCCGCGAAAGGCAAAAGGTCCCGAGTTCGAGTCTCGGTCGGGCACACAGTTTTAATCTGCCAGGAAGTTTCATATCAGCGCACACTCCGCTGCAGAGTGAAAATCTCATTCTGGAAACATCCCCCAGGCTGTGGCTAAGCCATTTCTCCGCAATATCCTTTCTTTCAGGAGTGCTAGTTCTGCAAGGTTCGCAGGAGAGCTTCTGTAAAGTTTGGAAGGTAGGAGACGAGGTACTGGCAGAAGTAGAGCTGTGAGTACCGGGCGTGAGTCGTGCTTCGGTAGCTCAGTTGGTAGAGCACTTGCCCGCGAAAGGCAAAAGGTCCCGAGTTCGAGTCTCGGTCGGGCACACAGTTTTAATCTGCCAGGAAGTTTCATATCAGCGCACACTCCGCTGCAGAGTGAAAATCTCATTCTGGAAACATCCCCCAGGCTGTGGCTAAGCCATGTCTCCGCAATATCCTTTCTTTCAGGAGTGCTAGTTCTGCAAGGTTCGCAGGAGAGCTTCTGTAAAGTTTGGAAGGTAGGAGACGAGGTACTGGCAGAAGTAGAGCTGTGAGTACCGGGCGTGAGTCGTGCTTCGGTAGCTCAGTTGATAGAGCACTTGCCCGCGAAAGGCAAAAGGTCCCGAGTTCGAGTCTCGGTCGGGCACACAGTTTTAATCTGCCAGGAAGTTTCATATCAGCGCACACTCCGCTGCGGAGTGAAAATCTCATTCTGGAAACATCCCCCAGGCTGTGGCTAAGCCATGTCTCCGCAATATCCTTTCTTTCAGGAGTGCTAGTTCTGCAAGGTTCGCAGGAGAGCTTCTGTAAAGTTTGGAAGGTAGGAGACGAGGTACTGGCAGAAGTAGAGCTGTGAGTACCGGGCGTGAGTCGTGCTTCGGTAGCTCAGTTGGTAGAGCACTTGCCCGCGAAAGGCAAAAGGTCCCGAGTTCGAGTCTCGGTCGGGCACACAGTTTTAATCTGCCAGGAAGTTTCATATCAGCGCACACTCCGCTGCAGAGTGAAAATCTCATTCTGGAAACATCCCCCAGGCTGTGGCTAAGCCATGTCTCCGCAATATCCTTTCTTTCAGGAGTGCTAGTTCTGCAAGGTTCGCAGGAGAGCTTCTGTAAAGTTTGGAAGGTAGGAGACGAGGTACTGGCAGAAGTAGAGCTGTGAGTACCGGGCGTGAGTCGTGCTTCGGTAGCTCAGTTGGTAGAGCACTTGCCCGCGAAAGGCAAAAGGTCCCGAGTTCGAGTCTCGGTCGGGCACACAGTTTTAATCTGCCAGGAAGTTTCATATCAGCGCACACTCCGCTGCAGAGTGAAAATCTCATTCTGGAAACATCCCCCAGGCTGTGGCTAAGCCATGTCTCCGCAATATCCTTTCTTTCAGGAGTGCTAGTTCTGCAAGGTTCGCAGGAGAGCTTCTGTGAAGTTTGGAAGGTAGGAGACGAGGTACTGGCAGAAGTAGAGCTGTGAGTACCTGGCGTGAGTCGTGCTTCGGTAGCTCAGTTGGTAGAGCACTTGCCCGCGAAAGGCAAAAGGTCCCGAGTTCGAGTCTCGGTCGGGCACACAGTTTTAATCTGCCAGGAAGTTTCATATCAGCGCACACTCCGCTGCAGAGTGAAAATCTCATTCTGGAAACATCCCCCAGGCTGTGGCTATGCCATGTCTCCGCAATATCCTTTCTTTCAGGAGTGCTAGTTCTGCAAGGTTCGCAGGAGAGCTTCTGTAAAGTTTGGAAGGTAGGAGACGAGGTACTGGCAGAAGTAGAGCTGTGGGTACCGGGCGTGAGTCGTGCTTCGGTAGCTCAGTTGGTAGAGCACTTGCCCGCGAAAGGCAAAAGGTCCCGAGTTCGAGTCTCGGTCGGGCACACAGTTTTAATCTGCCAGGAAGTTTCATATCAGCGCACACTCCGCTGCAGAGTGAAAATCTCATTCTGGAAACATCCCCCAGGCTGTGGCTAAGCCATGTCTCCGCAATATCCTTTCTTTCAGGAGTGCTAGTTCTGCAAGGTTCGCAGGAGAGCTTCTGTAAAGTTTGGAAGGTAGGAGACGCGGTACTGGCAGAAGTAGAGCTGTGAGTACCGGGCGTGAGTCGTGCTTCGGTAGCTCAGTTGGTAGAGCACTTGCCCGCGAAAGGCAAAAGGTCCCGAGTTCGAGTCTCGGTCGGGCACACAGTTTTAATCTGCCAGGAAGTTTCATATCAGCGCACACTCCACTGCAGAGTCAAAATCTCATTCTGGAAACATCCCCCAGGCTGTGGCTAAGCCATGTCTCCGCAATATCCTTTCTTTCAGGAGTGCTAGTTCTGCAAGGTTCGCAGGAGAGCTTCTGTAAAGTTTGGAAGGTAGGAGACGAGGTACTGGCAGAAGTAGAGCTGTGAGTACCGGGCGTGAGTCGTGCTTCGGTAGCTCAGTTGGTAGAGCACTTGCCCGCGAAAGGCAAAAGGTCCCGAGTTCGAGTCTCGGTCGGGCACACAGTTTTAATCTGCCAGGAAGTTTCATATCAGCGCACACTCCACTGCAGAGTGAAAATCTCATTCTGGAAACATCCCCCAGGCTGTGGCTAAGCCATGTCTCCGCAATATCCTTTCTTTCAGGAGTGCTAGTTCTGCAAGGTTCGCAGGAGAGCTTCTGTAAAGTTTGGAAGGTAGGAGACGAGGTACTGGCAGAAGTAGAGCTGTGAGTACCGGGCGTGAGTCGTGCTTCGGTAGCTCAGTTGGTAGAGCACTTGCCCGCGAAAGGCAAAAGGTCCCGAGTTCGAGTCTCGGTCGGGCACACAGTTTTAATCTGCCAGGAAGTTTCATATCAGCGCACACTCCGCTGCAGAGTGAAAATCTCATTCTGGAAACATCCCCCAGGCTGTGGCTAAGCCATGTCTCCGCAATATCCTTTCTTTCAGGAGTGCTAGTTCTGCAAGGTTCGCAGGAGAGCTTCTGTAAAGTTTGGAAGGTAGGAGACGAGGTACTGGCAGAAGTAGAGCTGTGAGTACCGGGCGTGAGTCGTGCTTCGGTAGCTCAGTTGGTAGAGCACTTGCCCGCGAAAGGCAAAAGGTCCCGAGTTCGAGTCTCGGTCGGGCACACAGTTTTAATCTGCCAGGAAGTTTCATATCAGCGCACACTCCGCTGCAGAGTGAAAATCTCATTCTGGAAACATCCCCCAGGCTGTGGCTAAGCCATGTCTCCGCAATATCCTTTCTTTCAGGAGTGCTAGTTCTGCAAGGTTCGCAGGAGAGCTTCTGTAAAGTTTGGAAGGTAGGAGACGAGGTACTGGCAGAAGTAGAGCTGTGAGTACCGGGCGTGAGTCGTGCTTCGGTAGCTCAGTTGGTAGAGCACTTGCCCGCGAAAGGCAAAAGGTCCCGAGTTCGAGTCTCGGTTGGGCACACAGTTTTAATCTGCCAGGAAGTTTCATATCAGCGCACACTCCGCTGCAGAGTGAAAATCTCATTCTGGGAACATCCCCCAGGCTGTGGCTAAGCCATGTCTCCGCAATATCCTTTCTTTCAGGAGTGCTAGTTCTGCAAGGTTCGCAGGAGAGCTTCTGTAAAGTTTGGAAGGTAGGAGACGAGGTACTGGCAGAAGTAGAGCTGTGAGTACCGGGCGTGAGTCGTGCTTCGGTAGCTCAGTTGGTAGAGCACTTGCCCGCGAAAGGCAAAAGGTCCCGAGTTCGAGTCTCGGTCGGGCACACAGTTTTAATCTGCCAGGAAGTTTCATATCAGCGCACACTCCGCTGCAGAGTGAAAATCTCATTCTGGAAATATCCCCCAGGCTGTGGCTAAGCCATGTCTCCGCAATATCCTTTCTTTCAGGAGTGCTAGTTCTGCAAGGTTCGCAGGAGTGCTTCTGTAACGTTTGGAAGGTAGGAGACGAGGTACTGGCAGAAGTAGAGCTGTGAGTACCGGGCGTGAGTCGTGCTTCGGTAGCTCAGTTGGTAGAGCACTTGCCCGTGAAAGGCAAAAGGTCCCGAGTTCGAGTCTCGGTCGGGCACACAGTTTTAATCTGCCAGGAAGTTTCATATCAGCGCACACTCCGCTGCAGAGTGAAAATCTCATTCTGGAAACATCCCCCAGGCTGTGGCTAAGCCATGTCTCCGCAATATCCTTTCTTTCAGGAGTGCTAGTTCTGCAAGGTTCGCAGGAGAGCTTCTGTAAAGTTTGGAAGGTAGGAGACGAGGTACTGGCAGAAGTAGAGCTGTGAGTACCGGGCGTGAGTCGTGCTTCGGTAGCTCAGTTGGTAGAGCACTTGCCCGCGAAAGGCAAAAGGTCCCGAGTTCGAGTCTCGGTCGGGCACACAGTTTTAATCTGCCAGGAAGTTTCATATCAGCGCACACTCCGCTGCAGAGTGAAAATCTCATTCTGGAAACATCCCCCAGGCTGTGGCTAAGCCATGTCTCCGCAATATCCTTTCTTTCAGGAGTGCTAGTTCTGCAAGGTTCGCAGGAGTGCTTCTGTAAAGTTTGGAAGGTAGGAGACGAGGTACTGGCAGAAGTAGAGCTGTGAGTACCGGGCGTGAGTCGTGCTTCGGTAGCTCAGTTGGTAGAGCACTTGCCCGCGAAAGGCAAAAGGTCCCGAGTTCGAGTCTCGGTCAGGCACACAGTTTTAATCTGCCAGGAAGTTTCATATCAGCGCACACTCCGCTGCAGAGTGAAAATCTCATTCTGGAAACATCCCCCAGGCTGTGGCTAAGCCATGTCTCCGCAATATCCTTTCTTTCAGGAGTGCTAGTTCTGCAAGGTTCGCAGGAGAGCTTCTGTAAAGTTTGGAAGGTAGGAGACGAGGTACTGGCAGAAGTAGAGCTGTGAGTACCGGGCGTGAGTCGTGCTTCGGTAGCTCAGTTGGTAGAGCACTTGCCCGCGAAAGGCAAAAGGTCCCGAGTTCGAGTCTCGGTCGGGCACACAGTTTTAATCTGCCAGGAAGTTTCATATCAGCGCACACTCCGCTGCAGAGTGAAAATCTCATTCTGGAAACATCCCCCAGGCTGTGGCTAAGCCATGTCTCCGCAATATCCTTTCTTTCAGGAGTGCTAGTTCTGCAAGGTTCGCAGGAGAGCTTCTGTAAAGTTTGGAAGGTAGGAGACGAGGTACTGGCAGAAGTAGAGCTGTGAGTACCGGGCGTGAGTCGTGCTTCGGTAGCTCAGTTGGTAGAGCACTTGCCCGCGAAAGGCAAAAGGTCCCGAGTTCGAGTCTCGGTCGGGCACACAGTTTTAATCTGCCAGGAAGTTTCATATCAGCGCACACTCCGCTGCAGAGTGAAAATCTCATTCTGGAAACATCCCCCAGGCTGTGGCTAAGCCATGTCTCCGCAATATCCTTTCTTTCAGGAGTGCTAGTTCTGCAAGGTTCGCAGGAGAGCTTCTGTAAAGTTTGGAAGGTAGGAGACGAGGTACTGGCAGAAGTAGAGCTGTGAGTACCGGGCGTGAGTCGTGCTTCGGTAGCTCAGTTGGTAGAGCACTTGCCCGCGAAAGGCAAAAGGTCCCGAGTTCGAGTCTCGGTCGGGCACACAGTTTTAATCTGCCAGGAAGTTTCATATCAGCGCACACTCCGCTGCGGAGTGAAAATCTCATTCTGGAAACATCCCCCAGGCTGTGGCTAAGCCATGTCTCCGCAATATCCTTTCTTTCAGGAGTGCTAGTTCTGCAAGGTTCGCAGGAGAGCTTCTGTAAAGTTTGGAAGGTAGGAGACGAGGTACTGGCAGAAGTAGAGCTGTGAGTACCGGGCGTGAGTCGTGCTTCGGTAGCTCAGTTGGTAGAGCACTTGCCCGCGAAAGGCAAAAGGTCCCGAGTTCGAGTCTCGGTCGGGCACACAGTTTTAATCTGCCAGGAAGTTTCATATCAGCGCACACTCCGCTGCAGAGTGAAAATCTCATTCTGGAAACATCCCCCAGGCTGTGGCTAAGCCATGTCTCCGCAATATCCTTTCTTTCAGGAGTGCTAGTTCTGCAAGGTTCGCAGGAGAGCTTCTGTAAAGTTTGGAAGGTAGGAGACGAGGTACTGGCAGAAGTAGAGCTGTGAGTACCGGGCGTGAGTCGTGCTTCGGTAGCTCAGTTGGTAGAGCACTTGCCCGCGAAAGGCAAAAGGTCCCGAGTTCGAGTCTCGGTCGGGCACACAGTTTTAATCTGCCAGGAAGTTTCATATCAGCGCACACTCCGCTGCAGAGTGAAAATCTCATTCTGGATTCATGTGGTAGCTTCCCATACATAATGCACATCTTACCTACCCGGAAGAATTCTATGAGGCTCCACCTTGTAGCAAAGTTTGTGTAATTCTGTGTAATCTACATATGGGCACGTTATTAAAGACATGACACCACTGCTAGGCTCCAGAACAGAGGATCCTGATTTGTCATCGTATTGCAATCGACAACTGTACTGAGAACCTACGACAAAGGATAATTGTTTCTACCACTCTCGGTGTCTGGAAATAACACAGGATAGCTTTTTTTTTATCGGGTAGATGTAGGTGGTTTCAATATGAGTGGCGATCTGCAGGTAAAAGCAATCCATGCTTTTGACTGCTCTCGAGACTGCGTCTGCCATATGGCGGAAGATTCCTTTCAATATACCCACAGAACACACATACGATTTTGTGATCATCCATGATGCTATGTGGTCGTAATTTGTAGCGCACTTCCTGCGAAATGCAAGGATGCGAGTTCAAGTTATAGTTCGGCTACCAATTTCATCTTTCCCTCTCAGAGTATACTCCACAGCGAGCAGGAGAATTCTCTTTCCACCACCTCCTACCCTCCAAATGCCACACCTGTTGACATATTGCCAATTTTATCAAGAAGAACAAACGGTTTGCTTCAACTGTGGAAAATCATGAAAACAGTAAGCGAACATCAATGTGCAGTTCATGAGCAAACAAAACGCAAGTACACAAAGAATTCGACAGAGTACGACCCACCACATGAGCTTGGGGCAGTCTGCAAACGAATAGCACAGCTAAAAAGATTGTAATAACGAAGAAAATACAGTCAATGCGACAATTGAAGAACACGACACACCGCCTGGGGAAAACGCAGAAAAGTGGATCCCATCGTTGTTGCGGATTATAAAATTATCTGTTAGCTTGTTTGAAATCCAAATCTCCACCGAAAGGAATACGGATATAGAAACTGGCAACAGCTTCGAATTCACTGTACAGTGGAAAACAATGGGGAGAAAATGTACGTTAACACAAAACAAAAAATGTTCAAATCTGTGTGAAATCTTATGGGACTTAACTGCTAAGGTCATCAGTCCCTAAGCTTACACACTACTTGACCTAAATTATCCTAAGGAGAAACACACAAACTCATGCCCAAGTGAGGACTCGAACCTCCGCCGGGACCAGCCGCACAGTAAATGACTGCAGCGCCCTAGACCGCTCGGCTAATCCCACGCGGCACAAAAAACTAAATAGACCGTGTAGCGAGTAGGTAATAAAGTCAACGGTAATAATCAGTAGTGGTCTAACATCCTTAGGTGGACAAGAAGAAAGGTAACCGAAGTGCGAACAGTACACATACCTCGAGATAATAAAAATCCTTAAAAGGTGACACACTTTGAGCTGATAGCATAACGAATACCGAATGCAACGACACACAACACGATAGAATCGCAGAGTCTGCTAGCACCGAACTATTAGGTGCAGGTAACAACACCATCTGTTATTTATAATTGTAAACAGCAGTTACGAAAATGGCTCTGAGCACTATGCGACTTAACTTCTGGGGTCATCAGTCACCTAGAACTTAGAACTAATTAAACCTAACTAACCTAAGGACATCACACACATCCATGCCCGAGGCAGGATTCGAACCTGCGACAGTAGCGGCAAACCGCAGTTACGTAGGGGCTATTGAAAACATACGACACTGTAAAGGAATGGAAGATTTCACGTTTGGGAAGTACAGCTGATATGCGGATCATATGAAAATAGTATGAGAGTAGGTAAGTTGGACAAATTCGATATGTTAACTATAGAAATAAGGTACTTGGTTAGAAGACACAGTCACCAAAATACCTTACCATCAATTTCTCAGTCGCAGAGCATATAAATGACACAGCTCAGCGACAACTTCTCCGTCAACAGAAGCGAACTTTACAAATACTTGGTGTCGACTGCCTGAACAGGCAGAAAAAATCAACTTTAAGTGTCCGTACAAATGATACATACCGATATTTTACAGCGCAGTTTGACGCGCCATGTCACGGTCTGCGCGGCCGCTCCCGCCGGATGTTCGAGTCCTCCCTCGGGCATAGGTGTGTGTTTTTTTAGCATAAGTTAAAGCTAGTTTAAGTAATTTGTAATTCTAGGGACCGATGACCTCAGTAGTTTGGTCCCTTAGGAATTCACACACATTTGAACATTCTGAAACCATATTTTTTTCGATCAGAGACTAAAATGGTCCAACATCTTTGTGCTCAGTAGGTACCAATAGCAGTAGTATGGAACCAGTTGGCAAACTTACGTCAATGATTCGCCCAAGAAATTTTAAAATAACAGAAATAATTGCATTGCGCAGTGCTGTGATGATGCAAAAACTCATGAAAATACAGGGTGGTGGTGATTAAACTTTCTCTACACGAGACGGCTCCAATGAAAACGATTGTTAGAAATACAATGAAAATTTTTGGAAACATTAGTAAGGACATGCAGAAGAGAAATAACGATTAAATCATTGAAAGAAACACATTTCGACAAGAGAGGGTAACAATTTTTAACGGTCTAGCACGTTTATGTTCCAGGTTTCAGGCGTTGATCAATGTGACGACCCTCAGCATGCACGACAGCCTGGAACAGCACTAAAAATACCATTTTACAATTGATTGCAGCACTTTTCAAACTCTGTATCACGGAATGTTCACCTGTAGTGACACAGCCCGTGCAATGAATGAAGATCGCACTTCTCGTCCAGAATTCTCAGCCATAGCAACAGTAACTTCAACAATTTGTGGCACAATTGGCCATCGGTGACCCCTAGGAGCAATTCTCAAATCGCCAGTTAATTCTAATTTCCGAATGACATTCTTCAACCCCAGTGCGGAAAACAGATCTCTCCGTCGTATTCCTATAATACTTCGATACTTGAAATGAGCAGTAGCACTATTGCTGTCGTTTTGATAAAATAGCTTTACGAGCAAAGCCCCGCTCACTTAGTCAAAGCCATGTTTACTGGCAGAAACTGTAATGCACACTGATGATAGGGTTTCAGCCTTACGTTTCCGTACCAGTACCGGCACCTAACACTACTAACAACGCAAATCCTGCACCAATAATCTCCGAATTAGGAGGAGAACTCAAGGCCAAGCATTTGTCGACGAGTAAACTCATGACTTTAAGACATAAACTTTTGCCTCTTACCTTCCAGCTGAAGCAAAGGTTGAATTATTGCAGGAGGAGAAAAGGTGACTTTGGTCCGACCTCCAAAAAGTATCAGACCCTGCCAAAGAGATGCAAATAGAATTTCTGAAACAATTAGGGAAATTAGAGATTGAAAACAATGAACTGAGCACTCACAATAGGGAGCTGCAAGAACAAGTTAGGGAACTTACACAAAGGAGCCCGAGCAAGCACAAAATCAAGCCAAGGCATTTGTATATGCAGCAACACTGACATCTTCACCCATAACAAAAGAGGCGAAGCGTATCGAAGTGGTTCAATCTAAACAATCCACAGCACTGTTCATCAGATCAGCAGCTGATCAAGATGCAGAATCAGTCAGGCAAGAACTGACTCAAAAGATAAATCCCAGGAAAGAGAACTTGCATACCAAATCAATTCGAACAACATAAATTGCAGTTATCATAGAGACTGCTACTCAATATCACTGCAAAAAATTATGGAAAAAACGAAGGAACTGGGCACCATTGTATGTTAAGGCCCCAGGAAACGAAAGCCTCTAATTGTAGTCCAGAGTCCCTGACACAATCACCACAATGAATTTCTCGAGAGTGTCTATGAGCTGAACCTAAGCAACGAAACGTCTAGGGACGAGTTCGAGCAAGATGCGAAAATTCGCTTCAAAACAGGTTCCAAAGGGCGTGGATACAACTATCAAGTTCTTGAGGTGACACTAAAACCTTATTGGTATCTCACCATAAAACAAAAGGTCTACACTGACTTCGAGTCACTTAATGTTAAAGACTTCACCGTTGTGAGTCAATGTTATGAGTGCTGCGACTATGGTCACTCCACCAAAACATGTAGAAACCAAGAGGCTCTATGCACTGAATGTGGCCAGGTCTGCCACAAAAAGTCAGAATGCAGGACCAGGGAACCCACAGCATGTATTCCATGTAGAAACAGGATAAGACAATGTAATAAATCAAAAGGAGGAGGGTGTCAAACATACATAAGGTTACTAGACAGACGCAAAGACGGTACTGATTAAGGTAATTAATCAATATACAGTGAACAACACTCAGAATAATAATACACACGCACAAATTTCCTTCCACTAGAAGCTGAAACTCCCGGCGTGCCATCTCATGGCACCAGCAGCTGGACCTACTACCAGACTGCACATACAGTTATGATCATATACCCGCACTATTGCATACAACAACACTAGCGGAGAGTTACACAAATACAATGGAGTATAACGACGACATGACCTTCAATGGATCGATACATAACGAGGTAGCAAATCTAATAAAGAAACAGGTGTTCTACTGGATTAACTACTTTCAAACCTCGTTAATCCAAAGAATAAAGGACGAGTTAATAAATGGTCCAGAACACTCAGATACCGGCGAAAACCACACCACCGTATCAACAACAGCCTTGGGAACAGACGATCCAAACACTAGACCCAACATAAGACAACACTCAAAACACACAAATATCGAAAACCAAACACAGCTAGAAACATCAAGTGAAGGGAAGTAAATACGGTACAACCAAGTGTGAGTACTACATTAAGCCTGAGGCTTTTGTATCAGGCGGACTACTGTCCCGGACACAATACTAACATGTACTGTGCCCAAACTACATATTGCAGACTACAATAATAACGAAACTGGCGAGAAATAGACGGTAGAAAAAGAAGACGAACATAAAAATATCCACGCATGGAGACCCCACTGATTCCAAAATCACAACCGGAGACTGTGAATACACAAAAGAAAAAACATTATTAAAACGAAGATAGAGACGATGAAAATGAAAATGATGATGAATACAGGTGTCCAATTGATACTTGTAACATATATAATCAGAACACGCCAACAGATGGAAGCACAACAACAATATCCGGTACTCCCCCAGCAGGACACTCTGCCATTGTACAATCCAACAATGCCACCAAAGAGCAAAGCAATAAACTCCCACCGACATCCAACTCTGTCTTAAACAATAAACCGAATCAAAAGAAAGCTACTGCCAGTGTAACAACTCGTATCGTAATCCCAATAAAATCATACAAAAAGGGTCTTCTACAGAAGGCACGCAGTTTATTTAGAACTTCACGTGTGACGAAAAAGATGATTAATGCGTGTGACGTAGTGAGGGTAGTGCAACACCAGGATACACGGCACACACCATAAAACGCCGACCTCAGCACACTACCCGACGCCATAGCTACATCTCAGGGTTTCGACGTGAGGTCCAACGCACCCACCACCAACGGCTCCATTGCAAAACCCACCACCTCTGTCCCAAAATGCTCTCATCCAGCACCAGCCCGATGGCATCTAAAACCACAAAAGCAGAGCCCACCGCAGTCGACAATAATTATAATGACTTCGAACTTAACATTAAGCTAAACGGATTAGAAAGAAAAGAAATTTTATAGACAGCTCAAAGAATGCTGCTTAGGCAGCTGCATCCATAGGGTGACTGTCTGTTTCCCAACTTTGGAGCAGACAGACAGCATCACCCTAAAGACGGAAAGCATTCCAACTGAACCCGACCAGTTGTTAGACTTAATGATACAAGTATGTATGCGAAGAGAAGAACCGTTTGACATAGATATGATTTATGCCGACCATGTCAGGGCATACGGATTTACATATTTCGAGTATGCTCAAACAGGTAGCAAATGCTACGTACACGTTAAGCACCCATAGCATCACTAATGAACATTCTTCAACTGAATGCAGTGAGGAGCACAAGTTAGAGCTGAACTCCCCAAAATCATTTAAGACCTAAACATAGATACTGTGTCTGCAAGAGCCGTACACCAACCAAGGCAAACTTATATGCTTCCCGACAAATGTGATAACCATAACCAGTAGTCAGGACAGTAAGGCAGCAGTTTCCATATTAAATAAACGTATAAATATTGTTAAAATAACGGTATTATCTAATGAACACTTGGCAACAATTGAAACTTCATACCAAAGACATGGATAATTGGTTGTTGTGTGTGAACCCCTAAGAGACCAAACTGCGAAAATCATCGGTCCCTAGACTTACACACTACTTAAACTAACATATGCTAAGAACAACACACACACACACACACACACACACACACACACACACACACACACACACACACACACATGCCCGAGGGAGGACTCGAACCTCAAGTGGGAGGGGCCGATATTTGCTTCACTGTATGCCAAATACAGTCATTCTATAGCACCACATGCAAATTTTATAAAACTAGTAGCCGAATACGCACGAGGCAAGAAAGTTCTTATATGCTCGGACATAAACGCCAGGTTCACCCTGTGGAATTCCAACACGACAGAGGACGCATAATAAGCGACGTCATACAGGAAGCGCGTCTACACGTTGTTAACGTAGAAGGGAACATACCGACACACAGTGGACATGACGGATCGAAGATTAATATAGACATCACACTCGTAAATAACGCTACCAGAGAACTCATACGCACTGTAAAGTACAAGACCACATTACTGTCACTGACCACAACGCGATCACTTTCAGACTAAAAGACAAAACAGCACAACCAACAGAGTACATACGCGACACTTACTATTACATAAAGCTGAAGAGACTAAGAGGAATAGTACAAGACGGAAACCTTTAAATCATCGACGGAAGCGGGCACACATGCTTACCGATCTCATCACAAAAGCACAAAATATAACGATACCAAAAACACAATTCAAATCGCACACACATACCATGGACAAAAACTGACTATACTAAAACAAGAAACCCGAAGAGCGAGCTGACTATACCTACGGTCAATAGCAGACAGAGATACACAAAGAAGACTGGAAGCATATAGGCTCGTAAAAGACCAATACAAAACCCAATTGTTCAAAACATGTAAATAACAATGGGACAGACGTGTGGCACCGCTAATAAAAACATAGGGAGAAACCATAAAAGCCGGCCGAAGTGGCCGTGCGGTTAAAGGCGCTGCAGTCTGGAACCGCAAGGCCGTTACGGTCGCAGGTTCGAATCCTGCATCGGGCATGGATATTTGTGATGTCCTTAGGTTAGTTAGGTTTAACTAGTTCTAAGTTCTAGGGGACTAATGACCTCAGCAGTTGAGTCCCATAGTGCTCAGAGCCAAACCATAAAAAACAACTGCTGAACAAATAAAGAGACCACTAGTTCTGAGAACGCTAAGACCTGATGACATCGCCAACACTAAAACATAACAACAAGCAACACTGCGAGAGGAACTGAGCACACCATACAACACTACCACAGTCACCTGTTCCTTTGCGCTAGAAGAAGTGGCGATAACGATCTCAGAGCTCAGAAAGAAAAAAGCACCTGGACCAGACGGAATTCACTCAGAAGTATTAAAACTGATAATACCTTAGATCACCTCATTATTTAGTACTCAGCTGAATGACGCTCAACGGCTAGTTCGTGTGCCTACAATTTGGAAGGTTTCCAAAAAAAAAAAAATGGCTCTGAGCACTATGGGACTTAACTTCTTAGGTAATCAGTCCCCTAGAACTTAGAACTACTTAAACCTAACTAATTTAAGGACATCACACACATCCATGCCCGAGGCAGGATTCGAACCTGCGACCGTAGCTGTCACGCGGTTCCAGACTGAAGCGCCTAGAACCGCACGGCCACATCGGCCGGCGAAGGTTTCCAGACCAGTCGTATTTATAGAAGGCAGCTGACAGGGGTCCATCAGATCCTAAGTCATATACCTATATGTCTTATAAATACACTTGCCAGGATGCACGAAAAGCTCCTGTGCAGGGGTTTATAGGCGCGCAGAGCTCTCCATGGCCTAAGCCAACAATATTTCGGCTTCAGTGTGGGAAAGATGATTGATGATGCCCTCAACCAAGCTTTAAAATTTTCCAGCAACACTAGCGCTAAATATGCAGTGACATTTATAATGGACGTTGCGCGTGACTTTCATAATCTCTGGTGGCCCGCAATGTTCAAGAGGCTCAGACAACTGGAGGTACCTGTAACACTATACAACAGTCAACTAGACTACTGTAAAAAGAGAGTGGTTGAATGGCTGATGGTCGGACGAAAAGTAATAAAACGAGTTAGAAAAGACTGTCCCCAAGGGTCGATCTGTGGTTCCATCTTCTGGGACACCACTATTGAACACCTCCTGCAACTACCGGAGGGAAGAATGACAGATGGAGTTATCGCATATGCAGAGAACCTTTTAGTCGTAGTGTCTGTTAACAATAGGTCCCAGCTAAAAGAAACAGCAAAAGGACAATTCAAAACAATATCACAACGGTGTCACAACAACAAACTCAAGATAGCCGATAGCAAAACAAACACCCCCTGTCAGTTACACGGACATACCATTGTGCTCTCTTCGAATCGGACTTAGCTTCGCCGGCAGCACATGGGTTCACGGATTGAGCCTATCAACAAACCGGACCCTCGTCAGACGAGGACAAAGGAGCGGCTTACCTAGACTATCGGGAGCTTTTGACACCATCTCAATGGAATCACTCAGTGTGGTGCTTGGAATCTACCCAATACGTTACGATAAGATACAGAGCTGCTATGTATTGGCTTAAGGTGGATACGCATGACCAGGTTCGAAAGATCACTGGAGTACCAACTGACACGACACGCCAACTAAAAATTGGCGGATGGTTATCTGGCAAGGTGAGTGGGACACAAGTGATAAGGGCTGCCGGCTACACCAGTTCTTTCCCGATGTAAGGGAGAGACTAAAACTCAAACATATTGATCACATCCGGAGTGTAGTCCACTTCTTAAGAGGACATGGCCCTTATCCCACGCACTTAAACCGCCTGAGTCTGAGGCAGACATCAACATGCACATGTGGGGGAAGAAGGGTCTCTAGAACACATCGTAGTCTTTTTATCTGTGGACAATACACCAACATCAGACACACAATATACGTAAACCTCCACAATATTCAAGACACCATACACGCAATGCTCGGAGAGGAAGACCAATGGACCATTTTAAACACATTCACTGACGATAAATCCAAAGCGACCTACAGATAGTATGTCCGAGCCGGA
Organism: Schistocerca cancellata; assembly: GCF_023864275.1. NCBI lineage: Eukaryota > Metazoa > Arthropoda > Insecta > Orthoptera > Acrididae > Schistocerca > Schistocerca cancellata. The sequence goes on from NC_064629.1 coordinate 620,317,826, forward strand.
CAACAGTCCTATATACAAAGACAGGAAGGAATCCACTGGTTGAAAAACAGGACTGATTCCGACATGGAATCAGGTGATGACACTGATCCCGACATGACCGCAAATGAAAATTAAGAAATACCCTAAATAGGCAACACATCAGCCTAAAAAATGAGGTTAAGGTTTAGTTATTAGTAAATCTGGAGTAGATGTTATATGTTGGTGAAGAGCTGTGACTGGCGGTCGGTGGCTGATGGATAGTTCCAAGACACTCATCGTCATAAACTCTTGGTCAAGGGACATACTTTCACTATCATCTTTCCTATATTCTGTTTTTATTCTTCCTAAAAATACTGTTGTGGTTTGTAATTCAATTTTCCAAAATTATGTTAATTTCATAAAGGTTTAGTATCTTTTATCTATCCACCTTAAATGTAAGAATCTTGTTTATTCTAGAAAAGTTTTTCGGAATTCATAATATGACTGAAAGCCACATCATCTCATAACCTCTTCTCTGTCTTCATAAATTCCTGTCTTCCTTTCATAAATCGCTAATTTTAAAATTTTCGTTTGTTCATTACTTTCAAGTGTATAAGTCTTTAAAGCTGCAATTTTATTAACCCTTTTTAAAAATTAGAAATAACAAATAAATACACTCCTGGAAATTGAAATAAGAACACCGTGAATTCATTGTTCCAGGAAGGGGAAACTTTATTGACACATTCCTGGGGTCAGATACATCACATGATCACACTGACAGAACCACGGGCACATAGACACAGGCAACAGAGCATGCACAATGTCGGCACTAGTACAGTGTATATCCAACTTTCGCAGCAATGCAGGCTGCTATTCTCCCATGGAGACGATCGTAGAGATGCTGGATATAGTCCTGTGGAACGGCTTGCCATGCCATTTCCACCTGGCGCCTCAGTTGGACCAGCGTTCGTGCTGGACGTGCAGACCGCGTGAGACGACGCTTCATCCAGTCCCAAACATGCTCAATGGGGGACAGATCCGGAGATCTTGCTGGCCAGGGTAGTTGACTTACACCTTCTAGAGCACGTTGGGTGGCACGGGATACATGCGGACGTGCATTGTCCTGTTGGAACAGCAAGTTCCCTTGCCGGTCTAGGAATGGTAGAACGATGGGTTCGATGACGGTTTGGATGTACCGTGCACTATTCAGTGTCCCCTCGACGATCACCAGTGGTGTACGGCCAGTGTAGGAGATCGCTCCCCACACCATGATGCCGGGTGTTGGCCCTGTGTGCCTCGGTCGTATGCAGTCCTGATTGTGGCGCTCACCTGCACGGCGCCAAACACGCATAAGACCATCATTGGCACCAAGGCAGAAGCGACTCTCATCGCTGAAGACGACACGTCTCCATTCGTCCCTCCATTCACGCCTGTCGCGACACCACTGGAGGCGGGCTGCACGATGTTGGGGCGTGAGCGGAAGACGGCCTAATGGTGTGCGGGACCGTAGCCCAGCTTCATGGAGACGGTTGCGAATGGTCCTCGCCGATACCCCAGAAGCAACAGTGTCCCTAATTTGCTGGGAAGTGGCGGTGCGGTCCCCTACGGCACTGCGTAGGATCCTACGGTCTTGGCGTGCATCCGTGCGTCGCTGCGGTCCGGTCCCAGGTCGACGGGCACGTGCACCTTCCGCCGACCACTGGCGACAACATCGATGTACTGTGGAGACCTCACGCCCCACGTGTTGAGCAATTCGGCGGTACGTCCACCCGGCCTCCCGCATGCCCACTATACGCCCTCGCTCAAAGTCCGTCAACTGCACATACGGTTCACGTCCACGCTGTCGCGGCATGCTACCAGTGTTAAAGACTGCGATGGAGCTCCGTATGCCACGGCAAACTGGCTGACACTGACGGTGGCGGTGCACAAATGCTGCGCAGCTAGCGCCATTCGACGGCCAACACCGCGGTTCCTGGTGTGTCCGCTGTGCCGTGCGTGTGATCATTGCTTGTACAGCCCTATCGCAGTGTCCGGAGCAAGTATGGTGGGTCTGACACACCGGTGTCAATGTGTTCTTTTTTCCATTTCCAGGAGTGTATATTCTCTACATGTACAGTTTCGTATTATGAAAGTACGACCTGTCTTAGTAACTAGGTGGCAGGTATTTGTAAATGGCAGCAAATAAATAATAAAATACTCATACCGTGAACAGTTGTCAGTGTACACTTGCGCAAGTAGCGAAAGTCTAATTATGAACACTCTGTATTAGACGTGATGGACGTCCGGTTGCTGTGCACACAACAGCCAAATTCTAGTAATTGAACGTTGCACTACATCTAAAATACAGGACAGTTCATGTCATCACCTAATGGCTGCCAATGTGGTGGAATTACTACACATATTCGAGATAAATATACGTCACCATGCAGTAAACACGTAGTAACTGAAGACATGGGGAGAAATACGACAAAATTCTAGAAAGAGATGAGAGAAAGTATAGAAAATTAAAACCTGGGGCACTACTAGCTTGAAATGCCGACAAATCCGTTTTAATGGACCCTAATACTAAATCTTCATTGTGGTATAGCGGCGTCACTTCGTCTGCCTTCATAGTGATCAAGCAGAGCCTTCGCTTCAAGCCATCAGTTTGTCCATGAAACTATCTGCGTTCCATATTCGTGCGGTGCACCATAAGATACAAATATCGCAATTTCCAACTTAAAGTTGGTGACTACATTTAATTAGCGACATATTGACAGTAAACAACCAAAAACTTATAAGAGCAGACACAGTGTCTATCAAAAGATAAATCAGCTCTTGAAAATTTATATCTGATCAGCACAGTCGCAATTGCATAGTAACAGTAGTTTGCCGGTTTCGGCTATTGGAGGCCATATTCAGAACTAGACAGAACTACATAAACGAAACAACATGCCACAAATACACAGAAAGTGATAATCATTCTGTTTTACCCTTAAATATACACCGATGCTGCAAACCATTATTGCTACTGCCCACAGTGGGACTGAATGCAGCCTGGTGACGTTGAGCACTCTCAAAAGTATGTAAGCCGAACAGAGACGAATGGGAATTCATTCTAGCTACGATGCGGTTCACAATGGGAAAATTAACTGACGTAAGAAACTTTAACAAAGGACAGATCATTATGGCCTGGAACCTGAGAACGAAATTCTCGATAACGGCGAAGTTGGTCGGCAATTTGCGTGCTCCGGTATTGAATATCTTCGGAAACTGGTTGAAGGACGGTGAAAACGCCTCTTACTAGCTCCTGGATGCCGGAGGCATGCCCGGATATACAACGATCTGCCCAGATATAACGACAGATTACAGAGCTGGTGCAGGCACAAGTGTTTCGGAGCATCATATTAAGCGCACAGTACTTAACATGCCCCCCCCCCACCCCCAAGTAACGCCTACGTGTCTACTTGTTAACCCTACGACACCGTCAGATGCGATTGCAGTGTGAACTGGATCATCGAAATTTAACCGTGGATCAGTGGAAAGCTGTCGCGTGGACGGATGAATCACGTTGCTTGTTACACCAGGTCGTTGGTCGTGCTGGATGTACCGTCATCCAGGCGAGAGGCTGGTACAATGCGCCACGGACACAGGCCGATGCGTACAATATCATCCTGTTGCGTACATTCACCTGGGCTTCCAAGAGACTTGCGATAGTAATCGAAGGCACCATGACAGCCATGAACTACGTGAATGTTATTGCACAACATTCATGTTTGTGGTTTTCCCTAAAGAAGATGTCATTTTCCATCAAGATAAAAGCCAAAATGACGACGGCAGAATTATGCAACAGTACTTTGAGGAACATGACAATGAACTAACGCTGGTATCTTCGCCAAGCAAATTGCCTGATCCTACCCCAGTGGAAAATGTCATGGATGCTACTGAATAGCAGCAAGACGCCGTCAAACCGTAATTTAGGAGAACTTCGTAACTTCGATATCTGGTATCAAAAACCTTCGGAAATCTGCCAAAGACTTGTTGAATTCGTGACACGTACAATCGCTGCTGTATGGGATTTCAGATGTGTACAAACATGTAATTAATAAGGTAGTCACAATGTTTATGCTCATGAGAGTACACAGACATTTGAGATGTAAAGGGTGAAATGAAACTATATTGACAAACTTAGAGATGGCGACTTGGTGAACAAATGAATGATACAGCCCATAATGAGATTTTCATTCTGCAGTATATACAGGGTGGCCCATTGATCGTGACCGGGCCAAATATCTCACGAAATAAGCGTGAAACGAAAAAACTATACAGAAAGAAACTCGTGTAGCTTGAAAGGGGAAACCAGATGGCGCTATGGTTGGCCCGATAAATGGCGCTGCCATAGGTCAAACGGATATCAACTGCGTTTTTTTAAACAGGAACCCCCATTTTTGTTACATATTCGTGTAGTACGTAAGAAAATATGAATGTTTAAGTTGGACCACTTATTTCGCTTTGTGATAGATGGTGCTGTAATAGTCACAAACATATGGCTCACAATTCTAGACGAACAGTTGGTAACAGGTAGGTTTTTTAAATTAAAATACAGAACGTAGGTACGTTTGAACAGTTCATTTCGATTGTTCCAATGTGATACATGTACCTTTGTGAACTTATCATTTCTGAGAACGCATGCTGTTACAGCGTGATTACCTGTAAATACCACTGTAATGCAATAAATGCTAAAAATGATGTCAGTCAACCTCAATGCATTTGGAAATACGTGTAACGACATTCCTCTCAACAGCGAGTAGTTCGCCTTCCGTAATGTTCGCACATGCATTGACAATGCGCTGACGCATGTTGTCAGGCGTTGTCGGTGGATCACGATAGCAAATATCCTTCAACTTTCCACACAGAAAGAAATCAGGGGACGTCAAATCCGGTGAACGTGTGGGCCATGGTATGGTTCTTCGACGACCAATCCAACTGTCATGAAATATGCTATTCAATACAGCTTCAACAGCACGCGAGCTATGTGCCGGACATCTATCATGTTGGAAGTACCAGGTGATCAAAAAGTCAGTATAAATTTGAAAACTTAATAAACCACGGAATAATGTAGATAGAGAGGTAAAAATTGACACACATGCTTGGAATGACATGGCGTTTTATTAAAACCACCCCATATTGCTAGACGCGAGAAAGATCTCTTGCGCGTGTCGTTTGGTGATGATCGTGTGCTCAGCCGCCACTTTCGTCATGCTTGGCCTCCCAGGTCCCCAGACCTCAGTCCGTGCGATTATTGGCTTTGGGGTTACCTGAAGTCGCAAGTGTATCTTGATCGACCGAAATCTCTAGGGATACTGAAAGACAACATCCGACGCCAATGCCTCACCATAACTCCGGACACGCTTTACAGTGCTGTTAACAACATTATTCTTCGACTACTGCTATTGTTGACGAATGATGGTGGACATATTGAGCATTTTCTCTAAAGAACATCATCTTTGCTTTGTCTTACTTTGTTATGCTAATTATTGCTATTCTGATTAGATGAAGAGCCACCTGTCGGACATTTTTTGAACTTTTGTATTTTTTTGGTTCTAATAAAACCCCATGTCATTCCAAGTATGTGTGTCAATTTGTACCTCTCTATCTATATTATTCCGTGATTTATTCAGTTTTAAAATTTATACTGACTTTTTGATCACCCGGAACATCACCATTCTGTCATGCAGTGAAACATCTTGTAGTAACATTGCTAGAACATTACGTAGGAAATCAGCACACATTGCTTCATTTAGATTGCCACCGATAAACTGGGGGCCAATTATCCTTCCTCCCATAATGCCGCACCATACATTAACCCATCAAGGTCGCTGATGTTCCACTTATCGCAACCATCGTGGATTTTCCGTTGCCCAATAGTGCATATTATGCCGGTTTACGTTACCGCTGTTGGTGAATGACGCTTCGTCGCTAAATAGAACGAGTGCAAAAAATCTGTCATCGTCCCGTAACTTCTCTTGTCCCCCGTGGCAGAACCGTACACGACGTTCAAAGTCGTCGCCATGAAATACCTGGTGCACAGAAATATGGTACGGGTGCAATCGATGTTGATGTAGGATTCTCAACACCGACGTTCTTGAGATTCCCGATTCTCGCGCAATTTGTCTGCTACTGATGTGCGGATTAGCCGCGACAGCAACTAAAACACCTAATGGGCATCATCATTTGTTGCAGGTCGTGGTTGACGTTTCGTATGTGGCTGAACACTTCCTGTTTCCTTAAATAACGTAACTATCCGGCGAACGGTCCGGACACTTGGATGATGTCGTCCACGATACCGAGCAGCATACATAGCACGCGCCCGTTGGGCATTTTGATCACAGTAGCCGTACATCAACACGATATCGACCTTTTCCGCAACTGGTAAACGGTCCATTTGACGAGGGTAATGTATCACGAAGCAAATACCGTCCACACTGGCGGAATGTTGCGCGATACCATGTACTTATACGTTTGTGACTATTATAGCGCCAGCGCCAGCGAAAAAAGTGGTCCAACTAAAAATTCATATTTCTTTACGTACTACACGAATATGTAATAAAAAATGGGGGTTCCTATTTTAAAAAACGCAGTTGATATCCGTTTGACCTACGGCAGCGCCATCTAGCGGGCCAACCATAGCGCCATCTGCTTTCCCCCTTCAAGCTAGACGAGTTTCGTTCTTTGTAGCTTTTTCGTTTGATGCTTATTTAGTGCGGTATTTGGCCCCGTCACTATCAATGGACCACACTGTATATGCAGAATTATGCAACAGTGCTTTGAGGAACATGACGATGAACTATCGTTGCTATCTTCACCAAGCAAATGGCCTAATCCTTTCTTTCAGGAGTGCTAGTTCTGCAAGGTTCGCAGGAGAGCTTCCGAAAAGTTTGGAAAGTAGGAGACGAGATACTGGCAGAAGTGAAACTGTGAAGATAATTACAAACATACCTAGAGAGGCATTACTTATACCATACTTGACTAAGCGCATTGTTAGAGGTTGCTTCCTATCAGCTGAAGCCTATGCTACATTCCTAGTTGACTTCCCGATCAAGAGTGGACGAGAGTTCGGTAGATACTTGGCACAAACCGCGGAGCGGCGCTAGGGGCATCAGTTGCGACTCGTGGGTCCAGAGATATCTATTGCGGACCGCGGTCGATATCTGCAACCCCTAACAAGTGTGGTATAGTCTTACATAATTTATCCAATCAATTATTAATAAATGCACCCCACAGTGAAGCTCGCTATAGTGCATCAATATGAAAATATATCAGATTCAGCAATTGTAACTGTTCATAGAGCTCATAACGACGACACGTCTCAAGTGTTGAATTTTGACTAAGTCCCACATCACACCAATATTTTCAGAATACCGCAACTGGTAAATATCTAGTGCAAACGCATGCCACCCAAGGTGAACCATCACTTGAAAACTCTTCTTACGAACCCCCGAACTTAACTGCTTTTCGATCGTGTAAAATGAACTCCCCTTTTCACACCTTCCGCTGCCTACTAGCTGGCCTCCGAACACACCATCAGCGGGACTCGGCGCCAGTAAACAGCGTGACACCATTGGGCTGCAGGCTGTCTTCCTTCCAACTTAGTCTTTCTTAAGTCTAATGCTTAATAAATTGGAATGCTTAATAAATTTGTATATAACTTCTCTTTTTCTCCTGCAATAAAAGTATTTACATTACACAGAAGAGCGCAGATTAAAGTAGCCCGTGAAGTTTAAAGGAAATGATGTGAAATTACAGAAACGAAGAACTGATATAAGCTTACCATTTATTTACAATGAAAAATACGGGGAAAAATACATTTATGGAAGCTGCTGAAAGACCCCTGCAACATCAATACAGAGCTGTGCTCGTCTAAGCGTATTGGTTCAAATGGCTCTGAGCACTATGGGACTCAACTGCTGTGGTCATAAGTCCCCTAGAACTTAGAACTACTTAAATCTAACTAACCTAAGGACATCACACACATCCATGCCCGAGGCAGGATTCGAACCTGCGACCGTAGCGGTCGTGCGGTTCCAGACTGTAGCGCCTTTAACCGCTCGGCCACTCCGGCCGGCTCTAAGCGTATTCAGACACACCCAGCATAAAGTTCGGATATCGATGGCGGCAACTTCACGACTGATATCGTCTTTCAGCTCCTATATAGTGCGTGGATTGGTTTCATAGACCTCGGTTTTCATGTCTCCCCACAGCAACACATCACATGTTATTAGATCCGGCGCCCGTGCCGGACATAAATATTAGCTGACAATACGTTCCTCAATGAAGACATTAGACATGTGGCTTGTTGCCCCACCTTGCTAGCAGAAACAGTATTGTCTTTCATATTCAGTGAACCGAATACAAAATGTGTCAAAAAATTCCATACATGCAACCGTGTAGAGGGTTGTGTTAAAAATTGTCGGTCCAGTGATCCGCGTTCCAGTTACACCGCACCGAACACGGCTTTTTCTTTTTTTAAAGAGTAGTTGCTAACACACAGCCTGAGTTCTCCATTGTCCGTGTCCGTGAATTCACATGACTTTCATGATGTAACAGAAAGAGGCTAACAACCCATCGTTGAGGTTATTTAAAAGCCACGTGCAGTTATCTACACGTTTCTGACGATCATTCTTCCGTAATTGTTGCACAGCCGTCAAATGAAGAGTTTTAAATATCCTCTGGCCACTCCTTCTACTTACATGCGATTGCTGAACCAATTTACGTGTAGACGGCTTTCGGCTGTGAATGATTCTTCAGCGAATGTCTGCAATAACTTATGGTGTGCGACCTGAAGGAATTTTTTGTCGTTATACATTTTGCACAGATCCATAGGTGCGACAGTTTTTATAAAGACTCTGTATTGCTCTGATTTCTGGTAATATTCCGTCTGGATACTTGACTCCGAAAATTTCTCGGGTTTGCTTAATCGAACCCGATTTCACGTATGCTTCCACAATTTCAATACTTTCTTCTATTGAGAAAGTCATTTCGCAGACTGAAAAGTGAAACGTCTAACTTCACCGATGAAAAAAGAAAAAAAAAACAAAACAGAATGCTTACAGAAGATTACTAACAATCGGTTATTGCATAATATTCTCCATTGTTATAGCTGTTTACGCTATTTAAAAAGTCGAAATATTGCATTCTCATTCAAAGAGAATGCAGCTACTTTTAACTGCACCATCGTTTATAAAAGTTCCTTTTTTGCGGTTCGAAAGGTATTAGATAGCACGTATTAAATTCAGTAATTTCATATAAATAATTAATAATGTTTTTTCCGCACAGCGCTTTATTGAAGGTATCATTAAGAACTACAATCAATGGATGACTGATGATGAAAGTATCATACTGGATTCAGTGATTGCGTTCATGTGGAGGACATGATGACCTGATCCTGGTAGGCACTAAATCCCTGTTCTAACTCACCACAAGATTAATTCTGGCTGTGTAGCCTTCACGACAAAGGGAGAACCAATAGAGGTACTCAAAGTACCCTCCGCCACAAACCGTCACGTGGCTTGCGAAGTATGTATGTAAATGTAGATGTAGATGTAGAGTGCAATACTATAGTTTGACATAATGTCTTTCGAGATCGCTAGTAGTGCTTACAAGTGATTAAACTTACCATTGTTATCAACTGATCTGCTTTCATTCAAAAGCTAACTTCCGTATTATTAGAAATATCACAGACCAGCAGAAAACTGCTCCTGCTGGAGCACAATAAATGCGGATATGTTCCTGTTCATTTAACAAACTCTGACTGAAAAGTGGGGTACCAGCTACTTCATTCCACTCTCCTCAGCACATTAACAATTTTTACTAGGAGTTTGGCATGTGGACATATTCGCTCTTTTTTAACATTCAACTCACTTCACTCTCCCACAAGCTCCCCTAACTGTAAATCCATCGCTGTTAAGTCGCTGATACCCATCCACTCCCAGTTACCCTTTCTCACTGACTCATTCAGCACAACCCATTGTGATCATTTCTTTGTGTCTCTCTTCCATTGTCTCCTGTGTCACAGATACAGTCCCCTTCATTCTGTGCTACTACTACAGTCTCCTCCCATTATCATTGTCTCCCTCTTGCTCTTTCTAGCTGTTAATATATCATTCCTTCCTTCCTACTGCTGCTGTATCTTCTCCCTGTCACTATCTCTCTTTGCACCATTGTCAGATGCTCTGTCTGTCGTTATCAATGGCTCTCACTCACCTCACTTTTTCTTTCTCTTTATTCCTCCTCCCTGGCACCATCATCTTCACTCTTTTCCTAGTACTCTTCCGTCACTGTCAATTATGTTCCACTGCCACTGTGTTCCTCTCTTTCTCTCGCACTGCCATTGTCTCCATCGCTCCTTCTATAACACAACCATTATCTACTGTCTTAGTCTATTTATTATTTTCCAGATCTTTGCCACTGCCACTATCTTCTTTTCGCTGAGCATAAAAAGGCGCGAATATCATGCGACCGTACCTAACGGCTACTGCTAATTTAGTTGCTCTTCTAAACAACATCGTATACGAAGAAACCAGTTGCGACTGTACCTGATATTGCTAGTACCTTAGGTAGTTGGGCTATGCACGGCTCTGTAAAAAAAGCATAGCTCGATGTAGTCATATTGTCAAGCCACACACGTCTGCTTTCATGCCCCACAGTGTAACTGTGATCCTTCAGTGGAATAGTCTGTGCACTGGCTAGAGTTGCAATTAATAAGATACACAGAAATATAAAGTAAAAGATAAAAGTATGATTTAATAAATGGTTTAAATGGATCTGAGCACTATGGGACTTAACATCTGAGGTCATCAGTCCCCTAGAACTTTGAACTACTTAAACCTAACTAACCTAAGAACATCACACACATTCATGCCCGAGGCAGGATTCGAACCTGCGACCGTAGCGGTCGCACGATTCCAGACTGAAGCGCCTAGAACCGTTCGGCCACTACGGCTGGCATGATTCAATAAAAAGTGTTCCATTACAATACCTGCAATTGACGTAAAAAACAGAGAATTGTGATCAATAATCTTTATTCAAGAAAGGACATCTCAAATAAACGGAAAGTGGTTCTACGATAATCAAGTATGTTACAGACAGAAGTACTCTTCTAAAATGAAGTAATGTTACTCTGAGAGCATTACGAGAATGGTAGCAAAATTCCCAAACAAAACAGTCATCAAAGATACGAGAAAACTAATCGATATTGCGATCACAATACACTAAATGTTCCCCAGCTCAAAACAGACTACATTTCATCATGATAATTAAAAAATTAACACATGCGATACAGAGAATGGTCACTCATACTCTGGCTATTCACAGTTCTGCAATATAAGCGGGACAAGTTAGAATCCTACACTGGAGCACATTCAAACATCCCGCAATATAAGTCCCTTCAGAAGTTAAAGTATGGTAGTGGCCGTTCACTGCCCAGAATCTATCACCTATACGACCGAACACCCTCGGTTAAGTACTGAAATGCATGTTACCACTATAAGAAATGTATATGTTATGTTTTAATGTGTAATGTACATTAGCCCTAGGTTACTAAAGTCTAACATTTACGATTGCGCAAGCCGGTGTGGCCGAGCGGTTCTAGGCGCTACAGTCTGGAACCACGCGATGGCTACGGTCGCAGGTTCGAATCCTGCCTCGGGCATGGATGTGTGTGATGTTCTTAGGTTAGTTAGGTTTAAGTAGTTCAAAGTTCTAGGGGACTGATGACCTCAGATGTTAAGTCCCATAGTGCTCAGAGTCATTTATTTGATTTACGACTGCAGTGAGTACCAATTCGAGATTGAAGAGAATCTGGTATTGCAAGTACATGGTGTAAAGCAGGATTTTTGTACTTCTTTTGTATGTGACGTACCACTGGAGGATTTACGATTGCAAGTAACTAGTCCATGAAGTATAAATTATGACTTCCTTTCAGTAAAATATGGAACACTTATATTTACAATGGTTTAGTAACAACGTAATATTTTTGCCCCTTTAGTGTTCTAGGGTTAATATGCACAACAGGATAGTAACGCGTTTTAAATCTTTTTTTTCCATCTTGTTGATGAAATACTAAGATTTTTTCATCTGTATAAACAGTTAATTTTTTACCATCTATTCTCTACATTAATGTGTACACCTATTTGAATCAGTGACTTTATGGCATGTGGCGACTGGTACTTCAGACTCCACTACCATTCTACTCTTTCCTCCACAATTTGCGAGTGGGTAGAGCGACTGACGGAAATCAACCTAATGGATCCAACCACTCATTCTTACACAGGCTCTCCGAGGGAGGGAGTAATACGTGGCCTCACTCATCTTGGAATGTATGGGTCTGGAATAATAACAAAATTAATCACCATGATGTACACCGCCTCTGCTGTAGCGTATAGTATACAACTGGAAAGTGACGAACATTGCCGTAGCGCGCTTCCCCCTACTACACGAACCCATGACGAAACGCAACGCCCTTATTGGCAACTTCCCTTCTCAGCTCCAGTTGTGCCAGAATTACGATCAATACTCAGCAGACGACCAAACTAAATACCCTGCCGAAAAAAAAATAGTGCACCGTTATAAAGGTTTCCAATTCACTCAAGATTTTTTATTGCAATAGAATAGAAAATGGTTCAAATGGCTCTGAGCACTATGGGACTTAACTTCTGAGGTCATCAGTCCCCTAGGACTTAGAACTACTTAAACCTAACTAACCTAGGGACATCACACACATCCATGCCCGAGGCAGGATTCGAACCTGAGACCGCAGCGGTCGCGCCTTTCCAGACTGTAGCGCCTAGAACCGCTCGGCCACTCCGGCCGGTGCAGTAGAATACATTAAATGAGTACTAGCCCAAGCTGAATAGCATAAGCGGTTCTGAGGTACTAGTTATCAGCCCATGCCGAAACACCCATATAAGTAAATGGGGTAGCCTCCACGGGCGGCAATGCAGGCGTAGACTCTGGCATCCAGTCGATCGAAAAGATGGCGAGTACTCTCTTGGGATACGTTATTCCACGCCAGCTCGACCTGTTCACGTAGTTCTGTAAGAATTGTAGTTGACGAGTCGCACGAGTCATTTCTTTTCTCATCATATCCCACATTATCTGGATTGGAGGCAAGTCCGGATATTGTGCCAGCCAGGAAAGTTACTGCACGTCTTGCGGAGCACGTGGAGTTTCACAGGCAGTGTGTGGACAAGCATTACCCTGTTGGAACAACACATCACCTTCCTGTTGCATGAACACCAAAAGAGCCGATCTGACAACATTCTGCACTTACCTCGCGCCGGTTAGCGTCCCTTTCAGAAACGCCAAAGGTAAACGAGGGTTGTAGCTTATCGCAACGCAGACCATACGGCCTGAGGTGGAGCCAGTGTGTCTTGGACGAATGCACTCTACAAGACAGCACTCACCAGGACTACAGCGTACGCGCAAAGACCATCACCTGCGTGCAGGTGGAATCTACTTTCATCACTGATGACCACGGTGCACTATTGCACCTTCCAAGTGGTCGTCTGTTGGCAACAGACGAGTCACGTGCGTTGATGCTGTGGCGTGAGTAGAAGACGGGCTAGAGATTTGCATGCCTTTAGTCCCACTGCTAATAACTGTTTCTAAACGTCCCTCTATTTTCCCCCTTTCAAACATCCCCAGTTGGCTGTAGGAGGCACTAGGGCGTCTCCGTGACACGGTTGCCTGCTTGCTTGACACGACTGCAAAACACTGAGCCTTCTGGCTGTGAGCGTAGACACAGGTGGCGATCTAGCAGCTATGCCAATACGCTACCTATTGCCGGACGATATTAAAGCCATTATCAGTGCATCTACTATCCCCAAGTTGGTCTGCCATAATCAGATCGAAATCGACGTTGTCATCCCAGGTGTACTATTTTCTTTCCGGCAGTGCATTTGGAAGCCACAACTCCATTTATGTAAGTTCATAGGCTTCCAGGGCCGGTTCACTTTGAATATAATAATTTTGGCTGTTATGCAGCGTCATTGTAAATTATCAAAACAACTAACTGCCGACATTTGGAACGACTTGCTGAGGTTCACTTCAGGGAACCACCCTGGGGAGGACCACAGGAACTCGCTTGAAACGTCGGTAATTTAGTTGTTTGAGTGGGTTACAAGACGCGGCCCAGTACCTAACGCTATTTCACCCTAAACGCACCTTCAGTTATTTTCCGAATTTATTAAATACCGGTGTCCTTAGGATGTTCCCAAGTAATCTCATCCTAGCATCTATGCTTCCCATCTATGTAGTAATTCCATATTAGTGCGTCCCACAATGTTATTGTTAGGTCTTTCACAGCTGTTAGTGTTTCCATGATTTATTACAAATAGTGTAATCAGTCACTATGTTATCTTTCTTCCCATTTGTGCTTAACACATTACATCCTTTTTTTTTTTAATTTAACTGTCATTCGCTATAGGTCTTCTGTGAGTCTTTTTGTATTTCGCTATAGTGCTTTAGTATAGCAACTTTTTCCGCCCTTATTGGCCGAGTGGTTCTAGGCGCTAAAGTCAGAAACCGCGCGACCGCTACGGTCGCAGATCCGAATCCTGCCTCGGGCATGGATGTGTGTAATGTTCTTAGGTTAGTTAGGTTTAAGTAGTTCTAAGTTCTAGGGGACTGATGACCTCCGCTGTTAAGTCCCATAGTGCTCAGAGCCATTTGAACTATTTTTATAGCAACTTTTCTTTATACAACGGCAACGTCCGCGAACAGTAGTGAATTCCATTGGCCTTAAACACTCCCTTGGGGTAAATTCGTAGTTACTTTGATATATGACGAATTCGCACCCTTCAGAACAACGTATCGAGTTCTCTCTTCTTGGAACTCCTGGATCCAGTCACTCAACTGATCTGTTATTCGACAAGCTCTTGTTTTGTTTATTATGTGACAACGCGGAATTTTACCAAGTGCGTTCCGTAAATCAAATTTGTGGGCCAGCATCTTTCACGGATATGTAAGTAAATTTGGTGGTACTGTATTATATTTTGTCACTGTCATGAACTTTAAAATGAACCACAAACCGACAGGTACAGATATTATAGTCAAGAAAGTATTATGCCATCCTGAGCAACCCATGCAGGCCAATTCTCGTTTTCTCGTTAACAGAAGTTTAAGGCATTTCATGGACGATACTGGAGTAAAAAATGCGCCTTGCTCTAAAAATTGGCCCAAGTAAATATATTATACTGACGTACAAATGGAAACCTTCCGATCCGAGATCACAAGCTATCTGTAAGACGAATATGGAAAATATTATTCCGAGAAGCAGCCACTTAAGGTAAAAGTTAGTGCCCAAGTTGTATATTACCAAAACAAGGTTAGCCCACTCAGTGTATAGAAAAAAAACCATTCTGAGACCCTGACAGGTTTAACGTAGGAGAAAATTCGAATAACAAAGAGCAAATCTGATTCTGGGCTACACCTGCAGACTTGAAAACGCTTCATATCATTGATCAGCATATGACATTTTCACACAGGGCACCTAAAATTCAGATGCCGAATATGCTGTAAGTCCTTCAGATTTATAGTTCTGTTACACAACAGCCACAAAATATACTGAACCAGCAAAAAGTATCCCTATGGAGCAACCTAAATCCACACCTATTCCTGCGTCATATAGTACCTACACACACCCAATTGTCACACGCCTGAATAATCAACTTTTGTATTCAGCGCAGAAGTGCAAGAACGGAATCAATGAGGTTCCGAAAGGTACCACCAGAGCAGTGGAGATGAATTTTGTTTTGTATTCTAGGCCCATACATTCCAAGATGAGTGAGGGTATGTATTACTTCATCCCACGGAGATCCTGTGAAAGGACGACAGCGAAAAGTATCAGAAAGATTGGATCCATTCGGATGAATTCCGTCATTGACTCACCCACTCACCATCGCAAATTGTATAGGAGAGAGTAAAATGATAGTGGTGTCAGAAGTACTAATCGCCACACGCCATAAAGTCGCTGCTTCATAATTGGTGTAGACATTGATGTAGGCCATAGATGGTAAGAAATTAACTGCTGATAAAGATGAAGAACGTTGAATATTTCATCAATAAGAAGAAACAAATTTATAACGCGTTGGTACCCTGCTGTGCATATTAACCCTAGAACACTAAAGGGGAAAAACATTACGTTGTTGTCAAACAACTGCAAATTCTGCTACTTCATATTTTACTCAAAGGAAGTCGTAATTTATACTTTATGGACTAGTTACTTACAATTGTAAGTCCTCTAGTGGTACGTCACATGCAAAATAAGTACAAAATGTCCTGCTTTACACCATGTACTGTAAATACCAGATTGCCCTGAACCGCGAACTGGGACTAACTGCAATCGTACATGTTACGAGTGTTTAGTAACCTAGGACAAATGTACATTAAAACGCCACATATATGTTTCTTATAGTCATTATATGCACTGTAGTACCTCTCCGAGGGTTGTAAATTACACTGCTTGACAAAGAAAGTGAAGCACTCAGTAGTGAAGGAGGAAAAGAAGTTAAGCTTCACGCCTTGAGGGGATACGTGACGTTATTCTAGTCATTACAAAATCGTCCGTCTCAAATTTAGGAAGAATTTGGCAGTATCTTCTAACGTATCACTCTGACGTATCATCGACTCTGGTTTGTATATATGCAGTGACTGGGTAGGAAAGAGTGTCATAAAGTTGTAGTACCGTCCTCGGGGGCAAGGTGTCCCAAAACGGTTGTAACTGGTCCCTTATATTCTGGTAGTAAGACGCAGTTAATGTCGGAGCTGGTTCCACACATGTCGTATCGGGGTGAGACCTGTGTATCTCGCTGACCACCGGAGTACCTCAGCCTCACGCAGGCAGTTCATAGAGACAAAGGACATGTGTGGACGAGCATTTTTCTGATGGAAAATTGAAAAGGATACTGTTACATGGGAGGTAACACATGAGGACGCAGGGTATCAGTGACATACCGTCGAGTCACCATTGGCCCCTCAGTCACTATCAGCCATGACCTGTAACCATACATGTTGGCTCTCCAAACTATGATTCCAGGAATAACACCACTGTGCCTGTCTAAAATACTGAGAGGGTGGGAGCTCTTCACAGGGGCCGCCATATTCACCGATAATCGTCATCCGGAGTAGTGCAGAACCCCGATTCATCACTGATCACAATGCTGCACCAGCAGTCCATTCTTCTCACTCGGAGCACCACTACAAACGCACCCGTTCGTGTTGGTGTGTACTTGTTCGAGGTCCCATTGACGTCCGACCATGCATTCTGGGTACTGCACATTTTTGTCAGACTGTGTATATGCCGGGGCTGATATTGTACTCTGATCTTTGCTGTAGGTTCACACCACCCTACTATCTTATCCATCCAAATAACTTTCGCGGACCGTATAATCCTTCACACATCCAGCATCTCTCTCGCACATTCAGAAAAGCTTCATCCTGGAAGTGTCTACAAGACAAAACCTTGTGGCAAACACACGAGAGTATAAGACTATACGACTGAAGTGGCCCATTTACCACCCACTTTACTAAGCGACACATTTTGCAGACTGTATCCAGATATAGTACTGAATATAGTTCCAAATTTATAGCATTTTGCGACACACAGTTTACAAGATATGAGGTCAAAAGTAATAACATGCGGACGAAAAACGGAGCGGCAACGCTCCAACAGGTCGTGGTGAGCGGGCGCGGACCGCAGGGGGAACGCTTGGTACCCCAGACCGTAGATGAAACCCCCAGGAGCGGGTTCGGTGGGCGCGAACCGTAGAGGGAACACCTAGAACCGCAGCGGACGGAAAACGGAGCAGCAACTCTCCAGCAGGTTTACCAACCGTCCTTGATGACCCCTTGATGAAGGAAATGCTACGTAGTAAACCCTTCGTTTCATAGCTACCTGGAGAAGCCAGCAGAATGTGGGCTGGAGCTCCAGCAGGTCGCAGGGAATGGGCGCGGACCACAGAGGAAGCGCCTGCAGCCGTTGGTGGAGGGGGAAGGCCATAGGCATAAATACTGGACCAGGTCCACTGGAGGAGCAGTCTCAGGTCGCACCTGATGAAGGTCACGAGCTACGTGACCGAAATATCGTGCAAGTTCGACGCTGATATCAGGCAAAACACCCGACAACCCAAGACGTCATTAGATCGCCGGGAAAGCCTGAAGAGTTACAACCAGAAAGCTGTTTTACGTATGAAAGTTCCATTCTCCATCGGGATTAAGTGGTAGATAATTAACGTTGTTTGCTTAACTGAGAAGAGTTACGGCCTCAAAGTAAGGTATACTGTAGGTTTATGTTCCGCCGGCATCGCCAAATCGTAATTAGCAACGGGCGGTGTCTCATTTGGCAAAATGGAGTAAAGTCCTTGGTGTTGATACGGGAACTGCCTTAGCATTGATTTCCGATGACTGAAGGAAACTTAACTGTGCATTACAGACACAGACTTGAACATAACCAGTTACTAATCTAGTGCATTTTCTTAATTACATCAAAGATGGCAGTGGAGTTTAGTACATCTTAGCGGCCATTAGTGTGCATTTCGCTGCGCGTATATTTAGGCTATATGAAAGAACAGACACCACACATTCATATAACTGATTCGCCTATATTGACAATGGATCCACCACATTCAGTGCAGATACAGATCTACGTCAGACCTTCTGCGGGAACCTCTAAGTAGCGAGCATGGAGGACATGTACTGGGACTGCAGATAGGTGACTCTATGTGGGAATGAGGGTCGGCGGAGAGGCGTGCCGTGGTACTCCGCGCAGTTGTGAGATAACACAGTGTTCGGGTTGCGCAGTGGTTAACGCAACCAAAGAATGTTCAAATGTGTGAAATCTTATGGGACTTAACTGCTAAGGTCATCACTCCCTAAGCTTACATACTACTTAACCTAAATTATCCTAAGGACAAGCACACATACCCATGCCCGAGGGGTGTTCAGAAATTGTTACTGCAAGCTGAATTCCATTGAACGGATTTGTTGATAAGCAGTAGGACCTGGTTTCCATGGTCGCACAGTTTCCAGAAAGAAAGAATGGTGTTACTTAAACTCGGGCTAAAATCGCGATAATTATTCCATGGACCAGTGCAAGAGAGTTTTCTGCAGAATTGTCAATCGTAAATCATCTACATCAAAATGATGATGCTTCTGTCCACAAAATACGACACATTGTAGGGTGACTGGAATAAAGTCAAGCAGATTTGATGGCACGACCTGCTCTAAATCCGAGCTCAGTCAAACTTCTGTGAAATGAACTAACGCGTAAGCTGCATGCCGTGACAATTCCGCGTAACACTTGGTAACAACAGTTTACTAAACCTCTTAAAATCGGACACAAATTCTGTCTTCAGTGGGAAACACAACTCGACGAAACACTGTAAATGCAACTAAGCGAGACTTAGACTCTTGTTTACGTCGAACGAGGACGCGCAGAATGTGAATTAACTAATTCTAATTTTGTAGGACGGTGGTTCAAGACGACGGCGTCGGCCAAGCATCCTAGTTTAGATTTACCATAGTTCTTCTAAAGTGCTTACGGTAAGTGTCGGAACGATACCTTCCGACAACACACGCCTATTCTATGGCCCATCTCTCCATATACCGAGCTTGCCTTCAGTCTCTAATAATCTCGTCAGCGACAGGACGTTAAACTAAATATTTCTTGACTTCTTCACAGGGATAAGAAACATTAGGGATTTTTGTAAATTTTTACCCCGGTGAGACGTGAATTCCGAAGCGCCAGTGTATGTCGAATGATAACACTGTCGGTTATTCTGCAACCTAGCGTTCATATCTCTTCTTATAGCAAAACTTCACGAGTAGATGAAGACCATACTTAGAAAGCAGCGAGAGACTATGGCCTTCGAACGCGCACTCAATAAAACACACCTGGATACGGTATTTATATTGCTTGAGGCACCTCACCTGCGTTCCTGCTTTTCTGTGGATGTCTCAATTGAACATTTTGTTGGTAATGCATAGGAAATGAGGCTCTTCGGCTCGGAAGTTCGCAGTGGCCCATCATTCACGAAAGAGTCAGTTATACTTTTTAAAACTATCTATACTGAAGTGAACTGATATTGTAATAACCGTATTCAGTACACGAAACTCATCAGGTGATCTGTTACAGATAGCTCTCACGAGGGAGTGATGATGATGTTCGGTTTGTGGGGCGCTCAACTGCGTGGTTATCAGCGCCCGTACAATTTCCCAACCTTTGCTCAGTCCAATATCGCCACTTTCTTGGATGATGATGAAATGATGAGGACAACACAAACACCCAGTCATCTCGAGGCAGGTGAAAATCCCTGACCCCGCCGGGAATCGAACCCGGGACCCCGTGCTCGGGAAGCGAGAACGCTACCGCGAGACCACGAGCGGCGGACGCTCTCACGATGGAGTGTCTACAGCCAGCGCTAAACCAAATTTACAATGGACTGATCTCAGTACCTTATTGGATGCATTTATGTATGTCGACGCTTCGTATCACAGAAAATTAAAAAAGTGTTCAATCACAAATAAACCTTCAAGAAAAGTGAATTTTGATGCTACTGTTTCAGAAGTATTTTACTCATACCACCCTATGAAAAATACGTAAATAATTCGAATGACACTGTGCAGTCTACTAACACTTCGGTTTACACAGTCTCTTCATTTCATAACTAGGAGTTTTCCATAGAGGTACGGAAGCGGCATTTTCCATGTACGTCTGACAACTGCTAAACTTCATAAATCAGCAGAAAATGTACCAATCAGAATAGCTGTATAATAATACAGTCTGCTTTGTTGCCAAATTCCCCTGTATGCTCCCTTTTCACTGTTGCTAGATTTATGGCAAGCAAAAAAAAGTAACTATCTTGTTGGTATGTAATAACAGTCGGAAGAAATAGATGAAAGATGGAGTCTAACGTCCAGTTGGCAGAGTGCTGCTCATTAGACGAGGAGCAAAAGCTCGGATTACTAAAAAATGGGGAAGGACTTCGGTCATAAACTGTCGTAGCTGTGTTGGGAAAGTACCAAAGCTCCAAGCGCTAATAGAAAGCACTGATGCCAAATTCGTTTAGGAAGTGAAAGATGGCTGAAGCCGGAGGCAAGTTCAGCTGAAATTTTTGCGAAAAATCTCACAGTGTTCCGAAAGAATAGGCTAAACCTAGTTGACGGCGGCGTGTTTGTTGCTGTCAGCAGTAGTTTATTTTGTTGCGAAATTGAAATAGATATACTACGTGGTCAAAAGTATCGGGACACCTGGCTGAATATGACTTATAAGTTCGTGGCGCCCTCCATCGGTAATGCTGGAATTCAATATGGTGTTGACCCACCCTTAAACTTGATGACAGCTTCCACTCTCCCATGCATACGTTCAATCAGGTGCTGGAAGGTTTTTGGGGAATGGCTGCCCATTCTTCATGGAGTACGGCACTGAGGAGAGGTATCGATGTCGGTCGGTGAGGCCTCGCTTGAAGTCGTCGTTCCAAAACACGCCAGAGGTGTTCTATAGGATTCAGGTTAGGACTCTGTGCAGGCCAGTCCATTAGAGGGATGTTATTGTCGTGTAATCACTCCGCCACAGGCTGTGCATCAGGAACATGTGATCGATCGTGTTGAAAGGTGCAATCGCTATCCCCGAATTGCTCTTCAACAATGGGAAGCAAGAAGGTGATTACAACATCAATGTAAGCCTGTGCTGTGATAGTGCCACGCAAAACAACAAGGGGTGGAAGCCCCCTCCATGAAAAACACGACCACACCATAACACCACTGCCTGCGAATTTTACTGTTGGCACTACACACGCTGGCAGGTGACGTTCACCTGGCATTCGCCATACCAACATCCTGTCATCGGATCGCCGTGATTCGTCACTCCACACATCGTTTTCCCACTATTCAATCGCCCAAAGTTTACGCACCTTATACCAAGCGAGGCGTCGTTTGACATTTACCGGCGTGATGTGTGGCTTATGAGCAGCCACTAAACCATGATATCCAAGTTTTCTCACCTCCCGCCTAACTGTCATAGTACTTGCAGTGTATCCCGATGCAGTTTGGAATTCCTTTGTGATGGTCTGGATAGATGTCTGCCTATTAAACATTACTATCCTCTCCAACTGTCGGCGGTTTCTGTCAGTCAAGAGACGAGGTCAGCCTGTACGCTTTTGTGCTGTACGTGTCCCTTCACGTTTCCACTTCACTATCATATCGGGAACAGTAGTCCTGTGGATGTTTAGGAGTGCGGAAATGTCGCGTACACACGTAGGACACAAGTGACACCCAATCACCTGACCATGTTCGAAATCCGTGAGTTTCGCGGAACGCCCCATTCTGCTCTCTCATGATGTCTAATAACTACAGAGGTTGCTGATATTTAGTACCTGGCAGTAGGTGGCAACACAGTGCACCTAATATGAAAAACGTTTGTTTTTGGGGGCGCCCTTATACTTTTGATCACATAGTGTAGTATCTGTGAGTTGGTATGGGCAGAGGTCATTCTTGGCAGCCCGAATAAAATAATAATTGAATCCTTTTACCGACCTCCCAATTAAGAGAGTGTGAGGTCACCACATGACTGGCTAAAAAGAATCCGTTAAACTTCGGTTTCGTGATAAATCAGTCAAATCTAAAGGCCGTAGATTGAATTAAAAACATAGGAATTACAATTACGAACAACGTAAATTGGAAGGAACAAATAGAAAATGTTGTGGGGAAGACGAACCGAAGACTGCGTTTTATTGGCAGGACGCTTAGAAAATGTAACAGATCTACTAAAGAGACCACCTACGCTACGCTTATCTCTAATCTTTTAGAATACTGGTGCGCAGTGTGGGATCCTTGCCGGATACGGTTGACACAGTGCATCGAGAAAGTTCAAAGAATGGCAGCACGTTTTATATTATAGCGAACTAGGGGAGTGTCACTGAAATGGTACAGGATTTGGGGTGAACATAATTAAAACAAAGGTGGTTTTCGTTGTGGCAGAACCTTCTCACGAATTTTCAAGCATCAATTTTCTCCTCCGAATGCGAAAATATTTTGTTGACGTCGATCTACACAGGTAGAAGCGATAACCATAATAAAATAAGGGAAATCAGAGCTCGCACAGAAAGATATAGTTGTTCGTTTATTTTCGCGCGCTGTACGAGACTGAAATAATAGAGAATTGTTATGAAGGTTGTCCGATGAGCCCTCTGCCAGGCACTTAAATATGGTTTGCAGAGTATCGATGTCGATGTAAATGTAGTAACCTTTTCAAAGAACCATCCCGACATTTGCCTGGATCCACTAAGGTTAATCGTGGAAAACGTAAATCTGGGTAACCGTACGTGAATTTGAACCACCGAACTTTCGAATACGAGTCCAGTGTTCTATACACTGCTCTGTCTCGCTCGGCAAAAGTTCTGCGGTAATGAGATTTCGAAAGGGAAACAGGGTATTGACATATGCGTCTGCATGTATGTTAACAGTGCTATTATTATATAGGTACACAGCCGCTGTAAATTGCTGAAAGGAAGCCGTGGTCCTACGTAGTACATTATTTTACTTTGAAATAAACTGGTTGTATTGGTTAAATACCGTCTTTTGCAACTGGAGCGTAGTAATTTCCTTTTTTTAAAAAATAAACTAGTTGTATAGGTTAAACACCGTCTTTTGCAACTGTAATGAAAGCCTCATTAAGACTAAAGGCGTTTCGCTTTATTCTAATGCACCTTCAGTAGTCACTGTAACACTATGGCTTTCTTTCTCTTAAAGTTTTGTTTGCTAGGGTCATGAACAGATCGAATCCCTTAACTCACTACTGTATACTGTATTAATTCTTATCTTTACTCAACGTTTTTTGTTGATTGTGTCTTTCCTCCTATTCTTCCACCTATACAAGATGTTCGGAAATTCCCGTTACAAACTTCTAGGAGAGGGGAGTGGGTACATAATACTTTGAATGGGAACCCATGTCCCGAAACTAACGTTTCCTTTCTACGGCGATTTCAGTTCAGATGCGTAACGCGTCCACGTCTACCGAGGGAAAGAGAAATGTCTGAGAGTTCATTGTACTGGTAGATAACTGGGTGGACAGGATGACGTGTACTGCATCCGACGGTCACCTGATGTCACTTAATGTCTGCCCTACTACGAGACCCCTATAGAGACGGAGGGAGAACTGCTGGCCGTTGCACTAGAAACTGAGAAGACAGCAGGTGGAACCGGGTATGTGTACCATAACATGATTCTTAGGCACAATGTCTGGAGCAACGTTGGTGGTCACCACATCAAACCGCTGTTGTCCGTCTGTACTGTTTTTCCACCTGCACAGGGTGTTCAGAAATTCCTTTTATAGACTTCCAGGACTAATAGAGGGAAATGAGTATATAATATTCTGAATAGGAACCCATGTCCCTATCCAGAAACATGCTTACAGTATGGTGGGTTCTTATTTGTTTTTGAAATGTAAAAGCACAATGTTTAAGCGTTAATACAAAAAATGTGCTTAAGTGAGAAATAGATGTTTCGTTATGTTTCCTTTCGGATTGGTATCTAACAATTGTTCTGCAGCAAGCCTAATTCAATTCCTCAAGTGGATGAGTTAAACTTCTGAACTTAAACCTTTTGCAGAACGGAAACGGTGTGTTTCCACACACAGGTTTCTATTGAAACTGTTACGCACTCTCTCCCTTCTAAAAGTCTTAGAAGTTTGTAGCGGGATCTTCCGAAAATCCTGTATGTGTTAGATTTAAGCACACAGCACACAACATTAATAAAATCAACAGACTGCAATCACGGATTTCTGACCAGAAACGGAGCAAAAAAGGTAATATGAACATGTGTGCGGAAATCCATCGCTACCACGGTAGATGGCAGTGACGAGTGAAAGTTCCTGTGACCACGTGCCGTGTGCTCCTCGTGTGTTACAGGGTGTGTAATTAGCGCAGCATACTGTGAGCAGCAGAATGGTATTCATGTTGGCAACAAGTCGAGATGGTGTTTGTGTAAGATCAACGAGATGGAAATGATCGAGAGGAAGCATGGCCATACCAGAGCAAATACTCTCACGGACACCAACCACATCACACAGTATTTCAAGTCCTTTTTGGGCGTTTGTGTGATCATGCATCCTTTAAGACAGATGAACGTGCAGGAAGGCTGCAGGCTGTGCGTACACTAGATTTGGCATTCCAGTTTTTACAAGATATTGAGACGATCCCTAGGACAAGCTCCAGGCAAGTGGCCCGCCAACATAGTATAACCCATTTCTGACCTCAGTTCTGTTTACCGACGAAGCAACCTTTACCAGAACTGTCGTCATCATTCTGCATAATCGTCACCTGTGGGCTACAGACAGTTCTCGGGGAATGGTTGAGGTTCTCTTCAGGAACGGTTCAACAACAATGTGTGGGCTGGAATTCTTGACGTCCACTTACTTGGACCGATTATTATTCCACAACCCCTTGACGGAGGAACGTACCTGGACACCTCGACAACAACTTCCCCAGACGTTGGATAGGACGCGGAAACCCTGAAGCATGGGTTGTTAGATCACTGGAGTTAAACCACTAGCATTTTTACCTCTGGGGGCATCTGAAAATGGTTGTGTATGCTGAATCAGTTCCTGATGTGTAGACTTTTCAAAAGCGCATTGACGACGCCTGTGATGCTATTCGGGGAGAGGTCGGAACTTCCGAAAGAGTGCGGCATCCATGCTGCAATGTTTGAACGCGTGCATTGTATCCCATGGAGGCCACATCTGTTGTGATGTAAATGCAATACAGCTCTGTGTTTCAGTACGACTGTTGTCGTTGCAGGCATACAGTCCATTTTCGTATACGGGCCCGTAAGACATTTTTTCCTCCATTTGCAGTCAGGAATCTCTCCATTTCGCGTGTCTTGTTTTGTTACTGCGGGATGCGTTCGTCTTTTGTTTGTTTTGGTAGCACGGGGAACGTATGCTATTGTTACGTGGTTTTGAGTGTTTATATTTTCCACTAGTGTGTGTATTAGTGTGTGTGTGTGTGTGTATGTGTGTGTGTGTGTGTGTGTTTGGAAAGGGAGCTAACATGCCATAATTATTGTTTATGTAAATTATTGTACTTTATACGGCATGGTGGTGGCTGATCTAGAGTGAGATATTAGCTGGTTTCTGATATTACGTTGTGGTGTCATGGGGGAGAGATTGTTCTTTCGCTACATCATGTTTTATTAGTTCGAATAACGTATAATTGCTAGTGTTTGCCTGGATATTTATTATGTGTTTCTTCGCTATTACTGATTTTTGAATTCGGTAGTTCTCTTGTATGTTATGGTCATGTTCCTTGTAACTGAATCTGACTATTTTCGTGGCCTGGAGTTGATAAATGCCAGATGTTTGGTACATTTCAGTGCGACTTCCTTTTTTAGACATTTCTGTACAGATTTGCTGTTTTGATATGATACCTGAATTCCTTGTGTCTTGAGGATGTTCCCATTTATATGTGTCAGTTTGTTGCCGTATGTGAGCATGTACCAGCTTGTTTGTTGAGTTGCTGTGTGGTGCTCGCGATGATGGTGCGCGCGCGCGTGTTGGTGTGTTTGTGTGTGTGTGAGTGTGTGTGTGTGTGTGTGTGTGTGGTAGTTGTGGGTATCTGGAGGAGTTTCTTCCTGTTTTGTATCTAGTGGTTCCTCATATCCGTTATTTTCTTTAGTCTAAACAAACAAAAGGCGAACGCACCCCCCAATTACAAAACAAAACAGCCGAAATGGGGAGATGACACGGCTTCTTCACAGCACAAAAACGTGAATAAATTTAGTGTTAGTGAAAGTGCTGTGTGTTACAGTCTGACACTTGTATGAACAAGAATTATAACACAAAACAACAGAAACGCATGAGAAACGATAAGAATTAATACTGTTTACAGTACCAATGGAGACATACGATCTGTTCGTGATCCTAGCAAAAAGAGTTGCAAGAAAAAAATAACTCAATTTTGTAGTGACTTCTGAAGATACTTTAGAATAAAACGAAACGCGTTTGCTTTTAATGAGAATTTACTTACAGCTGGGAAGTACGGTATTTGACCTATACAACTTGTGTATCTCCAACTGCGGAAAACAGAGGCCGTAAAGCAAACAAGACAACATGAAAAAAACTCTTTGTAGTTGTGCCTGTCGCTACCATGGTTGTGCGAAACTCTTACTAGTGATACCATTTCTTTCTGCTTCGCCACACACTGGTGTGTGTATCACAAGATGCTGTAACAACAACGAATAGGTGTAACCTGTAAATGCTAAAGGTGGCGAAAGCGGCTACTCGGCAAACAATTAAGTGTTACCACTATGCAGGGTGTCCCATTTATTTTGCCCAGCCTAAAGAACTGTTTGTCCAGATGCAAATTACAAAATGTTTCAAATAAATGTTCTTTAGCCGTCAGGGGGACATCAATCAGCATGATTGCCTTAGTTGTAGTTTTGTTTTTTACAAAGATATGAATAGTGGAATGACTTTTTTAAATGGAACCCTGTATTTTTTATTCGGTAATTCATTTCCTCTCGTAAAAACATGTTTAAAAATATATCACAGTGTACCATTCTCTAAAACACAACGTTATTAATTACATAACACAACATTGACATTGAGCTCGGGATCACAAACTCCTCCAGTTGCTGGAGTTGTCAGAAAACAAATGAAAACCAAGCCAAAACAAACACAAAATTGACTTTGACCCACCTGCACCATTTCCCAGGAGTAGAACATTCAAAGGTGCTCGAGTTGGTGACCCTGGACACTGAGACACTGGTGCACTTGTTGAATGAAAGCATTATTTACTGCTTCCAGTGTTGCCTGCTGAAGAGATTTACAAGCATGCACGATACGTTCCTGCATGTCCTCTGGAGTTGTTGGAATATCGCGATAGACAACGTCTTTAAGACATTCCAAAAGAAAAAAGTCCAGAGGATTCAACTTTGGAGACCTAGCAGGCCAAGTAACTGTTCCGCCTCGACCAATCTGTATGGCAGGATACCTTCAGTTCAGAACACGACGTGCACACAAGGCATTATGGGCTGGACATCCATCATGTTGATACCACATAAGCATTCTGGTTCTTAGCGGCACTTCATCCAGAATAAGAGGAAGAATTCGTCTGAGGAAGTTGGCATTCGCTGTGCCGTTTAGACTACCATTTATGAAGTAAGGGCCAATAATTGTAGTTCCAAGCATCCCACACCAGACGTTAACTCTCCATTGACGAAGACGTTTCACCTGTCTAAGCCATCGTGAGTTGTCGCTGGACAAATAATGCATGTTCCTTGTATTTATCTGTCCTTTAAGAAGGAACATTTATCGGTAAACTGAACATTGGAGAAGAAGTTCGGGTTGGCGAGGATTTGCTGCTGTGCCCACTGACAGAACTGTATACGATTCGGGAAATCAGATGGTTCAAATGGCTCTGAGCACTATGAGACTTAACTTCTCAGGTCATCAGTCCCATAGAACTTAGAACTACTTATACCTAACTAACCTAGGGACATCACACTGGGTAAGCCCCAGCCCGGAATAAAGGCATTCACTGAGATGCTGTTTCTGGCCCCAACCTGGTTGGTTGCTGCTGCACTTTCTACAGCCATCTGTCGAATCACAAGAATATTGGGAACCAGGCACATATATATCAGAGTCAATACTATTAAATAGGGTTGCCGCTGCAGTCTGACACCGAGTGATGTACCGAAAATCTCAGTATCTATAGTGCACATAATTTTCAACTTACAATCTCTCCGTACCCTTACGGTTATCGATGTGCTGAATCTATACCTCCCTCACTATCGGATACACAGTCATTTTCTATGGACACATCGGAACTTAAGCCACAGTAACTTTATACACCAACATATACGCATTTCAGACAAGCAGTACAGTTATCGTTTATATGAGTACAGCACCCAAAAAAATATGGTATGCTCACACTAACTCCAGCTACGTGTCACGATTCTCTTCACTTGCCGGAAATTATTTGATGTTAAGTTTTCCAGCCAGTGCTTCCTGCCAAGACTCTCTAATACATGTTATAAAGCATAGGCGTCAGGCACTGTGTGATAACCACCAACGCTTCCGCGGAGGAAAAGGTTCACAGACATCACCATTACGGGTTGATGTACTGTAGTCTACGTCGGAGCCGATAGTGCAACAATGAAAACGCGAGGATATGCTTAGGGCTGCCGATGAAAACGCGTTTTGTTACAGCCGTATTGCTCGTACTGTTTGTACAGTATTGCAGGTCCATTTGAGCCGTTGCATGGCTATATTGTTCAGCTTTATATGAAATGAATCTATCATCCCTTACTTTCGAATATACTCCTCAATGCGTCGAAATCACGGTGCGCTACGTCAAATCTATCCTTCCCTTACGACTAGACATAAGCATTTTTCTAATGTGAATCCCACACACGTCTGGTTATATGTCTAAACATAAGCCATAGTACCTTTACGTTCAAGCAGCAGCATAACATTTCTGACTATAAATCGTGTTACCTCCACACTCGCACCAGCTGGGTGTCGTTTTCACACTGCAGAAAAGGCTATCGCCATCACATACTTTTCGATAAATAAAGGATTTAATTACAATTTTAAAAAGCTCTAGCGTTTTTACGGTTTATCGATTTCACCATTTCCACGAAACGTATTCGTATTTTCGATACTTGTTATCCAAAACCCACTGATGCCTTTTATAAATTCAGACTGTCAAGTCAGGGTTTGTGTTAGTACGTCCCATACATAGCGACGACCACACAGATCACACAAATTTCCCCCTGACTAAGAAATCATTGTGAGTGCAATAGTATACCAGACTATGTCCGTTCGGAGTTAATTCTCACGCGTCAAGCAGATAGGAGGAGAAACCGCAAAACTGTTGTAGTATAAGCACATTTTTAAGTTCCTGTTGCTAAGCACCACGCATGTTTAACACTTTGTAGCAGAAAGACGATTAGCGGGAGACGGATCTGTTGTAGCAACTGGCAAAGTTGAGCTTGTTACGAAAAAACAAATGAACGTGTTAGAGCGGCATACAAAGATTTTGTTGGTTAAATGTGCGAGAAATGGTGACCTAACGATACAGACCAGTTTATATCCTATAACATGTATGTGCGGGAGCTGAATTTTCAGGAAGATACTTAGACAGATTTCTAGTAGGTGTGATGAATGGCAGCTGGGTCAAAGCATAGAAAAATAGAAAATAATTCGGACGAGTCTGAAAAACAAACCTGTAATGTTCGGACACAGAAGACATCGAAGCAATTCAGAGGGTGTTGCTAGATTTGCTGCCGGTAGTTTCGAACCATGGACCTTGCCGTTGGTGGGGAGGCTTGCGTGCCTCAGCGATACAGATGGCCGTACCGTAGGTGCAACCACAACGGAGGGGTATCTGTTGAGAGGCCAGACAAACATGTGGTTCCTGAAGAGGGGCAGCAGCCTTTTCAGTAGTTGCAGGGGCAACAGTCTGGATGATTGACTGATCTGGCTTTGTAACATTAACCAAAACGGCCTTGCTGTGCTGGTACTGCGAACGGCTGAAAGCAAGGGGAAACTACAGCCGTAATTTTTCCCGAGGACATGCAGCTCTACTGTATGATTAAATGATAATGGCGTCCTCTTGGGTAAAATATTCCGGAGGTAAAATAGTCCCCCATTCGGATCTCCGGGCGGGGACTACTCAGGAGGACGTCGTTATCAGGAGAAAGAAAACTGGCGTTCTACGGATCGGAGCGTGGAATGTCAGATCCCTTAATCGGGCAGGTAGGTTAGAAAATTTAAAAAGGGAAATGGATAGGTTAAAGTTAGATATAGTGGGAATTAGTGAAGTTCGGTGGCAGGAGGAACAAGACTTTTGGTCAGGTGATTACAGGGTTATAAATACAAAATCAAATAGGGGTAATGCAGGAGTAGGTTTAATAATGAATAAAAAAATAGGAGTGCGGGTTAGCTACTACAAACAGCATAGTGAACGCATTATTGTGGCCAAGATAGACACAAAGCCCATGCTTACTACAGTAGTACAAGTTTATATGCCAACTACCTCTGCAGATGATGAAGAAATAGATGAAATGTACACAGAGATAAAAGAAATTATTCAGGTAGTGAAGGGAGACGAAAATTTAATAGTCATGGGTGACTGGAATTCGTCAGTAGGAAAAGGGAGAGAAGGAAACATAGTAGGTGAATATGGATTGGGGGAAAGGAATGAAAGAGGAAGCCGCCTGGTAGAATTTTGCACAGAGCATAACTTAATCATAGCCAACACTTGGTTCAAGAATCATAAAAGAAGGTTGTATACCTGGAAGAATCCTGGAGATACTAAAAGGTATCAGATAGATTATATAATGGTAAGACAGAGATTTAGGAACCAGGTTTTAAATTATAAGACATTTCCTGGGGCAGATGTGGATTCTGACCACAATCTATTGGTTATGAACTACAGATTGAAACTGAAGAAACTGCAGAAAGGTGGGAATTTAAGGAGATGGGACCTGGATAAACTGAAAGAACCGGAGGTTGTAGAGAGTTTCAGGGAGAGCATAAGGGAACAATTGACAGGAATGGGGGAAAGAAATACAGTAGAAGAAGAATGGGTAGCTCTGAGGGATGAAGTAGTGAAGGCAGCAGAGGATCAAGTAGGTAAAAAGACGAGGGCTAATAGAAATCCTTGGGTAACAGAAGAAATATTGAATTTAATTGATGAAAGGAGAAAATATAAAAATGCAGTTAATGAAGCAGGCAAAAAGGAATACAAACGTCTCAAAAATGATATCGACAGGAAGTGCAAAATGGCTAAGCAGGGATGGCTAGAGGACAAATGTAAGGATGTAGAGGCTTGTCTCACTAGGGGTAAGATAGATACTGCCTACAGGAAAATTAAAGAGACCTTTGGAGAGAAGAGAACCACTTGTATGAATGTCAAGAGCTCAGATGGCAACACAGTTCTAAGCAAAGAAGGGAAGGCAGAAAGGTGGAAGGAGTATATAGAGGGTTTATACAAGGGCGATGTACTTGAGGACAATATTATGGAAATGGAAGAGGATGTAGATGAAGACGAAATGGGTGATAAGATACTGCGTGAAGAGTTTGACAGAGCACTGAAAGACCTGAGTCGAAACAAGGCCCCGGGAGTAGACAACATTCCATTTGAACTACTGATGGCCTCGGGAGTGCCAGTCATGACAAAACTCTACCATCTGGTGAGCACGATGTATGAGACAGGCGAAATACCCTCAGACTTCAAGAAGAATATAATAATTCCAATCCCAAAGAAAGCAGGTGTTGACAGATGTGAAAATTACCGAACTATCAGTTTAATAAGTCACAGCTGCAAAATACTAACGCGAATTCTTTACAGACGAATGGAAAAACTGGTAGAAGCCGACCTCGGGGAAGATCAGTTTGTATTCCGTAGAAATGTTGGAACACGTGAGGCAATACTGACCTTACGACTTATCTTAGAAGAAAGATTAAGGAAAGGCAAACCTACGTTTCTAGCATTTGTAGACTTAGAGAAAGCCTTTGACAATGTTAACTGGAATACTGTCTTTCAAATTCTGAAGGTGGCAGGGGTAAAATACAGGGAGCGAAAGGCTATTTACAGTTTATACAGAAACCAGATGGCTGTTATAAGAATCGAGGGGCATGAAAGAGAAGCAGTGGTTGGGAAGGGAGTAAGACAGGGTTGTAGCCTCTCCCCGCTGTTATTCAATCTGTATATTGAACAAGCAGTAAAGGAAACAAAAGAAAAATTCGGAGTAGGTATTAAAATTCATGGGGAAGAAGTAAAAACTTTGAGGTTTGCCGATGACATTGTAATTCTGTCAGAGACAGCAAAGGACTTGGAAGAGCAGTTGAACGGAATGGACAGTGTCTTGAAAGGAGGATATAAGATGAACATCAACAAAAGCAAAACGAGGATAATGGAATGTAGTCAAATTAAGTCGGGTGATGCTGAGGGAATTAGATTAGGAAATGAGAAACTTAAAGTAGTAAAGGAGTTTTGCTATTTAGGGAGTAAAATAACCGATGATGGTCGAAGTAGAGAGGATATAAAATGTAGACTGACAGTGGCAAGGAAAGCGTTTCTCAAGAAGAGGAATTTGTTAACATCGAGTATAGATTTAAGTGTCAGGAAGTCGTTTCTGAAAGTATTTGTATGGAGTGTAGCCATGTATGAAAGTGAAACATGGACGGTAACTAGTTTGGACAAGAAGAGAATAGAAGCTTTCGAAATGTGGTGCTACAGAAGAATGCTGAAGATAAGGTGGGTAGATCACGTAACTAATGAGGATGTATTGAATAGGATTGGGGAGAAGAGAAGTTTGTGGCGAACTTGACTAGAAAAAGGGATCGGTTGGTAGGACATGTTTTGAGGCATCAAGGGATCACAAAATTAGCATTGGAGGGCAGTGTGGAGGGTAAAAATCGTAGAGGGAGACCAAGAGATGAATACACTAGGCAGATTCAGAAGGATGTACGTTGCAGTAGATATTGGGAGATGAAGAAGCTTGCACAGGATAGAGTAGCATGGAGAGCTGCATCAAACCAGTCTCAGGACTGAAGACCACAACAACAACAGTTTTGAACAATAGGCAGGTGTTACGGAGATGCTTCGGGAACTCAAATGGGAATCCGTAGGAGGAAGGCGACGTTCTTTTCAAAGAACTCTGCCGAGAAAATTTAGATAACCGTCATTTGAAGCTGATTGCCGGATGATCCTATTGCCGCCTACATACCACGAAGATAAACACGATAAATTAGGGCTCATACGGAGTCATCTAGATAGTTATTTTTCCCCCACTCTATCTGCAAATGGAACAGGAAAGGAAAGGTTTAGTAGTGACACAGGGTACCTTCTACCGCACACTGTACGGTGGTTTCCGGAATGTCTCTGAAGAAGTAGACGAAGATGAATAACTTTTAAAAGTTTCCTATAAAATCCAGAATTCTGGAGAGAACCTACCTCTGATACTCTCAC
Organism: Schistocerca cancellata; assembly: GCF_023864275.1. Lineage (NCBI taxonomy): Eukaryota > Metazoa > Arthropoda > Insecta > Orthoptera > Acrididae > Schistocerca > Schistocerca cancellata. The sequence goes on from NC_064629.1 coordinate 620,351,794, forward strand.
ATTTGCATCTAAATCAAACCGAATATGTCTACATTTAGGTGACAAAAGTCATGGGTCACCGCCTAATATGGTATCGGATCTCCTTTTGCCGGGCGCAGTACATCAGCTTGATGTGACATGGACTCAACAAGTCATTTTAAGTCCCCTACCGAAATGTCCAGAATGTTCCTCAAACAAGTCGCGAAGGGATATCTCATAGGACCACGACCACTCCATGTAAACACAGATTGGGTCCATGGCTAAATGGGGGATGCGCCGACTCGACCCTCACCATCAGCTCTTACAACTGAAAGCGGAACTCGTCTGGTCAGACTACGGTTTTCAGTAATCTAGGCTCCAATCGATATCGTCACCAGTCCAGGAGAGCCGCTGCAGACGATGTCGTGCTGTTAGAAAAGACACTATCGGCGATCGTCGCACTGTCCTAACAGATACGTTCGTCGTATGTCCCACATTGATTTCAGCTGTTATTTCACGCAGTGCCGCTTGTCTATTAGCAGTGACAGCACTAGCAAACCACGCTGCCCCTGGTCGTTAAGGGAAGACCATCAGTCGCTCTGTTGTCTGTGGTGAGATGTAACGACTGAAATCTGATATTCTCGGCACACTCTTGACGCTGTGGACTGCAAGATATTAAATTCTCCAGGGATTTCCGAAATGGATTGTCCCACGCATCTAGGTCCAAGTACCATTCTGCGTTCAAAGTCTGTTAATTCCCGTCGTGTGTCCATTATCATCTCGGGAACCTTTTCACATAGGTCAACTGAATACACATGACAGCTCAGCCAACGCACTGCCCTTTTATACCTTGTGTACCCGATGCTACCTCTATCTGTGTATTTCCATCACCTCAGTGTATAACAGGCATCTGCTCTGGTAAGTACAAAGGTATACGTCGCCGACAACCGCCGATATTTCGACAGGACCACATCTTGCCATTTTCAAGACAAAACTGCAAGCAAATGCGTGTTATTCAGGGGAACTTAGTACTTCGATTTTCAAAGAAACTGCTGAAAAATAATGCACACACACACACAGCAAAACCTAGCGTCATGACAAACCAAAGATGAAAGACGTTAGAAGTTATCGATAGTGAAATTAATAAACAACGGGTGAGGTAGCATGAACTCTGGTTCAAATGGCTCTGAGCACTATGGGACTTAACATATATGGTCATCAGTCCTCTAGAACTTAAAACTACTTAAACTTAACTAACCTAAGGACATCACACAACACCCAGTCATCACGAGGCAGAGAAAATCCCTGACCCCGCCGGGAATCGAACCCGGGAACCCGGGCGCGGGAAGCGAGAACGCTACCGCATGACCACGAGCTGCGGACAGCATGAACTCTGTCCCTCTGTTTTGACAGGATTCCATGCAGAATATCAGCAACAGCTATCATCTCTATTTTTAATGTTACTTGCCACTTTGCTTTCAACAACTTCCTTAATAACTCAAAATATCCACGGGTGTGCTGCCGGTCTATAGTGCCCAACGGGCACAATATTTAGGCGATCATACATGTCGCCATCATCAGGTGAACTGACGGACTGAGCTCCTGTGAACGTGCCGGCACGGAGATCCGTACGCTATGGCTGCTCAGAGGGAACTGGGTTCGGTCGCGGCGGCGGAGGATTTAAATACCCTCCGCCCGCGGGGCGCTCCCTCCGCCGTCCGCGCCCCGCGCCACGGTCGCGCGGTGGAACAGATTGCGACGGCGTCTGAGATGACGTCGGTGTGATGGCTCTGTCCGCCGTGGTCGTCACAACTATACGTTTGCTAGATTTACTCTTGATTAACCCAATCGCTGGTTCCCAAGCCTTGCTAAGATTATAGCCACAGTCACGGTTTATGAGGTCGTCATTGGTGCGAATTTCAATGGCCTCTCTAACAACGCTGTCCCAGTATCTCGACGTTTGTACCAGAACCCTCTTGCGGTCATACTCCATGGCGTGATTTTCCGACAAACAATGTTCAGCGACCGCCGACTTGCTCGGATACATCAGTCGAGTGTGCCTCTGGTGTTCACGGCATCGATCCGCGACGGTACGCTTCGTCTGACGAATACACGACTTGCCACATTGACACGGAATCTGGTACACGCCGGCCTTCCTCAAACCGAGGTCATCTTTGGCGCTCCCCACCAGTGCACGAGTTTTATTTGGAGGACAAAACACAGTTCCGACCTGGTGTTTCTTCAGAATGCGGGCGATTTTCCCCGAGAGTGTGCCTGTGTATGGAATAAATGCAGTGCCTACCTCCTCCCTCGTGACTTCATCTATCTCAACAGGTTGTGCTGCAGTGGTTGGGCGGAGAGCACGTTGAATCTGCCACTCTGAGTACCCATTTTTTCGAAATACAGTTCTCAGGTGTTCCAATTCCTGGGGTAGACTCTCTGCGTCAGAGATAGTGCGCGCCCTATGTACTAGAGTTTTAAGTACCCCGTTCCTCTGTGAAGGGTGGTGGCAGCTGTCTGCGTGCAAATACAGATCAGTGTGCATTGTCTTCCGATACACCCCATGACCTAGGGTGCCGTCAGCCCTTCTCTTGCCCAAGACGTCAAGGAAAGGTAATTTACCCTCCGTTTCAGTCTCCATAGTGAATTTGATGTTGGGGTGTATGGAGTTTAGATGTGTAAGGAAGTCAAGGAGTTTATCCATACCATGTGGCCAGATGACGAACGTGTCGTCCACGTAACGGAAAAAGCAAGTAGGTTTCCATACGGATGACGACAGGGCTTCCTCCTCGAAGTTCTCCATGTACAAATTCGCTACCACTGGTGAGAGTGGGCTACCCATGGCGACTCCCTCCGTTTGTTCGTAGTATTTTCCATTAAAAAGAAAATACGTGGAAGTCAAGACATGCCTAAAAAGTTCAGTGGTCTTCTCGTCAAACTTCTGACTAATCAGTTCTAGTGACTCTCGGAGGGGTACCCTCGTAAACAAGGAAACGACGTCAAAACTCACCATGATATCTAACTCATCCAACCTGAAGCTATCAAGGCGTTTAACAAAATCCACGGAATTACGGATGTGATGAGGGCATTTACCCACATAAGGACTTAATATTCCCGTCAGGTATTTGGCCAACAAATATGTAGGTGCCCTGATGTTGCTGACAATGGGGCGTAATGGTACCCCCTCTTTGTGAACCTTCGGGAGTCCATATAGTCTAGGCGGTACCGGACCTTGGGGTAACAATTTCTTAGCGTCACCCTCCGGTAAATCTGCGTCCTTGAGAAGCGCCCTCGTCTTGTTCTCCACCTTCTTTGTAGGGTCAACGCTGATCTCCCGGTAGGAATCGTCATTTAGCAGGCTCTGCATCTTATCAGTGTAGTCCTTATGGGAGACAACAACTGTAGCATTGCCTTTGTCAGCCGGTAAGACAACTATTTCAGAGCGCTCCCTCAGATCACGAATGGCCGCCCTCTGTTTACTGCTGATATTTGACTTCATGGGCTTGGATTTCGTCAACGCACGACAAGTTTCACGACGTATTTCCTCGGCTGATTCTGGCGGAAGTCGAGCTGCAACCTGTTCAACAGCACTAACAATACGTGGATATTTTGATTACCAAATACGCCGGGAGAAACTCAAGAATCACTCCTTAATAACTGTATCCCAATTGCTTGAAGGGCTTGCCACAATCTCTTTGTTGTTATATTTCCATAGGATGACCAGTGCCAAGACAATGATCTGCAACGGCGGATTTTATCGTTTGTTGTAAGCGTGTTTTCCGCATGTGCTCAGTACACCGGTTTCTACGCAGACCTGATAGGGAAATGCCCCATCCGCGGAAATTTGGCCGACGTGTGCAAGTCTTATTTCACTCGACGCCACACTGGGCGACTTGCGTGCAGGAAATGAGGATGAAATGACAATAAGGACAACGCAACATTCAGGCCATGAGCGGAGCAAAATATCCAACACGGCCGGGATTCGAACCCGAACCCGCAGCATGGGAGGCAAACATATTACTACTCAGCTAAGCAGGCGGACAGACTTGACAGTATGAAAATATGTGACATGCCACAACTGCAAAGACTAAGGTAGTCACCCGCCTCGCGCAAACCAAGATATTCCTTGAAACTTTCTGGCAGATTAAAACCGTGTTGCGGACCGAGACACGAACTCGGGACCTTTGCCTTTCGCGGGAAAGTGCTCTACCATCTGAGTTATCCACGTACGACCCACAACCCGTCCTCACAGATTCAATTCTGCCAGTACCTCGTCTCCTACCTTCTGTGAAGTTTGGAAGGTAGGAGACAATGCACTAGCAGAATATATATATATATATATATATATATATACACTCCTGGAAATGGAAAAAAGAACATATTGACACCGGTGTGTCAGACCCACCATACTTGCTCCGGACACTGCGAGAGGGCTGTACAAGCAATGATCACACGCACGGCACAGCGGACACACCAGGGACCGCGGTGTTGGCCGTCGAATGGCTCTAGCTGCGCAGCATTTGTGCACCGCCGCCGTCAGTGTCAGCCAGTTTGCCGTGGCATACGGAGCTCCATCGCACTGGTAGCATGCCGCGACAGCGTGGACGTGAACCGTATGTGCAGCTGACGGACTTTGAGCGAGGGCGTATAGTGGGCATGCGGGAGGCCGGGTGGACGTACCGCCGAATTGCTCAACACGTGGGGCGTGAGGTCTCCACAGTACATCGATGTTGTCGCCAGTGGTCGGCGGAAGGTGCACGTGCCCGTCGACCTGGGGCCGGACCGCAGCGACGCACGGATGCACGCCAAGACCGTAGGATCCTACGCAGTGCCGTAGGGGACCGCACCGCCACTTCCCAGCAAATTAGGGACACTGTTGCTCCTGGGGTATCGGCGAGGACCATTCACAACTGTCTCCATGAAGCTGGGCTACGGTCCCGCACACCGTTAGGCCGTCTTCCGCTCACGCCCCAACATCGTGCAGCCCGCCTCCAGTGGTGTCGCGACAGGCGTGAATGGAGGGACGAATGGAAACGTGTCGTCTTCAGCGATGAGAGTCGCTTCTGCCTTGGTGCCAATGATGGTCGTATGCGTGTTTGGCGCCGTGCAGGTGAGCGCCACAATCAGGACTGCATACGACCGAGGCACACAGGGCCAACACCCGGCATCATGGTGTGGGGAGCGATCTCCTACACTGGCCGTACACCACTGGTGATCGTCGAGGGGACACTGAATAGTGCACGGTACATCCAAACCGTCATCGAACCCATCGTTCTACCATTCCTAGACCGGCAAGGGAACTTGCTGTTCCAACAGGACAATACACGTCCGCATGTATCCCGTGCCACCCAACGTGCTCTAGAAGGTGTAAGTCAACTACCCTGGCCAGCAAGATCTCCGGATCTGTCCCCCATTGAGCATGTTTGGGACTGGATGAAGCGTCGTCTCACGCGGTCTGCACGTCCAGCACGAACGCTGGTCCAACTGAGGCGCCAGGTGGAAATGGCATGGCAAGCCGTTCCACAGGACTACATCCAGCATCTCTACGATCGTCTCCATGGGAGAATAGCAGCTTGCATTGCTGCGAAAGGTGGATATACACTGTACTAGTGCTGACATTGTGCATGCTCTGTTGCCTGTGTCTATGTGCCTGTGGTTCTGTCAGTGTGATCATGTGATGTATCTGACCCCAGGAATGTGTCAATAAATATATATATTCGAGTATCTACATACCATATGCATCTTGTAAATGGAATAGTTCTTAAGTATTTTATCTGCCACTAGACATCCAAGTCAGAATAGTTTTTAAGTGTGTATATATCTACATAGCCCTCAGTCTGTCAGAATTGTTATTATAGAAACCTATTCTATTGGGGCTGTTGAAAGTATTTTCTAAGACCCTACACTCCATAAGAATTATTGTAAAAGCTGTGCTACTGGGACTATGGAATTTAGTTGTAGTAAAGAAAATATCTCGGCGCTAGTTTTTGGCGTAGATTTATAAAAAAAGCACATTCTCGACTATTGTTTCTGTTATAGCATGTAACTTAAAAGTATCTTTGCATTGCAATAGCAGAGTCTTTTTTTTTACTTTATTGTTATTTTAATACCTGTACAAATCAGGTAGGCTGGCAGCGGCACACTACGCCGCTCTTCAGCCATAGTGTTTACAATAGTATAAGAACGGAGAATGATAATGAACATAGTGACGGGCAAAAGAGAGAGGTCACAGAGACACAAAAAACACAGAGTCGTTCACACGTGACGATAACAACACTGAAAACACGTTGGCACGGCGCACAGAACACTGATGATTCCGATGGCACAAGTGAACGTAGTAGTGGGACAGCGGACACCAAAAACACTAAACGACGTCACACACACGAGACACAGAAGGCGATGATCTCTGGCGCGCGAATGTTCACTATGCGTGTGCGAGTCCGGGGACCTGCCAAGAGAGGAGGAGGAGGAAGGGGAGTGGGAGAGCGAGAGGGGAGAGCAGGAATGCCACGGGCAGGGGAGATAGGGGGGAAGGAGGAAGGGGGAGGGAAAGCCCGGGGGAAGAGGTGTGGAGGGAGGGGATGGGGGAAAAGGAAAGAGAAGGGAAGAGAAGAGAAGGGAGGGAGGGTGCCGAAAGGAAAGGACACCAGAAGTGGGGGGTGGGGCAGGATCAAAGTTGATAGGAGGGGTAGATGGAGGGGACGAGGACATCATCAGGGAGGGGGAACTGGCGGAAGCCACCTTGGGAGAGGGTAAGGAGGGTGGAGAGATGGAGACCGGGTGGGACGTGGGAATACAGGCGCAGCAGCGGGCGGGGGTGGGAGAGGATCGGGGATACGAGCGGGTGAGGAGGATCAAGTTTACGGGAGGTGTACAGGATCCGTATCCTTTCAAGGAAAAGGAGGAGGTGGGGGAAGGGGATGAGATTATCCACGATCCGTGTGGGGGAGGGGAGACAGATGCGATAAGCAAGGCGGAGTGCATGGCATTCAAGGATTTGGAGGGATTTATAAAAGGGAGGGGGGGCGGAGATCCAGGCTGGATGGGCGTAACAAAGGATAGGGCGGATGAGGGATTTATAGGTGTGGAGAATTGTGGAGGGGTCCAGACCCCACGTGTGGCCGTAAAGGAGCTTGAGGAGACGGAGTCGGGAACGTGCCTTGGCTTGGATTGTCTGGAGATGGGGAGTCCAGGAGAGGCGACGGTCGAGGGTGACGCCAAGGTACTTAAGGGTGGGAGTGAGAGCGATAGGACGGCCATCGACGGTGAGATAGAAATCAAGGAGGCGGAAGGAAGGGGTGGTTTTGCCTACAATGATCGCCTGGGTTTTGGAGGGATTGACCTTAAGCAACCACTGGTTGCACCAAGCGGTGAACCGGTCAAGATGGGATTGGAGAAGGTGTTGGGAGCGTTGCAGGATAGGGGCAAGGGCAAGGAAGGCGGTGTCATCGGCAAACTGGAGAAGGTGGACGGGAGGTGACGGCGGCGGCATGTCCGCCGTGTACAAAAGGTACAGAAGGGGGGAGAGGACGGAGCCTTGGGGCACACCGGCGGAGGGGAAAAAGGTGTAGGAATCTGTGTTATGGATGGAATAGCAGAGTCAGTTTGCATCTCAATAATACTGTGTTGTACCTCAAGAACTATATTGTATTTGTGCGAACATTTCGTCATCATACATCTTCGTTGTTATTATTTTAAAAACAACCTATCCTCTATTGCGTTATGTATGTATACAGGGTAGTCCATTGATAGTGACCGGGCCAAATATCTCACGAAATAAGCGTCAAACGAAAAAAGTACAAAGAACGAAACTTGCTAGCTTGAAGGCGGAGACCAAATGGCGCTATGGTTGGCCCGTTAGATGGCGCTGCCATAGGTCAAACGGATATCAACTGCGTTTTTTTTAAAAAATGGGAACCCCCACTTTTATTACATATTCGTGTAGTACGTAAAGAAATAAGAATGTTTTAGTTGGACCACTTTTTTCGCTTTGTGATAGATGGCGCTGTAATAGTCACAAACATATGGCTCATAATTTTAGACGAACAGTTGGTAACAAGTAGGTTTTTTTTTAAATTAAAATGCAGAACATAGGTACGTTTGAACATCTCCCTGACACCTCTCTATTCTTCGAAACTACCGGCAGCAAATCTAGCGCCGGCCGGAGTGACCGTGCGGTACTAGGCGCTGCAGTCTGGAACCGAGCGACCGTTCCGGTCGCAGGTTCGAATCCTGCCTCGGGCATGGATGTGTGTGATGTCCTTAGGTTAGTTAGGTTTAATTAGTTCTAAGTTCTAGGTGACTGATGACCTCAGAAGTTGAGTCGCATAGTGCTCAGAGCCATTTGAAGCCAGCAAATCTAGCAACCTGCTCTGAATTGCTTCGATGTCTTTCTTTAATACGACCTGATATGGATCCCAAACACTCGAGCAGTACTCAAGAATAGGTTACGTCTCCTTAACAAATGAATCACACTTTCTTAAAATTCTCCCAATAAACCGAATTCGACCATTTGCCTTCCCTACCACAATGTTCACATGCTCGTTACATTACATATCGCTTTGCAAAGACATACTGAAATATTTAAAAGAGGTGACTGTCTCAAGCAGGTCACTACTGATGCTGTGTCCGAACGTTACAGGTTTGCTTTTCAGACTCTTCCGCATTATTTTCTATTTTTCTATGCTTTGACCCAGCTGCCATTCATCACACCTACTAGAAATCTGTCTAAGTCATATTGTATCATCTTACAGTCAATAATCTTCTACACTTTCCCGTACGCTACATCATCATCAGCAAGCAGTATAGTGGTCCTTTCACAGACCCATGGAACAGTCCACTTCGGAAATCGTTAAAGAATTAAATATTCCGAGATCCACAGAGTCAAGAGTACGAGAAGAAATTGCACAGCTTAGGCATTGCCTGTCACCATTGACAAAACAGTGGCCGCCGACTTTTACTTAACGACCGAGAGCATGGGCGTTTGCGTACAGGTGTCGGTTCTAATAGACTAGCAACACTGCGTGAAATAACGGCAGAACTTAATGTGGGACGTACGATGAACGCATCCATTAGGACAGTGCGACAACCGACAAGAGTGCCTGTGCAAACAGAACGGTGTCGCCAGCAGCGCCTCTCCTGAGCTCGTGACCATATAGGGCGGACACTAGACGACTGGATAACCGTAGCCTGGTCAGAGGGGTCCCAATCTTAGTTGGTAATGACTAATGGTGAGGATCGAGTGTGGCGCAGATCCCCCGAAGCCATGGACCCAAGTTGTCAAGAAGGCACTACTCCAGACAAATCACACATTCGGCTGCTTAGAGACCATTTACGACCATTCATAGACTTCATATTCCCAAACAACGGTGGAATTTTTTATGGATGAGAATGCGCCATGTCACCGCACCACAATTTTTCGCGATTGGTTCGAAGAAGATACTGGACAATTCGAGCGAATGATTTGGCCATTCCCGGGTTCGATTCCCGGCGGGGTCAGGGATTTTCTCTGCCTCGTGATGACTGTGTGTTGTGTGATGTCCTTAGGTTAGTTAGGATTAAGTAGTTTTAAGTTCTAGTGGACTGATGACCATAGATGTTGAGTCCCATAGTGCTCAGAGCCATTTGAACCATTTGATTTGGCCATCCAGATCGCCCGACATGGAACATAATCGAGATGGCGCCGGCTACACTTTCACAACTATGGGCGGCTGTAGAGGCAGAATGGCTCAGTATTTCCGCAAGGTATTTCCAAAGTCTTGTGGAGTCCTTCTCACGTCGAGTTGCTGGGCTACGCTGTGCAAAAAGTATCGGATACGATATTAAGAGGTATACCACGGCTTCTTCCACCTCAGTGTAAAAGCACACAGATAAATGTCAAAACATAACTCGTTACTCTCTCGCTGTGTTATTTAAGGAGGTTGTCGCCTTACTGAGTTGTGTAGCTGGCTATTCAAAAGAAATGATAGCTACGTCTCAGAATGCACGAAACTACATTTAACAGTTACTAAAACGTGAAACTACACGCCGTAAATATAAAAATAATTTCGTATTGTGTTACCTACGGAGGTTGTAGCCTGGCCTACTTTGGACCACTCGACTGTACCGCAGACCAATACGCACACGCGTGCGAATACACACACACACACACACACACACACACAGACGGCTGGCGTGCGCCTGTGGTATGCGTACGTCCGTGCCCGGATCTTTCAACATGAACATATACACGAAACTTTGATAGCTGCAATTTATCAGTATACTGTTTTATTGACAAATTAAAAAGTGGGAACGGTTACCACCTTTGCTAGGTGGTCACTGAGAGAGATAGCTTTACAGGTAGCATTGTGTTGAGGGAAGTTTTTGTGAGTAGACTTCAGGAAGAAGATGACGAAAATAAAGCAAAAGAAGTACTGCTGCAGACAATTTGTAGGTACTCAGAGTTGGTGGAGGAATATGAATCACTGTTGGATGCTAAAGAAGCCAAACCACACATTAAAGAGGCTTAAAGGTATGATTCCTTCAGTATGGAATGGTTTAAATCCGTCTGACACATCGCTACTTTTTCTTAACACTTACGGAATCAAATTGATTGCGGGAACCAGCCCTAACTCGGTAGTACCCATATTTGAGAGTATTTTAGAGAATAATGTCGTGAATTGAGAAAATATATTTCTCCAGCTTTAATACATCATCAGTAGGAAAAACCACTCTAGCTTGCATAACTACCCTAAGCATTACTGACGCGTTTCGCCTTTTTGAGGCATCTTTAGTGCTCGCATAAAAACTGCGGATAGTGGATAAGTCCTATGCAGTCGAAATTTTGGTGTGCACCTTCGCTATTTTTGCAGCCTAGACCGTTATTTCCTACTGAAAATATTTCACGGTTGTTGCTGCACCATGACCAATGAGTGGGTCATATATATATTAATGTAACTCTTACGTAAGAGACTTATCGCGTCTCTGTTGCAGTTTGTGCTAACAATCTTTATGTGGTTTAAAGGTAAACAATTAAAACTGTCAGTGGAGAGAACATAGTTTATCACCTTTCCCAGTTATTGATTCTTCGGGAGTTTCACTTCAATACCAGTCTACTTTCATGTGTTTTTATTTCCACTCCAGACAAATTCAGAACAGATTTACATTCATCTCTGCAGATGCTCTGTAAGCTATGTGATAATTTACACCACACAGATGTGATTGGCATAGAGATATGGGGAGCATATTGTTCGTACTGTTAGCGTGTCGGTTGAACAGTCAGTAAAGGCGGCTGCTTCAGTTCCTGCAGCAGCACGGGTGAGTAAAACGATCGTTTGTGTATCATTTTTACGAGCTGCACATAGGGGTGAACTATTTTCAGTTACTTGTGGAGTTACTATTTTAATTCTTTAGTATACTGCATGTTAAAATTCTTACTAGACGTAGTGTAGCGTTTTCATATCTGTGTTGTGTAAAGTACCGCCACAGGCAATTCTTTTGAGGGACATTCAATAGACAATGCAACACTTTTTTTTTCTCGGCAGATTTCGTTTGAAGAAAATTAGGAATTTGTTGCGGGACATCGGGGAACGTTCACGATTCAGATACTATAGTTTTATATAGTTACCATGGCTGATGTTGCCATACGTAGCTTTACAAATGTCTGTAACGGAAGTGCGTTCTAAGCAGAAAGTTGTAATTGAGTATCTTTTGGCGGAAAACCAGAGCATCACAGACATTCACAGGACTTCGCAGAATGTCGACGGAGATCTGGCAGCGTAAAAAAGTACGATACGTCGTTGAGTAAGGCGTCTGTCATCATCGCAACAAGGCCGTGCACTCCTGTCAGATCTCACGCGTGCTGGCTGGTCGCACACAGCTACGACTCCCGCTGTGTTGGACCGTGCGGACACTATCATTCGAGCTGATCGATGGATCCCAATCAAACATCTCGCTGCACTGCTGGAAGTCTCTGTTTGTAATGCTGACACGCTTTTCCACCAGTTGGGGTACGCAAAGATGTGTGCCAGCCGGGTTCGTCGCCAATTAACAAAGGACTGTAAGGAGCAACGAAGGACCATCTGTGCTGAATGGCGTGTGCGTTATGAGGCCGATTGTGACAATGATGGGGAGGTTATTGATGAAGCAAGGCGTTGGCTCCGACGTCATCCACTAGAGCGGTACTATGGCGGCTTACAGGCCATCCTAGTAAGGAGACGTAAGGCCGTCGCGATGAACGGAATTATGTTTAAAAACAAGTTTTGTAGCCAGTGAGGTATAACATAGTATATTGGAATCCTGAATAAAACGAATCTGTTTTCAGAAAGAAATGTGTTGCATTACTTATTGAAGGCCCCTCATAAAACATTACAGATTTCTACGTGCAATTGATGTGAGTAATCAGTGAAACATATTATTTTACAATTTACAAAGTAGAATGCAGCTATGGATCCAGTGCTGAAAATCAGCTTTGTTCCTGTATTATAAGAAAATATTACTTTGTTTATGCACTGTGCACAGTCTTTCATATTATTTTGATAGATGGTGTCTCCCCTAAGATTTGTCAGGCTCACTCTCTCCAATGTTTCAGCACATATTTGCATGTGTAGCAATGTGTAGATGGAGTCAGCCCAAATAAATGACGCTCATCGCGTCTTTCATATAACTCTAGTGCGAACGGGAAGCCACGGTTTGTTTCCCGTTACAAACATAATAATTTGTGAAGTGGTATTCCACGTGCTCATTATCTGGAGAGGTTAGTCTAGTGCGATACTCGTGTTAATGATACGTGTAGCCAGCAACGATAAAACACGAGGAATAGCCGGTAGTCCAGTAGCTGTTTATAGCTGGAAACAAACCGGCGTTTTCTATCCACAATGAACGTCGCATGAACGGCTTGACGAGCAGTATTTGTTCGGACTGACTCCAGCTACATATAGCAAACGCGAAATTGTAGGCATCTGACGAAACACCTGAGAAAATGTGCGTTACAACTCTTAGGAGAGACACTCTGTATAATCTCTGTATGCGTAATCTTAAGCATCCAATAGAATGCCATATTAGAAAAAAATATTCAAATAATTTATTTCGCATTTCTATTTTTAAATTAATTTCATTGCACATGCCTTGCTGTGTTATTAAACTGTCACAGAACCGGTAACCTAATGTTCTTATCATTGTAATATCCTTGGAAATATTGCTAATATTACCCCAGTGAAGATGGGCCACACTTAGTAAATGTTTATTGTGTGTGCTGCCATTAAACATAGAATGTTTTGATTAAAGCGTATTCCAGTGAACTCAGCAGCACTCTCATAGTCTACGCACGAAATTGTGTTGGACGAGTTAGACATGCTGATTTATACAGCACTTAAGCTTTCGCCACATTTCATGTTTTACTAACTTTAAAACCTTTTCATGAATGTTTCGACAGACGTCAGAAAACTAAATCTCTAGTTAAACTTAGAAAAATGCTACTGTGTAACCTAGTGCAGCAAACTAACAATGAAAACAGAGCGGGGCTCCAGTAAGAAAGCAAGGAAATCTGTAAAAACCATCTGAAGATGGATTCGTAAGAAATCTGAAACCTGTCATGGTTTGATTGAAATAAACCTCTCGTAGGAATCATCACTAAAAATTAATTTAGTAACATTTCATCCACCAATAGTCCACGAAAGATCGTTAGTATAAGATGCCATTAAAACTACACGCTTCGCAGTAATCGGTTGTTAAGAAATCTTGAAACAAGTGGAAAGGTGATGAATCAATAAGGTACATTACTTCAAATCATCGTAGTACAGGGAAGTTCCAATCCGATATGCCGTATTTTCTTGTCCCTCTGCTTCGTGCGTACAGTTCTGAAATTACTGTAGTTTCGACAGAAATGTGACCACACATACACAATATGTTGAAACATGTTAAAATTACAGTTAGTATTCCAAGCAACTACAGACCCAAACGGCAGTTCAAGTAAAAACTATAGTAAGTCTAGCTACGTCAATTTCAACGACAAAAACTTCCATTACCTGTCATCGTGGAAGACTTGTTGAGAACCTACACATGAGAAAATAGATTTATACCTGACCAATGATGTCCAACATACATTATATATCGTAAGTTCCAGGTGGTAGAAGATAAATTTAGCATCGGAGGAAGATAGATTGGAAGTATGTTCTCAGATTTTCTTCAGAAAATATCAGGGAGACAGAGAAGTTCAGATTTTCATCTCTCAGGTGTCATTTCTTTCGGATTTAATGTTGGCATGAAGTCAAGTTTCATGGTGAAAATATTATCTTTTTCTGCATCTTGGTCTGATAGTAGAGTCAAGAGTGGAATCGCTCAGGAAATTGTGAGGTGCTTGAGAGACAATTCTGACAAGTTTAAGAGAAAACCAATTACATTAATGACTTGAGTCAGGAAGCAAATGAGTTAGCGAGCAGCAATTATTAGACAGGGATAAAGTACACTTACCAAGCTCTCTAAATCTTTCGCTTTTTGCTAATCAAGATTGAAGTTCAGCGTATGAGAGTAAATTTGAAGTTGATTGCGAAAGAGGAGAGATGGTGGAAGGAAAGGGACGCGCCAGGAGAAATTAATTGCTTGCGCAGCTGGCAATGGCCCTGAGCCGACTAAGTCCTGGATAAATTGGTGGGAGACAGATGTTCGTGTGAACAGAGAGATTAAGGAGGCAGGGTGCAGATTGATCAATACCATCTAGTAGTTGGGGCTTCGGAGATCAACGGATGCAAGCGTGCGAGACGGTATCTGACACTCGTGCATCGCTCGTCAATGCGTAATGACAAATTTGACAGATAAACTCCAAGTTTTGGTAATTATAGTTTTGTGAAAAATGGAAACTGTTCCGAAACTATATCCATTGACATTATGAAATATTTTGCTGGCATTGTCGAGTCGAATAAAAATTTTTTACTTCAAAATACTGCGATTCTTTACTCTTTTCAGTAACCAGTCGAAACCATTATTGGCTCCTAAAATTAAGATTGTAATCAGGCAAAATTTAAGTTATTCTCTAATACGCCTAGTATTATAGAAAATAGGGCTACAGAATCTAGTTTTATGAAACTGCCTTACCTTTTTATCGACAATCTTTAGGGGCAGTAGTACATAAAACGTTGAAAAAAGTTTTCGACATCCTCAATGAAATAGAAATCTGTGTTCTTCCTGGTCCCTGCCTCCCATGTACATGGCCCCAAGACCTACCACTAACTTCCATATCACAAACTAACTTGTAGATCACAGAAAGCCACTTCTACACATAATGGAGTGCGACGTGGCTTTATAACATTATGCGTGTACATGCTCATTCACACCATCTTAGAACCGTTAGACAGTTATCAGGGAGAATTCCAGCTGTTCGCGGACAGTAACTAACTCATCCCGTGCACAGCTAAGGACAGCATTCGCAGAGGTGCATCATTGCGGCTGATTCTTTTTTAATATTTGCATATTTTACGCTACATGGAATACGCGATCCGTTTAAGCTATTAACGCTGAACAAAGTGATTTCTGTTATAACAAGTGATACCTGAGACTACGTGAAACTCTGAATTTTGAACTTTTATTTCTCAAAGTTACGTTCACTAACAGTCTGGCGTAACGAACTCTAAAATAATGGAAATATACGACAAATCCGGACAAAATATACAGAAGCTGCGACACCACACATTCTTACTCCACACTAGAATACGGTAAGACGGTGAAAGTATTGTAGTAACTGCATAAAGCCATAGACTTTGATTAAGGGGAAATGGTTGTTAAAACCAGATTTTACTGTTGAAATTTGTAGAATGCGCTGCTGTAATTCACAGCTGTCAATCTGTTGAGAAATATGTCATGTACGACGCTCGTAAAAGTGTAAAGGTTCTCAAAGAAATCTGTTTCTGCGTAGGTACACACTGAAATTAGGAGTTAGCCTGAACGAAGATACTACTGTCAGGATTGTATGGGGCTGAATTGTAGATTACAACTGATATCATAGTTAGAAATATCTTGTTCGCAATACTCAACTTTCTCCAATAGGCAATATACCACAACACACGCACGAGCTTTGATACAATCAACTCCAAGAACACTGATGAATTTTACGTGAATTGTTAGGGTATAAATTGTCAAACCGAATTTACCTGATATACATTATCTCACTCATACCCAAAGGAAATTTCGGAAGTCGACTTGTACTTTTTACGCTTAAAAAAACATAATAAGTGAACTGTTTTTCACTTACCAGATTTCGAGACGGCGTCTATACTAGCGAGGAATACATGAATGCTACATTTCAGTTCATCCCACTAAAAAGCAGTGAAAATCGAGGAGTACGGAAAAATATGTCTTCTGTATGAGGCAGTTAGTAACAAAGATAGTGGTGCGAGTGAAATCATTAAGAGCCGACTGCGCACGATTTCTTGATTTAGTTGGGAAGGTACTGCAGGCAGGAATTATGACAGGTGTAGGGCCCATCTCCAAGGAAATGTTTCAGCCACAGACATGTGTTCATAAACAGCCAATAACCGTTGAAAGGACGTGAAATGGGCAGATGAATAATACGGTAAATATTAAGGGAAAGCCGGCTGGAGTGGCCGAGCGGTTCTAGGAGCTACAGTCGGGAGCCGCGCGACCGCTACGTCGCATGTTCGAATCCTGCCTCGGGCATGGATGTGTGTGATGTCCTTAGGTTAGTTAGGTTTAAGTAGTTCTCAGTTCTAGGGGACTGATGACCTCAGAAGTTAAGTCACATAGTACTCAGAGCCATTTGAACCATTAAGGGAAAAACTAGACATACAAATAATTATAATT
This sequence comes from Schistocerca cancellata, assembly GCF_023864275.1. NCBI lineage: Eukaryota > Metazoa > Arthropoda > Insecta > Orthoptera > Acrididae > Schistocerca > Schistocerca cancellata. The sequence goes on from NC_064629.1 coordinate 620,368,543, forward strand.
CCTTTACTACTCTCTTTCATTAAGTAAGGAGAATTATGTAAGACAATACTATATCGAAATCTTATAAAGGATAGTCAAATAAAAATGAGACAGATGGAGAAAGTGAATAAACTGTTTATTATTTCAAAATTAATCGCCGTAACTGTTTATCTCACTGTGAGACAAGACGGTCAGTGCCTCCATGGAAAAAAATATTTGTGGTTGCCTACAGAACCTTGAGTAGACTCGGGTGTGCCCTTCTTCGTCCGAAGCAAATTGACGGCTACGAATGACTTTTTTGATGTAGTGCCGGACGTAAAAGCACTTGAGACTTTCGCGTCGGCATTGTAGTGGGTCCTAGAAACCCAAGATGTACTTCTGGACGAGGTCTAGTGGATACAACATACACTTTACGTATATTAGATCACTTTGTTGAAACTTGAACCAGCTGAAGAACTTAACGTGGAAACCATTTCTGTTCACAGGGCGCGTCTACGCCGACGCATCTCATTCGTTGCTGCGTCAGGCAGCGACTGTCCGTAATAGTGTTCCGTCGTGAGGTACCAACTTTGACATGGGACCTCATTCTTGGGACGAAATCACACCTGAGGGCTCCAAAAATATGGAAATCATATGGGGAAGAGATCGGACTGTATGCAGAATGTGTAAAGGCTTACCGGAGAAACTTCTGCATCGTATTCGAAATAATCTTGGCAACATGTGGCCCCGCCCGTTTTTCCCTTGATTTTTTATGGCTCCTTTATAATTTTTTTCATTTAAATTTTAGTGTGACATCATTAGTACACTGTTTCGTGGCTTTTCGTGTAAGTAATTAAAGCTTCTCACTGTTTGTGTATTCATAAAAAAAAATATTTAATGTACTTATATTACCTGGGCGAACGTACCCCACTCACGGGGCAAGTTAGCCCAGGGGTAGGTACATGTTCATCCAGATGATTTTACCGTTTAACTCACTTACGACATTAGTTATTGAACTTTCCCTTGATTTTTTATGGCTCCTTTATAATTTTTTTCATTTAAATTTTCGTGTGACATCATTAGTACACTGTTTCGTGGCTTTTCGTGTAAGTAATTAAAACTTCTCACTGTTTGTGTATTCATAAAAAAATATTTAATGTACTTATATTACCTGGGTGAACGTACTCCACTCACGGGGCAAGTTAGCCCAGGGCTAGGTACATGTTCATCCAGATGATTTTACCGTTTAACTCACTTACGACATTAGTTATTTAACTTAAAATACATCGACTTTAAAACTCATGATTTATTTCAATAGAAATTCGTACAACTTTATAGATAATTAATTCTTGAATAAATAAAGCTGTCAGAAATTTATATATATATATATATATATATATATATATATATATATATATATATGTATGTATGTTATACACCGAAGGAAAAAATCGCATCACCAAAAAGGAATGGTGCGACATAAACGGAGGTAGGTAGGCTTCTTTCTACACCTACAAGATGATGTCTATTCAGATTTCGCACTAGTCGTGTAACAGTGGCGCCAGTATTCCCACTATGAGGATGCAAATCAGGTTTGCTTTAAACACACACTGTAGCGATCGTAAGCGTTAGTTAGCTTTGAATTTGAACGTGATGAGTTCATGTTAGTCAAGAATGCCTTTAAGTCGACAAAGACACAATTATCAACACCTCACTGAATTTGAAAGGGGTCTTTTAATAGTGCTACGACAAGCTTGGTGTTCGTTCTGCGACAGTGCAGAAAGACTTGCCAGGAATGTGGACACTGTACATGATTTATGGCAGCGGTGCTCACGAGAATGTACGATTGCAAGGTAATAAGTATCCGGACGGCCACGTGGCATTATCGAGATGAAAGACCGATGTGTGTGGCATATTGTTATGGCGTAACGTACTGCGTTTGTAGCAGCAATCTGAGCAGCAATTGGCACCACAGTGACACAACGAACGGTGACAAATCGGTTACTTTCAGGACAGCTCCAAGCCAGACGGCTTGTTGCGTGCATTCCACTAACCCCAAACCATCACCATTTGCGACATCAATAACGTCAAGCGAGAGCTCATTGGAGGGCAAGGTGGAGATATATTGTGTTTTCTGATGAAAGCTAGTTCTGGGTCTGGTTGGAATGAGGCTAGGTGTGACCCTGCAACCAGCCTGTCAGCGGCCTAGACACGTTAGACCTACATCTGGAGTCATTGTCTGGGGTACGATTTCGTATGACAGCAAGAGCATTCGTGGTTATCCCACGCACCTTGACTGCAGATTTATACGTCAACATGGCGATTCGACTTGTTGTGCTGCCGTTCATGAACAGCAATCGGGGGGGGGGGGGGGGGGGGCTCTCCAAGAGATTAAAGATCGTCCATGTACCGCTGTTGTAACCTAACATGCTCAACAAAGTGTCAACAGATTCAACAGATTGCCTTGGTCTGCACGATCTCCAGATCTGTCTCCCATTGAGCAAAAACAGGACATCACCGGACAACATCTCCAGCGTCGTCCACAACCAGCACTAAGCGTCCCTGTATTGACCGACCAAGTGCAACAGGCATGAAACTCCATCTCACGAACTGACGTCTGGTACCTTTAAAACGCACTGCAAGCACATTTGCATGCTTGCACTCAAACTTCTAGCCGTTACACCGGTGATTAATATATCAGCATTTCCCATTTGCAATGGCTTATCTCGCACTTACATTAATCTGTGACCTTTATATGTTTCTAGACAAAGGTATTCCCTCAATTTCATTACTCCATATTAATTAATTTATTTTTGGTGTTACGATTTTTCCATCAGTGTATTTCGTATTGTTATTGAAATATCGAAAAAATTAAGTGTAACAGTGCAAGCCAAAGAAATATATTAACTGAAATCTTTTTGCGGAGCCACATCTATCGCAGAATTTTACTGCTGTTTCAGATGGTTCTAAATCTTTGAATTTGTTCCTGTACTTCTCTGAAGTTTTTCTAGGTATTATAAGGTCTTTGCTCACCTTCCTAACTAATATTTCATGTCGTCTTACTTCTACCAGTGTTAATCTCATGGTTGCTTCAGGAACAGTGCCTCTTTCAGTTTTAGTTTTATAATTTCGAACCATCTAGAAGACAAGATACACAACAATAATGAGTAAAACCATGACTACTTTCCGCGATACACATTGACTTGAAACTTAAAATATAATATCCTGCAATGTCCCGTTAATGATAATTTCAAATTTATATTACAACCATTTAAGTTTAATTCTTGAACACGAGTTACGGATTTTGGAAGAATAAAACAGTACCACACAGATACTACATGTTTAAATATGTGTAGGACACAATGTGCTGACGTATAAATTGCATTAGATACGATGTAGGCTTCTACTACGTTGAATCTATTAAAGTTAACAACAGTATTTGCTTACGAAAAGACAGAGGAGCCAGTTGACTATGTGGGTTGACGGGCCCCAGTTTAAATAGGCTATTGTGACCCGTCGCCATACTGCAATTATTTAGGACGTTTACGACCCCATTTTAAACATCTATCACCGTATATAGTGTCAAAACACTTCTTAATCTACGGATTTTAATAAAAGTGTTGCCTTGCAGTACACAACAAACTGTCTTGAGGAAGCAAAATTTATTATCACAAAAAAGAAAACGTAGAATGCTTGCCCTGCCCCACTCGACAACCTAGCTGTAGTGACGCGTTTCTGCAAAGACTACACTATTGTTGCCCCCTACCTCCTAGGTTGGTGTCGTATTCTGACGACAGTTTATCGAGATTATAGCAACTGGCCAAGGGGTCCCTATGATCAAAGTCTTGAGACTTTGTTGAACGTTGTTAATTTCATCATTTGTAACGTCGCGATCCACATAACTGGCTGCGTCAATTATGAGGTGTTTGGCCGTTTCTTTGCACTGCAAGAAGGCAGGATCCAACTGATAAATGCTTTGTTTCTTCTCTGTCTGTTGAACACATCACCTTCCAGCACAAAGCTGTTAGGCTGAATAAGTTTCTAATTTAATTTTGTAACGATATCTGCTATTGAGTGACAGGAGCGCTGCATCAGAGAACATCAACTATATATTTTCCTTTTATGCTATCCGATAAATTGAACATTAATTATCATATTGTTAAAAAATTGATGCTTTCACGTGATAATCGGTCTTACTTTCTATTGTTTTGACGCACCTGGCTTATTAAACCCACTGTAGAAATTATAAAGCCGTGGACTGGTACAAACACCTGGATAATGAGATGAAGTTCCTCAGTTGGTTTAAAATACTCTTTTGAGTACTTCGTTCAGGGTTAAATCCGTGAAAAGAAATTGAAGAATAACAAAGATTTCTGTTTACGTATGATGACGATGTTAGATGCAACTTTACCTGCAGATGAGGATCAACCGGCGTCAAGACGTGTTCCAGCAGCAGCGAGAACTGGTCTTCCCACAGAAGGGACCTGCAACAGCAATAGATTTGACGTAATTAAATGAACTGATGAAGTTCGTTATAATACAACAAGGAGGACATATAGAGAATATCAGCAATACATTCACAAATATGATATAAAAGAGTAATTAATTTCTGGGCGCTAATATAGACTTCTACTGATCGCCTCTCTATGTTTGCAACCTTGTTTTAGTCATCATGTCCCAGGCCATCAGATCAAAATATTTTCTTCTTGCAAACAGTGGAGCCCCCATTGGACGTATATCAGTACATGGTGGACTGCTGAACTCACAACGACCCAAGTTAAGTGACTGGTAAACGACTCTATCCATGCTATGCTGCCAGGCCAATTTTCGTTCGTTCAATAGTCTGTAAGAGACCGTGTTGTGGGTATCTCTTTCTCGAAATTACCAGTTTTGACTACAGTATCAGATATGGTTATGTGCTACTGGGAGCTTATAGAAGCATTCGAAAGTGCAGTGGTAGTCGTAGTTTGGGATATAAAGTCACGCAGAAAGAAAAATCATTAAAGTATTCACAAAAATTATCTCGAGATGTATGTGAAACGGTTATAAAAACTAACGTAGTCCTTTATAATGAAGGAAGAATAACTCTTTTCATAAAATGAGGGAAACATACGTGTACAAAACTGGATTTAGATTTATATGCAGCTTCCTTCTGTTTTTCAAACTAATGTTGGCATCGATCGTTCAAGATAGCGGTGACCGATTTTCATCCTACCCCTTTGGACCTTAAGTAGTTATTCGTCTCTACTGATATCTGAAGGCAATAAACAACAGGAGAATACGTAACGATTTGGTCCCTTATTTCCATATAGGCTCTAATTTTGTAGATAAACTCTTGTAATAGTTTCTTGCATTTTAAAGAGACTCTGCAGTGATAAGTGAGTGTCTATGACAATTAATATCTTAGTTGTTCATAATAATTGAGCGAAGGTTTATCTTCATTGTAATGTATGACATGATGTACTGAGTAAACCGTCATTTGCCTTGCAAACGTCATTACCAGGCTCAGTTTCTAAACAGAGAGCTGAGGAGCTGATGAACCATTTTCATACTTTTACACATCGTTTATCATCTGCAAAGGTAGTAACTTAAATTTAAAACCCAGAATCCATTACGGAAATTGAGTCATCCCATAGACTTTAAACAGAATCATTATGTCAGTCCAGAAGTAGTCGAGACTGCCATAGCCTCAGAGAAATCCCATCCATAATAGACGCACCGTGAGATATGTGCTTCTTTTGCTTCGTTCCATAACGAAAATTTATGTTGATATCAGCGATACCAAAAAGCTGTATGAAACCATACCGAAAGAAGAATTGAACGTTAGTGTTTAACGTTTCGTCCACAACAAGGTTATTAGAGACGGGGCACAAGCTCGGATTAAGGAAGGTTGGGAAGGAAAACGGTCGTGCCCTTTCAAAGGACCATCCCGGCATAGGTCCTAAGCGATGTAGGGAATTCACGGAAAACCTAAATTAGGATGGCCGGACGCGGAATTGTGCATTCGTTCTCCCGAATGCGAGTCCAGTTTGCTAACCACTGCGCTACTGCTCTCGTAAAACAAAACCGACAATCTCATTCTGCGGTACTTCTGTTTGAGATTTTTCTCCCCAGACATATTTTCCGAAACGAAAATATGAACTGAGTCATTTAGAACGCAGCCTAATTAAATTGCAGCTTGTATACTACCGTAATTCATCATCTGTTCACTGCCGATACAAACGTAGGTACCGGCAAACTTGGCAGATTCAATGAACCGTGAATGTTGCTGTTACGCGATCCAAAGATTTTCAAACGATTGTGTAGTTTGACTCACGTACACCACAACATATTTGCAAAGAATACGGTAAACTCTTGAAATACGAAGTCCAAGATCAACTTTAACCGAGCAGAAAAATACGTTTGTCCTGGCTGGAGTATAGAAGACACACTTCACATTATACATTTTTAACATTGTGCCCTGTTGTGAAAAATTGTTAGCATAGGTTTATTTCTTCATTCATATTATTCCCTTGTTCGATCGACGATCTGCGTAAAACGCTCTTTATTTCACATTCAGTGTATTAGTTCGAACTGAAATCTGTTTCTGTCTACCACCGTGGTTCCGAAGTGGAGTCGGTGTTTGACAAATGTTGACCACTTGTTCGACAGCAGTCTTGGACATGTTGGGATTTTGAAGCGTTCCGTTACTATTTGTACCATTCTAACTCAGATCATAAGGTAAATTCATTGCGATACCTAAGATTTCAATTTTTCTACAAAAAGATGACTTAGATTACCAGAAACCAAACGAGCTTCTCGCATGGTCAGTTAGTCAAGTGCCATTTGTTTAATAGCCTTACCGAGGTGCATACTGCCCTAATGAAAATGCATGAACACTTATTCCTCGTACTCCATCCTCAGTCTTGCACCAATGGTTAGTGGCATCTGGACACGAACAAATAAATGTCATTATGCCTCGGTTTACGATGTACAATATGTACAAACAGGTGCATCTGCCCTCTTTCAGACTGGTGAATCCGTGATAGTATGCCACCGTCTTTCTCAACAAAGAAGTCAGTACTAGAGGTCAGTACAGTAGTACTTATACCTAGGGGTATAATTTCGTCAAGAAATTTAAGCAGGCAGTTTTTGTTAATTGATTGTGATTAAAGTGTCTAACAGCAGATTTTATATCCCAGAGTTTCTGTCAAGGGCATCCAACTTACACGACAACAGAATTTCGCTATTATGAAAGAAAATATAGGCAATTTCATTTCATCGATGACATTTAGCGAACTCATCCCTCTCCTTCCCCCGTCTTGCTAATTCTCCATTGAAGAGATGTTGCCGAAATTACCTCTGAGTTTTCTCATTTTGTTGTTAGTATCTCAGTAAATAGTGTAGCGTAGGAGATGAATCTCCATCAAAAAGTCAATTACGTGAATATGTCTATCGAAGCAAATATAATGCGTCAGTGGCAGTAGATTAAACTCACGCAACTATTACACTTTAAAACTATTGCTACATGGCATAACTTCATAGAAGTAACATTGATTAAAGTAAACCATCTTCAGGTGATAGGTCATCGAAACAGTTGAATGAGACGATACGTTTTTCGTCTTTGGTGATATCAAAACTAGTCGCCGAAAACTTCAGTCTATCGGAGTTACATACGTTTTCTGTGACATGAATTGAAATAAACCTTTATATTTGCAACTTACAGGTTACTGGCGCAGATCAATGTACTTATCACCACATTAAACCATCATTTCGAAGGTGACAACCTCTATTATGAAAAAGCAGCTGCAAAAACCCGTAAATATCAAAAGAGATAGTATGAGAGGAGCGAGAAAGGTACTGAATAAATCTTTATTTTACAGTTAATATCTAAAAGTGTCGTAAATCGTGTTAGAGACAAGATTAATCCTTACAGGTTCAGTGAAAATAAAACTTACTGTTTTGTATCAACGTGGCGTTAAGAATCCCAAACAGAATTCTGATTCACTGTTGGAGTGCGTGGGAATACATCTGATTCCAGAAACATGACGCTGTGGATCTATAGTCCACAGAGGAGGTCGATGGGGTATATATAACGTGATTGATTATAACATACGACTTCACTGAACGTAGAGTAAAGCACAAAGCTTTTTAGTTATTGCGCTATTTAAGAACGTAACATACATCTGATGATATTTTTATCTCTTCCAAATCATAGTAGCATGTTTCAAAGCGGTAACTATGTAGACCTACCACCAGTGCAAAAATGGCTAGAAAAATTTGCTTCGATTCCAAAGAACTTTACTGTTCCTCATAGCTTTTGAGATTTCACTCCTATGTAGCTAGCGTGAGACATTATAGTGCAGCCCACTCGTGAAATTCTCTCACGTGGGACATTATGGTACAATACATATCAGTCATTCATATAGGCTTCACATCCATATGAATATAGAAGACGTCGCTGCACGCAGATTAATGGGATATAAGTTTAGGTTACCATAGATATATACAACGAGATAGAAAGACCTATACAACATTAAACGGATAACTACAGGTCACACAGAGAGTACAGTCATCACTTATGTTGTATACTAAGCTACAAGTGAAGAAATGTGGCATAGACATGCCAAGCCCTGAGTCCCTTACAAATATTGCTAAATGCGAGTGTTAACTGGTCATGTTTGCTTCAGAACTGCAATGAAACATTGGAAGTCGAGTCGGAAATACTACGAATGCCGGGACAGAACGACTGGAGAGCAAGTTGGTCCGGCTGTGTGAAATGAGGCGTTCTGGCAGCTGCGCCGCCTTCAGAGCTCCACAAACTTGTTGCTTGTTTTGCTGGAATCTGCGCGGCTGCCAACCTGAAGCGAAAGAGGTTGGTGGCTTTGAAGACCAAGCCTTTGGAAAATGAAGACACAGACAAACCCGCACAAGAGACCCCCACTCGAATTCAAATATTAGCAAGTCACAGCACTACATCGTTCTAGAAATAACTTTTATACAGGCAAGAGATCCTTTGCAAAGAGAACAATTTAACTATTGCTTTTTGTCTTGGCAGTGATGACATTTATAATATTTCGTTATAGCATAAACACATTTACAGCGATCTTCTCTTTCTAAACTTAAGACTGGCGTATCCGACACTGAATGTCCTTAAGGAGGCATCGTTTAAGGTAATTCGGAAGCAGCATTTTCTTTATTCGGAGCTACGAACTTTTAAGCTTGGATTAAATTATTTTAGAATATCAGGCATCTCGTTTACAAACAATTGAAGGTAAGAATCCTGGCAATATAAACAGCAGGTTTCTTAGTTGAAATTGTTGCAATTCATTCGCTGAGTTACGTAAACAATTCTTTACGTCGCTATTGTATACCTGATACTATGAATGAAACTCGGGGTAATAGTAGATGAATGATTAGAGTGAAATAGTTCTAAAAAAAACAGAAACTCATTCTAATTCGTTTATTGGAAAGAAATTAGTGCATCAAGTCCGAACAATTGAGAGCTTAAAAGTAAAACCGTAAATCTCATGGATATCTTTCGAACAGAATCTTCGCATTGTTTTGAAAACAATAAATCTTTTTCTTTATGCATACTAGCGGCGAAATTACAAACAATCAAGTAGTCGTTTTAAATGGTAGAAAAAGTTTCTTTCGGCTCATAAATTCTGTTTAGCATATTACAATCCGAAACCATTCATAATCTTATATGTTTAACCTCTGATGCTGCTGGTACTTGTTAAGTGTCCAAGGACACCTCTGCCTGCGAGTAGAGTGAAATCAGTGAACAAGTGTGACAAAGTTTTCTAAATGTTTGCTTGGCGTTCAGGCCAATCTGAGGCGGAACATTGGAACAAATCCTGTATGCCTCTTGTGGGATGCCTAAAACTCACACCCAGGGTTGCCGGCACACCGACCCCTCTTCGTTAAAGTCTTTGATGCATTCTATCTGGGGCCGGCATAGTTTCCCGTCCCGTAAGCGGTCTCGTTAACACGTGCAGCTACCCGGGCGGTGCCTAACTCTTGATTTTAGCATGTACTAAAGTGAATTCTTTGAATGCTGCCAGTAACTGAAACTCTACGAAAATGATGACCATTAAGTAATTCTAAAACAATTAAGCAGCAATCAATGGAATTAATTATTACTCAATAATCACAGTATCAACAGCAAGGAATCTTCTAGCTCCCTTCGTTTTAGTATTTCTTGGTATGCGCATTATTTATAGAAATTGCTCTAAGCACTATGGGACTTAACATCTGAGGTCATCAGTCACCTAGACTTAGAACTACTTGAACCTAACTAACCTAAGGACATGACACACATCCATGACCGAGGCAGGATACGAACCTGCGACCGTAGGAGCAGTGCGGTTCCGGACTGAAGCACCTAGAACCGCTCTGCCACAGCGACCGGCCATTATTTATAGACTTTAGTGAGTATTGTATCTGGTGTGTGTATTCGCTTCGCCTTTTACTCTGGATATTCCGCTAATCGGATACTGCAGCAGATAAATATATAATCCAGCACCACACAGTAGCCTTGGCCAACGAATATCACCACTATGACGGACTAACCGTTAGGCAAACAAGCCCCTCCATGACAATTTCATGAAAGGCCACCATTTTCAACCTACTTGTTCCTATCTGTGAGTCATCACCATCTCGCTTCACTCTAACTTTGTCTCCTCCCCGATCACGTACGTTTACGAACGCATCTCGCATCAAATTTCCTAATTTCCAATACTTACGCGGCACACCACAATCTGGTCCAAACACACCAATTACAGCTAAAAGTATAACACACATGTTTGGTAGAAAGCGGAATACTGAGCCCGGTCACGATAAATTTTATATACCGGCACTTCAAAGAATACATCACATTCTGTTATGATACCCTTTCTATCCTTTACAACGCCACTGTTTACACAGGCTATTTCCAAGGTCAGTGGAAGATATTCCAACTCACAGACATGTACTTTATAATAGTGCACAGTAAGGAACACCTCCTCACCACACAAGAAAATTACCATTTTCTGAAGCCTAATGGGAAACATACAGTCTCTAAATTATCACTCATACCTAGAAATGCAATATAGTATTTGAATGAGTAGCACATATGGTATAATATCAAACCCAACCTAATGATCCTACCCTCTTCCTTAATGAATCTGTACTTCCCTCCCCCTTCCACCTCTCTTATCTCCCCCCTCCCCTTTTCCATGACCCTGCCTCTTAACCTCTAACCCCAAAAATACGCACGCACACACACACACACACACACACACACACATACACACGCGCGCGTTCACGCGCAGGTACCATATTCTTTTCAACGTCTGTTATCCCAGCATGCACTTTATATGGATTAGGTATCCTTCAAAAATCAGAAATGAAATTTCCAGACTGAAATTTTAACTATGATACTCCTGAATGCAAATCCTAACATGATGTGTTCTGTGAAGGTAAACTAAACTTTAAACTAATGTAGACCTAGTGGTCATTAGACTAGGGACACGTTCCGGTGTATAAGATTGAGACAATAAATCGATTGCCACCTTTTCCAAGGACTTATCCCGACATTCATCTGATGAGATCTAGAGAAGCCAACTCAGAACTAAATTCTAGAGGCTAGTGTCTTCAACCATGCACCATTTCCGACGGTTTATGAAATCAGTACGTAATAGTGTACTAACAGGTTAGTGAAGGTACAAAGATAAAACTGTAATTTGGAAGAATTATCATAGATAACATAATGAGCCGTTGACTTCTTGGTAGACTGTTTGTTGCTTATTAGACAACTAGCTATGAAACATGATTTAATTCTCACGCAAATACTGTATGTATTTTTATTTCTGTGAGCTCTTATTACATTAAAACGAGCAGAAGAAAAGCAGCTGAAAGTGACTGCTTTTTGTAATGAGAAGAGCATTCTCGGTTCATGTTCTGGTATCGACACGATCCGTGACCCGCCCGTCGCATTTCGTATTCGAGGCACGAGTTGCTCCCCAGCTCAGTGTTCCGATTCACATGAAAGTTTCTGCGTGATGCCCTGGAGAGCTGTTGCTCTGAGACCACCGCCTTCCCGATACCAGCCATCCACCAGAACATCACACACATGACCAACTGCAGCGGCAGTTATCCTTTCAGTTTACTTCACATCGAAAGGCAAGATAGTCAAATTTTTGTTTTCAAAACCTTTATTTCACTTTTTATTCGGTGGATGATTTTGTGTTAGAGGTACTATAGCTAACGTACCAACTTTATAGAAATATAATTAGAGAAGTTTATAAAATTATGTGCAACAACTCTCTTTCAAGATTTTCGAAAGAAGTGTGAAGTATTGCCTCATTGAGATTGAACGTTTGCTACTAATCACAGTTCGATACCGAATATTCTGGCATCGATGTTGGAGGCGCACTGGTTGCAACACTGGACACGGAGTAGAAACGATTAAAGTCAGTTTCAAATAGTACGTGGTTATCCTCAATTATTTACGGTGGATGCCGATACCACTGGTTTAAAATCGTCAACCCCCCCCCACTCCCCCTGCCCCCCGCTCACCATTCCCCCTATGTTCTCATTACAAGTTTGTGCTGTCTCTAATTATTTCTTCGTCGACGAGGAGCTACACTGATAATGTTCTAATTATCATACTTTTATCGTTTCCACCCTATTCTTGGAAGCCTATTTGGTGGCATAAGTGCAGCTAGATCACATCCGAAAAAAGTTGCATGTTTTCACACAAAACTGAGAATTTATAAGTAGACTGGTAAGAAAAGAAATGTACAGGGTGTTTCAAAAAGAAATACCTGATTTTGGAAAGTAATATTTACGAAGCATGGGACGTGCCAGTAAGGAAATATGTGCTGTTTGAATGGACGTGACCTAGAATTACAGAAAATTTGCGTTAGACGTCTGTCAATGCGTCTTCTCAGTTTGCAGTCAGTCAGTAGCAAGACAGTGTCCGTTCAATAGAAGGAGTTCTGGGTGCTGCAGTTTGCAAAGGGTGAGTCAGTGGTTTCGGTTCAACGTGCTTTTCGTCGGCGTTTTGACACTGATCCGTCTGGAGTCAAAAATAGTCATCATTGGTGTAGCTAATTTGAAGAGACGCAATGCTTGTACAAAGGTAAGAGTCAAGATAGATCTCACACTTCTGATGACATGGCGGAAAGACTCCGGAAAACGTTTGAGCGGAGCCGACGAAAGTCTAATCGCAGCGCAAGCAGATAACTGTCAATGTCTCATACGACTGTCTGCCGTGTGTTAAGGTCTACAAACCATACAGACTAAAATTAATGCCAACTGATCGGATTGACGATAAAAGTGAATGGGTTTACTTCAGCAATTCTCTGCTAGAGGACATGAAAGACGACACATTTTTACCACGGCTAATTTTCAGTGACGAAATGACACTTCATGTTAGCAGTAAAGTAAACCGATATAATATGTACATATGGGGACTCCAGAACTCTCATGACATTACTGAAAATAAAATAGACTCACCTAAAGAGAACGTTTTTTATGCCATTTCTCGTGAAAAAGTGTACGGACCCTTCATTTTTGAGGAAAATATAGTGACTGGAATGAGCTAACTTCAAATACTGCCTCACTGGCTTTTTCCGCAACATCAGAAGGACTCCGATGGCTTCATTGTCCAACAGGATGGAGTTCTAACACACTGGCACACCAAAGTACATTAGTGTCTCAGCGACACCCCGCCTCATCGCTGGGTAGGCCGCATGGGACCCCGAAGCACTGCCCTGCATTCTTGGCCTCCAGGATCGCCAGACATGATCCCATGCGATTCTTTCTTGTGGGGATAAGTGAAGCAAAGTGTGTTCATCTCCTCTTTACCTTGTGACATAGAAGAAGTGAAGAACTGAATAACAGCTGCCGAAACTTCTGCAAAAGCGGATACATTGTGTGAAGTTTATGATGAATTTAACTATTGTGTAGATGTTGTTCATGCTGTTGCAGGTGGACATATGGAGCATTTGTAATATCATAGCTCAAACTTTATGACTTTGTGAGTACTTTGCAATTCACCTCATGTTTGTAATATGCTTTTATCCATAGTTACTGAATTTTAAATCAGGTTATTCTTTTCGAAACGAGATGAATATTTGAAAAGATACTAATACGGGCGATTTGGTGCGAAAAATATTAAATAAACATGTACACGATTAGTCCGCAGCTCGTGGTCTTGCGGTAGAAATCTCGCTTCCAGTGCACGGGGTCCCGGGTTTGCTTCCCGGCGGGGTCAGGGATTTTCCTTGCCTCGAGATGACTGGGTGCTGTTGTGTTGTTGTGTTGTCTTCATCATCACTCATCCCCATTACGGTCGGAGGAAGGCAATGGCAAACCACCTCCGCTACGACCTTGCCTAGTCGGCGGTGCGGGTCTCCCGCATCGTTCCCTACGCTCTTCGGCGTATGGGACTATTGGAGTGCTAGGTAACGATTACCTTTATTATTGACGTTCTCTTATGGAGCTACTCTCTGAAGTGACATAACCGACAACATGTTCATTGAACATGTTTTCTGGCAGAATTCACACAGGGTGTTTTGCATGAATATCAAAACTTTGTTTGATCGTAGAGAAAGCATAATGCAGGTTTGAGACAAGGAACAGTGTTCCACAAACAAATGTATGCGAAGTTACGAGGCCAAACGTGTTGCGGGATAAGGCTACTAGTGAAATACGAGAACCTACCTATCGTTGTTTATACAGTAAATAAACCGATTAATTATTTAGGTAATCAATAACATTATGGGGCAGACAATCCACGTCTACATGTAAACGTACATAATTGCGGATGGGGAGAGGAATCTCCATTAAAGTGTCCAGGATAGAGTGATATTTACACTAACGTGATAAGTCATTATGTAAAGTTATGTAATTCTGGAGTTTGTAATTACAAGCTCAACTGCATAGCCTATTGTAACTTGTGAAATGACGCACCAAATTACCAAATTACAAGACATGATTCTCGCGTACAGATATGCAAATGGAAAATGTAGGGATGCTGACAAGCAGTAGCAGGCTTTGCAGCTACAAAGAAGTCATTGTAACTTACCGCTTTGCCAATCATTTTTATGGATTTAGGCAAACAAGGCAAAATGTGCCAAAACACGCCAGCTGAGGAGAAAACAAAGTCTGAGGATACCAGACGTGGAGAGAGCTGTGCTTGCGTGAAAGCACAGTAGTGTTTGGAAAATTAACACGCTAACAGCAGCCACGCAATATCCCTCACACAGACCGCAAGCTGTAACTTCTGCTGACTTCGAACATTACGTCATATTGACCACGTGCATACTGGAGCGCTGTATAGTCGATCTTTATATTTTCCTGCATATCTACATGCCAAGGATGTACTCTGTTTCACAAAAGACGAAGTGTTTGATAGTGGCAGGAGTCATGGATGGACCATTCGGAATCCCTTTAGTACAGTTGTGAAGAGCCTTGTAAGCAGTTTGGGGTGAACTTCAGCATAAGCATATTGAATGACTGGGTAACAGACCTATAACTGCTTTCACCCTGTTAACTTCACCATTTTCCACAGTGTAGTTAGAAGACATCTCAGTTGATCTTCATGCTTTATGGGATTAAAGCATCATGGAACCCCACTTCACTTTGCACATCTTGCTTGTGAACATCTGTATCAGACATATCCTCAAAGGAAGTCCTGTTTCGTTGTCAGCTCGTTCATCTGATCTGATCCCACGTTATTTCTTCTTGTGGCTCATGAGAGAACTCATGTGTGCAAGACACCTTTTAAGACACAAGAAGACAAAAGGAGGAAAATTACTATTCAGCGCACTAGTAACAACGATGTGATTCTAAACTGTAACTGCATTGGCCTAGAATATGTGCTCAGTGCCATAAAGAGGACCACCTGCTGCAATATGCTGGCATAGCATTGCACCTTGACATATACTGAAACCATTAATACTTTGGTACGCAGCGTGCATGAAATTTCCAGCAACAACACCGCAATAAACCCATTCTGGCGCATAACTCGCCATCCAGCCATGTAGGTTATCGAGTCAATGAGTAATCGAGATTGCGTCGCACGAGGTCTCGTCGTCTGCAGTGAGGCAGCTCTGTTCCACCGGCGTTTCGACAAATTGCCTGCCATGCGGTCTAGTGCCCGCCCTCATGGGCGGAGGGTCAAACTGAGGGCCTCGTAGCCACTATGGCGCCTTCCAGCGCCAGTCATTGCCAGGCAGCCGTCTCGTGCTCGGCAGGCAGTGTCAGCCTGTCGCATCAGCTGTGACATGGTTCAGCCACCGGCCGAAAATGTTGACTATGCAAGATCGCACCACGCCTATGCTGTGATGAGTCAAGCAGCCGTAGGATCCATGCGTCGATGCCCAACCTCCAGTGCTGCCAGATGTGGGATTCAGCTCGTCATATGAACTGCTGGAGTAATAAAAGCATTTCAGTGCCTTAGAATGGCTTCTGACTCACCCCATCCCACCATCCTTCTCCAGAGCACACCAACGTCCTCTACAACTGTTGACAGAAGCGGGGCTGGCGAACGTGCTATGGTCGTCAGCAATGCAAGTAAATAGAAGCATGTTCATATTATAGCTGCTCGTGGGGTCCTTGTGTCTGTTGTTCCCGGGTTTGTACCCTTACTACTCTCCCATTTCATTACTTCAGGTATAGATTCGGCTGTGGTACCTGTGGAGGGCCAGAGGGATGAACCAAAGATACCGGTAGTTTCCATTTAGTGTAACATCCCCAGTCATGTGTCTCCATGCACTGAATCGCATGATGTAGTTCCTTGGAAGTAGTATATGTATGGAGCTTCTGTCACACGTCACACGTTACACGTACTTTTGTAAAAACGCGCCACAGCTGCGTACATGCAGGAGCAGTTGGCAATAAGGAGAGTAGTGGTGGGATGTTTTTGTCACCATTTGCGGAAACAACACAGCTTCGTCAACGCGCGCGCGTGCACGCACACACACACACACACACACACACACACACACACACACACAAAAGAACATTTTGCTCTCCCAATCACAGCCCAATATTTCACTGCCATAAGAAAATGAAATAGCCGATCAGTATGCATGCCATAGTCCCATAGAGCCAGACATGTTATTTTCGTACACTCCCTCACACTCCCTCAATCGCTTCCCCCTCCCTCCCCCCCTCCTCCCCGCACACGCACAGTTTTGCGGCCACACACACCTATAGTTAGATCTTTGCATCCACTTTGGTATAAAGTCAGATGGATCCTTAAATTAAGTGTCACGATGTTATTACCACGTCACACACTGTCACTCTAATCTCCAAGGCAGATTACAGGGAAAAGAACTGCAGTCAGCAGGTGAAAGGCTTGTTGTTCTGCTATGAGTCTCAGGAGCTGTTACGTGTTTCGACTGAGTTTTATACAAAGGACAGTTCTTTCTTTCACCACCAGTAACAGAATTTCACGCTATGTATCAACAGTAAAACAGCGCTTTAAAGAAACCAAAAATTTTCTGCATTTTTATAAAATAAACTAAAGATTTGATTTATATCAGCACACAAAATCTGACTAAATTTATTTTTAGTACAGGTGTAACTTACAGGTTAATGTACACTTGAAGCCCAGAATACGACTGTGGACCCTCAAACATAGTGTCATTATCCATAAAATGGGAGAGATATTTAATATGCTGTATCACTTAAACTGCATATTTTAGCAATATCGAAGTATAACTACGAAGAGTACCAAATGAAACACATTAGCTTTGTAAACACTTACAACAACATGACAGCTGCTCGGTTTGCTTCTGCCAAACAATCACTGAACAGGACCTTTGAATCCATCGGAACATCCCAGTTTTGTCACACAAAGCCGTAAACACAGTGGACTCTTCCCCCTACTATATGAGAATTTGCGTATAGAACTCTATCAGTTTATCAAACGAATGATAGTTACATTTTGATTGTCAGTATTTTATTTAATTATTGACCGAATATAAAAATTTTTAATTTAGTCGTAACCTATTCATTAACAGGTATAATCTTATGGAGTTTAACAAGTAAGACATGTATTAAGAGTTACCAACTTTGTATAGAGGGTGGTCAGAAACTGTCTGAAAAGCTTGTAAGCGTGTTGTAGCGTAGGATGTGCTGAGGAATAACTAATTAGAAAAAAGTTCGATACGGTGTGCCGTTCCCAAATTAATTAGCACTGAAGTTAGATAATTAGGCCGTTGCGCGCTCAAATTCAAGCGTCTCGCCAAGTACAATCATTGTCAGTTTTTCTCAAAGCGTAGATGACAGTGCACGAGACTACTCAGCCTTTGTCTCAGGTTCGGTCCTTCCTACTGTCCCATGTCCAAGTTTTCTATCTCTCTCTTGTTCAGATCAGGGTTGGCGACACCGTTTTTGGCGGACCGCTTGTATTTTTGCGTGCGACGGCCTGATTGTCTAACTTCAATGCTAGTTAACTCTCAAACGGAACATAGTATCGAAGTTTTTTCTCAACAATTATTTACCAGACCAACCTACCCTACAACACCTTTACAAGCTTTCCAAACTGTTTCTGACCACCTTGTGTATGTCTTACGGCCCTGTAAGCCACGGCGCGCTAATTATCCAGATTATATTCGTTCAATGCTTGAGAATAAGAGCATTTAACCACTTCCGTCAACCTTTATATATAATTTGAGCTCTTTATGAAACATTTTCTCGCTGACACTCACTACAATATGATGAGAGTAATAAGTTTAACGCTTACTACATCTTCGCTCTTCTTGCTGTAAACCTTCAGTATCATGTATGATGATTTAATTTATTGTTTCTTTACTACATCCTCTATTAGAAAAAAGTAATACAGACAGTATCCACACATACCACTGAATGTACCTGCAAAATTGTGTCACTGTACGACTCATAGTACAGGAAATATGACATCATATACATTGAAATGCGTGAAACACTAGCCTTTGCTTGAAACGGTTCGCGAATTATTCAGGCTATATACATCCAGTGCTTGATAATGAGAGAACTTAGTGACTCCCAACAATCTTTAAATATAATATCAACCCTTTTCTAAACTTCTTGTCGATTGTATGCTCAACCCTGGTAAGGTGTTCAGGCCTATTTCGACCCACAACGAATTTTGATGGTCTATAATTTTGAAGATATTCGGTTATAATAAATTGCCGTCATTGACTTTGTTTGACCCTTTGTGAAGTATATTCTGACAGAAGATGGGTTCAAATGGCTCTGAGCACTATGGGACTTAACTTCTGTGGTCATCAGCCCCTAGTACTTAGAACTACTTAAACCTAACTAACCTAAGGACATCACACACATCCATGCCCGAGGCAGGATTCGAACCTGCGACCGTAGCGGCCTCGCGGTTCTAGACTGTAGCGCCTAGAACCGCACGGCCACCCCGTGTCGCTCTCTGAATTGCAGGAAGTGAGCATAAGGAAACAGGCGTTACACATATGGTGATACATGTCCGCGCATTGGAATAGGTGGCGTAATGATTTCGAAGATAAGGGAAGATCGACAACTAATAAGTCTCTGCGTCATATTATCCATTTCATGATTTGTTAGGTGACTGCTCCTACGTATTTCCGTTTACATAATAGTTACATTAAAACATACAGAAAATTTCTGAGATATTGGAAATTACTTATTCCTGTAAGTTATGATTGCACTGCAGCTATATGATAGGTACTCATCCACAAAAAAAAAAGGATGATAAAATAACTATAGAGCGTAGAGTTTTAATTAAGGTGAGAATGGAAGACAGTGGTTCAAACGGCTCTGAGTACTATGGGACTTAGCTGGCTCGGGTGGCCGAACGGTTCTAGGCGCTACAGTCAAGAACTGCGCGACCGCTACGGTCGCAGGTTCGACACCTCAGAATTTAAGTCCCATAGTGCTCAGAGCCATTTTTGAACTATCGACTTAACATCTGAGGTCATCAGTCCCCTAGAATTTAAAACTACTTAAACCTAACTAACCTAAGGAAAACACGCACATCCATGCCCGAGGCAAGATTCGAACCTACGACAGTAGCAGTGGCGCGGTTCCGGACTGAAGCGCCTAGAACCGCTGGGCTACCGCGGCCGGCAGAATGGAAGACAGAAAAAAGCGAAAGAGACGTTACGGGCGGAAATTAAAAACACAATACAAATATACCCACCTGTGGACGCACGTGGATCAATTGCGAATTTACGAATGCAGTCGTACTCAGTAACCCCTACGTCGGGAACTATAGATCGGAAATGCGGGAAGCGAAATGAGGCTGGTATAAGACACAAATATCGGCAGGAGCGTTGTTTTGACAGCAGCCGCGGCGCGCCGCTTGCATTCATTGGGGCGGGACCTGCGGGCTACGCCTGTCACAAACGCAGATTACTCTCCCTGCTTTAATAACCCCGCACTCTTTATTACAACTTCAGGACAAATAAAGATCCGACTTTGTAGCTACTAATTAAGAATTCCCCTCCAGCTAATCCACGGCAGCAGAATAAAGGCAGAGCAATGCAATCAAATGGAATGCCGGTTCAATATATCTTGCTACCCGGGTAAGGCTCCTCTGCCTCGCATTCTGAGTCTGTTCACAACGAAATTGTCTCCACCCCAAAATGGCTTGTCTAACATCCCTCAGTCCTCACGTTCTGTTGCGTTATTTCCAAACGCCCAGCTACTAAACAGAGTGAACCAAATACTCACCGACAAAATTCCGGAGGTTGTTAAGGGATATTTTCTTTGAATTTTGGTATAAGGTGGTCTCCGATTGCTCGTTACAGAATAATGCTTCGTTAAAGAATGACAACCTTTCGTTTGGTTTATTACCCATGGCATCGGTACTGCATTAAAAATATCTATACAAAGTGCAGACGTCGACGGTATGCGCTGTGTGTCTTGCTTGGACACCATCTTGATTCATTCAATAACGGCACTTCCTGCTGACAGCAGTAGTGCATACTTTGCTCTTGGTCCTCAGGAATGCATTTAGTACTTCTCTGTTTGGTCTCGAGTTTGTTTTTCCGGCGGTGTTATTTCTTTGTTAACAATGGTACACACTAGTACTGAAATTACTGATGTGAGCTGGCCGACATGCACCTCGCGTATGGGGTCACTGAATGTAATGGGAGAGTGGCACAACGTCGCTATGGTCAGCTGTTCTCACAGTGACGACAGCCACTTCGCAGTAGTTTTTCACCTGTACATAAGCTTGACGAATAATAGGATCTTTTCGTATTGAAACGTCCCCTTAGAACAATTATACACGACTGTGCTTAAACTGACACAATATTTTTAGAGCAACGCAATCTGACTTTCAAAAATCCCTACAAAAGAATGGCCCTGACTAACATTAACCTATACGTTTCACAAATCACTTACCTCACCAAAAATCTTCCTTACTCGAACTACTGCAATACAGCGAGCGCCACTACTGCCAGCTAAATAAAAGATTCAAACTACAGAAGGCACTAACTACTGATAGGGATAGTTAGCAAATGAAAGATTTTAATAGAGAACAAACAATTTATTTACCTTAATATCATCAAAAGTCACAATATATGTAATTTCAAAACTCCGCCATTTACTTCCACACATCCACCACTGCTGGCGGCTCACCTCTAACTGCGCAACGCTACGCGCTGTTCACATCCAGCTGCCGCTGGCCAACATTACAATGGCAGACAACAATGCAAACTAGCCACAGACTGCACACAGCACAGCCAGTGATTTTCATATAGAGCGCTACGTAACGTTGCCAATAAGAAAACATAAACAGCCTACTTACATAGCCCCCATGCTCCCCACAAAAAATTTTACAAATTGTTTTGGGCAGTGGCCAATAATGATTTGATAAAATTTTTCATAATTACAGTAACAAAGATATCCAATGCACACACTTATTAACACAATGTTGGTCAAAAGCTAAAATTTTCTCACAGTCCATAAAGACAGTCCAGATTGTTCATAACAGTAAAATTGCAGTGTTTTTCTCGAAGTCTGAGGAGTAAAAGAAAATGCACACGGAAGTAATGGATTTCCATGCAGTCTTGAAGAAGTAGTGTTGTCCTTCCAACGGAAAGACAGTGCTGACTCTTGACATGCAGACAGGTCATAGGCCACAACAGAGCAAACACACAGCAGAGTCATTCGAAGTTTTGAAGAATATTGGTAGGTAGGTCATCACAGAGCAGACCCACTGTAGTCCAAGTAGAGAGTATGGTATTGGTGGGCCACCAGAGGTGCAGACCCACTATAGTCCAGGTAGAGATTGTGGTATTGGTGGGCCACCAGAGGTGCAGACCCACTGTAGTCCTTGTAGAAATATTGGTATTGGTGGGTCATCAGAGATGCAGACCCACTGTAGTCCTTGTAGAGATGGCCAGCAGCCATCTGTTGTGACTGTGTGGGTGCACAATCACCATTGAAGAGTCTTGCAGTTAATATAGCAAGTCCATAACCACCACTTGTGCACTCACAAAGTTTTTGGAATTGTCCTTAGAACCAGCAATGCTGTTATCCAGTCCCTTGCTGAATTATCAACACACGTGCAAACACTAACAGTCAATACTTCTCACATATTGTGCATTACTATGACCAACAGAAATGTGTGCAGTGAAATGAATGCTTACAAGTTACTTAATTTGGTGAACTGGTGTCAATTACAATATTATAACATGAGAATACAATTACAAAGGTACAAAATACATCATTAAAAACATAACAATACAGATACCATTTGTAGTACAGGCTTTACAAAAGAATCGAAATAACATATACATCAGTGTTACAGGAATTATGACATGAGTACATACATAAAAGATCAGAATAACTTTCGAAACATCAACTTCACACATGAGCATTAAAACAAAACAGAATAAATAATGTATAAACATCTTTACAAAGAAAATAACATATTATCAGAAAAATTCTACAACATAGCTCTCATCAGCTAAACACATAAAGACAGGAAAAAGACAAATAAACAAGGGTACATAAACACATAGTGTGGTAACACAAGGAAAGGACAGGTTTTGTTTTATTGCAGTATTTTGCAAACAAAACTTTCTTTGCTTCTTGGAGATCTCCCTTCATTCATCATTATTCCCAAAAAGTCCTATCTATACCTCCTTCCTGTATTCTATTCATATTTCTTTCAAAATAATTATTTCTGATTGTACAATACTCATTTTGGCCCAAATCTTTTTCATATAACTACGCAATGCATTCTTTACCTATTCTCCATTGTCAGTTTCTTATATAGTCTACCCCTCTTAAGCTAACTTAAATCTACTGAGCTCAGATGCTAAACTAAGGGACGAGGCAATGCAGAAGCACAAAACAATTAACGCAAACAGCAATGAAAAAAAATGCAGATTTGCGAAGCAGGCAGCATTATAGAAATTAGTAAAGCAATTGCAATATTACAACTAATATAAGGTAATGTGCAGCAAACAAGAAAAATAAATCAGTAATAAACTGGCTTAGCAGAGTAACACAAAGTCAAATTCAGTAACACTATGCCTGGCAAACAGCAGTAACTTATACCTAAACATGACATAGCTCAAGCTGAAAAATATTAGACTAAAGACAACCATGCATATAAGGGAAATGTACATTCACATCTTAATGTCTATGTAATTAAAGTGGTGCACCACAAATTATTCTACAAAAGAAATTACCAAGTACTTGAAAAGAAAATTATATATGCAGTTATTGTTATTAGTCCCTTCTATTGTTCTTTCCATTCCAAGAGCTCCTTTTTCGAAGAATGTGGATCAGAAAATAATTATTTAATAGATCTGTTGACAGAAAGTGTTCACATTAGCAAATGCATCTAAGTTTATTTTATAAAACTAATGCTGCAACACAGCTGGAAAACAGATATCAAATGAAATAAGCAATTACGCAAACCAAAGCATAAAAACATCATTCAATAGCTACGTAGCATTTCGTAAGTCAATAGCTCTCAACTCTCGTAGAAAGACACTTGTCATAATCAGGTTTGCAGATGTAAGAATATTTCCCATCAATTAATAAGCATTTGAGTAAGTAGCACAAAGTACGATATGTTTCCAAGTAATGAGCGTGCCGTATTTGCGATGCTTTCTACAATGGAATGTCAATAGCAAGGTTAATGGTCTCTTTTCTTTCTTTTTTTTTTGTTTTTTACCTAATGCCTTTTTCTCCAGGCGTCTGACGCAGCTGGGTGCCCACAACGCATTATGTGCAGGTGGTCCGTTAACTTTCTAACGGAAATATTTACGACAGCAGTTTCTGCGACAGTGGCAGTCTCATATAAAAATTTCACGGGTCGAGAATTTGCGTTGCAACTGTGTAGAAACAAAATCTTATGAATATAACAGTGTCCAAAAAATTTTCGCCGGCATTGTGATACATTCACGCATTTACACACATTTCATAACTCTTAAAGTAAGATTCTTGGTTTCCAACATCCTTTTTCACAAGTCAGAGTCCCTAACCACTATTCATTACTTCTTACCTTATTACACATATATATTCGTCGACACGTCAATCTTGCGACGACACTTCAATGTTTCATCATAATAAATACATAGCATAATCAAATTCCTCATATAGCATCAGCTTATTGATCACAAACATACCTCAACAGCATAATACACATCGTCATCGTAATAATAACATCATAACACCTCAGTCAAATCTCAAAAACGTCGTAGCTTTCTGCAATAATGTCAAAACCTAAAAAAAATTCTCTGCTCATTTCAAGAGTGTCATCTACCTCAAACATACTTTAAAAATCGTGATCCCATACCAAATATATCATTCAAAGTTCTCATAATATCACAATGGGTCTGAAAAAATATGAACAGTTCACAAAGTACAGACAAAATACAATTTCGTAAGTGTGAAGTTATCCAACGGTGTAATTACGTAAACATCTGTCACTGATGTAGTAAAAAAGTTTGTCTCTCTCAGTTAAATGATCAGATAGCTGTGTAATTGTGTGTGAGAGAAATATGGTACCGATGTGTAAAGTTGTATAAGCAAATACCATATTAGCTAGGGCTCCTTGTGCTTGCCAAACACATGATACACAAAGTAAGCGTGTACCCCCCTGAGGATTAATGTAATTATACCATCAGGTGTTACTGATTACAGCAATGGAATGAAATGTATCACAGAAAACTTTCTTTGTAATACAAAAATCTTTAAAAATAAATGTGTTAAGTACAAATTTAATCACTGGAATGCGTGTCCTGTAGCGCTAAATGTGCATCTTGTTGTAAGATAATCTCTGTGGAAGTGTCGTAGTTATTTTCCTCCGAAAGCTAAGTTCTCCAGAAGCCAATGTACTTACCTCATGATAAACAAAAGTGAAATGCTTTGCGTAGAGATATCTTAGTTATTACACTTATTGTTGTGATGATGAAAGTACTGTGCTGTAACGTATTGTTGTGCTACGGAAAAGGCTGTCTCCTTGTAGCTATACCACAAAAGTTACTACTAAAACATGTTTTACTTTCCAGAATAATTCAGAAAAACTGTGCAGATATAAAACAGATACACCGCAAAAGCAACATTGTAAATTGTCACTCATTAGTAGTGACGTGATAAAATCGTGTAGCTGTCACATGAACCAACCGCTGTGTCATCTGGTATCTCTCAGAAAGTACTTTAATTCAGAATGTATTTTCAAGTAAACCAAAATGTTGCATTAAAATCTCATTAGCAGTACTGGTAAATGTTCTAAGTATGTGAGCCTCGTAGTCGTTACGTAATCGTGGAACTAACAAGCAAGAATGTACACACACAATAACACTGTGTCGTCTGTTCACTATAACAATGCATTTGTAATTTCTGTTTAAATAAGTTCTCTTGGTTCTTGACTGGATATTTAACTTCAAACACTGTTGCATGTTAACAGATACTATGTCTGACAAAGCATACGGGTAATGTAAAGTGAAAAGTTATAAGGCAAAGACAAAGTTAAAAAGCAGATTATCTTTCAATAAACGGTTTTACATGTGAAATGTGGTGTAAACCTTTGCTCTTCTTAGTATGCAGAGTTTCAACTTTAACGCAATTATCATGTGGTATACGTCGGTAAAGAATACTGGAATTTTTCTCAAGGTTAGCGTCTATGTTATTTTTCCCTGAGCCAGCGGGCGCAGGTGGCTGCCTGCGGTGCAATTCATTGTCTGTTTCTTTGTCGGTGCGCGTCGTTACTGGGATTAGGAGACTTGGCTTCTACAAATTCACGTTGTCGAAAGTGCCCTGCTCTATTTGAATCCCGCCAGTTCTGATAAAATTCAGGTCTGTCGTTATGATTATATCGTCTGTCGTCATGTCGGTAGATCCCACAGTTTCTTTCTTGTCGGTCATGTCGTGGAGAATTTCTCCCTGAATCGTAACTGCCTGCTGAACTGTTGCGTCTGAAATTATTCTGTCTCCGTTGATAATAATTATTTTGTTTCCCATATTGTCTGTTTCTCTGATTGTCTCTGTGATAGTCATTACTGCGGAGAGGTGATCCTTCCCTGTAATTATTACTACTCTGCCAGTGGTTGTCATACGGGTGGTGTCTGTTTTGGTCACGATTTGTGTTGTGAGAATAGCCTTGTCGTGTCCAGTTATTATTTCTGTCGTCACAGAATTGTGACGGATGTGACCTGTAGTGATTGTTTCCCTGTTTTCGCGTTCCGCGATTGTCAGTGTCAATTTCCAATTCTTGTAACAGTCCCTGAAAAGCTTCAATGTCGTCTTTGCAACGTCCTGCCAAAATAATACGTTGTAAATGTTCAGTTAATTTGATTAAGCAAATGTGTATGAGTTATGAGGGGCTGTATGGGTTTGACAGGTACTGATTCTTGTGCAACATGTCTTCAAAATATTTCACAAGACTGGAAAATTCAGATTGTTCGAAATGTTTCATCATTATGATGCTATGTTTTACTTGGTCTTGTGTAGCTTGAGACCAATATGCTGAGAGGAATGCATGGTAAAATTTTCCTTCACTGTGACAAACGTGAATGACCGATCGCATTCTTTCAGCTGGTTCATTCTCTATGTAGCCACACATAAATTCTAATCTGTGCTCTAACGACCAGTTGGGAGGAAAACAATGAGAGAATTGATGGAGCCATGCTTGTGGATGAATGTCGTTGGCAGAATTCTTAAACGTTTTGAATTTACGTGTAGTAATGAACAGCTTATAGTCAAAATCATCGTGTCAGCGAGTCGCATGTCGGTCATTGTTACGTCGCTTCGGCGGTTCCATCTCAAAATTCGGTGCACATTCCCAATTTCTTTCATAACTTCCGAAATGCCCTGTGTTATTATTTTGTGGCTGTTCCGTATTTCTACGTCCCTCTTCCCGTATTGGAGCGCGAGTGTCCTCTGAAATATGTAATTCTTGTATCACCTGCGTCAACTGATCTTGTACTTCCCGGATTTCTCTTTTGTAGTGTGTATTGATTTGATTTTGATTTTGTTTGAATTTTATTATTTGTTCATACTCTTCTGTGTCAGTAAAGGCTACAGGTCTTGTGTCATTCAGATCATCATCTACCTTTGTAGATAAGTTAGTGACCTGATCCGAAAGTTCGGCTACTTTCTCCGATAGTGAACACATTTCCTCAGTGTGTTTTTCTGAACCAAGTTTCAGAGTGTCCATTTGTGTTGAAATCGAATCTACTGTGTCCTTTAAGTTTTCCTGAGTTTTTGCAAGTTGCGTAACCGAATCGGTAGATGCAACTGAGTCAATTTTAGCCCACAAGGTCTCAGGATTTTCATGAACAATGGTTTGCAGTTCTTTTATGGCAACTTCGTGATTCTGTAATGCATTTTCATGCCACGAAAAAATAGGTTGAAAATGCTCACAAATTTGTGTTTTTACACATTACAGACTTTTTGACATTTCGATTCGATGTTATGTAACTCAGTAGTTAAATCTTCACTTATTTATTCAAGTGGGGTGTCTAACTTCCGAAGATTTTGTTCCATTGTGTCTAACTTTTGAAGATTTTGTTCCATTGTGTCTAACTTTTGAAGCTTTTGCTGTGTTTGTCTCTGATTTTGTTCCATTGTGTCTAACTTTAGAAGATTCTGTTCCATTGTGTCTAACGTTTGAAGATTTTGTCCCATTTGTTGCATTAATTGTAATAACAATGCATTAGTGTCTGGAATCTGTTCCTCTACGCTTTTCGGCAGTGCATTTGCACCAGCAACATTCACATTTTGACAAGCAGAAAATGTATCTTGACTTATTTGAGAAAACGGTGAGGACGCAAAACCTGAATCTACAGTATTTGCAAAATTGTGTCCTATCATTTCGGATTCCTGAGGCGAGCGATCGATCGATAATGCTTCCCTGTTCACTAATTGTTTCACTGCCTACACCATAGTTTGCCGCCCGCTGCATTTCCATATGCACAGTAACCAAATTACTATGCTGAACATTAGTTAATTCATTACATGGTGGCGCTAACACACTGCTTTCGTCTTCACTGTCATTTCTCAGTTTACTTTGGAGCCTAGTATTACGTTTTTCACACGCCATTATTGTCACAATATTTCACACAACAACACAGAAAAACACGTTTTGAAGAGCAAAAATAGGGGAATACATTAACATAGCACTGAAAATAATATCTAGTTAATTGCAAGCGCAGCTGCGAAATACTTGGTGCAAATCTACATGCATGCCACAACTGTTTTACTGTACAACAATGAAAGACTGCAACTACAAAGGAGATTCTCAATACAATTACGCACTAGCAATAAACAAAATCTACACTAATTACACAAACTACAAGAAAAAATCAGAAGATTCCAGTGAGGAATCCTGGCAGGGTCGCCATATGAAACGTCCCCTTAGAAAAATTATACACGACTGTGCTTAAACTGACACAATATTTTTAGCGCAACGCAATCTGACTTTCAAAAATCCCTACAAAAGAATGGCCCTGACTAACATTAACCTATACGTTTCACAAATCACTTACCTCACCAAAAATCTTCCTTACTCGAACTACTGCAATACAGCGAGCGCCACTACTGCCAGCTAAATAAAAGATTCAAACTACAGAAGGCACTAACTACTGATAGGGATAGTTAGCAAATGAAAGATTTTAATAGAGAACAAACAATGTATTTACCTTAATATCATCAAAAGTCATAATATATGTAATTTCAAAACTCTGCCATTTCCTTCCACACATCCACCACTGCTGGCGGCTCACCTCTAACTGCGCAACGCTACGCGCTGTTCACATCCAGCTGCCGCTGGCCAACACTACAATGGCAGACAACAATGCAAACTAGCCACAGACTGCACACAGCACAGCCAGTGATTTTCATATAGAGCGCTACGTAACGTTGCCAATAAGAAAACATAAACAGCCTACTTACAGTATTACTACGTTTTGACGATGGGGTGTTACAGACGTTTCCACTGTTGTGAAGGAATTTTCACAGAAACATAGATAATCCTGGTAACAAAGCCGAATTAATCATAATTCCATTACTCTGTAATGAACCACTGGACATCCCAGGTCCCTATGCTTAAAATTCAGGAAAAATGACCTTGATAAACTTCCCAAATTTTGACGGTGGAGTTCTGATTCATCCTGTATACATATTTCTGTGCTATAAACGCGAACGTAGCAGGGTACTGCACTCCTTATACGCACCGTTACGCCGGAGATGGATCCCGGCACATGTGGACTCCAAGACAGAAAAAAGGTCTTAGGGAGCTACCCAGCCCCATGGCCCTCAACCGCCGACTACAAATTAGGAGTCGTTGGAGCTGAAGGCATACTCATTCGATAGATGGGGTCCACATTGTGAGCAATAGAATTGATGTCATGGAAGCTGGAGAAAGGGTGAGGACGGGGAGGGGGGGGGGGACACATTGCTGTAAATTGCTGCACAAATACTAATGAAAAAAAAAATCACCGGATGTCGAAGTAATGTAGGACTGATGTAATGGCCCAGTGTCTTGTTGAAGCTATACTCATAGAAAAGAAGCATTACTGAGATAGGTAACTATTTGCCGTTACGTATTAGTGTCAGACTACGTTTCGACACTGAGTTGCGCCCGTAAGTTGCGATACGTTTAATGAACACCGATCAACGCAGTGGCAGCGGATGAACAGTTTATTATAGGCTTATTCCTGAGCTTCAAGTGTGTGCTTCACATGTGAGGTCCACATGACTGAAATGAGACTAAGGCTGCATATTAAGGCGTAACATCACTGTAGAATTTCCAAAAAAAAATCATTTTTATTGACTTAAAAGATGTTTTGAATCTTCAGAAATGTGAGGCAAACAGTCTAATCCCTAAACTAAAACAATTATAATAACAATAATATGTTATATGGAATTCCAAGCTCCTCTTCTTGCGCCTCGGATGAACCGAAATGGCCTACCTGCGCCAACTCAATACCCCCAGGCCAGTCCTTTTTTCTGAAAAATTTCTAAAAGTAGAAGTTTTTCAATTGTTCATGTCCATAACACATTTCAAAGCTTTAACTGCGTTTATCTGGGAATATGATTTTTCAAAACGGCACGCAGTATAACACCAACAATTTTTTATCTTTTTATTAGATGATTTAACTGCAACTTCGAAGTAATATTTCGGTGTGAACTACGTATGGAATTTTCGATTAGTTAATTGAAGCAATATTTATTAATAAATGAGTCTCCTCTATTTTGGTGAAAATTCTCGGATACTTCGGATATTATTCAAACTATCGCCAATTGCACAAAAATCAGTATTTCTAAAATCCCTACGTGGCTCACTAGCTGAACTCATGTAGATTACATACAGTGCTTTTTTTTTCTTTTCTCCAGATTGAAATTGGCTCCAGTTAAAGCGCTAGCCGCAGATCGCCTCAAATTCAACAAGCCTTGAGAGAATTGCGTGAGCGTCGAACTTCCGTAATATTTTCCGACAAAAATTTTATAGTATTCTTAAGTATATGCTCCGTATCTACCACAAGTATCATTTCTTTATCTCCTTTCCTTCCATTCAAAAAAATATTGCCAAGATTACGCTTTCTTTAGCCCGTTACACAGGTATTGCCCCTTAATGTTCACACCAAATATATTCAGTCTTGGTCAACTAAATAGATAATCGCTTCTCGCCCACGCTGAATTCGCTTACCACTATGACGGCCATTAGAAGGACTGATAAAATACCAGTCACGTGACACGTTTGAACTACGACAAACACTGTATCGGAAAAAGGGCTGTACATCTCCAGTATCACAGCTATGCTTAGTTCAGTTGCTTATGAGTATAGCAGTACCGCCTGCTTTCTGACGTAGCGGCCGCATTCTACATAGTCTTAAGTAAATTTCTTAGCTCACGAGCAGAACATGACAAGTGCCATAACCAGATTTCGCAGAAACTTCGCTCAGTGGAAAAATATGCCAAATAAGCGAACACGTGTGTAGGCTTATCCATAACCACTCGACCGCTTCTAAGAAAACAACTACCACAGTTTTCGAGATACTTTGTGCTTTTAGTGAGTAAATAGTTCAACCGAGGCGATGACAAACTGTCTAGAATCGCGGTTTCACACTTCTACGTCGCACGTTCGAAAGCCAATTATTATTGTTACTTTTGTTTTCCATTTATGTACCTATTGTCCGTAGAGGATTTCTGCACGAATTTTTTTCAGTGTATATTGAAATAACGTTGTCCTAATCCGTCTAGTAATTCTATGTTTAGTGAACGAATAAAAAACAAATGAATGGAAAATAATTTGAAATTGTTTCCTGTGAATTTCCAATATTGTACCTTGATTCATAATTGAAGGGAATGTACATAAATATAATATTAAAATATATGAATTAATAATTAATATAAGAATGATATAAAAAGACCGTGAACCCCGAAAATGTCAAACACACGCACATCATATAGTAAATGTTTTACTCTTCTTGTGAAACCAATTGTACAAGCCGGCCGGAATGGCCGAGCGGTTATAGGCGCTACAGTCTGGAACCGCGCGACCGCTACGGTCGCAGGTTCGAATCCTGCCTCGGGCATGGATGTGTGTGATGTCCTTAGGTTAGTTAGGTTTAAGTAGTTCTAAGTTCTAGGGGACTGATGACCTCGGCAGTTAAGTGCATAGTGCTCAGAGCCAATTGTGCAATTTACATAACAAACTTGGACCCCCTACCTTGAAAACAAACATTCGTGTAATAACCTTTTACGTGTATATATATATATATATATATATATATATATATATATATATATATATATATATATATATATGGTATCTTTTCTTTCAGACATGTCCGAAAGAACAGATACCATCTTAATATACAGGGTGAGTCACCTAACATTACCGCTGGATATATTTCGTAAACCACATCAAATACTGACGAATCGATTCCACAGACCGAACGTGAGGAGAGGGGCTAGTGTAATTGGTTAATACAAACCATAAAAAAATGCACGGAAGTATATTTTTTAACACAAACCTACGTTTTTTTTAAAAATGGAACCCCGTTAGTTTTGTTAGCACATCTGAACGTATACACAAATACGTAATCAGTGCCATTTATTGCATTGTAAAATTTTAATTACATCCGGAGATATTGTAACCTAAAGTTGGCGCTTGAGTACCACTCCTCCGCTGTTCGATCGTGTGTATCGGAGAGCACCGAATTACGTAGGGATCCAAAGGGAACGGTGATGGACCTTAGGTACAGAAGAGACTGGAACAGCACATTACGTCCACATGCTAACACCTTTTTATTGGTCTTTTCCACTGACGCACATGTACTTTACCATGAGGCATGAGGTACACGTACACACGTGGTTTCCGTTTTCAATTACGGAGTGGAATAGAGTGTGTCCCGACATGTCAGGTCAATAGATGTTCAATGTGGTGGCCATCATTTGCTGCACACAATTGCAATCTCTGGCGTAATGAATGTCGTACACGCCGCAATACATCTGGTGTAAATTCGCCGCAGGCTGCCACAATACGTTGTTTCATATCTTCTGGGGTTGTAGGCACATCATGGTACACATTTTCCTTTAACGTACCCCACAGAAAGAAGTCTAGAGGTGTAAGATCAGGAGAACGGGCTGGCCAATTTATGCGTCCTCCACGTCCTATGAAACGCCCGTCTAACATCCTGTCAAGGGTCAACCTAGTGTTAATTGCGGAATGTGCAGGTGCACCATCATGCTGATACCATATACGTCGACGCGTTTCCAGTGGGACATTTTCGAGCAACGTTGGCAGATCATTCTGTAGAAACGCGATGTATGTTGTAGCTGTTTGGGCCCCTGCAATGAAGTGATGACCAATGAGGTGGTCGCCAATGATTCCGCACCATAGATTTACAGTCCACGGTCGCTGCCGCTCTACCTGTCTGAACCAGCGAGGATTGTCCACGGACCAGTAATGCATATTCCGTAGATTCACTGCCCCGTGGTTTGTGAAACCCGCTTCATCGGTAAACAGGTAGAACTGCAACGCATTCTCTGTTAATGCCAATTGACAGAATTGCACTCGATGATTAAAGTCATTACCATGTAATTGCTGATGTAGCGACACATGAAACGGGTGAAAGCGGTGACGATGCAGTATGCGCATGACACTACTTTGACGCAGTCCACCGGCTCTCGCAATGTCCCATGTACTCATGTGTGGGTTCATGGCAACAGCAGCTAACACACCAACTGCACCCGCCTCTCCTGTGACGGGCCTGTTACGGACCCGTTTGCGTGCTACGACCATACCTGTTGCATACAGTTGGCGGGAGACGTTTTGCAATGTGCGGCACGTTGGATGCTCTCTGTCCGGGTACCGTTCTGCATACACCCTGCAGGCTTCAGCTGCACTTCGTCGACACTCGCCATTGATGAGTATCATCTCCGCCTTTTCAGAGTTCGAATACACCATGGTCACAGTTCCTAAAACACTGCACTATCACAGACGTCTGGTAACACGGTGTACTACAATTGGTCTGCGTGCGGAGACGAATGCAGAATAACAATAGCAGCAAGTGCTACATGCGGACACTGTGACAGCTAGACCAAACCACAACAGTGCACTACAGCCACACTCGTAAACACGGTCGTCATCGTAAACATGTCCCTGCAGACGCTGCTCGCCGACCGTGGTCCGTGTTTGTTACAACACGCAACTGAACGTCGGAGGTTTCAAATGGTTCAAATGGCTCTGAGCACTATGGGACTTAACATCTGTGGTCATCAGTCCCCTAGAACTTAGAACTACTTAAACCTAACTAACCTAAGGACATCACACACATCCATGCCCGATGCAGGATTCGAACCTGCGACCGTAGCAGTCGCGCGGTTCCGGACTGAGCGCCTAGAACCGCTGGACCACCGCGGCCGGCTCGGAGGTTTCAAGCGTCAACTTTAGGTTACAATATCTCCGGATGTAATTAAAATTTTACAATGCAACAAACGGCACTGGTTACGTATTTGTTTATATGTTCAGATGTGCTAACAAAACTAACGTGGTTCCATTTAGAAAAACGTAGGTTTGTGTTAAAAAACATACTTCCGTGCATTTTGTATGATTTGTGTTAAACAATTACACTAGCCTCTCTCCTCACGTTCGGTCTGTGGACTCGGTTCGTCAGTATTTGATGTGGTTTACGAAATATATCCAGCGGTAACGTTAGGTGACTCACCCTATATATATAGTTAAGGCTCACCGGCCACTTGACCATCTTCTTCTTTTGTGCGAATGCACAAACAGTGCCCGAACTCTTACGGGAATCGACAACGCGCCACGAGTAGTGAGTATGATGGGCGGGGGCACTACGAATGTAGTGCAGGACAATACGTTTAGAATGTTGGTTTCGCGGGAGGCGTGTCAGAGATAAATCCCTGCAGTCGCGCTATCCTCTGTGTCTTCGGTGACTCAGATGGACCGCCGGCACGGTAGCTCAGCGTGTTCGGTCAGAGGGTTAGCTGCCCTCTGTAATAAAAAAACTTAGTTAATCGATCAACAACTAACTTAAAAGGGTGTCTTACGACGTCCGCCCTGACCAGATGCAACGAACAATAAGCGAGCGCATTCCGCCGCTGGCGGCCGTGCTGTGCGGTCGTGCGGAGCGGCTGTTGCGGTGTTTACATCGTCGCTGCGAGCGGCAGGCGCTGTGTGGTGAGTGCGCGCTTTCTGCGTTAGTCATAGTCCACGATCACATTTCTAGAAGGACATAATGGAACAGACAACGCGACGCGATACTTTGGAGTTGATTTTCGATCCGAACTACGCCGGACCGAAATCTTACGAAGTTGAGGCATTTATCGAAGAAACTTTTCAGATCAGTGTATGAATTGATTGGAATTCACCTGTCGATTGTCAGTCCAACTGTGTTCCTTAAGTTATCCAGTTGTGACAAGTGCGACCAAATTGTAGAAGCATGTGGTGGGGTGGCAAAATTCAAACATTCAGACGGACACATAGCGCAGGTCAAGGTTTCGCGTGCCGGAATGGGAATAAGAACGGTTCGAATCTTTGAGCTCCCCTTTGAAATAACGCCCGAGGAGATTAACAACACACTGAGAAACTATGGCGCCATTATCAGCAATGTCGCCGAAAAATGGTCTAGCTTGCACAAGTATCCAGTATTAAATGGAGTCAGGCAAGTTAAGATTGACATGCTGAAACATATCCCATCGTATCTCTGGATTGGTGGATATCGAGCGATCATCATTTACGATGGCCAGCCGAGAACCTGCTCGGGTTGTGGTTCGACCCAACACGTCCGTGCGCAGTGTGTTCAACGGCGTGTGACGCAACTGCCGACTGGGGAGCGAGACCCGCCTAGTCAGATGGCCACGCTACCCGTGACGTACGCCGCCGCAATTCGCAGTGACGTCGCCCCAGACATGTGTTTCGACAGGGCGGTAGTTGCTTATGCCGACGTTCCCGAAGGTAACGTAGCCATGGATACTAGCAGCACAGAAGCTATAGGTCCAGCACACTCACAAGACGAGGAAACTGACAGGCGTGCAGAACAAGACCAGGCTAAGACGGCAGAAGAAGGCATGTGCAAATCACTCGAAGAAGTCGGGCAACACAAAGAGGACACGGTTGCCACGTCGGAGGATAATGGCCAGCAGCCTACAACTGTTTCACCAAAGAAACGGAAGAAACGTCGAATAGCCCGTCAGAGAGCAGCAGAAATCGCGTCAATCCTGCGTGAAAAGGCGAAACAGATAGGGCAAGAACTGGCGGAGACGACACAGGCAACTCCTCTGGAAGATCGAACAA